>NC_079478.1:33193205-33823779 GCF_026230105.1 Diorhabda sublineata | reverse complement strand
TGAATTTTATCGCTCATATCGTTCTATAAAACGTCAGGTCTTGTTAGAACCTGGGGTATCTTCATGTTCATGCTAGAAAATCCTTAGGGAACCCGGAAGTTGAGTATCAAATAGTAATTCTTGCATTTTATCGCTCATATCGTTCTATAAAACGTCAGGTCTTCTTAGAACCTGGGGTATCTTCATGTTCATGCTAGAAAATCCTTAGGGAACCCGGAAGTTGAGTATCGAATAGTAATTCTTGAATTTTATCGCTCATATCGTTCTATAAAACGTCAGGTCTTCTTAGAACCTGGGGTATCTTCATGTTCATGCTAGATTATCCTTAGGGAACCCGGAAATTGAGTATCGAATAGTAATTCTTGCATTTTATCGCTCATATCGTTCTATAAAACGTCAGGTCTTCTTAGAACCTGGGGTATCTTCATGTTCATGCTAGAAAATCCTTAGGGAACGCGGAAATTGAGTATCGAATACTAATTCTTGCATTTTATCGCTCATATCGTTCTATAAAACGTCAGGTCTTCTTAGAACCTGGGGTATCTTCATGTTCATGCTAGAAAATCCTTAGGGAACGCGGAAATTGAGTATCGAATACTAATTCTTGCATTTTATCGCTCATATCGTTCTATAAAACGTCAGGTCTTCTTAGAACCTGGGGTATCTTCATGTTCATGCTAGATTATCCTTAGGGAACCCGGAAATTGAGTATCGAATACTAATTCTTGCATTTTATCGCTCATATCGTTCTATAAAACGTCAGGTCTTCTTAGAACCTGGGGTATCTTCATGTTCATGCTAGATTATCCTTAGGGAACCCGGAAATTGAGTATCGAATAGTAATTCTTGAATTTTATCGCTCATATCGTTCTATAAAACGTCAGGTCTTCTTACAACCTGGGGTATCTTCATGTTCATGCTAGAAAATCCTTAGGGAACCCGGAAGTTGAGTATCGAATAGTAATTCTTGCATTTTATCGCTCATATCGTTCTATAAAACGTCAGGTCTTCTTAGAACCTGGGGTATCTTCATGTTCATGCTAGAAAATCCTTAGGGAACGCGGAAGTTGAGTATCGAATAGTAATTCTTGCATTTTATCGCTCATATCGTTCTAAAAAACATCAGGTCTTCTTAGAACCTGGGGTATCTTCATGTTCATGCTAGATTATCCTTAGGGAACCCGGAAATTGAGTATCGAATAGTAATTCTTGAATTTTATCGCTCATATCGTTCTATAAAACGTCAGGTCTTGTTAGAACCTGGGGTATCTTCATGTTCATGCTAGAAAATCCTTAGGGAACCCGGAAGTTGAGTATCGAATAGTAATTCTTGAATTTTATCGCTCATATCGTTCTATAAAACGTCAGGTCTTCTTACAACCTGGGGTATCTTCATGTTCATGCTAGAAAATCCTTAGGGAACCCGGAAGTTGAGTATCGAATAGTAATTCTTGCATTTTATCGCTCATATCGTTCTATAAAACGTCAGGTCTTCTTAGAACCTGGGGTATCTTCATGTTCATGCTAGATTATCCTTAGGGAACCCGGAAATTGAGTATCGAATACTAATTCTTGCATTTTATCGCTCATATCGTTCTATAAAACGTCAGGTCTTCTTAGAACCTGGGGTATCTTCATGTTCATGCTAGATTATCCTTAGGGAACCCGGAAATTGAGTATCGAATAGTAATTCTTGAATTTTATCGCTCATATCGTTCTATAAAACGTCAGGTCTTCTTACAACCTGGGGTATCTTCATGTTCATGCTAGAAAATCCTTAGGGAACCCGGAAGTTGAGTATCGAATAGTAATTCTTGCATTTTATCGCTCATATCGTTCTATAAAACGTCAGGTCTTCTTAGAACCTGGGGTATCTTCATGTTCATGCTAGAAAATCCTTAGGGAACGCGGAAGTTGAGTATCGAATAGTAATTCTTGCATTTTATCGCTCATATCGTTCTAAAAAACATCAGGTCTTCTTAGAACCTGGGGTATCTTCATGTTCATGCTAGATTATCCTTAGGGAACCCGGAAATTGAGTATCGAATAGTAATTCTTGAATTTTATCGCTCATATCGTTCTATAAAACGTCAGGTCTTGTTAGAACCTGGGGTATCTTCATGTTCATGCTAGAAAATCCTTAGGGAACCCGGAAGTTGAGTATCGAATAGTAATTCTTGAATTTTATCGCTCATATCGTTCTATAAAACGTCAGGTCTTCTTAGAACCTGGGGTATCTTCATGTTCATGCTAGATTATCCTTAGGGAACCCGGAAATTGAGTATCGAATAGTAATTCTTGAATTTTATCGCTCATATCGTTCTATAAAACGTCAGGTCTTGTTAGAACCTGGGGTATCTTCATGTTCATGCTAGAAAATCCTTAGGGAACCCGGAAGTTGAGTATCGAATAGTAATTCTTGAATTTTATCGCTCATATCGTTCTATAAAACGTCAGGTCTTGTTAGAACCTGGGGTATCTTCATGTTCATGCTAGCACATCCTTAGGGAACCCGGAAGTTGAGTATCGAATAGTAATTCTTGCATTTTATCGCTCATATCGTTCTATAAAACGTCAGGTCTTCTTAGAACCTTAATTTTTCGATCCCTTGATCACAACGCCGATCTGGCGGCTAAATAATTAGATAATTATACGCCCCTGAAATCAACCACCCCCACTACGCTCGTTTCAAGACCGGCATGTAAGACCGTGCATAGGACTAACTGACAATCATATGGGTTATGTTAGGTTAGGTTTTAATACTAGTAGCGCCATCTATTTGTGGGCCAACGAACTTTTCACCACAACCACAATTTTCATCTTTTGTTAATGTATTTTTTTTCATTGATTGTCGAAAAGAGTTATCATTCTGTATATATTTTGTTTCGTGGTACACTTTTGTTGTATCACAATTATTTATAGAATCCAGTCATCGTAAATTTGTATATGACATCTAATTAACGAAACGTTTTGGTATTTTCACTTCTCGTATTCAGGACTAATTTGATTTTGTTTTTAAGAATGGGATATAATCGATGTGCACGTGCGTATATTATTTCCTGGCGTCAATCGATGTTTTGATTCTATTTTTCGTCATAAAACATTGATTGATCGCACTTTAGGGTGTCATTATACCCAGTTCACAGGTTATTAACTGTCTGCTTCATTTATCGTTTACATTACAAATTTTGGACTATTTAATTGAATTGAATTCTCTATAATATTGATAATAGAAACAAATAACAGAAAACCCCTAGAAAAAGAGATATTTGTTAAAAATGTAAAAAAAAATCGATTTTTGTGACCTTTTATCTCCGATTTTAAAACTTGCGACCATCCGATTATATGTGAATTTTGAGAATAGTTTTAGGATGCCAAAATACAAATTTTTACGTGGTAATATACTGGTCGTGTCAATTTTCCGAGGTTAACCCCCTATAATGACTGGACTACTATTATTCATTCCAAATTTACCTTAAAATGACATTATATTTGAAACTAATTGATTAACAGAAAAAAAAAATTTTTGTTTCTTTGATAGGTTGGAAAATTTTCAAACACCCCTCGTAATTTCACATTATTTTTATCATACTATTGGTAACCATTTCATTATCTGTCTTTATTAGCTCTGTTATCTCATTTTGGTAATTTTATACTTTCGCAGTCCCCTCGTTTTTTGACTTTAGAAAATTTAAAAATCATCCGATTTCGATGTTTTTTTTAAATCTTCGTTTTTTTACGGCTGATTTATTAAAAAAAATATGGGAAATATCTCACCTGGAAATTTCATTTTTTATGACTTTAAATTTGATAATAATAGCATATAATCGTTCATAACTTTTTTGCAAAAGCATCAAATGCAGTTCATAAAAACAAAAATTTTGGAAAAAAAAATATTTGTTTATTCATTTTTTATCTCGAACAGTCAACCTTAGTAAGATACCATTTTTTAATGGTGAAAATTTTAAATTTTTCAAAGTTAATTTTTTTTCAATTTGTTTGTTTTTTTGTGTAGATTATGAAAAAAAATATAACAACTTCATTTGATTATTTGGAAAGAAGTTATTAACAATTATATGAAAATTTAAAGCCCTGAAACCAATATAAGTTTTCATTTTTTTTATTCTCATATTTTTTTTCGTAAAACCGCCATAAAGACGAAGATTTAAAAAAAAAATTCATCGAAATCGGATGATTTTTCGATTTTATAGAACCAAAAAAAAACGAGGGGACCGCGAAAGTACAAAATTGCCCCAATTTTTTCTATTTATCATCATCTTGTTTTATATTTCTTAAACGTTGTAACGTAGCTTCTCAATTTTTATTATACACTCTTAATCATAATATTTATTATTTTTTTTTGTATACTTTGTACCAATTACTTAATCTGCTGCGGTTGTTACGTTTTTAATTATTTTTCTTTTGCTCTTTTGTGGTCGTCTGTTTAAGTCTTCTCTGTATTCGTCTTATTTTACTAAACTTACGTTAATCAACAATTATTATATCTATATATTCAGAAAGTAATATATTGACTGTACCCCGTAAACTATATTTGGTAATAAACGATGCGTGCGCTTGCGTCTATAGTTCGGTGCAATTACACACGCTCTCTCGTATATGACATAGCGTTTGTTGTACACAAAACTCGTTTAGTAGATCGAACAACGCTATTTGAGTAGGGTTATTCGTTTATCCTTCACTCGGGCCTATCGATTTTTATATATATTCACGTGATTCAATACCGGCTATTTCGTAATTATAGAATTAAAAAGATGAATTAAAAACTTCGTTTGATTTTCGAAAAATCAATGTTGTTACCGACGAATTCTTCTCCCATAGGTTTTCAACATGAACTTTATCAAAGTGTAACCGAAAAAACGAAATTTTTTGCTTCGAAATGTGTAAACAAAAGTCCTTCTAAAGAAAAAAGTGGTGAGACTTTGAGGAGAAATAGGTTTAGGTTTTGTGTGTGTACGGGGCCTAGGAAAAGTAATAAGAAAACTACCAAGTGGTATGTCAAGGTGAGGTTTTCCTTTTATTTATTTTTTTTTCCGGTCGATATTTAAATATATTTAAAACATGCTGAGAAATAAGAAACAAGCTAATAAGCACCATAAAAAAACTTATATATGTAGTGAGGAATTTTGTTCAGTCTAAAGATTCTGAGAAATGTTTTGACTGCTATAATAAAGAATGATTCGAATGTATGATTATGCAGGTTAGGTCAACTCTATTGACATGTAAAAAGAAATATTTTTAACCCCGTTCACGGTAAACGCCGTTCAATGTCGTTAGTACATACGAGGGTGAAGTGATTTTAATCTCCTCTCAGTCCACCAAGTTTCCAATTTAATATCTGGAATCGTAACAATCTTTTTAAGTAAAATAGTTTTCAAGTTCCGTAACAATCACAACTATATTAATTTTTTATATACCGTATGCTTCGTAAGTTTGTCATACATCAATAGAATCTAAATAAATTGGGTTCCCCAACTTTTTTGTCGCATAATCCACTTTCAAAATTGTGCATCATTACTATTTCTAAATCTCGTAAAAAAATGAAGATTAGATCTATGGAAACTTGTGTTGTGGCTGAGTTTCGATGACGAATTAGCTGTTTTCGAAAAAAAAGGTTATAATTGACCTAAAAAGTGACTCCATCCAACTATACTTTTTTCAAACCTACAGTAACAGATTAGATGTATGGAAACTTGAGTTGTGGCTGAGTTTCGACGACGAATTAGCTGTTTTCGAAAAAAAAAAAGGTTAGAATTGACCTAAAAAGTGACTCCATCCAACTATACTTTTTTCAAACCTACAGTAACAGATTAGATGTATGGAAACTTGAGTTGTGGCTGAGTTTCGACGACGAATTAGCTGTTTTCGAAAAAAAAAAAAGGTTAGAATTGACCTAAAAAGTGACTCCATCCAACTATACTTTTTTCAAACCTACAGTAACAGATTAGATGTATGGAAACTTGAGTTGTGGCTGAGTTTCGACGACGAATTAGCTGTTTTCGAAAAAAAAAAAGGTTAGAATTGACCTAAAAAGTGACTCCATCCAACTATACTTTTTTCAAACCTACAGTAACAGATTATATGTATGGAAACTTGAGTTGTGGCTGAGTTTCGACGACGAATTAGCTGTTTTCGAAAAAAAAAAGGTTAGAATTGACCAAAAAAGTGACTCCATCCAACTATACTTTCTTCAAACCTACAGTAACAGATTAGATGTATGGAAACTTGAGTTGTGGCTGAGTTTCGACGACGAATTAGCTGTTTTCGAAAAAAAAAAGGTTAGAATTGACCTAAAAAGTGACTCCATCCAACTATACTTTCTTCAAACCTACAGTAACAGATTATATGTATGGAAACTTGAGTTGTCGCTGAGTTTCAACGACGAATTAGCTGTTTTCGAAAAAAAAAAAATGGTTAGAATTGACCAAAAAAGTGACTCCATCCAACTATACTTTCTTCAAACCTACAGTAACAGATTAGATGTATGGAAACTTGAGTTGTGGCTGAGTTTCGACGACGAATTAGCTGTTTTCGAAAAAAAAAAGGTTAGAATTGACCTAAAAAGTGACTCCATCCAACTATACTTTCTTCAAACCTACAGTAACAGATTATATGTATGGAAACTTGAGTTGTCGCTGAGTTTCAACGACGAATTAGCTGTTTTCGAAAAAAAAAAAATGGTTAGAATTGACCAAAAAAGTGACTCCATCCAACTATACTTTCTTCAAACCTACAGTAACAGATTAGATGTATGGAAACTTGAGTTGTGGCTGAGTTTCGACGACGAATTAGCTGTTTTCGAAAAAAAAAAGGTTAGAATTGACCTAAAAAGTGACTCCATCCAACTATACTTTCTTCAAACCTACAGTAACAGATTATATGTATGGAAACTTGAGTTGTCGCTGAGTTTCAACGACGAATTAGCTGTTTTCGAAAAAAAAAAATGGTTAGAATTGACCAAAAAAGTGACTCCATCCAACTATACTTTCTTCAAACCTACAGTAACAGATTAGATGTATGGAAACTTGAGTTGTGGCTGAGTTTCGACGACGAATTAGCTGTTTTCGAAAAAAAAAAGGTTAGAATTGACCTAAAAAGTGACTCCATCCAACTATACTTTCTTCAAACCTACAGTAACAGATTATATGTATGGAAACTTGAGTTGTGGCTGAGTTTCGACGACGAATTAGCTGTTTTCGAAAAAAAAAAAGGTTAGAATTGACCTAAAAAGTGACTCCATCCAACTATACTTTCTTCAAACCTACAGTAACAGATTAGATGTATGGAAACTTGAGTTGTGGCTGAGTTTCGACGACGAATTAGCTGTTTTCGAAAAAAAAAAGGTTAGAATTGACCTAAAAAGTGACTCCATCCAACTATACTTTCTTCAAACCTACAGTAACAGATTAGATGTATGGAAACTTGAGTTGTGGCTGAGTTTCGACGACGAATTAGCTGTTTTCAAAAAAAAAAGGTTAGAATTGACCTAAAAAGTGACTCCATCCAACTATACTTTCTTCAAACCTACAGTAACAGATTAGATGTATGGAAACTTGAGTTGTGGCTGAGTTTCGACGACGAATTAGCTGTTTTCGAAAAAAAAAAAGGTTAGAATTGACCTAAAAAGTGACTCCATCCAACTATACTTTCTTCAAACCTACAGTAACAGATTAGATGTATGGAAACTTGAGTTGTGGCTGAGTTTCGACGACGAATTAGCTGTTTTCGAAAAAAAAAAAGGTTAGAATTGACCTAAAAAGTGACTCCATCCAACTATACTTTCTTCAAACCTACAGTAACAGATTAGATGTATGGAAACTTGAGTTGTGGCTGAGTTTCGACGACGAATTAGCTGTTTTCAAAAAAAAAAGGTTAGAATTGACCTAAAAAGTGACTCCATCCAACTATACTTTCTTCAAACCTACAGTAACAGATTAGATGTATGGAAACTTGAGTTGTGGCTGAGTTTCGACGACGAATTAGCTGTTTTCGAAAAAAAAAAGGTTAGAATTGACCTAAAAAGTGACTCCATCCAACTATACTTTCTTCAAACCTACAGTAACAGATTAGATGTATGGAAACTTGAGTTGTGGCTGAGTTTCGACGACGAATTAGCTGTTTTCGAAAAAAAAAAGGTTAGAATTGACCTAAAAAGTGACTCCATCCAACTATACTTTCTTCAAACCTACAGTAACAGATTAGATGTATGGAAACTTGAGTTGTGGCTGAGTTTCGACGACGAATTAGCTGTTTTCGAAAAAAAAAAAGGTTAGAATTGACCTAAAAAGTGACTCCATCCAACTATACTTTTTTCAAACCTACAGTAACAGATTATATGTATGGAAACTTGAGTTGTCGCTGAGTTTCAACGACGAATTAGCTGTTTTCGAAAAAAAAAATGGTTAGAATTGACCAAAAAAGTGACTCCATTCAACTATACTTTCTTCAAACCTACAGTAACAGATTAGATGTATGGAAACTTGAGTTGTGGCTGAGTTTCGACGACGAATTAGCTGTTTTCGAAAAAAAAAAGGTTAGAATTGACCTAAAAAGTGACTCCATCCAACTATACTTTCTTCAAACCTACAGTAACAGATTATATGTATGGAAACTTGAGTTGTCGCTGAGTTTCAACGACGAATTAGCTGTTTTCGAAAAAAAAAAAATGGTTAGAATTGACCAAAAAAGTGACTCCATCCAACTATACTTTCTTCAAACCTACAGTAACAGATTAGATGTATGGAAACTTGAGTTGTGGCTGAGTTTCGACGACGAATTAGCTGTTTTCGAAAAAAAAAAGGTTAGAATTGACCTAAAAAGTGACTCCATCCAACTATACTTTCTTCAAACCTACAGTAACAGATTATATGTATGGAAACTTGAGTTGTGGCTGAGTTTCGACGACGAATTAGCTGTTTTCGAAAAAAAAAAAGGTTAGAATTGACCTAAAAAGTGACTCCATCCAACTATACTTTCTTCAAACCTACAGTAACAGATTAGATGTATGGAAACTTGAGTTGTGGCTGAGTTTCGACGACGAATTAGCTGTTTTCGAAAAAAAAAAAGGTTAGAATTGACCTAAAAAGTGACTCCATCCAACTATACTTTCTTCAAACCTACAGTAACAGATTATATGTATGGAAACTTGAGTTGTGGCTGAGTTTCGACGACGAATTAGCTGTTTTCGAAAAAAAAAAAGGTTAGAATTGACCTAAAAAGTGACTCCATCCAACTATACTTTCTTCAAACCTACAGTAACAGATTAGATGTATGGAAACTTGAGTTGTGGCTGAGTTTCGACGACGAATTAGCTGTTTTCAAAAAAAAAAGGTTAGAATTGACCTAAAAAGTGACTCCATCCAACTATACTTTCTTCAAACCTACAGTAACAGATTAGATGTATGGAAACTTGAGTTGTGGCTGAGTTTCGACGACGAATTAGCTGTTTTCGAAAAAAAAAAGGTTAGAATTGACCTAAAAAGTGACTCCATCCAACTATACTTTCTTCAAACCTACAGTAACAGATTAGATGTATGGAAACTTGAGTTGTGGCTGAGTTTCGACGACGAATTAGCTGTTTTCGAAAAAAAAAAAGGTTAGAATTGACCTAAAAAGTGACTCCATCCAACTATACTTTCTTCAAACCTACAGTAACAGATTAGATGTATGGAAACTTGAGTTGTGGCGAGTTTCGACGACGAATTAGCTGTTTTCGAAAAAAAAAGGTTAGAATTGACCTAAAAAGTGACTCCATCCAACTATACTTTCTTCAAACCTACAGTAACAGATTAGATGTATGGAAACTTGAGTTGTGGCTGAGTTTCGACGACGAATTAGCTGTTTTCGAAAAAAAAAAGGTTAGAATTGACCTAAAAAGTGACTCCATCCAACTATACTTTCTTCAAACCTACAGTAACAGATTAGATGTATGGAAACTTGAGTTGTGGCTGAGTTTCAACGACGAATTAGCTGTTTTCGAAAAAAAAAATTAGAATTGACCTAAAAAGTGACTCCATCCAACTATACTTTTTTCAAACCTACAGTAACAGATTAGATGTATGGAAACTTGAGTTGTGGTTGAGTTTCGACGACGAATTAGCTGTTTTCGAAAAAAAAAGGTTAGAATTGACCTAAAAAGTGACTCCATCCAACTATACTTTCTTCAAACCTACAGTAACAGATTAGATGTATGGAAACTTGAGTTGTGGTTGAGTTTCGACGACGAATTAGCTGTTTTCGAAAAAAAAAGGTTAGAATTGACCTAAAAAGTGACTCCATCCAACTATACTTTTTTCAAACCTACAGTAACAGATTAGATGTATGGAAACTTGAGTTGTGGTTGAGTTTCGACGACGAATTAGCTGTTTTCGAAAAAAAAAAAGGTTAGAATTGACCTAAAAAGTGACTCCATCCAACTATACTTTTTTCAAACCTACAGTAACAGATTATATGTATGGAAACTTGAGTTGTCGCTGAGTTTCAACGACGAATTAGCTGTTTTCGAAAAAAAAAATGGTTAGAATTGACCAAAAAAGTGACTCCATTCAACTATACTTTCTTCAAACCTACAGTAACAGATTAGATGTATGGAAACTTGAGTTGTGGCTGAGTTTCGACGACGAATTAGCTGTTTTCGAAAAAAAAAAGGTTAGAATTGACCTAAAAAGTGACTCCATCCAACTATACTTTCTTCAAACCTACAGTAACAGATTATATGTATGGAAACTTGAGTTGTCGCTGAGTTTCAACGACGAATTAGCTGTTTTCGAAAAAAAAAAAATGGTTAGAATTGACCAAAAAAGTGACTCCATCCAACTATACTTTCTTCAAACCTACAGTAACAGATTAGATGTATGGAAACTTGAGTTGTGGTTGAGTTTCGACGACGAATTAGCTGTTTTCGAAAAAAAAAGGTTAGAATTGACCTAAAAAGTGACTCCATCCAACTATACTTTCTTCAAACCTACAGTAACAGATTAGATGTATGGAAACTTGAGTTGTGGTTGAGTTTCGACGACGAATTAGCTGTTTTCGAAAAAAAAAGGTTAGAATTGACCTAAAAAGTGACTCCATCCAACTATACTTTCTTCAAACCTACAGTAACAGATTAGATGTATGGAAACTTGAGTTGTGGTTGAGTTTCGACGACGAATTAGCTGTTTTCGAAAAAAAAAGGTTAGAATTGACCTAAAAAGTGACTCCATCCAACTATACTTTTTTCAAACCTACAGTAACAGATTAGATGTATGGAAACTTGAGTTGTGGTTGAGTTTCGACGACGAATTAGCTGTTTTCGAAAAAAAAAGGTTAGAATTGACCTAAAAAGTGACTCCATCCAACTATACTTTTTTCAAACCTACAGTAACAGATTAGATGTATGGAAACTTGAGTTGTGGTTGAGTTTCGACGACGAATTAGCTGTTTTCGAAAAAAAAAGGTTAGAATTGACCTAAAAAGTGACTCCATCCAACTATACTTTTTTCAAACCTACAGTAACAGATTAGATGTATGGAAACTTGAGTTGTGGTTGAGTTTCGACGACGAATTAGCTGTTTTCGAAAAAAAAAGGTTAGAATTGACCTAAAAAGTGACTCCATCCAACTATACTTTCTTCAAACCTACAGTAACAGATTAGATGTATGGAAACTTGAGTTGTGGCTGAGTTTCGACGACGAATTAGCTGTTTTCGAAAAAAAAAAAGGTTAGAATTGACCTAAAAAGTGACTCCATTCAACTATACTTTCTTCAAACCTACAGTAACAGATTAGATGTATGGAAACTTGAGTTGTGGCTGAGTTTCGACGACGAATTAGCTGTTTTCGAAAAAAAAAAAAGGTTAGAATTGACCTAAAAAGTGACTCCATCCAACTATACTTTTTTCAAACCTACAGTAACAGATTAGATGTATGGAAACTTGAGTTGTGGTTGAGTTTCGACGACGAATTAGCTGTTTTCGAAAAAAAAAGGTTAGAATTGACCTAAAAAGTGACTCCATCCAACTATACTTTTTTCAAACCTACAGTAACAGATTAGATGTATGGAAACTTGAGTTGTGGTTGAGTTTCGACGACGAATTAGCTGTTTTCGAAAAAAAAAGGTTAGAATTGACCTAAAAAGTGACTCCATCCAACTATACTTTTTTCAAACCTACAGTAACAGATTAGATGTATGGAAACTTGAGTTGTGGTTGAGTTTCGACGACGAATTAGCTGTTTTCGAAAAAAAAAGGTTAGAATTGACCTAAAAAGTGACTCCATCCAACTATACTTTCTTCAAACCTACAGTAACAGATTAGATGTATGGAAACTTGAGTTGTGGCTGAGTTTCGACGACGAATTAGCTGTTTTCGAAAAAAAAAAAGGTTAGAATTGACCTAAAAAGTGACTCCATTCAACTATACTTTCTTCAAACCTACAGTAACAGATTAGATGTATGGAAACTTGAGTTGTGGCTGAGTTTCGACGACGAATTAGCTGTTTTCGAAAAAAAAAAAAGGTTAGAATTGACCTAAAAAGTGACTCCATCCAACTATACTTTTTTCAAACCTACAGTAACTCACAGCACAAGAACCAATCATAAAAAAATATAATTTTGAAGAAAGTGATGTTAGTTTTTTTATAATAAATTTGATGATGGCTTATCGTACCACAAAAAAATCACACAAACTCTATTATAGTATATTGTTTTTTTGTTAAAGAATCAGATAAACGAAAATGCTATTTACGCGGCATCTACCCACCTCATTACGCCGGGCGCTGGCCTGAATGCAGTCATCAGTTAAACACGCCCACTGCTTTAGACTAGGACTAGAAAGGTCATCTTAAAGCATGGAAAGAGCGTACAGAACACGTTCGTGTATCACCGATAAATACTGTAACAGCTAATTGAGTATTTGAATTAGGGGATTATAATTTTTTTAGTTTTTTGAGATTTCCTCTGCACAATTTAAGACTACACCCTTGAATGGACTTGTCCAAAAATACTTTGTAAATTTTCTTCAATATTTCTAGTCTAAGATACTGGTCTTTGCAGGTCATACGGCCTCGTTCAAACTCTGCTACCCAATATTTTACTGTTGATAACGAAGAAGCAGTATCACCAAGAGTACAATCTAGGTCACCTTCAAGCTTGAAACGTATGTTATATAGATTACGTACTTTCTACTACAGCGATATGTTTCAAGCAACTACCGCCATCTCTAGGTCGGGCCACTAGGACCGTCCTCGGGACATATAACATGCTATCAGCCATTTAGTGGGATGTTTTTATTCGTTTCTGTAGTATTTTACATAAATTAATCGATGTTGAATCTTTCATTATTTCGAAAGTACAAATCAAATAATGAATTTATCATGTTGATAATAAATAACTAGACAGAACATATATTTATTTAAAAAATTCCCATAATTAGATTTCGGTCGTTAAGATAATTGAACGCTTCTCCAAGGTCCGTTGATCACGTGCTACAATTAATTATTACTAAATAATTATAACCAACTCATACAGAATAATAATTGTGAAATAAATCGGTCAAGAAAATTGTACACATTTTCGTAAATTGACATTTGACGTGGATGATTCAAAGAATTTATGGATGACATTAGATATTTAAAAATTTTTGTTTGTTTTTGAGTGCGACAACTTTGATTTGAATTTTGTGATCCTCCAAGTGATAATATTTCAAGATACTGATTGTTAAGCCGGCATTTGGAGTTCTATCAAGGTAGCAGCGTCGAATTAGCAAAAAATATGCAAAATTTGTAGTTTTTTCGTTGCCATATAGTTGCTGAAACGGCGATTTTGTTTCTTAAGCCGTTCGCGAAAAATCGCAATTACTGCTTTCATTCATATGAAGCTAGCATAAAATTTTGAAAAATCAGTAAATTATAGTGTCAAGTAATGAACCAAAATTTGTTGCTGCAAGTAAGTACTATCGAAAATTAGAAAAAAAAAGACCGGGTGAATTTTTTTTACTAGCAGTAATTTTCTTGACACATGCTAGCTTGAACTCGACTTGTTACACGGAAAATGGAAAGATTTAGTTGCTACGTTGAACGATGAATAAAGAATAAGCAACAAAATCGATTTGGAAATGTTGAAATAATTTTTAAACGACTCTACCGATCTATTCCAAAAACTAATCAACTCTCAATATCAAAAAACCACGTCAATCATCGCCAGTCTGGTTGAAATTAGTTGATTTGTTTGCGAGTTATTGTTAGAGAAAGAAAACCGAAAATGAGGTTTTTTTTCTAACTTTCCGCTAAGAAAATTGAAAATTTTCAAAAATCAGAAAGTTATTGGTTTTACCTCGTGTTTCAAAATCGAGTTTCCCTCTGATCTTGACGTTTTGAGGTTCTAGGAAGCCTCCCTGATTATTTCCGCGATGATGTCTGTATGTATGTATGTGACTCTCTTATAGCTTTTGAAAGACTCGACCGATACCATCGTGGTTGGAACCATTCGAAAGAGCTTGACCAAACTTAGATTTTGAGTACAATTTGAACGGATTCGAACCAGTAGATTTCAAGAAATATCAAAAAAACTACGAAAAACTTTTTCGAATGTGGTTTTTTGTAATAACTTCAAAACGGCTTTACCGATCAATTCCAAAAATTAATCAGCTTTCATTATAAAAAAGCCACGTCAATCGTCGCCAGTCTGGTCGAAATTAGTTAATTTGTTTGTGAGTTATTGTTTCAAAAATCGAAAAGTTATTGGTTTTTCGAAAATTGAGTTTCAATATTCTATATTGAATGCCATAGAAAATTAAAAAAATGAATTTTTTCGAGTTGTACCGATCTTTTCGGAAGACAGCGATTTGTAAACGACATAGTCTATGGCGGTACTAGCAAGCAGCTCGTTTAAAATGGCCGACTGTCCAAAATGCGAGTTGGATATCATATGCAGACTGCGCTAGCAGTCTAAAGGAAGACATTCTTTATTTCCATTGATAGCATTATCGTTAGTTGCTGGATAAAATCAGATGCATAAGTTAGCATTCTCTAAAGCGATCAAAAAGCAGAAAAAACTGAAGATCTGTTCCTATGTCTATATACATTTGTATCCCAATTTCTAATCATATTTTGCAGGCCCTTCTGGCATGACTTGCGGTCCCTATCTGTTACTGCAATACAGCAATGGGTCTTCCCTCAGTTGGAAGAACATGAACCACGATGGTTCGCAGCAAGAATTACTACTCAAGGTCACGCGATCCTGTTGGCGCGAGCCTTGAATCTCTCTCCATCTCTGTACCAGAGCGAAATTTCCATTATTGATGTAAATACTTCTAAACCAGATACTTCTATGTTAGAAAATCCCACATTTAATATTTTGTACAAACATATCATTTCGTCTAATCCAATTTGTAGTAACTTATCTAATCCATCGCGGCTTTGTCGTAAAGGTCCTAATAACCGACTTTTTGTGTCATCTAAATGAAAAATCCGTTTCGATATTATCAATGTTAAATGTTAATATCCAATTTTATTTATCAATACAATTGCGATTTTATATCTTTAGGTCATAATCGTGACGATATTTCAATAAAGTCAATATTTATAAAGCACAATTTACATTTCTAGAAAAATTACAAACTATTTATAATCGAATGATAATGAATTTATGCAGATAGTAGTAGCCGTTTGAGATAAATTGTTCACATAATTTACTTTTTATTTATAATTATTACGGGGGTCCGTTTTTTGATGCGTAGAATCGATTTTTCCAGGGTGCCGAGCCCAAATCTGCTTGAGTAATTTAATTGTTTATACTCTAAGATCCCGCTGCAAAATTATGACATGAAGAATGTACCCAATCAAAATCTCATTTGGAATTATTTTTACAAGTGGGAGAATGTATTTTTCATAAGGTTCCAATTAAAAATTCGAAAGATTTGAAATGTCTCAGTTCCTGCCGTAACCTCCACACACAGGTATAAACAGGTACGATTATAAAGGTATAACTCTTAAACAAAGAAAGATATGAAAAGAAGTATCATATAAAAAAGATTTGTTTTAAAAAGATCTACAAAAAAGTTCTCTACAGTTTTTTGCAGAAAATCAATATTTAAACAGTTATCGTCAATATAATGCAAAAATGACGATTCTTTTCAATTTATCGGTCATAACTTAGTTCCTACATGACGTAGAAAGGATTTAAAGTAGCTTATTTTAAACTTTAAAGTTTAAGCTTCAAAATGAGATGTGGTAGACCTTTTAAATATTATCTGTTAAAAAGTTACAGAAGTTTGAATGTACAAATTTTCATATATTTATTATTTCATTCTTTTATTACACCTTACCTTTTTTCGAAACTTGTTTCGACGAAAATTACGTCAAAAATTCGAATACCAATAATAGAGCCTTTATATTTGGACCTTTATTCTTTTAATTCACTTTGAAATGAGTCATTTATGTCAAAAAAATACTCTAAATATGAGGGGAATATGAAACGGCCACGAGACCCCCCTAGAAATAGTAGTTTGCTTGATTGACAACAAATAAAAACAATACGATAGTTACATGAAAAAAAATCTAGAATATTCTAAAATTGTAGTTAATTCGCTTGTGAAATTAATTCTGTTCATTCAACTTTGTAAAAATATCGTAATTTTGACTTTAATAAATTTTTAAAAATACATTTTTGGACATCGAAAATATAACTGGCGCAGTCAGTAGGATTCGTGCGGTCGCGATTTTTTCCGCATAGTGTGAAAAGAAAAACACGGCCAAATATTTTAATACTACAGCACGGAATCTACGTTCATCGAGGGACAGGACTTGAAATTACTAAATCAGAAAATTGAAGAAAAGAAGAAAATGAACTTGAAGAATGAAGAGAAACAACAGAACACGATCTGAAAAATACCTCCGTTATTTTTCATTCTTAGGGATGGAGGAGTTACATGAAGAAAAATCTACATTATTCTAAAAACTAATACGTAAAAAGATCATATTTTGTAAACATGTGTCAGCATTTATTTTAATATAAAAATAGGATCGTTGTAAACATTTTTTAATGAATTGTAGTTAATTGGCGATGGCTAAAACGTATTATTATTATTTTCCTTCAATATTCTTATTAAAACATTCAATTTTCAATTAGACTCAATACTCCATGAAACTTTTTCCCGCTCTTTATGCGCTCAATTAGCCCACTGCCACCTCTTAATTTCATTTTGACGTTTTAAGAGAGGTACCTTTCAAAAAGACCAGCTTCCCTCATTCCCTTTTCCATTGTAGAAGTACTTAAAGGCAGATCCCTAGATTCATTGATCTGAGAAGTTATCTCTGGGTCCGTGAGTCGTGAATCACGTTTACTGATCAATTCCGGAAGTGGTTGTGGGGGCGTCTCATAGGGTTACTTGAGACTAAACTGCAATCATAAACACTGAAGAAATAATTCACAGTTAAAGAATAGTAAATAAATTATCCGGTACTTGCAAGTTTTAACTTGTCACATTCGCCGTTATTTTGGAATTTAATGAATGGATTATGGAATGGGTAAAAACTTTAGATCAGCACTATAAATACATGGTGTCCCACGATAAGTTAAAACTATATGTATATGGCAAAATACTTTAGTAAAATTTATGTTGAAAATTTTTACGTTTGGGTTATCGGATACGATCTTTTTAACTAAAATATTTTTAAAGATGGCCGACTTCCAGTTCTACCTGAAGACTGTAACTTTTTTATTTTAAACAGAACACCCTGTATATTAATACATTTTTGAAATATTCATAAAATTTTAGTATACTTTTGTCTAAAAACTTTTTTCGAAAAATGCATACTATTTGAGTTAGAAATTTTTTTGGAAAAAATTTGACCGTTGCAGACCCTTACAAATTATTTTTTTATGGGAATACCCTCAAAGATATGGAAATGGTTTCTGTTCGGTTGCTTTTAGCAGGGTCAGGCGTATTTGAATCTATGTTGAAAATTTTCCATTTTATACAGGGTGTGTATAAAAGGGTTCAAAATTTAACTTCGTAAATATCAAATTTCTTTATTGTTTTAAATAGAACCACCCGGTTTTTTTATTTGAATGCATTCAGGGGTAAAAAATAAGGCAAATTCATGTGTACTTTTCTATACCTAAACCTTACCGTTATCCAGATATTAAATAATTTCTGTAAATTTTTAGAGATGCAGGTTTGGTCTAAATTTCATTTATTCGTTATTAAATTGAGATCAGCTATTTCAACGATTTTCGAAAGTATTAACAATTGACTAATGCCAGTCATTCATTACAAAGACTACTAAAATTTTACATAAAAAATTTAAACTTGTTGAAAAATACAATAATAATTAAAAACCTCAAATATTTCGGAAACGACTTAAAATTGGAATAGGATTAGTAAATACAATTTGATTTGATTTTTTTACAGGCCTTGATAAGATAAATAACAATATTTTTTCATTTCTTAGTGCTTGTATGAAAGGTTCAAAATAAAATTTACAGAAAACATTTAATATCTGGATAACGGTGAGGTTTAGGTATAGGAAAGTATACACATACCTTTTTATACACACCCTGTATAAAATGAAAAATTTTTGAAGATAGATTCAAATACGTCTAACTTTGCTAAAGGCAACTGAACAGAAACCATTTTCATATCTTTAAGGATATCCTCGTAAAAAAATAATTTATAAGGGTCTGCACCGTTAAATTTTTTTTTTACAAAAAAATTAATAACTCAAAAAGTATGCATTTTTCAAAAAAAGTTTTTAGACAAAGGTATACTCAAATTTACGTAGTTTAAAAAATGTATCAATATACAGGGTGCTCTATTTAAAATAACAAAGTTACAGTCGACTTCAGGTAAAACCGGACGTCGGTCATCTTTAAAAATACAGATAGTTTTAACTCGTCGTAGGACACCCTGTATATTTAACGGAATATTATTATACATAAGATGCAATATACGATTATTCAAGGAACTGGAAGAAAATGAAAACAATATCTGAAAGTTTGCGTACATTAAGCACATACGCCAACGAAATGTTTCTATTTTGAAATCCCTATCAAAGTTTTAATTATCCGAACGTTAGTAATTTCCGCTTCAAAAAATAAACATTCAACAAATAACAATGTTTTCCGATAAAATGAAAAGGCTTACAACAATTCAGCCCACATAAGAGATAAATATATCTTCCGATGGATTTTTTCGCGATCGTTTCATTTTATTTAAACATACTGTAACAAAATTATTTGAACAACTACCTTTGATTTATTCAAACGCAACCTTATTTATTTACACATACATTTATGATATTATGATATTAATTTCAACAAATCAACCAGAGAATTAGTGGGAAAAGAAGTAAAAGATCTCGATGAAAAGTATCTGAGGCGGTGTTTCCCAATTTTTTTTGTTTTATGCTCCACTTTAAGGCCGATTCATAAACTTGATTTTCCGTTTGCCGTTAGCGGGTGGCGTTTGCCGTTTCCAGCAAATTCTACATCCTATTCATAAACCGTTAATATAAAATTTTGTAATTTTTCTTGAGGTGTGTACTGCTTTTTATTTTCGTGATCATTTTGCAATTCTGTGATGCTGATACTGCAAATTGATATATCTGACAAATCCACCAACATTAACTGCTGCTGAAAATCTTGGAACTTAGAAAAAAATCATTATCATACCTCGTTAACTTGCTACAATTGAATATTAAATTATAAAACGTAAATAGACGAGTAAAATGTACTTTCCTGTAAGGGCGTTTGGTTTAAACAGGGTACCAGACATGAATTGAGTCCTTTTTGTACCTCATTCGTTTTTTTTTCCGGAGAACGAAATTTCAAAGCAAAAACCATAAAGGAAAATAAATTCTTTGCAAATAAAACAAAAGAGTCATCATTTGATTGAATTATGAAGGATTGTATAGTAAAATTGATATTAATTGATTCCATTATAGCTTTTGTATACAATAGAATTAGTATTTAAGAATACATATACACGCACAGTGTGTTTTCAATAGTATTGACATCCAACGAGAACATTACTCAGATTATTGAAACCACTTTCTTTATTTATATTTTTTGTTAATAAATAGCTTTGAAAAAGCCGTGAATAAAGTTAGTAATAAAAAGATCGTGAATTATAACGATACAATAAAATATATTTGATGAATTAAGTGATGTACAATGCGAGTTTGAGAATTATTTCTAATATTACCATTCTTTAGAACGTTAAGTGACGACAAGGCCGTTTCGTTTTTATTAAACTACAAATAGAAATTGAATGTTAACGACCAGGTCGGACGAAAATAAAAATTTCGCGATGCAGTAAATACCTTGACGTCCGAATTACATAGGAATGTGTTTTTTTTTTAGATATTTCTTTTATAATTTAAAATTTTTTCCAATAATTGAGTAGTTGTTGATATACTGATTACGATTTATATTTTATACAAACACTTAGTTAAGAGAGATTAGTGCAAGCCGGTCACGTATATCTCTCCTATTATTTTAAAAAAAAAATGGGCGCCACAATATTTATTTTCGTATAATTTGCGTGAGATATTTTGCACATTACATTACGCAACATTCTACGGCTAAAAGTTCGTGGATAAAATCGTACGAATACAAATTATCACACAAATTACAACGCTACAAACACTCTAGTGAATAACATTTCACTTTAAACATCCTCTTTACCACTCGGATTGCTTGTGTCGGTGGGCGGCTGTCTTATATACGCTTTTGTAAAATTTCTGGAACATTGTAGAATCCTCTATTTCAAAAACATCTGGATTCTAGAACAATATTTATCTAATAACAGATGGATTCATGTACTAGTTTCCTGTTCATCTAATTATTACAAGCGCCGTCAGAGGGTATGAGGACTTCTTCTATTTCTGGCTCTAATTCCTCCGTGGGATCGCCTAAGGGAGGATCTAGCTATACAGCTATTCCACCAGATGCTTCTCCAGTCTCGATTCTGCTCCTTCCTCCTTTTTTTCTCTTCAGATCGACGTTACCTCAGCGACGAATGTGCTCTTTACTGTCCAGGCTGTCTCCGATGATAACACAGACTTTAAACATATTTTTAGGAGTCACTACCACTCCTATTTCAACTTCAAAGGTGTAATGAAGCAGCTGAAATGCTGGGAACTCTTCATGTTTGAACCTGTGAAGGTATTTTCTGAATAAGCGCCTTTGTCGAGGTATTCCTTAAAGTTTCCCAACGATCTATGCTGTTTCTCCGCTCATCTCTCCTCAATTTTTCTTCGCTAAGTGTGACAGATCTTCTCTGCCGGCGAAGGGATCTTCTTTTGCACTGGAAATACTCAGGGCCCTCAACCAATAGACTGAAGCGACCCTCCTTCATGGTTCTTGCCTCTGTTATGTGTGAGTTTATGTGGCAATTCCGTATGTGATCACAGATGTGATCAACGAAGAAAACAGAATTTATTTTCTCTGTTTTGGACCTCATAATCTCGGCATAAACTGAGATAAGATGTTTCTCAATCCAGAGGCTTTTCCGCTCACAAGCTCTGCTTGTTTTTTGAACTTCAGTCTGGTGGGATGTAATCGCTTGCCCCCTCTCTTGCAGCTCCATCGTCTCCACTTTTTTTCTGCTAGTAATTAGCACAGCCTCTGTTTTGTGCTGTGCTAGTTTCATGCCGACTGTGTCCATCCACCTAGAGATCTTATCGAGAATCGCATCTAAAGTTGATCTCTTCTAGGTGCTTTGCCACAATTACTTCGGCCACGTCATCCGCGAATGCTACGAGGTTCGTTTCTTTCGCTAGTAGCCAATCATACATGATGTTCCACAAAAGAGAACTGAGAATTGAGGTGCCGCTCTAGTGACTGAACTTCTTGGGGGCTTTCCTCTGTATCGTATTTGAGGTGTGGGGCTGTATAACCGTTATTATATGAAGGATGGATGATTTGTTTTTGGGTGTTTTCAAACTTTCCAAAAATATTTTTCTCGTATTTTGTTCTGTTTTCTTTTGTTTATTTCGAAAGTAGCTTAGGATTGATAGTATTCAGATACTTTCCTTTTTTATGGAAAAACTATTTAACAATAAACAATAATAGCGTAGAATGAAGACCTGCCTGTAAAAATGCTGTAAAATCTTTAGTTTCTAGGTAACA
Source organism: Diorhabda sublineata (assembly GCF_026230105.1). Taxonomy (NCBI): domain Eukaryota; kingdom Metazoa; phylum Arthropoda; class Insecta; order Coleoptera; family Chrysomelidae; genus Diorhabda; species Diorhabda sublineata. The sequence continues at coordinate 33,801,651 of NC_079478.1, read as the reverse complement.
AAAACCAAAATAAAACAAACTTTTTTGATATTAATACTAGGCCAGGTATTCAAGCATTTCCCCTCAAAATTCTTTAATGCAGCACCAATTTATTTGAAATTTTAACAGATGTGTATCCAAAAAGCGAGATCTATATGCCGAAGTGTGTACCTCCCCCGGGGAATGTTCCCACTTTTCGGAGGTGGAAAATTTTTCACCCAAAATAACTCCAGAAATCGATCAACAAATTTAAAGTAAAAAATGTCATATAAAGTTGTTTCGCCAGATCAATAGTTTTTGAGTTATACGCAATTGAAAAGTACGATTTTTCGTCAAAAAATCCACCTGAAAAAATTACGTATAACTCGGTAATGATGCATTTTATCGAATAAAGTGTAATGAACAAAAATGAAGCTTATAAAAAAACATAGAAATTAAGCTATGTTTTAAGATCTCAATCTAAAGTTATTTATAGATAGTTGATGTTCTACCCAAAGCAAGTTTTAGATACTTGAATAACGGGAATAGGGTACATTTTTCAACAAAAAGTTATAGCATACTTTTTAAAGAGCTTAAAAAGACCTTTCAAATGAGCAATGATGAGAGTCGTTTCGACTGAAATTTCAGTGAGATATGATGTAAAATAGTTGAAGCAAAAAAAATTGCACTAAAATTAATGCTATTTCATTGAAAATCAAAATTAAGCTTATTCCTTGTACCAAATACTTTATTTGGATGTTATTCGCGACATCTGAAAGTTTGGCTGATTAGAAATGCATAATTTTGAAAAAAATTAGCATTAAATATACTTTTTATTTGATTTAAAAAAAATTTTTTTTTGTTCATTTTTTCTCCATAACTATAAGAGATACAAAAATAAATAGCAGTCAAATTAAAGTACATTTTATGACGATTATTTTGCTTTTTTTATTTTTTATGTAGCATAAAAATTGACGGAGTTATAACCAAATTAATCCGTCATTATAATGCGAGGGTTGCTTATCCACAGCCCTTTGACCCTTCTATTAATAGAATGTGGAGGGTATCAAGCCCTTCTAAAATACATAGGCTTGTAGCACTGAAAATTACCTTTGAAATGGTTTTTTGTAAGATGTGATAGCTTCAAAATTAATAAGAATTTGAAATTTTTTTGTGAATTATAGGATATGAAAAAGTTTCAAATTTTGGCGCACGAATTTTTTCTTTTTGATGCTAAGTTGTCTGTAGGTACATTTGAGAGTACCAAGAGATGATATACTCATAATCTTGGTAAAGGGGTGGTTCTTGAAGGGTGTCAGGGTGTAGAGAATGAAAAATCACTTCGTGTTTGGAAAATACACTTGAATGCCGGAAGAATCAAAACAAGTCATTAAAATTTTTTTTATTTTTTATCCAAGGGGTGGTTCTTGGGTATAGACAATTAAAAATTACTTCAAGTAGAGGCAAGAAACTTTAATACCAAAAAGAATGCAAAATCTAAAAGTTGGCAGTTATTAGATTTATTTTTATTTCATTCTCTGCAAAGGGGTAATTTTTAAGGGAAGAATAATAAGAATTAATAACCAATTAAATTTTATTAAAATGCTATGAATTTTTCACAGTAAAAATGAAATTGCTATGTTTTAAATCGTTAAAAGATTTTTTCCTATATTACTTTCATCAGAAGGGTAGTTTTTACATATTTTTAAGGGTTGATACTTCAAAATATATAAATTTTCTATTATACAATATGTTAAGATATTTATGCTGCATAAACGAAAAACATTTGAATTGAAAACAAGTGGGAAAAACTATAATATTGGTGTTTTTCGATAAGGGGTGGTTTTCATTCCTTAAAAACAATTTGCCCACCTTGTAGATCTTGATATGGAGCTTAATTCTGTATTTTCAGAAAAATCGGAGCTGCATTAAAGAATTTTGAATGCCTAGCACTATACGTTTGGCTAGAAGCTTCGACGGGTGTCAATAACGAAGTAGACTGATAGTTTTTGTATAGAATGCACAATTAAGTTACATACTTATTAACCGATATTTTAGTTTGGATAGGAGATTAATTCGGTTTGTACTATGACTAGATTTATTCTGTTTATTAATACAGAACCATCAATAAAATAATTTTTATATGGTGTTATTATAAAATAAAGATTATTTCGAATACGGAAGCATAAAATTGTTATTTAAACGGTTTATGGTAATTTTACGAGACACCATTCCTAAGTTGATAGAGCATAAGATTTGAGAATATGTAGTTTTTTATAAATCATTAATATTTCAGTAAATATTGGCTTTAGACTATAAACTGAATGGAATTATATTTCAAATTGTTATTCCGAGTAATTCATCCACATTCTTTCGTTTCCGGCAGTAATTTAGAATAAAAAAATATTTCTAGACGTTGAATGATCTTAAAGGAATAGCGAAAGAGAAAATGGCAAAAATAGCCCAAGTTTGATGTTATAAAACGAACACAACCCGTGCAGCAGGTGCAGTTTAATGCTCAAAATTTAGAAATACGAGATATCCACAAAGTAAGTTCTGTTTGGTTTTAAAAAAAAACATGTATAGGTACGAAATAAAATATTTATTGTACAAAAATCTACAACCGTTAAAGTAATTTTCTACATAATCCATTTATTGAATATTTTTATTCGAAAGGCGTTAACCCAACCAATATAAAAGCTGAACTAGATTCTACTCTGAGTGAGTCCACTCCTTCATTACCAAAAGTAAAATATTGGGTAGCACAGTTTAAACGAGACCGTACGACCTGCGAAGACCAGCATCGCAGAGGTCGACCAAATGAGGTGACGACTCCAGAAATGTTGAGGAAATTCCACAAAGCGGTACTGGATGATCCTCGATTGAAAGTGCGCAAACTACAAGACATATTAGGCATATGTACATCGCGTATTAACTGAAAATTTGGACACGAGAAAGCTGTGCGCAAGATGGGTGCCGCATTTGCTCACAATGGAACAAAAACAGCGCCGTGAAGATGGTTCCGTAGAGTGTTTGGCAATGTTTCAAAGAAATAAAGGCTAATCAAGAGGATTTTAATATTTTGGACTAAAACATCTTTTTGTTAAGTTCGTATACGAATTATTTTCGTTCTTAACTCAAGTTTTAGAATTAGTGAAACCAAGAACTATCGGTTAAAATTTGTATATCAATCGCAAGTTTTCATAGTCTATGTAAATGAAGGGCCACGGGGAAGAACGATTACAGTCCCGAAAACAAAAACTTTCAGCATTGGATTATTTATGTTTGAGGTCGAATAAAAAGCTTAAAAATGGAGGTAATAAAATTTTTCAAAGTTTTGATGGAGGTTCATCAATTTTTGAGTCCTTCTACAATTCGATATCATCTTCTTCAACAAGGGCAGGGACCAGTGAGTCGTAGAATCTTTGGGCACCTGGATTGGTCAAGAACTGCTTCAAATGAAGGAGGTCCTTTAATTTAGCCGGTTGGTCTATAATACACTTATATCTTCAAGCGGAGATCTTCACTTTGGTCATCATTATTGTAATACAATACTTTTATTTGAAAGGCCTTATCTCAACCAATATAAAAGCTGAACTAGATTCTATTCTGGGTGAGACTGCTCCTTAGTACGACCTACGAAGACCAGCATCGCAGTGGTCGACCAAATGAAGTAGCGACTCCAAAAATGTCGAAGAAAATCCAGAAAGTGGTACTGGATGATGGTCGACTGAAAGTGCGCGAGCTAGCAGACATAGTAGGCATTTAAAAAAGTGCTGTACATCGCATTTTAACTGAAAATTTGCGTTGTTTAAGTTTGAAGTCGAATAAAAAGCTGCAAAATGGAGGTAATTAAATTTTTCAAAGTTTTGATGGAGGACAAACTCGATGTCATCTTCTTCAACTAGAGCAGGTACCAGAACTGCTTTAAATGAAGGAGGTCCTTCAATTTAGCCGTTTTAATGGTCAGTTTTCCATTGTACAGATTTTTAAATTGGCCTATTTTTGTACAAACTTTCTTGACTTTTTCAGAGATATTTCACAAGTGTTTTCCAAAATGGCGGCTGAAGTGAAGCCCCCCATGACGCCCACTTGGATTTACATTCAGGGGACACCCCTAAATATATTACCTGTTCCCGTACATTTTTTTCAGAACCTACTTTTTTGGTTGGGGCTCTTGGACTGTAATGAATTTCTCCCATACTTTAACCGAGCTCCGTATAATTATAATTCGTAAACCGATGAAATTAAACCGTTGGATGAAAGGCAGAGTAAAAGGTGTACCACTATAAATACTCCTTCGTCAAATGATTTTTTGTTCTCGATTTTCAAATCCGGCACATAAATTGTATATGACCTTAAGCATACTGTCAAGATTTATGTTTGCCAGATGTTCCGACGTTTAATGTTTCAGATTTGAAACGTGTTTAACCGTTGATTTAAGTATAAAGCGGTACTGTAAAGATATGCTAGAGAAAATTTACTTTTTGTGGTGTTAATTACAACGGCATTGGGTAAGTATCGGTAGAAATAGACGAGAAAATGTTATACAAAGATTATGCAAATGCGATAATTTGTATAAGAGCCAGAAAATACGGAAAATTCCCTGTTTTAAACATGATTTTAGATATTTTGTAGATATTATACCTGCTTTCGATAAAATATCTGCATTTTGTATATTTTGGACATAAAATATAGTGTTGCCTACGAGATGAGACTTTGAAAATCTCGTTTTGTCTCGCAAAAAAGTGGTCTTGAGTCTTGCTTTGCAATAAAAGTCTCGGATCGAGTCTTGTTTTGCAATAAAAGTCTCGGATCGAGTCTTGTTTTACAATAAAAGTCTCGGATGAGCCTTGCTTTGCAATAAAAGTCTCGGATCGAGTCTCTTTTCGCAATAAAAGTCTCGGATTGAGTCTTGCTTTGCAATAAAACTCTCGGATCGAGTCTTGCTTTGCAATAAAACTCTCGGATTGAGACTCGTTTCGCAATAAAACTCTCGGATAGAGTCTTGTTTTGCAATAAAAGTCTCGGATCGAGTCTCTTTTCGCAATAAAAGTCTCGGATTGAGTCTTGCTTTGCAATAAAACTCTCGGATCGAGTCTTGTTTTGCAATAAAAGTCTCGGATCGAGTCTCTTTTCGCAATAAAACTCTCGGATAGAGTCTTGTTTTGCAATAAAAGTCTCGGATCGAGTCTCTTTTCGCAATAAAACTCTCGGATAGAGTCTTGTTTTGCAATAAAAGTCTCGGATCGAGTCTCTTTTCGCAATAAAACTCTCGGATCGAGTCTCGTTTCGCAATAAAACTCTCGGATAGAGTCTTGTTTTGCAATAAAAGTCTCGGATCGAGTCTCTTTTCGCAATAAAAGTCTCGGATTGAGTCTTGCTTTGCAATAAAACTCTCGGATCGAGTCTTGTTTTGCAATAAAAGTCTCGGATCGAGTCTCTTTTCGCAATAAAACTCTCGGATAGAGTCTTGTTTTGCAATAAAAGTCTCGGATCGAGTCTCTTTTCGCAATAAAACTCTCGGATAGAGTCTTGTTTTGCAATAAAAGTCTCGGATCGAGTCTCTTTTCGCAATAAAACTCTCGGATCGAGTCTCGTTTCGCAATAAAACTCTCGGATTGAGTCTTGCTTTGCAATAAAACTCTCGGATCGAGTCTCTTTTCGCAATAAAACTCTCGGATAGAGTCTTGTTTTGCAATAAAAGTCTAGGATCGAGTCTCTTTTCGCAATAAAACTCTCGGATAGAGTCTTGTTTTGCAATAAAAGTCTCGGATCGAGTCTCTTTTCGCAATAAAACTCTCGGATCGAGTCTCGTTTCGCAATAAAACTCTCGGATTGAGTCTTGCTTTGCAATAAAACTCTCGGATCGAGTCTCGTTTCGCAATAAAACTCTCGGATAGAGTCTTGTTTTGCAATAAAAGTCTCGGATCGAGTCTCTTTTCGCAATAAAACTCTCACATTGAGTCTTGTTTTACAATAAAAGTCTCGGATCGAGTCTCTTTTCGCAATAAAACTCTCGGATCGAGTCTCGTTTCGCAATAAAACTCTCAGATCGAGTCTTATTTTACAATAAAAGTCTCGGATCGAGTCTTGTTTTGCAATAAAAGTCTCGGATCGAGTCTCTTTTCGCAATAAAACTCTCACATTGAGTCTTGTTTTACAATAAAAGTCTCGGATCGAGTCTCGTTTCGCAATAAAACTCTCGGATCGAGTCTCGTTTCGCAATAAAACTCTCGGATAGAGTCTTGTTTTGCAATAAAAGTCTCGGATCGAGTCTCTTTTCGCAATAAAACTCTCACATTGAGTCTTGTTTTACAATAAAAGTCTCGGATCGAGTCTCTTTTCGCAATAAAACTCTCGGATCGAGTCTCGTTTCGCAATAAAACTCTCGGATTGAGTCTTGCTTTGCAATAAAACTCTCGGATCGAGTCTCGTTTCGCAATAAAACTCTCAGATCGAGTCTTATTTTACAATAAAAGTCTCGGATCGAGTCTCTTTTCGCAATAAAACTCTCACATTGAGTCTTGTTTTACAATAAAAGTCTCGGATCGAGTCTCTTTTCGTAATAAAACTCTCGGATCGAGTCTCGTTTCGCAATAAAACTCTCGGATTGAGTCTTGCTTTGCAATAAAACTCTCGGATCGAGTCTCGTTTCGCAATAAAACTCTCAGATCGAGTCTTGTTTTACAATAAAACTCTCAGATCGAGTCTTGTTTTACAATAAAAGTCTCGGATCGAGTCTTGTTTTGCAATAAAAAGTGTCGGATTGAGTCTTGCAAGAGTTGTTGTTGAAACTAACCGTAGAAATTGATATAAAAAATCATCCTAAGCACAAATTATTCTATGTAGTTTTTTCGAAAAATTAATACTTTTTGACTTATTCGTGATTGAAATTTCCAATTTTTGTTACAAAAAAGCATATTTTTAATCGATTTTTCACAAATAACTCAATAACTTCAGATTTTACCGAAAAATTTATAAGGAGGTTAAATGTATCTTTGAAAAAATAATAATAATGTTTTTTTTTTGTTTAAACCTAAGTCAATCCAAGTTATGATTTATTAAAGGTGGAACTTACGTAGTAAACCAAAGATTTTTGAAAATCGAAAAGTGTATAAGTGAAAACGGTCAATTTTATGAAAAAAATGTATACAATCTTTTTTAAAAAACTTTGAAAAATCATGCAAATAAATAAGACTTTGTAATACATAAAATAAGGGAGTTATGACGAAAATAAGATAGAATCCCTTCATTTAATAAAAAAAATGTTATAAATCTACACTTCAATTGAATACAAATAATAGGATCAACAAATTAGAATATAGTTTAGAGTTTGATTTTTTTAAACAATTGCCTTTTATGAAAAATAACTTGAAAATAGAAAGAAACGTTAAAACTAACGATACTAAAACTTTTCCTTTTTAAAAATAAAAGTTTCAATGCATTCCAAACCTCTTTAGCTTATAAATTATAGATTATAAAATTTTCTACTAAATGGATTTTTAATCAATCAAAAATTAAAATATATACCTAAAACAAACAAACACTTTTTTTTAAATTTCGGAGCAGAAAATTTTGGGGTATAAGTGTCTGTGTGTATGTACACATGATGAAAAAAAACCAGGCAACATCTGCTTTGGTAAAAAGAGATTTGCTACTTATACATGGATATATAAGATGGGTTTCAAATATATTGTGATTAAGGGTTAAAAAACATGATCTTAAAACGTGATGCCATCTTTATTTTAATCCTACAAATGTTTTTTTTAACTTTCTAAATACTTCAACTTTTATTGTATTTAATTCTGACTATAAGGGGTAGTTTTCGCGCCCTAACTAAACTCGTAGCCATAAATAACGCACAACCCTTTATTTCAATATCGAAACCTAAAATGTTAATCTTTTTTTCTATCATAAAAAGTTGAAGTATTTTAAATGTAGCAAAATTTCTTATCAGCAAACAATTGTTTTTGTGGTTTTTTAAAATTTTAATTTTATGCATATTTTAATGTTTCTTTCATTCTATTGTTATACCAACTTGTGGACAGCAGTAATTTGAGTCAATCAAGGTGTGTTAAAGTCGAGACTAGTTAAACAAAAAATGAATAGAGTTAGGCAGTTATCGTGAAGTGGCAAATTTGTTTGGCGTACACCACACAACCATTGGCAGATTGATGTAAAGATTTCGAGAGACCGGTTCACATTCTAGAAGGCCTGGACAAGAACGTCCTTCAGTTTTAACTCCTCAAGATGACCGTTTTTTGCAATTAAATTCATTAAGAAATCGGTCAATGACAAGTGTCGAGCTCAACAGTCTTTTACGAGAAGTCCGAGATGTAAATATCTCTGATACATCAATAAGACAACACCTGCTGGTCTACGCAGTAGAAGATCTCTCCAGGCACCTTTGCTAACCAGACAGCATCGTGTTGCTAGACTAAGATTTGCAAGGCAACATCTAGATTGGAATTTAGGAAATTTGAACCAAGTTTTATTTACTGATGAGACAAGAATTAGTTTAAGAGGTCCAGATGGACGTAATCAAAAATCAAAGCCGTTGCAAGGAGGGTGTATCATGTTTTGGGGAGGAATTTGTTTTGATGCCCGCACAGAATAAGTGTCTCTTCCTAGACCCGCCCTTAACGCAGCCAGATACATAACTGACGTTCTTGAAAATCACGTCAGTCCGTTTGGGCCATTCCTTGGGGATGATTTTCGTTAATTGCATGTCGCGGCAGATGTTCAGAATTACCTAAACGAAGTTGGAATTCATACTGGCCACCAAGAAGTCCAGATATGAATCCTATCAAGCACGTCTGGGACATTTTAAAACGCCGCACTCGTCCTCGAAATCCATCTCCTCAAAATTTAAATGAGTTTGAACAACATTATTGTTTAGAATGCAAATTTTATTTTTAAGAAAATTTGGTTTTATTGCGATGTTTTTATTTTTATTTTTTTACTTATTGAAAATCACTCAAAATTACTACACATTTCTAATTTTTGCGTCAAAATGATTGAAAAGAAGTTAAACAATAGCAATATTAATTTAAATTTATTAAACAAAAAAATATTTTCGGAAATCGGGGTGGTGCGTTATTTTTGACCACGAGTGTACAATTTTCACATATTAGCATTGGGTAGATTTGGAAGTGAAGGGTATATAGAACTTAATTCCAAAATTTCACGCAAATCCATGCGTTTTGATGGAATTCTGAAGTGATACCATATTTTTACCGTTGTTCACTGGTCTAATTCTTATCTACAATACTTCGAGACTTTTGAGAGACTCTCGTGCGAGATTTGAGACGAAACTTTTGGAAAGTCTCGTCTTTTCTCGCAAGGAAAATTATCGTTTCGTTTCAAAAGCGAGTCTAGACTTTAACAAACGAGAAAAGCGACACTACTATAAAATCTGGTTTAATCAAAATTCTCTTATGATCAATTTGGTTTCAATGTGTAGGGATTTGGTGACATTAGAATGATAAAAAAAATGGGGACATGCTGTTCTATCAATGTTAATAAATATGAAAGAAATAATATTTATAAAGTCATTTCGTTATTTGGTTGTTACATTCCAAACATCGAACATAATTTTTTATTCCGAATCCGCACTTCATAAAAGGAAATGCCAATAATCTAGAACTAGAACAAGTTTACATACAATGTTTGATGTATTAGCTATGAAAAGTTCATTGCCACTTTTGGAAATGATTCTAAACAAGTTCTTGTTGCCCTAAATAAAAGATTCACACATCTTGTTTTCGCATTTCAAACTATAGATAAACAATTTTTTATATACGTACCCTCAAAATTGAAATATCGATATTAAGATATTATTAATTCCGCCTCGTCAACGTGCTTCCATTCGAACACTCAATTTACATGCAGGTGCACAAATGTGCGTACACATAAAACGAACAGATGATCAAACAAAAAGTTTTTGGTGCGTTTCAACCACCTGCTGATCGCTAAATAATACAGGCTGCTGCCACTTGTACCAGAAAATACAAGTATAACAACTTTTTATTGAAAAATAAAGTAAGATACATTAATGTAGATTTTATTTCTTCATTTATTATTGATTGTCTGAGAAGTTTCCAATCTCAACCTGAAAATATCAGCACTTATCAATACAGGGTGATTGATTAGTGCGATAAAGTTCAGTGCCTTCTTTGTCCTTCGATATATCTATTTAAAACATTTAAGATTATTGCTTTACCTCTAAAAATCAAACTATTTCGATGTGGCGATCTCAATATTGATTATTCCAGTGTGAGTGCTGGTCAAGAATGTCTTAAGTCAATTGGTATGGTCATGCATATAACGGCGCCAACCAGAATAAGTAAAACCAAATCTAGTACTATAGACTACGAGGATATATTGATATCTAGTTAGCCCAGATCAGTAGAAACAAAATATTGACCGTGAAAAATTGGACTGCAAGCTTCAAAAGAGGTAAATTTTCCATTGAAGATGATGACCGATCGGGAAGGCGGCCAATTTCTGTGTCAGTCCCCGAAAATATCGACCGTCGAATTGAGCTAAAACGCCTGAAGCACTAAATACTTCATACTGATGCGTTCATCATATAGTTCACGTCAATTTTGACAAGAGAAAAATTGCTTCAAAATGGATCCCCATTGACCATAAGCGTGCAAGGGTAGAACCATCACGCTCGATCTGTGCTCGATTTGGACACGATGTAAACTTCCTAAACCGAATTGTTACTATGGATGAGACTTGGGTACATTTCTACGATCAACAATCGTTGCCATGGCGACACTCTGGTTCTCCAAGACCTCAGAAGTGTCCAAAAATCTGCTGGAAAAGTTATTGCTCCAATTTTTTGGGATTTCCATGGAGTAATCATGATCGATTTTTTGGATAAGGGCGGATCAATAACTGGAGATCACTATTCGACATTACTGACCACTCTACGGGAAAGATTAAAGAGAAAAGACGCGAAAAGCTATCCAAAAGTGTTTTGTTTTTGTAGGATAACGCCCCTGCACACAAATCTCATGTTGCCATGCAAAAAATTCGTGATTTAGGGTTTGAATTCCTAGAACACCACCCTTATTCACCAGATTTGGCTCCGTCCGACTATCATCTCTTTCCTCAACTGAAAAAAGTTTAAAATGTCGTAAATTTTCTTTATCAACGATTAGGTAATGAAAGCTGTGAAGGTCTGATTTGCAGAACAAGAAGAAACATTTGATTTTTGAAAGGTCTGGAGACGTTGCAGGTTCGCTGTAATAAATGTATCCAATCAAATCAAATTTTGTTAGGTTCTATAGTAGTCTAAGAATTTTTCAATATTGTCATCGTAAGATCCAGAATTCACCGAATGTCTTTAATTCAGGTCTCTCAGTTAAAAGCAGTGCTAACAAAATTTTTGGTAAAATCTAATACCAAAAATGTTTCTCGCAAATTATGCCCTATATTTTCGGAAAAAAGTTTTCAAAACTTTCAACAACTCACCAGAACGTGCTCTCTGGTGATGTGGACTAGATTCATAAAAACACTAACTAGTCTGGCATCAAATTATTTTCCTCCCACGCGTATTAAAAATAAGCAAAATAAACCCTGGTCAACTAAAGGTTTACGTATATCTGCAAAGAACGTGCGATTTTTATCTCATTGCACATTAAATCACCTTACCACTTTAATTAACGTTTCATTTCCAAATGGAAATTTACATCAGGAAAAAATCTTTGAAGATACTAAAATATTAGTCAAAAAGCCAAATAAACAATTGATATGAATTTAGAAGGCTGCTGTCATTTAAGTACTTAAAGTTATTAAAAGATGTCAGTATAATATGCCTCATTTGTCCGAGACTCAAAGAATGGAAATACAGGGTGGCGCTATAAAACGATCATATCGCATCATGTTTTTCCGCTAGGTAAACGGTGCGTGAGCGGGGGGGCCTAGCGTGATTGGATAGTTGCATTCGTGGAGTTTTAGTAGCCACTTCGACGGAAAGCGTCGCGCTTTTTGTGTTCGCACGTTTTACTAGAACGTTAGTTTATACGTCTTGACTGTATCGTTCAGAATATGGATTAAGACAAACAAATATGGGTTGGGCGTTTCCAAGAGAGCGGTTACACGTTTAAATCACCAGTAAAAGTTCGTCCAAGAACGTCTAGGACCACAGACCACAGACCACAGACAATGTTGATACTACTCGGAAGCGATCGGCGGCTTTAAATTTGTCGCGACGAAGTTTACAGCAAATTTTGAAGTTAGATCTTAAACTGCATCCTTATAAACTCCAGTTAACACAGGAATTAAAAGATACCGACTTTAGAGCAAGGTTGGCATTTGCTAAAGAAATGCTTAATCGGTTTTCTACTTTTGACAACATCAAAAATCCAAAAATGAAACATCAAACACCACTGCATAGTCCGAAAGTAACGGTATGGGCAGCAATCTCAAACAAAGGAGTTATTGGCCCTTTCTTTTTTGCGCTAGAGGGATATTTGACTTCAGAACTTGAGAGATCAAGAATATAGAATACGAGAACTTGGTTCTAACAAAAGTGTCACACATCAAATGACTCTATGGCGGCTGTGAGACAGATATTTCCTGCAAGACTGATTTCCAAAAGAGGTGATATCCTTTAGCCCCTACGTAGCCCTGACTTGAAGCCTCTTGATTTTTTTGGGGGGACACCTCAAACAAAAAGTCTACATGAACAATCCGAGGGATATCAGTCAGCTAACGGGATATATCCGCCAGGAAATGGCAGCAATCACCCCAGATTTATTGACATGAGTTATCACAAAACTGCGTTCGCGTTTAGAGGAGGCCGTTTTCGAGAGAGACGTCATTTAGGTGATGTTATTTTAAAAAAATAAACTTCATTCAATTACCTAATCATCATCTTTTATTTCAACAATACATTATGTATTTATTTTTTTAGCCTATACTTAATAAATGCACGTTCTATTGCGCCACCCTGTATCAATTATGATTGGTTGTGGTAATAAAACAAGAATTCAAAAGTTTGTGATATTTTTAATAATAAATACCCTGGTCAACACGTTTCGCAGTCTATAGTTAACAAATTTGTAAAAACGTTTCGTGAAACTGGACATGTAAAAAATAATGAAAAACCCGGTAGAAATGTTTAATTTGAACTTTCCGCCGACAATGATGAATGTAAATCATCTATTTTGAGAGTTTTGCATAAAGAAAAATTCCACCCTTACAAAGTTCTGTTGGTTCAGGAGAAAATGAAGATAATCCTGATAGGCGAGGCAAGAATACTGTAAATGTATATGCCTTTCAATGTACTTGTACGGCAAAACGCGGATCGTGTGACTCCGACATTAGAAAACCAATAAACCAAATAAAAAATTTTAATGAGAACGGCAAAAAACGTGGAGAATGTTGTATATTTTTATTACGACTATAAATCTTTCATTGCCTATAAATTTCGACGCGCCTCTTTATGAAAAACTGCTTAGAAAGAAGAATTAATTTCATGTGCCTATGTATATAAAAAAGAGGGAATGTTATAATAAATCGAATTGTCTATGCGTATATTTTGTATTCGGAGAATTTTATTATTGTGCTGTCAACAAATTTTTAATTGTAATAAATGACGACAGACGCAAATGTTGTAATTACCGTCATTAACGAATCAATTATTGTATTATTGCGTTTGTTCCAATTGTTACAAAACGGAAATTGTATAATTTACGTAATTCGTAAAATATTTATTTATATATTCCAATAAACGGTTCCACTGAATACAAACAAATACACTTATATTTAAATATATAATTTTCTAGAAAAAATGTTACTACTGTTTGAAAAAAAAAAAACAAAAGAATATGGACTATGTAATTATTGCTCTTTAACATTATTTTATGGCCTTTCCAACTACAATGGAATTTTCAAATTCGGAGAATTCGCACGGCGCCTATGATCTGTTTTTTATAAATGGAGGAAGCGCCTTTGATGTGTCCTTTTAGATACTGAATACACTGTTTACACCAACACTCACAACTACACTGTATGACGCGCGTTTCGATAACCAAGTTATCGTCTTCAGAAACTGCAGGGGGGGGGTACACCATCTTGTAAACAAATATTATAGTAAATTTATATTATGCATGGGTCCTTAGGCCGGCCCTTTCCAACTACAATGGAATTTTAAAATTGGGCGAATTCGCGCGGCGTCTTTAATCTGTTTTTTAAAGGCGGACTTGCTTTTTATAAACTCTTCATAGTCAAAATATTTTCCTTAATTAATTTTCCTTAATATTTCTTCAAAGTTTAAACGTCCTTCATCGATATTAGCCGTAATATCGTTCTACTTAATCGAAATCTTGTTTTCCATATTGACAGAAACATCGTTTTTCAATGCCGCAATCTTCTCGTCAATATTAGCCGAAATATCTTTCCTCATTTCCGAAATTGACGAGATTAAAGTGATTGTTTCTATTAATGAAGTTTTTAGATCGAATTCGACCACTTACTAGAGCCACTTTCACGTCACAAAGTCTCTTGGTCATGTTTATGTCACTATTTATTTATAATACCCCACACCTGACAACAATGTAACGTTTTTCGTATTTATTTACACACTTTATATTCGTGGGGTGAATTAATAAACTCTATTTCTTACGTTCTTAATTTATTTACACACTATACGATACACTTAACTTATACTAATTTATTTATAAATATCACAAACGATTTCCGCGATTACTTTCACTTATTCGTTCTTTTCACTACGACTATTTATTTAAAACTAAATTACTGCCCTACATAAACTTATTTATATACCAAAAATAGAATTCTAAAAAGTTCTAGAATAAAAATAAACAAAAGAAATATATAAATAGACTTTCCTAGAAATTATTTGAAAAAAATACTGTAATAAACCGCCTTCTGTAATAAAAAGTTTATCAAAAGCGCGCTCGCCATTAAAAAGAAGATTTAAGGCGCCACGCGAATTCGCCGAATTTTAAAATTCCATTGTAGTTGGACAGGGCCGGCCTAACGACCCATTTCTCGAGATTGGTGGTGTATCCCCGCATTATAGGCGAGTTTTTAAACCCGTATTTTTCTTAGGTGCATTCGTGCGAACACGGAAAATTTACGCCAACAAACATTCCCGCGTAAAGAAAAATGAAAAACCACAACACACTGGTTCGTGTGCAAAAATCGTCGATCCAGTTCATACAAATTTCTAGGCAGTATGTTGAGAAATAGTACAACGGTTTGCTTCTACAAACACGTTCAAACTTGTCGCTTAAACCTCAAGATGTTTTTTACGCGCACAATATTCGTGCGCAAGAGGGCTCAAATCAGTACGCAGCTTTAGAAGATGAATTGGCGGGAGAAGGCCTTTGGATGGGCCTTTAAGATCTATTGATTTTTTTCTATGTAGGTATAACCCGCAAAATCTGATGTGTTGCTCTATTTGCTTATTGTAAATCTTCATGCGTCAGTGACAAGTCTTAACATGTATCAACTTGCTGGTTCAATCCATTTCATTATAGTAGGGCTTGAAAAATGTCTCA
This sequence comes from Diorhabda sublineata, assembly GCF_026230105.1. Lineage (NCBI taxonomy): Eukaryota > Metazoa > Arthropoda > Insecta > Coleoptera > Chrysomelidae > Diorhabda > Diorhabda sublineata. The sequence continues at coordinate 33,786,148 of NC_079478.1, read as the reverse complement.
AATTGAGTTTCGCGCTAACTAACTGAAGTGGGATTAACACCAACACAAATTATAAACAGAATGATGGCGGTTTATGGTGACTTGGGTCAATTTGTTGCGCTGGTGATGAGAATCATTAAAATACAATACATGTTGTGGTGCAGAACGAATTAAAAAGAAACCTAGTTAAGTTCAATCCTTTGGACTTATTATAGGGACGAAGTTTTCTGGATGAAATAGTCTAAAAAAATATTTAAGCGTAGAATGTTTTCAATCGATTTAGCGAAAAAGGGTTCCATTTCGTAAATTATTTGAAACACGTATAAAATGAAAGGAAATATAAAACAATACGTGATTAGGGAAGCGGAGACGTTGGTCTGTATGTCGAAAACATAAATGTTACGTTAGCGTTTATACGAGAAATTGTAACGAAAACAATAGTTCGAATGTTGATAATCGATTTATTTTACAGTTTATCAAACGCTTTCAATTCAAATAGACAATGGAAAACGAACAAAACGTACAGATGGAGGCCTTAGTCACGTTTCCCTTTTAAGTCTTTCGACGTGATTCAAAATTATTTCATTGTAGTAATAGTTTCATGTTGGTTAAAAATATAAAGCTGAAAAACACGTGTCTGATCGAGGGAAACGAAAGTATAGTTCTTCCTATATCAACTGCAGATTATAAAAACCCTTGTCAACAATTTTCTTTGATATACCATAGGCGTAGATACCTCATTTTATAAATTTATTATTTTTATAAATACTTAATCTCACCGAGCCACTCCACTGCTTATCGCAGAGTTTCTTGCGAGAACATTTAGAAAAAAATTGTGTTCATACGGCTTCGACCAATAGAAACAAATTGTATTTACGATTCGATGTTTTCATTGGTAAACAGTGGATATGATGAGTTCACGTGACCTGGCAGTTTGTTAGATGTTTACCGGGGGTGTAAACATTATTTTTCATTTCTTAATTTGGTATAAGTTCCGTGCGTATTTATGAAATATTGATTGTTCCTCGTATAACTGTCTTTTGCAATTAATATGAAAAGAACTATAGCCGCAAAGGGCTTAATGTATTGTACTGCAATAAAATAGGAAGACAATTTTTTACTAGTTTTATTACGGAACCTAGAGTTAGTTTAAAAGTGTCGTAGAAAGTACCCCACGCTTTTACAATATTGACTAATTTTATTTTTATGCCAAGAATGATGTCCCTCTTTTTAGTTTGATCCAGTTGCCCAAAATTTTTTGGTTATTGCTTTATTTTAGTGAGAATATATCAAAGAATTTTCAGATTGAGGTCGAAAACTTTACAACTTTCGTGAATTAGCCGTATTATTCTAGCGCTAACTAACTTTTCCTTCATACTGTTAAGTCTTTCGGAATAATTTTGCATCATAACAGAAATCACATTTCCACTGCATTATTTATTCCCTTTCTTCGCCTTTTTTCAGTCATTGAATGTCCAAAATTATTTGAAATCCTTCAGAGATTTCATACCAAAAGAGATCATGTAAGGCTTTCTATATTTCTTTGCGTTTTCATAGCCATGGCGTATTGGAAAGGTATATAGTTCATAGTTACATTGTGGCCGTTGAGCACATATGCCTTTAGATAGGCCCGTCATGCACCACTTTACGTTACCAAAAGCCGATGTCCTTTGAGAAGCCGATCCTTTCGATATCAATAACGCTTCCCAAGTATTTCAACCCAGCTTGTGTGACTGCAGGGCACTAACAAATGACGTGGTCTGCGGTTTTATCCTCTTCCATACACCACCGCCGGATCGTCCGTAATTCCCATGGCGTCTTAGATGACAGTGTCCGGTCACTAGTCGGATTTCTCGCATATTTAGCTGGAGTAGTCTTATGCCAGGTGTCTCTATCCCTCTCTGCTGAACCCGCCTTGCAACTAGATAGTTGAGAGACGAGATAGCAGCTCTTTTAGCTACACCAAGGATGGGTTTTGGGACCAGAGGTGAGTTCTCAGTCTGGAGATTGAGTATCGACCTTGTCTGAGTAACCGGGCACCAAAACGAGCTGGATCTTGTAACCATCACTCACCAGATTTTGTAAGACTTTCTTGAACTCTAGCACTAGCCTAGAGCACAACTTTTCGGCCGTTAAGGCTTGTATGACAGCTCTGCTATCTGAGCAGATTGAGATTAACGCGTTCCTGTGACGTCGATTGAATATAACGCATCATAGCGAATACATCGGTTTGGAAGATGGTAGCTTATTCCCAAGCTTATTTTGGGATGTCCTCCGCAGAAGCCTGCTCCCGGACCCGTCCGTGTACTAGGTGGTTTCATTATTCAGTATAGCGGGCTTGGAGTCACCGATCCACTTCTTTCACGTTCAGTGATGTGCGCAGGTGGCTGTTTTATTTTCTGTCCACGTATTCGTACCATAGCAATTTTGTATCCAGAGGTACCCTCAGATATTTTACGGCTCCAAAGTACATAAGAGGAATGTATACAAATAATTCCACGTTGGAGTGTTGTTTTAACATATTTTTCAATGTTTGAGTTAATCTATGGTGGCCACGAAACTGGTAAACCTGGAAAAGTCAGGGAATTTCTCTAAAAATCTGGGAAAAACGAAAATTTTCCATTAGGATTATTTAAAATTATTCAACTACTAGAATTTTTTCGTTTCCTTCGAATGAGATTGAAAAATTGGCGCGCATGCCATTATCATACCGTCTAGCGTACTTTTTATTGTACTATTCAACACCATCTGTTTTATCTTTAGGAAATGTGTGCGTAAAAAATACCAGCTGATCATTTAGCGATTATTTTAAGTCAGATGATAAAAAACTAAAGATGATTTTAAAGAATTGACCAAATACATAAAAATTATGTTTACATTTTTTCATGGTAACTCATCCAAATATAATTATCTATTAATCATACATATAATTGATGTTTTTAAACTTAGGGAATTCTAAAATTAGATCTCTGGAAAACCTGGAAAAGTGAGGGAATTTTATTTTAAAAACTCTGTGGTCACCATGTAACCGGACCCCACTGGTTTTACGTGTTATCTGTTTTTTGAATCTTGTTGCAGAATATATTTTTTTGAACGCTATTTGGATCAAAAAATCAGTTTTATTACTTTTTTCACGTACCTCTTATTGATATTGAAATCAAAACTTTCCAAGAATTTCATTTGGAATATTAAGGTTCGTTGACCTTTCGACTTTATCAATTTTCTCAGAGATTCGTATTTAAGTCGATATAATAATTATTAGAAATTATAAAAGTAATTAGGAACTTAATTTCCAATTACGTGTTTCCCTTTGTTTCTTTTAAATTCCAATCGACACAATAACACACCAATTGAATAACTATGTGATCTTTGATTCTTTCAGTTCATTTATAATGACAGTAGATTTAATGTGGGTTATTCGAGTTAAATTTTTCTGTAAAATGTCTTTTTCTTATTAAGTTTTAAAGAAAATAACTGATTTTGTAAAATTGTCATAAAAATTGACGCTCCTGCATCTCTATTGATGAGTAAATGTCATAAAAATTGACACTCCTGCATCTCGATTGATGAGTAAATGTCATAAAAATTGACATTTCTGCATCTCAATTGAAGTAAATGTCATAAAAATTGACATTTCTGCATCTCAATGGAAGTAAATGTCATAAAAATTGACATTTCTGCATCTCGATTGATGAGTAAATGTCATAAAAATTGACACTCCTGCATCTCGATTGATGAGTAAATGTCATAAAAATTGACACTCCTGCATCTCGATTGATGAGTAAATGTCATAAAAATTGACATTTCTGCATCTCGATTGATGAGTAAATGTTATAAAAATTGACACTCCTGCATCGCGATTGATGAGTAAATGTCATAAAAATTGACATTTCTGCATCTCGATTGATGAGTAAATGTCATAAAAATTGACACTCCTGCATCTCGATTGATGAGTAAATGTCTTAAAAATTGACACTCCTGCATCTCGATTGATGCGTAAATGTCATAAAAATTGACATTTCTGCATCTCGATTGAAGTAAATGTCATAAAAATTGACATTTCTGCATCTCGATTGATGAGTAAATGTCATAAAAATTGACATTTCTGCATCTCGATTGATGAGTAAATGTCATAAAAATTGACACTCCTGCATCTCGATTGATGAGTAAATGTCTTAAAAATTGACACTCCTGCATCTCGATTGATGAGTAAATGTCATAAAAATTGACATTTCTGCATCTCGATTGATGAGTAAATGTCATAAAAATTGACACTCCTGCATCTCGATTGATGAGTAAATGTCTTAAAAATTGACACTCCTGCATCTCGATTGATGCGTAAATGTCATAAAAATTGACATTTCTGCATCTCGATTGAAGTAAATGTCATAAAAATTGACATTTCTGCATCTCGATTGATGAGTAAATGTCATAAAAATTGACATTTCTGCATCTCGATTGATGAGTAAATGTCATAAAAATTGACACTCCTGCATCTCGATTGATGAGTAAATGTCTTAAAAATTGACACTCCTGCATCTCGATTGATGAGTAAATGTCATAAAAATTGACATTTCTGCATCTCGATTGATGAGTAAATGTCATAAAAATTGACATTTCTGCATCTCGACTGATGAGTAAATGTCATAAAAATTGACATTTCTGCATCTCGATTGATGAGTAAATGTCATAAAAATTGACATTTCTGCATCTCGATTGATGAGTAAATGTCATAAAAATTGACACTCCTGCATCTCGATTGATGAGTAAATGTCTTAAAAATTGACACTCCTGCATCTCGATTGATGCGTAAATGTCATAAAAATTGACATTTCTGCATCTCGATTGAAGTAAATGTCATAAAAATTGACATCTCTGCATCTCGATTGATGAGTAAATGTCATAAAAATTGACATTTCTGCATCTCGATTGATGAGTAAATGTCATAAAAATTGACATTTCTGCATCTCGATTGATGAGTAAATGTCATAAAAATTGACACTCCTGCATCTCGATTGATGAGTAAATGTCATAAAAATTGACATTTCTGCATCTCGATTGATGAGTAAATGTTATAAAAATTGACACTCCTGCATCTCGATTGATGAGTAAATGTCATAAAAATTGACACTCCTGCATCTCGATTGATGAGTAAATGTCATAAAAATTGACACTCCTGCATCTCGATTGATGAGAAATGTCATAAAAATTGACATTTCTGTAGATCTAGACATTTACTCATCAATCGAAATGCAGAAATGTCAATTTTTATGACAATTTTACAAAAACAGTTAGTTTCTCTAAAACTTAATAAGAAAAAGACATTTTACAGAAAAATTTAACTCGAATAACCCACATTAAATCTACTTTTTCTACACCCATTCATTTTTTTCCATTAAATAAAAAACATCGTAATTATTTAAACTTTATTATAATAGTTGTTAATAACAATTGAACAATTATTGTAAATCGATTGTGCCTTATTATTTAATGGCGATGAACGGTTATTTATAATTGTAGTACTACTCGGTACATCAGAAGACGAAGATTGATAATTGGTAATTGCCTCCGATATTCGTAATGCGTTGTCATTTTTATTTTTGAGGGATTGATTCACATAGTCTTCCGCTACTGTAGAAGATTACCAGCCACCACGTCCTTTTTATAATAGCATATCACCTCCTGCATTAACTAACATTGTGGGTGATGATTTCCTGAAACGATGGCCGGTATATTGCTTTGGTTCCGGCAGCTCAAGATATTCAGCAATTTCTGGTACTACAAATGATGGTCTCGTTTTAGTTTTAGAATCTGGAATATCAATTATCAAGGATTTTCCCGTGACCTGAATGTGTTCCATTTTTATATTTCTAAGTTTTTGTTTACGGCAAGCCCCGCTCAATCCAATAACGAGGATAACCTGAAAACAAAAAACAAAAATTCATTTTTATGTGATGATAATTATACAACATTTTAATTGTTTACCTTTGACAACAAATGTTTATCGTCGAGGACATCTTTCAGAAAATTATTAATTTATTCTGTAGGAAGGATTTTCGATTTTTTTCCTCTGTTAATGTTATTATTAGTGTTTAGTGTAGTTCTTAGCATCGAATAAATGGTCCATAGAGAAGATGGCTTCATAGTTTTTGATATTTCTTCAAAATACGCACATTCTCCGAAAAGGATTTAACGTTATGCTTGTGTCGCCAATCCATAAATTTTTGTAATTTCGTACGTTCCTTTAGATTTTAGCGCTAACAAATTATGTGTGGCAGCTTGAGCTTTTTCTAAAATCTCCGATGGAGTTCTCATCTCGTACACTACTATCAGACATATTCGTAGATAAAGTTGAGAAAATTTTTGGATACAATCATATTTTGTTCAAGAAATTGACAAAATAAATGACATGACATTTATTTTCATAGCATGCTACTTAAGAAAACGTGTCCTATTATTGCATAATGTGCTGCCTACATTTAGGAGCATCACTCTTTCAAACCTGAATATATGTCGTTAATGCTAAAAGTTTTTATGTTTTTTAAATGACTAATTTGTGTAAATAGATCAAATAAAGTCTTACGCAAATAAAAATTTGATTGTAAGTTAATTAAACCAAGAAGTTTAAGTTTTCTTCTCAAAACGCACGTGTATGCTATGAGATCTCGTTACGTGCATGTTATTGTTAAATGTCATTTACAAGGAATGTTGACAGTGCGATTTTTGACTTTTCCAGACATGGGCGTAGAAAAAATATGAGTCAATTATTAATCGATTATTCATTATAAAACAATTTCATTTATTAAAATAATAATAGTTGTAATAGTATAAAGTTTGAACAGTTCCAACATAAATTCCCGAAGATGTTCCGCAGATATTTTAATATGTTTGTTAAAAATCTCAATTATGTTTGGGATTTCCAGATTTCCAGCCATGTGACGTTTTATGGACTTATTTTTTTTAAACAGTCGTGACCTATCGGAACAAAAAACTATGTCAATATATTTCAAACGACGTAAAATCACAATCACAGTTGTACAAAAAATGTTGTTTGTATCACGTGTATGAAATTCGCGTGTTCATGGCACATTCGAGAGAATTTTCAGCTTTGACATGCAGTCTAGACGAAAAATTAACACTGTCATTTGCCAACAGTACATAAAAAAAGAACTATTTTAAATATATGTCTAGAGTCTAGAGATGACGGTAGTTGCTTGAAAATACCAGTGTATTGGAAGCCATCAATAGTGAACGTAGTAATGGTTATGTGATACAATAATTTTATTTGAAAGGTGTTAGTTCAACCAATATAAAAGATGAACTAGATTCTACTTTGGGTGCTACTGCTTCTTCGTTTTCAATAATAAAATAATGGGTTGCAGAGTTTGAACGAGAGCGTACGACGTGCGAAGACCAGCTTCTCAGTGGTCGACCAAATGTGGTGGCGACTCCAGAAATATTCAAGAAAATCCTCAAAGCGGTACTGGGTGATCGTCGACTGGAAGTGTGCGAGCTAACAGACATAGTAGACATTTCAAAAAGTGCGGTACATCGAACATTAACTGAAAATTGGGACATGAGAAAGCTGTGCGCCATATGAGTGCCGCGTTTGCTCACAATCACAACAAAAACAGATTCGTGAAGATGTTTCCATTGAGTATTTGGCAGTTTTTCACAGAAATAAAGCCGTTTCATAACCATGGATGAAATGTGGATCCATCCTTTCACACCCGAAACAAAAGAACAATCAAAACAATGGACTCCAAAGAAGACAAAGACTGTTCCATCTGCAGGCAAGATCGTGGAGTCAGTTTTTTTGGGATGCACGTGAGATAATTTTCATTAATTATCTTGTGAAAGAAGAAACTATCAACGGCGAGTATTATGCGAACTTATTGCAAGGTTTGAGCGAAGATAATAAGCAAAAACGGCCGCGTTTGTCTGAGCAGAAATTGTTGTTTCATCAAGACAATGCACCATCTCACACATCCGTTATTGCAATGTCCAAAATTCATGAATTAATGCTCAAATTGCTACCTTATGCACCCTATTCCCCAGATTTAGCACCCACAGATTATTTTCTGCTTCAAAAAATGGCTCGTCGATCAAAAAATTTCCAAATGAAAAGTGATGTCTGCAGTTAATTGCTATTTTGAGGAGTTTGACTATTTTTATTATCTAAGGGGTATTGAAGTTATTGAACATCGCTGGGAAAAGTGTATGAAGCTAAAAGGCCAAAGATTTTCAAATATTAGAAGAGACGTAAGAAGAAATAATGTTGAAAGAGTTTATTGAAAAATATGGTCGATGTCAGTGCATTTGTTTAGAAGCAATGAGGTACAATTTGGGCAGAATGTTTGTTCCAAATTTTACCTTTAATTTCCTCAATTGCCTTCAAATGTGAGGAACTTACGTCGTTTCTTTTACTGGTACATTAAATTTGCAATACTTTTGGAGAAAGGATTTGAAGTTTTGATTAGGCAGCTTTAACAATGGAATATTTGATTTCATCATTGTCTGGTTAAATATTAATATGTCTTGTTCGTTTAGTTTTTTGGACACTGGTTGGAAACATTGAGTTAATCTGTGTTGTGATACGTCTTCAGGATCATCTAGAACTGCCTTCAGTCATTTAACTAATAAAAATTAATGAAATACTTCAACACTACAAAATGCAAATCAATGTTTTCTCTTCGAAAGCATAAAATAAATAAGAGCCGACACAAATTAGTCTACAATTTATGCAGACCCCCCAACAAATGTCAAAGTAAGGGTTTAAAATGAATTATTTTGAATTTGACACCGGGAAAATCAATGACTCGTTTAACTACCTTTTTTATATTACTTTCTAGAAAACTGCAATAAAAGTAATTGCTCAAAATATAGATTTATAATTTTTTGTTCTTGAAACACTTGCCATAGCTTGATTACATTGGTCGACAAAAATTTTTTTTTGTAGTAACACCAAAATGAATAGCATATTGTGATAAAATGGTTCTATACAAATACGAAAATATGAAAAAAATAATTAAAACACGTAAAGTTTTTTAGTTACATTCATAGAACTATATTCATTGCTAAAATATTTAATATTTATTAAAAATCGTATATTTTTTAAATCGTATATATTGATAATATTTATAGTTTACGTCTAATAAAGATCTATTAAAAACAAAAACTTTAAATATTAATTAGCTCTACTTTTTCCTTCTATGAGGGGTTGCATTTTCCCTTTTTTTAAACAAACAGTTATCACCCATCATGGCCGATTCCCATCGTCCTTGATACCGAATTTCCAATGTTTTAAAATCTTGCGGAACCTTTCACCCTGCTCATCACTGACAGCTCCCAAAGTTTCCGGAAAAAATGTTAGATGGGAATGGAAAAATGAATTTGCAATGACATTCGAGCACCAAGAGATTTGTAGGCGTCTAGAAGTTCATCAAATAACTTTTGGTATAGTTTGGATCCACATTGTTGCCTAAAGATCCCCTCACTTCACTAACAAATGCCTTCCATGCTCTAAAGGGGCAGAAGGACATTTTTGGGATCTACAAGGGATGTAAACTTAACATTTTGAGAACCCGGTTGAAACTCACTTCTTGCTTGCCAATTTTTTTTACATAATGTTGTTCTACTACCCGACTGTCCCATGGACAAAGAAAACAGCAATGTTTCGTAAATCCTCCCTGAAGTCCCATTAAAATTCCATCACCTTCAGGGCCCCACATATCTGCTACTTATACTAGTTGTACTCAATTTTGTCTAAAAGCGAGCGAATATTTTCATAAGTTTCTTTCATCTTCACAGAATGAGCAACTGGTACAGACAGTTTTAAATTTCCATTGTGTAATAACACTGCTTTTAAACTATATTTAGACGAGTTAATAAATAGGCGCCACTCACTGGGATTATGCTCAATATCAAGTTCCTTCATTTGATCATCATTATCCATACACGCACACAACGGATTTTTCATACTGTAGAATGAAGAAAATGTAGCATTTCTTTTAGTAAAGGTCGTAATTTTTATCTCCTTGGCTAACAATTTCCATTCCTTAAGACGGGAAGCAAGAAGTTCAGAATGTTGCTTAGATACCCCCAAGCAACTCACTTTGAACAATCGAATGTGGCTCGCCGGAACTGGTATTTGAAATAAAAAAAGTGTCGGTGCATTGTTCTTTGGAGCTTCCTGATGAATACGTTATCTCCAGTATCTTCTAAAACAATATTTTGCGGATCTAAAGGCGCATTCGGTACTGGTAAATCTTCTTTATGGGGAACGGGTCCTATAGCAGACGCCAAATTTGGATATTCGATCTTTCTTTTCTTAGAATAACGTTCAGTCTTTGTTAGACAAAAATAGCAGCAGCAATTGCAAAAGGCATGCTTTTTTTCTTTCCATTCATCCACTGCACTAATGACACGCTACGACTAACACAACACGCGTGGTGGGCCCACTTCTTGTCTTGGTCTCCAATTAAAGTACCAAAATATTTGAAATGGGTTTATTTTACATTTTCGGATAATGGCCTGGCTTGCGATTTCATCATAAATTCTCCAAAAATATAGCAAAATTTGTGAGGAGAAGCTTTACAACTGCGGCGTGTTTGATTCGTCATTTTCGCCTTTATAATCACTTTTTGCACTATGAACAAAGAACCACTTTAATTTTTAATGTTATTTTTATGTTTATTATTCTGAAAAATACCGTTCAGGTATTTTTTCGGCCATAAAATTTACCAAAGTTAACCGCCCCTTTATAAAATTACCTACTTGCTAATGTAAACAGGGATAATTAAGCTATTGAAAAGTGGTACGTGTTAGGGCTTAATAAATATTTTTTTTCTATTATTTGACGGTTATTTCCATTTTAAAAATAAACGTCTCGCCTGTGTTAGGAAAATCTTGTCCGTCAGTGTTATTATTATTTTTTTAACGAGAGTTATCATCCCACATTGTGCTTTTTGAAATTTGTAGAGCCTACGGACCCCCAAATTGAACAAAAATGTTCATGTATGGAAATCTATTTCCTTCGAAGACGGAAGTTATTGTTAATTTGGTTTAAACAAAAATGCCGGAATAAGCAACAAAATAAACGTCATATACGTTTCATTTCGTAATCAGTATTATTATGAATCATTCCAGCACGTACCGTTCGTGTGATAAGGCTGATTTACGTTCGCGAAGCGCTGTTTAGCTATTGATAACGATTTTATTTGCAAATTAACTACAAAGTCATTGAATTGGTTTCCCCATAAGGAGTTTAAAATTTCGCGAAATTCCAAGTGTTTTACTATCGGAATGATTATTGATTCTATTCCGAAATTTGTGTGTTACCTCCAATTCCATACGAAATTCGATTGTGAAGATTTAGACGTGAGTAATTTTTTTAATATTTGGAAAATGTTTTGTGAACATGTGAAGTTAATTTGACAACGTTTTATACGAGGGAGTGCTTAAAAATGGTTTCATTTCCTACCTGTGCTTTCGTTGTTTAAAACATTTTTTGTACCTATATCTAGAAATACTGCCAGCTCTTTTCACTTTAATGTCCTTTTAAGCCCCTTTTTATGCGTGGAAGAGAAGAGAAAACCACACGAGGCCAGGTCAAGTGAAGTAAGATGCGTGGGGCAGCGTAAACTAACCAACAACTATTAAACGTCATGGTGGAAGAATCAGTCTTCTGTCTGGAACAACTCTGGTCTTTTTTTAACGAACATAGTTCCGTAATCTTAGTAACACTTCTTGTGAGCAGTTATTTACATTATCGTCGATGTAACTGTCGGTAACTGCGTTTGATTTCCAACCTCTCAGTTTTTTTTCACAGCTGATGTAGATTAAATAAGCAAGGGCGTAAGATCGTGAATTTACCTCGCAATTACTTTGACCTATTGACCCCGGACTGTTTACCAGTCAGGATAAATCTGATGTAACGCACCAATTCGTTTCTCTACATCAGCCAATTTGGTATGGCGCATTTATCATTCTGGTGATTTGATACTAAGATTTTAATGTGGCTCGAGTTTGTGGTCCAGCTAATGACGCAACTACAACTAGCCTTACACCTGAAAAGACATTAGGATTGAGCTAAATCCAGTTAACTCCGTCGAGCTACATTCAATTTTGACGTGACTTTTGACATAATATTGTAATGTTCTTTTTTATTCAAACAATTTTCAATCACAAAAAGTTGGGTTGAATTCATAGACCCGCGTATATCTGATTTACCTAATTTATTCACACTAAGTTTTAACACACTATTCACTAAAATTTTATCTAATTTATTAAAATTCGCCGTTTGATCTACTTTTCACCATCCCAATTATGACATTAAACTGTTTACTAACTTCTCTGCTGGCAGAAAGTCGTTTTATATATCACCATCACTTTCCTTCGATTCCTAGAAAAAGGCCTCATTAGTAATTGTCTATAAAAACGGTCATAACTTAATGTAAACTTGTCAAAAAAAAGGTGAACAGTGAAAAAATAGAAAAAGTACCCAACGCATCCGCCAGACTTTAGCTTCGATTATCATTTAGAACAGGACCTGCTTCGTGGTCTATATCAGTGATATATATATAAATATATTTTTCGTACACTGACTGTGGGCGTGATATAAGCACGTATAAGCAAGGGTGCATGAAAGCAGTTTTGACCTGAGTAGAAAATAAATAGAAATCGTGTAGTTAGTGAAAAATGAGATTCAACGCTAATATTTAAAATATTTTTTTTTATTAATAAAAACCAGTGGGAAAAATGTATTCGATCAAACCACCTTATTGCTTCTTTTATTTCGATAGTTGGTTTTTATTTCTATTATACGAGGGGCGTCTGAAAAGTTTCCGGAAAAATGGAAAAATATGACGATGGCCTTAAACCATTGAAACAGACTTGAATACCTTGAAGGAGTAGTATTAACACCTTGGGAAATGGGACACAAAACCCAAGAAACATAGCCAATTGGGGAATTCAACGTACTTTGGAAGGAAAAGTATAAGATATAGAGTCTTGTACAATATATCTCCTAGGTATAGTGGCTGAAAAGCCAAAACAACTCCTCAGACAATGTATAACCAGCGATCTCATCGAAAAAATTAACAAAATGGTACTAGACGAACTTTAGATTAAGGTTAGAGATATAGAAGAGGATTCAGGTTTGTCAAAAGAACGCATTTGCCTTATATTGACTGAAGAATGAATGCTTTGGAGCAAATACGCTTTTGAATGAAAAATTCCCAGACCCTTGAGCAAAAAGAGTCGTTTTTGCGTCGATTCATAACTTAGATGAAAACTGGATCCACCGCTACACTGAGTATATAGACTTTGAAGGACATAAAGTTATCAAGAAGAAATCTTCATTCATTCAATAAAATAATGGGTGGCAGAGTTCGGTGGTGCGAAGACCAGCATTGCAGTGGTCGACCAAATTAGGTGACGACTCCAGAAATGTTGAAGAAACTCCCCAAACCGGTACTGGATGATCGTCGACTGAAAGTAAGCAGGATAGCAGACAAAGTAGGAATTTCAAAAAGTGCCGGACATCGTGTATTAACTAAAAATTTGGACATGAGAAAACTGCGTGCCGCGTTTGCTCACGATGAACAGCGTCGTGAAGTTGTTTTCATCGAGGGTTGGGAAACTTTTTACAGAAGTTTCATAACTATAGATGAAACATGGGTCCATCACTTCACACCCGAAACAAAACAATGGACTGAAAAGAGAGAAGTGGATCCAAAGAGGGCCGTTCCATCTATAGGCAAGGTCATGGCGTCGATTTTTTGAGATGCGCGTGGGATAATTTTTATTGACTATCTTGAAAAGGGAAAAACTATCAACGGCGAATATTATACAAACGTTTCAGTGAAGAAACCAAACAAAAAGTGTTGTTTCATCAAGACCATGCACCAGCTCAGGCATCCGTTTTGCAATAACCCGAATTATAGTTTGAATTCCTACCCCATGTACCCTATTCTCCAGTTTTAGTTCCCTCGGATTATTTTGTGCCCCGTTGAAAAATAAGGTACTTTTGGGACTATCCTCGTAATTTAACATATGCTATATTAACAACACAAATTCAGTTTATTTGTTTATTTTTCCTTACAAATTATTTAAAGTTAACTAGGTTGCATTATTTCACTTTTAAATCCGGCAACAATGTCAAGATTTGGTGATTACATTTATTTAGTAAATAAATTACATCCGTATGTACGTAGTCTGTTATTCAAATAGTTATTGACCATTTACGCAGGACGATACTAAATTAGATGAAGTTTGTTATCGTACCACTTCGCAATATATAAATAGAAAAGGACTGGACGATGAATCCTTTCGGATACAATGAAATACTCACCGGAATCAGGTCATCTATATCCAGAAAACCACGAAAATAGATAAGGGACAAAAGCAATTAACTTAGTTATTTGAAAACGATAAGGGATATAATTAAATATCAATTAACTATCCAGTAAATAAATTTTATTTTTACAAAAATACGAGTGTGATCTTAAAAGGTGTCTTTGATTTAACCTTTTTATTTTGGGTATTTTAGTCCGGTCAAATTAGAACAAAAAATAAGAGTGAAGCTACATATATTCCCATCGAGCTGAAAATCAATACAATTGTTTAAACTACAATTAAAAATAAAATTTTAAAGTTCCCCATCATTCCCTTGCGTGGAAAATATTTAATTCAAGGTCAGAGGTGAAAAAATTGAGCTTTTCGTGATTTTCAGCAAAACAGTTAGTATTATCAAAAAATACCTTAGATAAAAATTGTAAATCATAAAATTATTTACAAAAAACGTATCGATTCTTTTTTTCCTACGAGCCACCGTTTCTGAGATACAATGATTCGAAAAGTTGTAATCGTCAAAATATTGCAACTCCAACTGAAAAAACTATTTTCTTCTTAAAACCTAATCTATTCATCAAAAAGTTTATCTACTTTTGGACAAGTGACAAAATCATGTATGTACTATATTTACACGCAATAACTGGATAACACGACATCTGCATTTTACAGGAAAACAAGATTTAGTTCAATGTGCTTTAGTCTTTAAAAACAATAATTCAACTCGACAAAAAGTTATTTACCAACGGCATTCGCTTTCTTCTTTCTATGAATGGATCTCCTAAAAAAACTACCTGCTTAAATAAGTATCGATATGCTTGTTTAGTCAAAAATACTAAAAGTATAAAAACGAGTTCAATTGGCTTGTCTTGCTCCGAACTCAGTTGCTGCTCGTCAACAACTTATTCGGGTATAAAACCAAGTTCAAGTGTGGCTTGGTTATCAGCTGGAGTTGGGTTGGAATTGGTCAACAATACGTTAGAACCCGTTCATATTATACTCCCACCACACACAATTTTTTGCAGCTGCATAAGAGATGTAGTGCTAAATGTTGTTGCAAAAAGTCTGACTGTTTTGTTCTCTGGCATGTTCACACTGTCAAGGCTCTAATATTGGATCACCACCAGTGGAGGATCCATTTGGGTAATTATACACTTTCACGGTCACCTGGTTTTTTGGCTCTAGAAAATTGAAAAATGGATGGATTTTAATGATCTTGGTCTGAAAATGTTCCATTTTACGGCGGATTTATAAAAAAAATTAGTAGAAATAGCTGGAATGAAAATTTCTCATAGTTTTACTGTTTTAAATCGTAATAAAAAACGGTTTTGCAAAATAATCCTTTACAAAAAATTATCTCATTATCAGATAAAGTTCTTATATTTTTTTTTGTATTCTACATAAATTGATAAACAATTTAAAAAAAAATCCAAAAAGAATGATTTTTTCAGTTTTTATAGCTTAAAATAGGATCGATGGAAAACAATCAATTTTCGTGAATAGTTTCGTACTATATTCTTCAATGTTAATAGTTTTTGGACCATTAAAAATCGAAAAATAGATAAATTTTATAATTTTGGTCTCGAAATGTTCCATTTTACGACGAGTTTATGAAAAACACGGGGGTAGTCGCTGAATTTGCGGTTTTTAATAGTTTTAAACCTTAAATAGTAGAAAACCTTTTTTTTTTCAAAATATTCATTTTTTTATGTAAATTGCGAAAAAAAATATACGAACGTCAGAAACAGTTACGAAGGATTATATCTGTACCTTGGAACAAAAAGGGCCAATGTCCAAAATTTCAAAATTTGAGTTAAATGCACAATTGAATTCAGGATGCGACATATAGTAATTGTTAAAAGGACCAAAGTCCTCTTATTATTAGATCATTGAAACTCAAATATTTTGTCACGGCGAAAGTTATTTACTGGAAATGCAAAAATGACCAATTCCTCAAATTTAAATTGGGTTTCCTGTCATTTGACGAAAATAGACATTGGCCCTTTTAGTTTCAAGGTACAGATATGTAGAAAGTCATTTTTTTGCATTTAAAGTCATGAAACTGTAAAAAATATTTATTTTTTTTTATAAATCCGCCGTAAAATGGAACATTTTGAGACCAAGATCATTAAAATCCATCCATTTTTCGATTTTCTAGAGCCAAAAAACCAGGTGACCGTGAAAGTGTATAATTACCTCCATTTGATTCCAACGAGGCGACAAGAAGAAGAATTTGAAAGTTACGACTCGGACGATTGAATTTCACAACTTTTTTTAATTTAAAACGTTTTTATCTTTTCAATCTCTGCTAATTTTCATTATTTGACCTGTGGAATAGGCCTTCTTTTTGTTACAACTTTTTGAATCATTATATCTAAAAAACGGTGACTCGTTCAAAAAAAAGTATTGATGCGTTTTTTGTAGATAATTTTATGATGTACAATTTTAGTCTGAAGTATTTTTATGATCAAACTTACCGTTTTGTTGAAAATCACGAAAAACTCATTTTTTTTACCTTTGACAAAATTTTGGAATGGTGAGGAATTTTGAAATTTTATTTTTAATCATATTTTAAACAATTTTACTAATTTTCAGCTTGGTGGGAATTTATGTAACTTCGATTGTCTAAATTGACCGGACTATTTACTACGATTTAACTAATTTTTATGATAGTTTCAAGTGGGAATATAGTTATTTGTAACTTTGATTTGACTTTTTTAACATCTGCAGACTCCCATTGATCAGTTGACACTTCTCAAAGAAAGATATCGACATTTTTTTTAACTTCTCTTTCTTTTCGACCTACATGGGCTTATCCGACTATCATATTTTCTTCAGAGTAGTCCCCACTAGAGATGATTGTTCATGGGTTGTTTCTTCTTGATATCTTTATTGCTGCACATACTTGCCTGGTATAGTCTCTCAGCTGGATGTTGGTTGGTACTCCTCCGGCAGTGTCATTCAAGCTTTCTTGCATCTTTATCTGATCCAGCTTCCTGTAAATCTACTGGGTCCTGTCGTCCTTCTACCTTTCTCGTTTTGTTCATTAAGAAATAATCCACGTAATCCTTGAACGTTAGTCCTTGGTCTAAGATAACTTCCAGTTAATCGTCTTTGATGGTATATTTATTTTTGTACGTTCCTGTTGATATTTTCCTCTTCCTTATGAAGAATACTTCACTGCGTTAATGCTGATCTTCACGTCCATGGCATCCTGGAGGAGTCTTCATGTTGTCTTCGTCAGGTTGATATTTCTGTGACAGTGACAGATACAAATTAAGGGTAATAGTCTAATTGAATCTTATTCTTATTGAATCGTTTTGTACGATTCTCTGTTATTTATGAGTTTTTCGTTTTTTTCCAGCAGCCCACATGGCGATTGTGGGGCGAAGAGAAAGCGGATGGCGCCCTCTACACAGTTTACCTCAAGAAAGTACGTTACCATCGACCTACAAGAAGCTTGTCATCTTCGCATTCAGTAAGTTTTTTAGTGACTCTATTAGTTTTTAGGAATATAAAATATGTGAGAGATGATTCGCGAGTAGCACCTTTAATTACAAAAGACTAAAAGGCGGGTTGTCATTGCGCGAAAATGGCTTCGAACCATTAGACGAAACGTTTCGGATTCCAGGCTTAAGAATCTTAGAACTTATTTCGATAAAACTTCCCCTCAACCTTTTCAAATTGCTGCTGACAGAATAAATATTGCCATGATGATCGGCACCACAAGAAGAAGACACATAGCTAAATCAGGCGAATATGGTGGATGTACAATGACCGTTATCTTATAGAATGTCCCTCGTAAATGAACTTTTCACGCGATTATACGAATATATTTGTAATTAATTGAATCGTTGGGATGGCATTGCCATTGACAATGATATAATTCCATAAAATTATGTAATGAATATTAATGTGTTTACAGATACTGAACAGATGATATTATAGACTTGATACTTTTTTGTTATATCCTTTTTCAGATGGAAATAACAATGTTACCTCATCATCACGATATTTTCTAGTTTACATAAACAGGAAACTTGCTTAATTGCCAATTGTACTGGCGTAATTTTAAATGATACGCTACATTAAATTCTAATTTGAACAGAATTCTATGAAATTACTTTTAAGCCGTGCACACAATGAACGCGAGCATGACTCGCTCTAGACCTTTAGACCGTTAGATCTCTAGTAAACATAACCTTAAAAGTGCATGTAAATAAAGAAATTTGAACATTGATCAACGATTTTGAATTATTTTGTATTATATATTACATCGCTCAATAAGTCGTGTGACTGGCACACAGATGGCGCTGCCAGTGTCAAATCCATATGACGTTTATGAAGTACCAACTTTCAAAAGACTATGAGTGAAATTTCACGACATTTGGATTAGACAGAAAAAAGCGACAGCCATTTAAGTGAAGCTACTTTTGTTATTTTCGAAACAATTTCGTGTATTAATTTATCATTGTTTCTTGATGAAAAAACAATACTGTACCAGCTCAGAAATGGTTTCAAAGGTCTTAATCTGGGGAATCTGCTCCCTCGAAAAAAACCATTCGTTATCGGTTTTCTAAATTTAAACGTGGTCGTACAGACACGGATGATGGTTGACGTTCTGGACGTCGAATTCAGGTGGTTACTCCAGAAAATATCGACAATGTCTACAAATTGGTTATATTTTATCGTAAATTGAAATTGCGTGAGATAGCTGATGCCATAAAGATATCAGAAGGCAGTGAGTTTACAATTATGCAAGAATATTTGACCGTGAGAAAGCTTTTTTCAAAGTGGGTGCCGCGTTTACTCACAGTCGATCAAAAACAACAATGTGTTGATGATTCAGAGCATTGTTTGGTCAAGTTTACACGTAATAAATCAGATTTTCGCGTCGATATGTGACAATGGATGAAATATGGATTCATCACTTCACTCGGAATCAAAACAATCATCATCTAAGTGGACTGCAACCTGTGAACCACATCCGAAGCTGCCAAAGGCACAACAGTCAGCTGGAGAGGTTATGGCTTCAGTATTTTGGGATGCGCATGGAATATCGTTCATTGACTATCTCCAAAAGGGAGATACAGTCAATAGCGAATGCTACATAGAGTTGTTGGTTCGTTTGAATGAAAAATCAAAGAGAAAAAACAACTGTTACACACTGTATAGTCCAGATCTGGTCCCCAGTGACTATTGGCTATTCGCTGATCTCAAAAAATGCTTGCCGGTAAGAAATTCAGCTCAAATGAAGAAGTAATTGCTGAAACTGAAACCTATTTTGAGGCAAAAGAAAAATCCTTCTACAAACACGGCGTCGAGAAGTTAGAGAAGCGTTGGAATGATTGTATTGCTCTCGAAGGAGATTATATTGATGAATAAAACGATTTATGGCAAAAAAATGTGTTTTTCTTAGTCACGCGACTTATTACTGTATGAAATGTGTAGAGAAAATATATACAAGGCGTTATTTGACACGGCGTTGATGGGTGAAACCCCTCAATTTGAATAGAAATATTCACAGTTACTTTACTACAACATATTTTAAATTGAACGAAATAGATTCGGACGAATTTTTCAAATATTCATGAATAAATCGAGGTTTATATGACCAACTTTGGAACTTATTGAGCAGAGACCCAACAAAATATTCAATAAGTTAATCACGAGTTCTTGTCATGGGATTTTCAAATGGGAAAAATATTCTGCCAAATTTTTTTTGTATCTAGCCACTGTTTGTTATATAAACCCTCGTGAACTATCAGCGTTTCACTCGGAGATGTTATTTTTCAGGGTTTCTACAACTACTACTAGTTAACTAACTTTCTACTTTTTACGCGCTGATCGCCGTTGAAAATTAAAAACCTAACCTCACTTTTCTAGTGTAGTTTGTAGTTGCAGATACCTTGAAAAATGACTTTTCCTAGTGAAAGAATGATAGAATTTGTATGTGCTCATGAGAATCTACGAAGAAAACAGTCGGCTGTATACAAGAAAACTAAAATTTGACAGAATATAAGGAAATCATTTTCTGGTGATTAACTTCCTGTTATGTTTACTAGCGAATCGGCGTCTTGTTCGCGTTCATTTTGTATACCGCTTCAGTTTAAGATATTTTTACTTAGAATACTATCGAAACTAATAAAGTATGTCGATAAAAATACTTGTCATATATTTGTTTTCGTTTCACAGGACTCCGACGATGAAATATCCCACTTAGAATGGGAAACGGTTCGAGTACGTTTTGTTAAAGCCGGTACTTTGAAAAAATTAGTCGAAGCTCTTTCTACCGATGATGGAGAACTCGAAACAACTTATATTAATGTATTTCTGGCAACTTACAGGAGTTTCTCTACACCAAAAGAAGTATTGAAGCTTCTGTTGGAAAGGTACGCCGAATTGGCCGGAACGCAAAACGGAAAACCGGATCAACACGAACAACATCGGAAGTAAGTTGTACGAGGACTAATCGAAAATATTTATCATTATTTTCTTGAATTTTATTATAAATTAATATATTAGAAATTATTATAAATTCTGTTGAAGTTTGTGATGCGGTTTGTTTGTTTTTGCATCGAAATTATAGAAACTTTTAGATTCTATAATGTATTCAAACTAGATTTATAGAAAAAATATTTTGGCCTTTAATTTTTCCATAATTGGCATGTTCGTGCTTTAGACAGTTGTGTCTGTATCATGATAACACGTGTTCGTCGCGTTAACTCTCCAAGATAGAGTTTTTTTGTTACGTCGTGTCTGCGTTCGAACGCGGATAACGAATTTCGATAACAATTTCCGAACTCGCTACCGAAGACGTACCAGAAATTCTTAAAAACGGGCTCTGTTGCCGACGCGCTACCGAATCGTATAACAATGTCGAAGACGTACCAGAAATTCTTTAAAAACCCTTTTGATAAATTCATTTTGACGCCGCTTTTTTTTCCTTTAATTCAAATTTGTTGCCTGACTAATGCCGACTTCTGTATAGTGAAAATGGAAAAATCATATTGACATTATATGGAATTATAGAATTAAATAGTGGTTCTGTAGTCTTTGTCCAAACAGATATTTTTGTGAAGAATTTAATTTTCTTCGAAAACCTTAGAAAAGGTTTTTTGGAAAAAAAACGGAAAAATTTACTCAAAATAGATATTTTCTGTGTAATTCAAATGGAAAAATGGAATTTTTCGATGAGTTAAGCCGCTATTGGGCTTAAATCCTTTAGCCCAGCGGTATAATTTTTCATTTTCTATTAACGACTATATTTATTGGTATAGAAATAAAAAAATATCGTCTAAAAATGATTTACGAATTTCGACAACAATTTCTGAACTCGCCGTTACCGATCGTTCAACGGCATAGAAGATTTACCAGAAATTTTTAAAAACGGGGCTCTGTTAGCGACGCGCCGCGATCTGGACGACCGGTATCTGTAACAACTAATTCCAATTAAAGAGTGAAAATGAAAAAATCGTATTGATATTATGATGTGTACCAATATGTTTCGCTTTGCTATAATCACCAGAGCAAGATTTGTAGTCTCATAGACAATATCAACAGAATTTTCAATATATCATTTACATATTTGTCCCAGGAATTACAAAATAATTTTCACGGCAACTATCTGATAAAACTAATAGTTAATTTGGTGACTCATACGTTTTTTTTTCTGATAAGAGGTTATGTTTAAAAAGGAAACTTGGAATGTTTCGATAATGAATTACAAAAATACGAGCAAATAAAAATTAGCAACCAGGTGTAATTAATCAATAACAATTAACAGTTAATATTAATTTATATTATTTAAAAAAATGTTTACCCTCATAAAGACCAGATATTAATAACATTTGAGTGCTCTATAATGTTTAATATTTTATAGTCGATAAAACATTCTAAAATACAAAGCAACATCAATATTTTACAATTCAAACAGTTTTGATTCCGAAGCTGAGAAACTGTTGCGGAATCTTAACGAAAATCATCTAGTATGTAGTATACCCCGCCGAAATATCATTTGTTCTATTTGAAATCTATTAAACGACCTTGGAGCACTATAAGTTATCGGCATCATTGAATTGGACACCAAAAACACCCTCATCACGTCCTGGTCTGGATCTCCTTTAAAGAAGAAACTGTCCTATTTCCCCCTTTCAGTTACTAGAAGCGGTATTCCTTGCCTTTCTCTATTATTCTACCGAGCAAATATCACTTTTCATATTCCCAATTTCATAAACTTCTCCTATTTTTTACAATTCTTCTCCATTCTGCTTGTACATATATGCCAAACTCATTACTCCAGCGATATTCCAGTCTCCTCCTAAGTCTTACGTTATCTCTGGGTATCTAAAATACATGATGCATCTAATATCGCTTCTTCTGATTAATTACCTAGCCCAATATAATTTGTAGTAAGATGCCAAGCTCAGTATCCCTTCTATGTGAGTATCACATCTACTGGTAAGATGCCAAGCCCAGTATTATTTATAGTGAGTTTCCAGATCTAGTATTACTTCTTCTGGTAAGATACCAAGCTCACTATCACTTCTGGTAAGATTCCAAGTTTAGTATCACTTCTAGTAACTTGCCTAACCTAGTATCATACCTTCTACTAAGTTTCCCGGCCCAGTATCACTTCTTCTGGTAAGATATCAAGTCCAGTATCATTTCTGGTAAGTTGCCAGGCGAAGTATTATTTCTTCTGGTAATATACCAAGCACACTATCACTTCTGGTAAGATTCAAGATCAGTATCACTACTAGTAAGCTGCCTAGCCTAGTATCATATCTCCTAATAAGTTCCCCAGTCCAGCATCGCTTCTAGTAAGTTGCCTAGCCTAGTATCATACCTTCTACTAAGTTTATCGTACCAGTATCACTTCTTCTGGTAAGATGCCAAGCCCAGTATTATTTCTGGTAGGTTGCCATGGACAATATCACTTGTTCTGGTAAGATGCCAAGCCCAGTATAATTTCTGGTAATTTGCCAAACTGAGAATCACTATTTTCTTATAAGATACAGTATCACTAGTAAGCTACCTCGCCTAGAATAAAATATTTTAGTGAGTTGCCTAGTCCAGTATCACTTCTCCTGATAAATTTATCAGTCCTGCATCACTACATGTGGCATTAATAACTTTTGTCTGCTATCTAATATATATTCTTCGTTTTGTTTAAAATTTTCACCTAATCCAACTCCTGTTTCACATATCTTGCCATAGTTATTCTTTTATAAACAATTTTAAAGTACTATATATACTAGCAATTTGACATCATTCAACTTTTCAAAACTAATTAATAAGATTAATTAATTAATAAGATTTACGATTTAATCAGTTAATAGGAAGTTGTTTTTGCAGAACTTTAATTTCTGCTTTACACGTATGGCTAGACAGTTACCCGGAAGATTTCAAAGATCCGCCAAATCATTCCGCCCTTCGTCAGCTGCTACATTTCTGTGAAGAATATCTACCTTCTACTGAGCTGGATGCCAAAGTACGACATAGAATAGAAAGGTACGATATAAGAAACTGTTTTAGTGAAAATGAAATCTTTCGCATTTTTGATTCCGGGATTAATAATTCCATATCAAAATTATCTTTATTCGAAATATCTGATATAAAACTTGCATCGTTAAATTTTAAGTTTAATATTGATAAAACGTACAGAATATGGTGCCAGTTGGAAATGATAATTTAAAATATTTACAAAATACTGAGATAAACTGCCAATTTCAGTATTTTAGTATTGCGCATGAGCGTAACTGACCCTGAACGGTTTTCGATTAAGTTTGAACCATATAATGAAAATAAATCAACCTTTAGTGCCCAGTAAAAAGGAAAACGTTGTGAATTTTGAGGTTATGTTTTTGACGTCACATAGTGAACCAATTTTTTTGTTTTATTTCATATTTTGGGAAAAAAAATGAAAATAACTTCGAGTAATTATCAAAATTGATGATAAAGGAACAAAAAAGCATCATTCCAATCTAAAAGAATGTTTGCAACTTTAGTTTAGTAGTTAAGTAGTTTATTTACATCCAAAAAAAAACAATAGTTTGTGGTGGTTGATATCGATTAAACTATAAAAAAATTTAAAAATTGAGTATAAAAGCCTTTTATTTATATTTTGAAATGAATTAACTTTATGACCTCAAATTTTACAAAAAAGTTTGAAAATTTGGTATAAAGCTTTTTATTTACATTTTGGAATCATTTAAACTTTATGACTCCAAATTTTACCAAAAATATTTTGTATCCTATCTAAAAAATAATAAGGACACCTAGTAACATTACAAACATAACCTATAAAAATGAAATTCCTGAATATTATTTTTGTTAGTTGATCCTCTTTGATAAATGTATTTTAATTGTCTATGTAAATCCACTTTTAATAAGAAAATATACGAAAATTATAATAAATAATATTTTTATATGACTATAGATATACAAGAGAAGCTCAAGTGGACCCCCTTGCTGCTCCCCCTCCAGCGTTTGCTATGCGATCAGTAGCAGCTGGATGGAGGGTTTACAAATTACCAGATGTACCTGTACGCCATTTTGCGGAACAACTCACAAGGATGGATGTGGTAAGTAAAAAAAAATATCAACATTTTTGCTAAATCAGATATTCTGCATCAGTTTATGATATTTATACTTAACACACTGTATATTACCGCCACTACACTAATATTCACAATTACACCAACTGACGCCACGTTTCGTTATCCAAATTACCGTCTTCAGAAACCGAAAGTAAAATAGCGCCATCAGATTTTTAATTAAAACTTGAATACCATCTTGCTATAATTTGCTATATATTTGATTCTAAATCCATAAACTCCTATGTCAGTTCTGTCTGCTATTTTGGAGCCATCAGTATAAAATTTGATGGCATTTTTGTTCATTTCTATTATGATGTTTTGCTTCTAATAGCTCCTACAGCTTAGTATTGAGGTACTTTTTCTCAAAGCTCAACTTTCTCAGTATTTCATCCTAAAACATGTCCTAAATTTGGTCATTATTTTTCCTAGTGAATTTCTTCTCTGAACCTTCTGAATAATGCTTTCCCAATTCTATAAGGAGAGGTGGGAGATTTAGGATCACTTCTACAGCAGCTGTTGGGCATGACCTACTGGTTCGGTTGAACATATGCAAGCCAGTCTTTGTACCTACCTAACCACTGCCCCATACGTATTGGTAGTCTTCTTTTCATGTTTGTTCTAAAGGTGTTTAATATATAGTGCGAGTTCCGAGTTCCAGGTATTTCCCTTCCCTCTGTTTTCCACTCAATGGCTTAGTATTTGTACTATCCCTATGGTGGTTATCCCATCTACTCCTCTCGCGTCTAATATCCGTTTGACAACCTTCTCTAAACTCTAGACTGTTACGACGAAGGCGGATTAAGTGGAGCAGTTTTTTTCTGTCCTCTTTCACGAAATATAGGGAAGATTCCATTCGCTCCTGGCGACTTGAACGGTTGAAAAGGGCTCATAACCAATTTTATTAGTTCACTGCTGCACACGTGCTTAGCCATTACTGCAGTTTCCCTCGTAGCTTTTCTATGTTTTTCCATTTTGTTTACTGTCGCTTCCTTGGAAGTGAATCTTTAGCGACATTCGGTTTCCTCAATGCCAAAGTTGTATTGATTTTACCCCTCATTATCCTCGAAGAATTTTGTAGGTATTGAGTTGAGTTTCCTGGTGTAGCCATGCAAGAGCTGTCGTATTTCAGAACTTAACTTGGACAGACGGTCATTCCACCAGGGAGGATCGCTGCTTTTTTGATTTTCCGTTTAAGGCAACTCGATTATGGCCTCAATTCTTCGAGATACTACTCCAGATCGAGTTGATTGCTACCCATAAGGAACATAACCGTCAAAATATACAGTACTATCGTCATTAATTCCCAGAAAAATTTGATTTTTGTTAATAATCACTTTTCGTATTGAGTTCTACTTTCTTCACTCAATTTCTCTTCTTATTATAGGCTTTATTCAAGAAGTTAGTACCTCATCAATGCCTGGGTGCTGTTTGGTCTCGAAGAGATAAAAGTAGATCCCACGAGGCTGCTACCGTCTTAGCTACAGTTAACCAATTTAACGCGGTATCGTTCCGAGTGATATCCTCGATTCTAGTCGATCCAAGTTTAAGATTCAACGAGAGAGCAGCCGTTATTTCCACGTGGATAGACATCGCGCAAGAATTGAGGCTCATCAAGAATTTTTCCAGCTTGAAATCAATTATTAGTGGGTTGCAAAGTAACCCCATTTACAGGTAAGATATCTACACCCCCATAGGCACATGAGGGTGCTTTTTATTCAAACACGGAATTCTTTCTAGTAATTTTTTTATTTTGTTATCAAGATACATTGTTTTTGACAAAGCGATATGGAACTATTCTCAGTGATTTAAAAATTTGTCTAATAGCAATTTATTCATTTAAAATATGGTTCTATTTGAAAAACCACGCTTTCAAAGCTATTGCTTTGGTATTAAAAAGATTGCTTTGGGAAAACATATACAAGTGAATGAGATTGTACACTTTGAGGGAAAGCTACTTCAAAGGGTTAGAAGGTGCGTTACCATGGAGTCAATGGCCATATTCTAAAGTTCAATACCTCAATTACCATGTTCTTAAGCATGAAGTAATATCCTATTCACATACCAGTCAAGATGCTATATCTGGACTCGAAAAAATTTTTTATATAACAATTTTCTCCTAGAGTAAACTCTGGAGACGATTTGGAGCTTGGAAGAACGAAGAAGTAACCTACAGATGAATCAATGTTTTGTATTTGGACTTGAACCAATTTCTCCATAATTATTTTCTCATAGAGTAAGCTATGGGGATTATTTGTGGCTTGAGATTTTTGTTATAATGAACTGGGAAGTCATCAGAGCCAAAAGTACAGAAGGGAAGTATGACAGTCACATATTGTTCCTATTGTACAGTTCTTTCAAAAGGTTTTCATGCTGATCATGTTTAGCATGCTCTTGGGTAGAGAATATGATCTTGTGTACCAACTACTCCAAATATACAGCAGCTTAGTGATTTTCTAATTGAAAAAATTAATAAATTTTATTATTGGGTAAAACAACAATTAGTTACTGTTCTGCTTGCCATAAAACTTTCAACTTGCTCAGCGTTATTGAGACACCAAGGAGTTTAATGTCTTGGATGTACTACATGGTAATTGAGGTAACGAAGAATGGAGCAGTAACCTACAGACAAGTTGATGTTTTGTATTTGGACTTGAAACAATTTCTTCCATAACTATTTTCCCCTAGAGTAAGCTATGAAGACGATTTAAAACTTAGAAGAAGTTTGTTATAATAAACAAGAAAGTCATGACAGCCAATAAGTACAGATGAGAAGTTTGTAAGAAGTTCATGTAAGAGGATTTCATGCTGATTATGTTTAGGAAGCTCTTAGGTGGAAAATATGATGTTATTGTACCAACTCCGTTAAAAATACAGCATTTTAGTGACTCTAATTAAAATAAACTTCATAATTTTTGGTTATTTGGCCTGCAACTGTACTTATACTAGCTAGTGGTATAATAACTCAAGTATCATCATGAATTATAAATATCCCTAAAGTTGATATAAATATAAATTCAAAATTTTACTACTACACACAATAAAACTAATATTTTATTTTTTATTATCCAGGCTACAAAAAACTTGGCAAACTATTCCTAAAGAAAAAATTGAATTGTTTGATGAACTGGCACGGATATTCAGTGAAGACAACAATCAAATGACACAAAGGGAATTACTTATGAGGGAAGGTACCGCCAAATTTGCTGATACTTTCGGTGAAAACGACAAACATTTACAAAAAGTATTCCAAAAACAAAACCATCACGTAGCGAATATTTCTTTTGGAACTATACCATATTTGGGTACATTTTTGACGGATCTCACCATGATCGATACTGCCATACCGGATACCATATCTGATGGATTGATTAATTTCGACAAGAGGAGGAAGGAGTTCGAGGTTCTCGCTCAGATCAAGTTACTGCAAGGTAAGTAGATGATCCATTCTTCATTTCAGTCATTTTACTCTCAAGTCATTAATTTAAAGCTATCTCAATGTTTTATTTCCTTTAGATATTTTGACTCTTAGTTTCTTATCAATTAGTGATTCGAATCAATCTAGTAACTCTTGATTCATTTTATGTAAATTTCATCATATGTCATCTACTTTCTTCTACAATGTCCACCTATATAAATAAACTTTTCATTTCTGTTTAGGTGCCGCAAATGCTTATCATTTTACCGAAGATCCGGCATTTGATAGATGGTTCGATACAATTCTAGTATTGGATGATAGAGAAGCTTATCAACTTAGTTGTCAAATCGAACCTTCAAACAACGCCAATAATTCCAAAACTAAAAGACGTACATCGGGACATCAGAAAAACGATTCTATAGCTAGTACTTCAAGTAGTAATAGCTCACAGTTTTATTGCGATATCGACAGTACACCGAGTTCACCACATAATAGTTTGGAAAGAAAATTGAGTCCGTCTCAGATGTCGAACTCGAGCAGTAACTCCTCGTTACCTTCGCTGGATGTGTCACTTAATAGTTCACATTCAGGTAGCGCCAATAATAAACTTCAGGTGAGGGATATTTTTAATTTAATTAGTTGTCGATGAAAATAATACTAGTAACAGAGGAGTAGCTTTTAAAAAATGCTTATACAACATTTATGGTGTTATACTCTCAGTGCAAAAAGGAGTGAAATAGTTCGATCGAATCTCCAATGGAAACTAGGAGGTAGAAGAAGACCCATATCTATGTAGCTCAAAGAAGTAGAGGAATATTTAAGAATTATATACATAGTTGGTCAACAGAAACAACTCTATAGAGAAAATATTGAAATTTATACATAAACGAAACGTTTACCTTATTATTCGAAATACTTATAGTCCTTTTGTATATGTAAAGACCTCATACACTATTAAGTTGCCTAAATACTGTAGTAGCTCAATTTTCCTACATATAACAATACAAAAATAAGTAGAAACAGTTCAGGAGGGGATCAATTAACAAAAAAAGGTACTAAAAGGGTGGAATAAGAATATTTGAACTAATACACCTCAGAAAATAAATTTAAATAGGATTTTTGTGGCACAACACTTCAAGGGCTATTTAAGTATAAATTATCATTGAAAATACTTAACACACTCGATTTGGTACAGTAAAAAACATTCATTAGATGTTTACTTTATTGTTGGACTTAATTATAGTCCTTTCCTACATGTAAAGCCTCTCATATACTATTGGTTTCTTATGAAGTTGTATAAATACTGTAGTAGTTCAGTTTTCCTATAGATAACTACCCAAAAATAATTGAAAACATTTTAGAAGGGGATCAATTAACAAAAAAAAATGTTACTCCAAGGGTGGAATGAGAATATTTAAAATGATACATCTCAGAAAGTAGATTTGGAAATAATTTTTGCGGTATAACCCTACAAGGGGTATTTAAGCGTAAAGAATCAATAAAAATACTTGACACAGTCGATTTGGTATGGTGAAAAACATACATTAGATGTTTCCCTTATTCTTATGACTTAATTATATTCCCTTCATATTTGTAAAGCCATTCATATACTATTGGTTCCTTATGAACTTGTCTAAAAACTGTAGTAGCTCAGTTTTCCTACTGATAACTACCCAAAAATAATTAAAAACAATTCAGATGTGGAACGATGAACAAAAAAACTGAAACTCAAAGGGTGGAAAGAAAATATTTAAAACTATACATCCCTGAAAGTAGAAGAATCATTAAAAATACTTGACACAGTCGATTTGGTACGGTAAAAAACATTTATTAGATGTTTCCCTTATACCTCGACTTAATTATAGTCCTTTCACACTATAATAGTGTATGAATGGCTTTACAAGTATGATTGTTTTCTTATAAAATTGTCTAAATACTATAGTAACTCAGTTTTTGAACATGTAGCAATCCAAAAGTAATTAGAAACAATTCAGGAGGTGATGAAATTACAAAAAATGTGGTATTCAAACATTAAAGCTGGTGTCCAATGGAACAATCCAGTTTATTGTAATTTATTGAAAATTGATGATTTTACATTGATGTTCCTATGTAGCCCTTAATTTCTATGTTACCATTAACTGAAACAACATTTTTGTTGTAGGTACCTCCTAACCATAATAGTTCAGGAACATTAAGCAACCAATCACAGAAGAGTAATCCGGATTTTTACATAATAAAAGTTACATACGAAACTGACAGTGTAGAAACGGATGGCATAGTCCTTTATAAAAGTATAATGTTGAGTAACAATGAAAGGACGCCTCAAGTGATCAGAAACGCCATGTACAAATTAGGGTTGGAGGGAAATCCGGATCAATACACGTTAGCTCAAGTTTTACCAGAAAAAGGTATGTCGTATATTTTGATAAAATTGATATTTTAAGTGTAATTATCTAATTAAATGTTATTAATTATAAACCAGAAAAGTTGTAAATATTTCAGTAGTAGTACCTTCCATATCTATACTAATATTGAAAGTAATGTAACTAGTAATGTAACCCAAGGTATGAAAAAATGTCTTTTTGAATCATCTTTTGGCGTTTAATGTGAAAATTATGGAAAATAGGTAACAATACTTGTCACGTTTACCACCGAGAAATTTGATTTAAAATCGTGAAGCTGTCCTAGGATTAAAACTGCGACACTTTTGTTCGTATTTTTTTGTACCTGAACATCCAGGAAGGTAGTGAAGTTTTTCTAGACCTTGCTACCTAAATAGTAAACAATGAGGTTTTGCGAGAAAATCTTTAGGTCAAGATATTTCGAAGGTTTGCATAACCTCATGACTCCTAATCAAATCTAATATAAATACGGAGTACATTCAGTATTACAAATCTCAAAAAAAAATTATTTAGAAACGTTTTGACTATATTCGATTGATTCTAATTGTCTAAGATGATATTTAAAGATGTAAGGATTATTAAATTTATGGTCACCTTGTCTTTTGGGTCTAGAAAATCGAAAATTTATCCGATTTCAATGATTTTTTTCAATCTACGATAAAAGCTCTCGGAAATTTCAAATTTTTCCGAAATTTCCAGCTATTATAATTATATTTCAAAAAATTACAGAACAAATTTTCACACAACTTGTGTTGGTGACCACAGTATAACAATAATTTCAGTATTTTTAACATTGTTGTAGACAGACAAACAGACATTATGAATTGAAGTAAAGTTTGGTTTGTGAATATTGAAAATTTATTTTAATTTCAGAAATGGTTCTACCTCCAAATTCCAATGTGTACTATGCGGTCAACACCCAGTACAATTTGAATTTCATCCTACGTCCTAAAAAGTCCGAGGAAAAGGACACTACTCAAGGGAAAAACTCAAAAAGCAAATATAAGTTATAAGATTTTTATAGTTCAATGTATTTGATATTCGAAATAGTGATTTTTTTTGGGATATTGTGAATTTTATTTATAGTATCTGTTTTTCATGAAATTTTTATTAAAAATGGTGAACATTACAAAAGACAATTTGTCTAAAGGGTAAAAACATTGTTTTAGAATCAAAATTAATATTTATTAGGGGTATAAATAGAAATTCATATAAACGTCAGATCTTAATCCCTCACATACATTTTTTATTCTCATATAAAAAATGTTTTCTAAAATTTATTCTTCATTTTGTATGGATTGTAATATGTTATAAAGATATAGATCATTTTATAAAATATTGTTTGTGAAAAACAGATACATTCAGGTTTCTATTATTTTTTTCTTATATACTGACTGACTCAAAAAAAGTAAACACCTGTAATTTTTAAAAACATATTAAGTACTTCTGATCATATTTTCAACTTAACTCAACAATATCTTTTAGGCTTAAGTTCGACTCTTTTAAAATCTGCTACAAAATTCTCAGCCTGTAATTATTTCCCTGGCCTTCTCAATTGTAAATAGGTCAGGCGATATTGATGGCCACGGTGAATGGTATAGATTCTAATGGCTAAAGGATTTAATAAACTTAACACTAAATTACTGACATAAGAGATATATTTGTCAGTGACATAAAATAATAACAGAAGGTATCACAGCAAAGGGAAGTAGGTCTTCTTTCACATTGGAATTTGCTGCTAAAAGAATTCGGAATGATTGTGAAATGAAAAATATTTTTACTATCCATTTTTTTATTATATTTATTGACTTTTTAGAATGTAAAAAAATTTCAATTTCAATAAATTACAGGTCGAAAAAGTGGGGGGCTACAAAAAACGGTGCACCCTGGTTGACATGATTCCAACCCTTGCAGTGATCTGGAACAAAAAAATTTGAAAAATTCTAAATCTGTAAAGATGTATTTTATTTTAAAACCCAAGGCAAACGCGATTGAGAGATATCGCACCTCCGCTGAAATAGTGTCATAAGTCAACAAATTAGAAAATCTCTTTCGTTGTACTATTGGTGCTAGAAAACTTGAAATCTTATAATCTGGGTTAAGTTACTAGTTACTATTGTGATAACTTTGTAAGTTTTTGAATTATTATGTGTAAAGAGAAAAATTAATTTCAAAAACTTATTACTCGATAGTTTTTTTTGACTTATGACAATATTTAAGCGGAAGTGCGATATAAAAAAGATTTCTACCAAATTTCAAAGGAATCGGTCGGGTACAATTTGAAATAACAAGGGTGTTAACTTTTTTTGTCAATTAGTATAAATTTGTATATTTGTGAGCTGTTTATGACAAATAAATCCAAGAAACAAATAACAACTGTGATAAAAGCACAAAAATACTCTTTCTTCATCACAATTTTGTGGTAATTTTTAGTCGAACTAATATATTTTAACAAATTAAATTGTTTTTAGTAAATATTTATTATTTTGAAGCGGAATAAAACGTGCTTTCAGCTTTTATGTAATATTTGGATTACTTCAGACACGCCGATTAACCCCTAAGTATATATCAAAATAATTTACTGCAAAAGAAGTAGATTAGATGCAGTTTGACTGATTAATAAATTTTCGGTTCACTTTGTGTCTTTGGAGGTATCATTATCGAAAATAAATTACAGTTGGACTGATGGATATCAGTGTTATTGTATTAATATATTTACGGGTGTGAATCTCTGCGTTTCATTAAAAATCCTGCTAAATTTTTATATACAGTGTGTTTAATACTACACTAACTGGCATATAATTGATCCACTCAAAAAATCGAAGAAGTTTGTTAGTTAATTAATTTACCGCCATCAGGGTTGGGTAACCTCCAAGAAAGCAGCTGTGAAATACTGTTTGTTCTCTTTTACTACATTTGTAACAAAATTTGATGAAATAACTAATTTAATAACTTTTGAGTAGATGAAATTATTGACTTTTCGTTTGCTCCGAACAAATAAGTATTAAAAAATGGTGCCATTTTTTAAATATATTTTAACAAAATTATTAAACGCACTGTAAATTGGAAGTATTACTATTAGATTATGTCACTATGTATAACATATTATAGATCTGGTGCGGTGTCTGTGGTTAATATAAATTA
This sequence comes from Diorhabda sublineata, assembly GCF_026230105.1. Classification (NCBI taxonomy): domain Eukaryota; kingdom Metazoa; phylum Arthropoda; class Insecta; order Coleoptera; family Chrysomelidae; genus Diorhabda; species Diorhabda sublineata. The sequence continues at coordinate 33,752,255 of NC_079478.1, read as the reverse complement.
TATGCCGATATTTCAGTAGTTAATCGAAATTTTCCTTTTCAGTCGATTGATACTAATATCTCAAAAAATAATATATTATTGAGCTATTTTGGGCAAATTCAATTATAATACTTACCATTACATTTTTGCTTTAACGTAAAACTTCCACAAAATTGCTTTACAGCTCAAAGTATGTCGAGCTTTCTAGTTGTTTCTGCTCTAACATTGAAAACTTATATATTAGATTATCTTTGAAAGCTGGTTAATCATTTAGACACATGATAAATTTCCTCGGTATCAAGTCTATTTTCTTGATAATTAACGTGTAAAGTTATGAAAAATAATTGAAAGAAATATAATATATTACTTCTTAACCCTGTGGGGCGTGTAGTGCTAATTGAAATTTTTAATAAATTCCTTATAAAAAGTTTCCAGTCCTCTTTGTCTTGCACCAAATTTTTGCCGCGACCCATGAACTTCCCTTTTTTTAAAGATTTTTCCTTGTCCCATGTTGCTCGTGTTCTTCATTTTTTCTGGAATTTTACTTTCCGAAGTTTTCTTGACTGGCACAATGTTATCCATTCTTTGTAGTGGGCCCCATTATCCTAGTGTTTTTCTTTCTATGACTTTTTGTATGGGATCAACCTTTAAATCTTCTTTTTTATGCGAGTTTATATTTTTTTTTGCGAGCCTCTTATTTAATGGATAGTAAACCTTGTTCGCCTTCTCTATTCCATTGTTTAATTCTAAGTCCCGTTTTTTGTTTCTTCCAACATGATTCTAGGTTTTGAATGCCATTAAACTCCTCCTCAAACCTCATTTCAATTTTTCTTTTTCTTTTTTCACTACCATTTCACTGGTTTTCTTTTTGGTAATTTTCATTCCGTTTTCTATTAATATTTGGTTCCAGTTGTTTGAATTTTCTTGTAGATCCTTCTGATTTTCTGCTATGATTATTATATATAGGTTTGGTTTCCTTTTTTCGCTTCTAATTAATTCCTACATAGTAATAATGGACTCAAACTGACTGTTAGTTGCATTTCTTGTGTTATGATCATCTCCAATTGCATGTTTCTACTTTTTAACTTACTTTTCGTTTCATTCTGCTATCATTTCTTAATTGTTTCATATTTTCGTTCGTGGGATTTTATCGAAAGCTTTTTCCAAGCCTAAGACTGGTTTGGATCTTGCCATTATCCTACAAATGATTTCTTTTATAATCAACATATGATCTTCTGTTTTTAAGAAATCCACTTTGCATCTCTATAAAAGATGATTCTATTTTAGCTCAGTCTCTTTTCAATTATTTCTTATTTTAAAAGATGATTCTTCCAACTTAATTTCCTTTTTTGCTAGACATACAACATTCTGTTGAAAGTTTAGAATCACAAATTTGATATTAAAAACATCAGACTTTGGTAGGTAACGGTTTTTGTTGTCTATGCCAGAAATATAAGTAGCAACCCTCGTATAGAACATCTTGGTTCAGTAAAGTACATTAACAGTCACTGTCATGTTTTATCCTTGAGCAGCGCTTCTCAATAATTCATTATTTTAGCAAGGAAAGGCAGCACTCATTTGGAAAGGATTTTTTTAATTATCAAAAGCTCTTGGAAATTGGTAACCTCCCTTCCATTTGACATCTTCGTGATGTCTATTATCGCTCCTAATTTTATTTTCACATAGTACCTTTTTTGTTTCTTGGCGTAACCACCTTATTTGGGCGTCTTCATCGTTGAGCATTATTATTTCTTGTTCACTTTTATGCTCCTTTAGTTTCTTATCACGATATTCAGTATTTTTATGTTTCTTGGTGTAAACACTTCTTTTGGGCGTCTTCATCGTTGAGCATTATTAGTACTTGACCACTTTCATACTCCCCCAGTTTCTCATCACGATGTTCAGTACTTTTGTTGTTTCTTGGGGTACCATCTCTTTCGGACTTCTTCATCGTTGAGCATTATTGGGACTTAACCCAATACCAATAAATAACTATTGAGTCTCTTGGAGAAAAATTTGACAGTTACCATTTGAAAGTCAATAAGTGTAATAACTTTTATTGTATACTTAAACTATAAATTGAATAGGAATGTTTGAAATTCATTTAATAAGTGTTGTTATAACGAGGAGTCTCGTTTTAACTCTCCCGCTTCCATTTGAGTCCTGTGGGGTATCATTTTATCATGAAAAGTAGATATAACATCTCACTATTGAAATATTGGCAATCTTGAATGTATAGAACAGTGAACGATTAGCTTTAAACTAGAATTGAGGTCGATGTATAGAAGTACTATAGTAGTAGTGGTAAAGTACTGATTATATAAAGTCAATTTTATCATATTAGGACTATTTGTTTCCCAAGTGACCAAGTGTTTTGTGACACTTTTTTCTTAAGGAAATAAATTTTTGTAAAAATTATGTAACCCCTATTGGTACTTAAAGTGTAAATATACTTTTGTAACATTGCAAGAAGATTTATTTTTATTGTATTTTTCTAATAAAACACCTTCATATTGGGCGTTTGTATTATTTTTTCCTCCCAAAAGTCTGAGATGATTGGTCAGATGCAGTGAATGACAAATTAAAGAATTGTTAATGATCGTTTCCACTCGTAGGGACCGCAACGGCAGCCGGACGCTCGTTTTTTAAACTGCACCTTCCAGTTTCCAGAATTTAAGACGAAAAATATGTAATGGAGAAAAAGAAAACTTTGGGTGCAACGTTTTTCAAATGATGATGGTCTCTTCTGACTAAAAAACAAATGACTTGACAACAGAGATCAAGGCAAGAATTGCTGCGGAGAACAGATACTTCTGGACAGTCCAAAGAGCGCTCAAGTTTAGAGGGCTCTCACGAAGGTCAAAGCTCACGATAATCCGTCTCGTAGTCATATACGGATGCTAGATTGGATTATGGCAACGATAAATGAGCAGAGTTTGAACTAATGGGAACGTAAGATCTTGCGAAAGATTTTTGGCTCCATTTGCGAGAACGGTGCGTGGAGGATCCGGTGGAATTCTGAGCTGAGACAGATTTGGTGACGTTCATCAGAGGGGCACGCTTGAGATGGCTGGGACAGGTGGAGAGGATGCCTTCTGATCGATACCCGCGCAGCCATGTATGGAATTACTGGAGGACGGCGACTGAGAGAGAGACCATGCCTTCGCCGGTTGGAGTATATTGAGGCGGACCTGATCCAGCTAGGGGTTCGACACCACGCCCAGGACAGAAAGGATTGGCAGTCGATTGCTAAGAAGGCCCTATTTCTCAAAGGAACGTAGCGCCCGTTAAAAGGAACAAAAAGAAAGAGAAAACAATAGAAATATTCGTAGAAATCAAGCACAGAACTTAGGAATTTCAGAGAAGTAAGAGGAATAAAAATGCAACAAAGTGCATTTTGGAGAGAGTTTCACGAAACTCGGTGAACAAAAATTATAAGAAGAAAATAAAAAGAAATGAAAAATGCATTGGTGCAGGGGAAAAATTCATTATGAAAAATGCATCTCGAATTGTTAAAAAAAGATAAAAGGGATCCATAGTTCAGACAATATTGCCACAAATGAGTTCAATTTTACTAAGCGGGGGTTTCATATTCGTTATGAAATTGGAGAAGTATATCTGGTAAACCTCCAATGAATACGAATATCACGACATGGCCAAACCCGCCACCCATCCAGAGTACTCACTCTAGACACATCGAGGGCTTTTGACGGGGTTTAGCATAACAACCTATATAAGTTGAGATCTTTCAAAGACTCGACAAAAATGCTAAGCCGATATATAACTTCGTCGACGATAGTACACTAATCAACTTCTAATCAACCACCCCAATAATCTTAGCTAACACTCAAATCATTAAGCAGCAACAGATTACCACCGTCAATACTGATCTTGGAAATATTCTGGAGTGGGGTAGAAGTAATCTGATTGAGTTCAATGACCCATGCTGATATTTTTACAAAGAAGGCTGACACTGCAGCTCAGGCTTTGGACAAAAGATCCACCACCATCACCAATTCGCTTGTTGAGTGTTGACTTTGGAAGAAATATGTCCTGGCATAGTCACGTGGGCGATTTTATCAGGGCATCTTCACAAAAACTTTAGCCCTCTTTAAGACCAAAAAGATTATACTCCGCAACAGCTTATAATCCTCTACAAGGCCCAGATTCGTCCATCTTTGGAATATTGCTTGTACAGTTGGAGTTCGGCTCCCAAGCATTCTCTGAAATTGCCCGACTCAATACATAAGAGAACAATTCGATCCAGAGTTGACCAGAAACTTGGTCAGCTTAGAGCATAGATGACCGACCTGACTGCTACGCCTAGAGCAGTTTTTACAAGACCTATTCGACAGGCAGATATGGCTCATAAAAACCGACTTGCCTGCAGACGTTCAGAACTTTATTGGGGCTCATTTCTTTGGAGAAGTGGAAGCCTGTGGACTCAGCTACCAAGGTACGTCTTTTCCGAACACTACAACCTACGCAGAAGTTCCAGATCAATATCCTCAGGTATCTCCACCCTCTTGTGCTTGCTTTTTACATACAAAACCCGGGTACCGGTACTTCGCAGGTCATCTACGTCGTAGTATTCGTGATATTTCAACAAAAAAATATACAAAATGTGCATTTTTCGAATGTTTGTACTTGAGTATATTTTGTTATTTTTGCATATTTCACCAAAATTTTGTTATATTGTACTGACGAGAAAAATTTGACATCTCTATATATAAGGTGCATACTCGACGGCAATCGCGTTCACGTTCAGAGCCTTATAATCGTAAGCCCAAGTGGAATGGATTCCGAGGCGTTTTGAGCGTTGAGATAAATATTAACGAATGGCAAAACTGAAAAAATTAAGCGAAAGCTTTGAGAGGTCAAGTTATGATTTGTAAGTTATTGAATCGTGCGTCACAAGATTGCTTCAAAATCCCATACCGCATCAAATAATGAATTTTGAAAATTCCACTAATTCTTCAAACGCTCACTTCGATCCACCTCTTGACAAGGGTCGTGAACATTAGTCATGACGTCATTAGTCACGTTTTCGCTGCGACCATACGATCGTAGTCTGGAACGCCCAAAAGAGTTTCGCCTGATACTAATTTTTACGAAAGAAAAAATACTAATTAGCATCATCAGAATCTATACATACGACAAAATGGATACCTTCCACTTAAACCAGAAATGCGTTCGTCAGCAGCCACCGAAATTTCCGTTCCACTCAATATAACGGCCTTTTAGGCGGAAGTTATAGATGGAACGCACATTTTAAGCCTTGTCAAATCGCAATACGTTGATTACCCTGAATTTACAGACACGACAGAAAGGACTTTAATTCAATTTAGTTTAGGGATTATAAAAAATGGTCTGGTTCATGACATCGGCGAAAAGTCGCTGCACGATGCAGAGCAATAGCTGGTGACGACCACAGAACATATCTTAGGGTATGTTCTGTAATGACGATCACGAGGTGGAACAATTTAAAGGGTACTAAAGGCGTTAAGTGAAACGTACTGATTGCGTTCAAAAAATGGTAAATATGATAAATTATTTCATATTTATTACAATTCCAATGAAGAATCTGATAAATATCATGATTGATTAGCAGTGTTTAAGGTTTGATTTGAATCAGATTTTTTTTATTTAGATCTTCTTCAAATTTATAGTTATTCATAACTTTATATCGGTAAAAGTAATACAGATCTAAAACAGCATCATAAAATATAATTGAAGTAAACTCTGCTTATTGGGCCAGCAGAATACAGTGCAGGTTTTTTTAAAGTAGATACTACCTAACCTAACCTAACTTAACCTAACCTAACCTAACTTCAAAATGTTTGTTTTCTTAGTATCCGTAATATTAAGTAATGTGGAATTGGGAAACGCTCAAGCATACCAACCATTATTGAATGTTTAATTTTTTACGAGAGGGTAGCGAAAAAGCGTCTACAACGAAATTAGAACTACTTCTGAAATCACGTGATTGTCACGTGCTAAACAGTTGCGCAAACTGAACGAATTTTCGTAAAGTTAGAGACTTTCATCACATTCCCCATTACGAGCTAGGGATTTTATAAACCAACCGGTAAATTTGATAAATATGAAATAATTTATCATATTTACTAAATTCATTGATGATTTGGTAATTTTATAAAATCACCGAAGTTATTACTTTTACCGTAACATATACAGTCAGTGAGGTAAGTGAAAAAAATCAGAAATTAAAGAATGAATTTATGAGAGTACTAAATGGAAATTATCCGATAAATAATAGCGCTATAACTGTTTTTATACCTTCCATTTTCATTTGGATATTATTAAATATTCCCAGCCCCTATCTCAACATTCATATCCCCATTTTTGATCCGAAAAGATTATATTAAACACGCAATCACGGAATATACATTAATGTCGGATTTTGAGGTTGAGTAAAGCTTATCTTGGATTATCGAGACCAGAATTCAATGTTTTATTCAATAAAATCAAACCCTCTAAACGTGTAAACTTTCAAAATGTATTATTTGAAATTCTTTTATTCCCCTGTTCTACAGTTAAAAAATAGAAGAAGAAATCTACAATATTATGACGCATACTAACGTCTATATTTAGAAACTGTACTGGAAAGAATACTATTGTTTTTCGGTAGGTGGCGCATCGAAGTTTTATTTTTTAATGTCATCTCGATCCAAATTTGAACACGAATCATCCAAGTTACCAGACAGTGAATCTAATGGGTAAATAATCAAATATGAAAGCAAAAGAAATTATCGTATCGCATAGATATGTTATAATTACGAAGACAAAAAACTAACTTTGATCATTGAACAGCTTTCGATGCAGATGTCAGTGCAGCACCAGAAGAACTTACAAACTTACTGTAGCTGATGGTATTTACAAACTTGTACTTGCTCAATGTAAAGGAAACTTCTCTGTTTTATAAAATAATTCGAAATTAAACATTTATTTCTAAAAGCAACCGGTTTTAAGCCATAAAAGAATAGAATTTTTGTTCTGGTACAATTAATTTAAAAATCGTGTCATGCAAATAAGAAAGTAGATATTTTTGTGACAATAAGTATTTTTAGTGATTAGACATATTAAACTTATTTTACACAAGAAAGTTAACCAACTGGCTTGTAAGAAGTATTTCTGTGACGAGTCTCCTTTAGGGCTCAATCAGACGGTGCGGAATTGACGTGCGTTACGATTATTGCGGAACTGACTGAGCCAATCAGCATTTTGACGCATATGTGCGCCATGAACTTTTAGGTGAAAAAGTTATTGATATTGATATTCAAATTGAATATATTTGAAGTAATTTTTTTATTGTGATTGTCTTTGAAATAATTGTGACACTTCCCGTTCCATTTCCGCTAGTCTAGTTAACATATTACGTGCGTCACGCCAACTACGTCAAAAATATGAATTTAATTATTTTTCGGAAAACTAGAAAATCGGAGAAAACACGAAATTAGTAAACTATCGGAAGAAAACCATAATAAATATCAATTTTATTTATTTACTATATCAATTACACCTAAACACTTACATTAATTTCATGGGTTATTCATTTGATACAATTTATTACTTCTGAAGAGAGATTGACAATTTATTTCCAGCCCTGACTGCAATTGGTACTTTTATATATTATATTACTCATTATTCAATACACATATAGTACTCCGAACATCAAAATACAAAGTAAACGATGTGACGTTTGGTACTTTCATGACGCACACGTTCTGGTTACACGCTGAGAATCAGTGACGCATGTGTCAAGGTGCTGATTGGCTAACTCCGTTCCACAATAGTCGTGACGCACGTTCATTCCGCACCGTTTGATCGAGCCCTTAGAACTCGAAAATTGTCTATTAAGTCAATTTAAAAAAAACTAACAGTAGTTAAAACCTGGTGAGAGGGTATGGATGGTATGAAATTTTTCAGTCATCTTGTCTCTTCAGGAGTTGAATACATTTCTTGCTAATTTATTTGAAAGTGATGGAACTCTTGAATTAGGAACCAAATTATCGTTGCGATTTTGAAAATATGCATACAAAGTAACATTTTTACGTCCCAATAAGTTTTAGCTCTATTGTGGAAACCTTTAAAATCATACTGGATGATATGGTATGTCATGGTATGGTAAGTGAAGTTTTGAAAAGCAATAGTTTGAGGTCGAGTTCACACGACTTCAAAGAGAATACAGACTAAGCAACTGCTTTGGTACGGACATGTGATGAGGATGGAGCAGAACAGGTGGCCGAAGAACTCATTGATGTATCAACCATAGAATAAAAGGAGACGAAAAAGATCCTCAAGGACCTGGTAGAAAGAAGTTGAACAAAATATGAAAGACAGAGCTATCCAGGAAAACGAGTGGATCGAAAGAAATATGTGGTGTAAGATCCCGCTGTAAGGTTTCAACAATCATTGGAAATACAATCATTCTGTTGTCATCTGATAATAATGAGACAAATAATACAGCAAAAGATGATAACATATACATTAAACACCGAGAATATAATGAAATATCACGTGATAAGGAATGAAGCAAATTGAAAAGTTGGTAGATCCGAACGGTTCAGAAATATAAGTAGAGTGGGATAAATAAGCTTCGTTTGGTATTTCTTCGTTAAAATTAATCTTATTTGAAGAAATAAGTAGGACAACAGAAGTAAACAATAGAAAAAAGGAAGGTTATAGGACAAAAAAGCTATTAAAATACAACAAAATAAAGATAGAAGATGAAGACATAAAGAGGAGAAGTTTTGGAATCATGGAAAAGAGTTTACGCGAATAAACACGATAGAACTACAATATAAAATAAAATAGGAAGGGAATAAGAAAATATGATAGGAGAAACACCCAAAGAATAAGTTGGAAGCAGAAAAAAGAAAATAAAAACTGGCAAATCTTGCTTAGAGAAACAAATAACACTAGAAATTATGAAACAAATTAGTAAGTTATAAAATAAAAACGATTCCAAACACACACACAAACACAAAATGATAACAAACACAAGAAAATATCACATGACAATAATGGAGGAAATGAAGGAGTTAGCACATTGAAACACATCTTATTTCGAATAAAGTAGGACTGATAAAGCAGAAGATAATGATATAAAAATTAAAAAACAAGACGATAAAGAATATTACATGGAAAGAAATTGAGTTAACGAAGCGGTTAGAAGACCCGAAGTGAATAATTGCGAAAAATTTGAGAAGAAATAGACAACAAAAGATTGAAGGGATCGAAAAGAAAGGAAATGCAATAAAAGATAAATAAAACAAGACGAAGACAGCAATATGAGATGTTTTACAAACCCGGAAATGATTTTATGTTAATAAGTATGATACCATAAAATATAATAGAAAAGGAATGAGCAAATGTGATAGACGAAACACTCAGAGAGGAAGATGGAAGCATAATAACGACACTAAAAACGGACAAATCTTGTATAGAAACATGGAAAATGAAAACAATGTTTTGGACACACAAAATGATAACTAACACGAGAAAATATCACACGACAAACAATGAAGAAAACGAAGGAGTTAGTGGAGCTGAAACACAATTTAAAAGTTTGAGTGGAATGTGATAAATAAGCTTTGTTACTATTTCTTCATGGAAATTCATCTTATTTCTGATAAAAAAGTAGGACTGATAAAACAGAAGGTAATAATGAATAAATTGACACACATGGAAAGAAATTGAGTTAATGAAGCGAAGACCCGAAGTAAGTAATTGCGAAAAATTGAAGAAGAAATAAAAGCAGTTCCAAATAAACAACGAAATATTGAAGGTATCGAAAAGAAACGAAATGCAATAAAAGATAAATATAACAAGTTGAAATAGGAGATGTTGTAGAAACATGGAAATGATTTTATGTTAATAAGTATGATACCACTACCATAAAAAATAGAAAAGGAATGAGCAAAGGTGATAGACGAAACACTCAGAGAGGAAGATGGAAGCATAATAACGACACTAAAAACGGACAAATCTTGTATAGAAACATGGAAAATGAAACCAATGTTTTGGACACACAAAATGATAACTAACACGAGAAAATATCACACGACAAACAATGAAGAAAACGAAGGAGTTAGTGGAGCTGAAACACAATTTAAAAGTTTGAGTGGAATGTGATAAATAAGCTTTGTTACTATTTCTTCATGGAAATTCATCTTATTTCTGATAAAAAAGTAGGACTGATAAAACAGAAAGTGATGATGACACACATGGAAAGAAATTGAGTTAATGAAGCGAAGACCCGAAGTAAGTAATTGCGAAAACTTGAAGAAGAAATAAAAGCAGTTCCAAATAAACAACGAAATATTGAAGGTATCGAAAAGAAACGAAATGCAATAAAAGATAAATATAACAAGTTGAAATAGGAGATGTTGTAGAAACATGGAAATGATTTTATGTTAATAAGTATGATACCACTACCGTAAAAAATAGAAAAGGAATGAGCAACGGTGATAGAAGAAGGAGAGGAAGCTGGAAGCACAAAAAAGACACTAAAACACACCCAAAAATTAGAAAAATCAAATGGCGTAAATTATAGACTAACATGTTTGGTTTACATTTCATATAAAGTCTATACCAGAGATCTGGAAATGATTAAGAGAAGCTTTAAGTTTAATCAGCTATTCATTATTTCACAATACATAAATGGATTAAAGTGTGCAAAGAATTAGCTGTTGAATGAATTTTCTTGCTATAATTGATGGTCAAGATAAAAGAGGATTCCGTAAAAGAAAAATGATACCAGCGAGTTCCAACATACCTGGAACTATTGATACAATCTTAGACTGAAGGATAGAAGTAACCTATATGAAAAATAAACAATTCATCGATAATTTGATGCCATAAATACAATCTTGACTTACAGTTTAGATACTGAATCTTACGTGTTTGCTATAGACGTGAAAACCATATTGATGATACTGAAAACCAGGGCCGGATTAAGATTTATAAGGCCCGGGGCTAAAATAATGACGGGCCCCCTTAAGGAATTCGAAAACCCGGAAAAATTCACAAAATAATATCAATACGTTATATTTGTGGTATCAACACATCAAAAAATACAGAATGATTTCCAAATGTACCTGGGGCCCGGGGCTATAGCCCCCCCAAGCCCCTAGCTTAATCCGGCCCTGCTTGAAACAACTGGTTTGAAAGGTATTCCACGGTCTAATAAAAAGTTATAAAAAAAATACATTTGATGATAAAATTAATAAAATAGAATCTACTGAGATTTATTATTTTTTGGTTAGGTTATTACACTGTCAAAATGACAATTTTCTTGTAATAATACATTACACTATGAACTCGGAAAGTGAAATTTAAGACACGAGTGGCGAATGTTTATGTACAATATTTTTCCCACGGACCACACACGATACAGTATTTGTTCAAGTTTACATATTTTCAAATTATCAATTCGTTTGAAAATGTTGATTATCAGTAAATTGATTTGTTCAGTCAAGATTTTTTTGGTGTTTGTAAATTGCACTTTAGTAGTGCCTTTAGGTCTGCATTCCATTACAACTTGTGTACAGATGTTCTTAGTAGATGTCAGTCTCGTTGATTTCAAAGAATATCTCAGAAACACAACTGGGATCGGCAAAAGATTTTCTATAGCAGCAAGAAGCGATTAGTCGTTATAAAAGTTTGTAAAAAAATGAAATAAGTACATTATCATCTCGATTGTAAAATCAGGATTGTATTTTTAGCTTTACGCACTACGCAAATAAATAATTTAAACAAAAGAAAAGATAATCAATGAAATTTAAAAATTATTAGATTCACCTTTGGAGTTCAAGCTCTTTCTATTGATTGTGACGTAATCTACTGAAGACGCATGTTCAACATGGCGGTCGAAACGTCCGGCCTTCGTAGGTTTCAGCATTCAGTTTCAGTCAAAAGTTCAGGTCTGCCGCGTTAAAAAAATCATGCGCGCTACGCACCGCCTCGCGATACTAGCAATTTGTTTGTAATAGTACAATAAAAAGTTTTAGTGTCAGTTATAAAAGGAGTATAAAGGTCGGAAAAAATAATTTTTCTTTGTATCGCTAGGAGCAGGGGTCGTTGGCACGTCTTTTCGAGTTTTTTTTTGCATATTAAAGGATTCTTAGTTGTTTTAAGTGGGTTTTGATGTGAGATTTTTTGGAGTATCGTAATTGGGCCACAAGTGGTGGTATATAAATTTGCCTTTTTATCTATCGCAGTGAGTGCTAAAATGGTGACTTCTTACAAGAAGGAGATGAGGTCGAGATAACATGAAGATTTCCAGGGAAACAGTGAGTTTCGTCAAAATATATTTATTGATAATAATATACCACAACTAAATCTATAATTTTATGAAAAAAAATTTCAAAAACAACCAGAAATTTCAAATTTCATAAATAAGTACGTCGAATGACCAGAAAAGGTTGCGAGATTTAACCAAAATGTACCATACGCTATATTAGTTATTCTTATGAGGTAATGATCAATTTGGAGTCATCATATTACATGTTAGTTTGATACAGAGGATGTCTCATAAATAATGATGGTTTTAATATGTGAAAATTCGTACGCCTCAATTTAAACATGTCCTAACTTGTTAATACTAGTTTCTAGTTGCTTTACTTTTTTTTAAATCATTTTCTCTTTGTCTATTGACAAAGCATTATGGTTTTATAATAAATAGTATGGAGTGCGATAAATATGAAATTCTTATATTGTTAAGGCATTATTGGAAAGAAAAGCCGTGGCAGCAAGGAAAATATATGAAATTGAAGAGAAAGACACAGTTAATGAGCTAACGGCACAGCGTTGGTTTAATTGTTTTAATAATTAAGATTTAAAGCTTGGAGATCGTAATTAGGTCGTCCTTCTGCTTAGAATATTCATAGTACAGTAGAAAACCAACCTAGTACCTGCAGTACTAGCGTTTATCATGATCCCTTGAACCTTCTAGATATACCATAGATCGCTCTATAAAAGTTGGGGAATAGTGCCACACGATTTAACCAAGATTCAAGGGAAACATCAAACGGCTCCTTGTTTTGCCGTTTTATTACACGAATTGTTATTTGCGATGACAAAAAATAATCCGGTTTCAGATCTTTCTGATTCTAATTCTTACACAGTTTCTTCTTTGTGTCCGTAGTTTTAGCCGAGTACAATTAATGACATCAAATTAGCTAAGGGCTCGATATTTTACAATGCAAAAAAATGCTCAATCACTTGCCTATTGTAATCAAAACTATATCATCTTTTCCTGCATTCCGCAATAATTTGAGGGCATACTCGTATTTAGTGGAAAGTGTCTTTCACTCTGTAAACGACTTCTGTGCTGCAGACTGGTTTGACTTTTGCTATACTAATTATTACCTATTACTATTACCTGTAATTTTGTTACTCGTTGTAGTTTTCGTCTGTTTATTGAAATTCTATTTTATTCGTATCTTTATTTAGTAATTTTTATGTTTGTTTTTTAGTTTTTACAAGCTTTTGATAATAAGACAATGCTAAACCACATACCGTGAAAGTTACGTGGAATAAGATGATGGTATTGAACTGCTACATCCTTGAATCGCTTGATTAGCATTTATTCCATGGCGAAATTATGGGATCCAAGCTCAAAGAATGGTTCTGAAAAACTTACTGAACGTTACGTTGATATAGAAGAATGCGATTGGCTAAACGAATATTAATTTTTTGTTTTTTGTTTCTTCTTCATCTTCCTGCTGTGTATAGGCATCGTTGCCTGTTTTTCTTCACATCATTGCCTCTGCTCAGTCACCTGGAAGGTTTTCACTCCATCTTTTCCTAGGTCTTCCAAGGCTTCTTTGTCCTGCTGGTGATTTGTCCCTTGATATTTTCACAAATCGTTCTTCCGTCATTCGGTCAATGTGCTCATTCCATTTTATCTTTCTATCCAGTACCCAGTCATTGATATTATCTATCCCGCATTTTCGTCTTATGTTTTCACTCCTTTCTCTATCCAGTAGTGTTCTTCCCGCTATTCTTCGAACTATTTTCATTTCTGTAGTCTCCAATATCCGTTTCGTTTTAGAGGTCTCAGGTCGGGTCTCTGCTGCATAGGATAATATAGGTCTGATTGCGGTCTTGTAAATGCGGGCTTTTGCTTCAGTTCGAATGTATTTATTTCGCCAGATTGTCTCATTTAGGTATGCTGCTGCTCTTGAGGCTCTTGTAGCTTGGTTTCTTACTTCCGTCTCCACGTCCCCGTGTCCAGATATTTCGATTCCCAGATATTTAAATTTCATTTCCTGGTGTATTATTTTGTTATCCACCACAAGCTTACATCTGATCGGTGTCTTGGAAATAACCATTGATTTTGTCTTTGCCGCTGATATTGAATTTTTTTGCTGTTTTGTTAAATTGGTACAGTAGCCTTTGCAGATCGTCCTCGTTCTCTGCCAACAATACCGCATCGTCTGCATAGCACAGGATTTTGACTTCTTTATTTCCCATTTTGTATCCTCTTAGTTTGCGTACTTGTTTTATGATTTCATCCATCACTATGTTAAATAGGAGCGGACTGAGAAAGTCCCTTTGCCTAATGCCCCTATTTGCAGGTATCTGTTTAATAAACAAAATTAAAATTGTTAAATAGTATTTAGTTCAATAATTTCATCGTTTTCAATTCTGGTATTTTTGTATGATAGCCACGTCGAGGAAACTATTATTGAATTGGAAGAAATATTTTATGAGTAAAATCAAAACTAGTGGATTAAATAATACAACTTTGAGGTATTTGAAGTTTAGTTTCAATTATGGAGAATCTAGAAGAAAACGATCGAGGTGAAATAATTGCCAAGTTTTATGAACAAAATCAAGATTTGAAGAAATCGTTTCACTTTGTAAGAATGAGAATAGTCAGACAATAATTTACTTACATCTATCGACGTGTTCAGATAGGTATTCCGATTGAAAGAAAGTCAAGATCACCCAAAAAAATGTCGAAAAAGAATAGAGAAGCTTTGGTTAAAGCGACTCACGGAAAACTGGAAGTCAGTCTGCTAAAATTGAAATATGTAAGCAACATTCTAAAAGAACGAAATATTAAAAAATCAAGAAAATGTACTGGCATCTTATTTATATCGACATATGTACAGACGCTTCTAAGTAATCAAGTACAGCAATTTATGTACCCAAAGTAACAAATGCAACTTAAACTTAATTATCTGACTTTTATTTTCTCTGCAGAAGCGATCGGAATTCATAGAACGACACTCCTTATCAGTAATTACATGACATAATTGAAAATTTTTATGTTTGTTTTTTAGTTTTTACAAACTTTTCATAATAAGACAATGCTAAACCAGTTACGTGGAATGAGATGATGGTATGGCTCTACCACATCCTTGAATCGCTTGTTTAATATTTATCCAGATTAATGACGAAATTATGGCGTGGGAAACATTTTGAATCAAAAGAAATGTTGGAAATGCAGTGCGACAGTTTTTTGGATCCAAGCCCAAAGAACGGTTCTGAAAAAACTTACTCTGTTTTCTGTTTAATAAACAAAATGAAAATTGGAAACCAATATTATTTATGAGAGACCCTCTATATATTAATTAGTATTTGGTTCGATAATTTCATCGTATTAAAAATCAGAATGATAGATTAATATTTTCAATTCCGGCATTTTCGTATGATAACCACGTTGAGGAAACTATAAACGAATTGGAGAAAGGATTTAATAAGTAAAATCAAAACTACTGGATTAACTTTGAGGTGTATGTACTTATACAAATACAGCTTTTTCTCCTCTTTTATCTAACGGAGATTGATGATCATTACTTCAAATATTTCTCTATATATAGCTACATATCTGATGATTTATACTTGTCTGAATGTGTAGCGCTGTTACGCTTCGTCTTTGTTTTATGGTTCTCGTTTTTCTGTTTAGTTCTTTCACATATATTATTCCAGCTAACTATTGGAGCTTTAATATTATTTCGTAAAATTATCTTATCTTTATAATTGTCTAATAAACAGTTGGACCTTTTTACCTTGAAGCTGGACAATAATCTCTATAAGCCCAAAAAACTCTCTATAACTTATTTAACCTAATGGGTTCTAATAGACCCAGAACAGTGAGGCCGAAGTACAGGAACTTCAGTTTTTTGCCCCTCATTGTACATTGTTAAAATGAATTCAAAACGAAAACATATGCTGGGAAGTTTAAAGCAATCAATGCAGTAAAAAGTGGTTTGAAGAAGACGTTATATTCTAATTCAGAATATACCATTTTCCATAATATTGCAGTGCAGACGCTACGCGGTCAGAAGAAAGCGGGAATGCGTTGTAGGTGATTGCGAAGCTCTCGCACTACAAATTTCGCCATTGCTGACATTCAGGCGTCAGTCGGCGTTGTGTTACAGCCACGTAAACATTGATGCTCCCGCCAATTGCGAAGTTTAAATCGTTTTCTACAGGCTGAAGGCCATAGTGCTGCAGATACATCGGAAAATGTGTCGTGTGTATGGTGAAAACTTCATGAGTGATGATGATTGTTTTGAAAGTTTAAAGATGGCCGTAATGATGTGCATAATGAAGGGGCCAAGGACGCAAATCTGTCGTTTTAGATGACCTGGTTCAACGAGTTGACAGAACGGTTAAAGAAAACCGCAGACTGCATTGTCTATGGAATTTCCAGAAGTTTCAAGGTCTGTTTTGTATTCTATTGTTACTGAACGGTTAGGCTACATTGGCGGCAACTTTCTTTAAAGTGGGTATTGAAAAGCCTGTCCACAAATATGACAAATGTCTCAATATCTTCGGTGACTATGTCTAATCTTTTGGTAAAAAAATTATTGTTTTATAGCTTATCGGAGATTGAGAAAAAAATGTTTCGTGTGGGATTCGTATTTAACGAACATCTGTTAGTAAAAATATGAACCAATGAACACCCCTCAACTTCAACCCGTAGTAAGTAGAAATTTTATAAATTTAGCATAATATAGTTTCTACGTGTCGTTTAGTGATCTCATCATACTGGATCATGCGAATGGGATTTCACCCCCTTTGGTAGACCCAGCAGAATTAGAGAAGACGTCAAAAATTTCATATTCCACACACTCCCAGCCTTAATAATGCTAAATTATATTGTAAGATACAACTTGGGTATCAACATCTCTTCTCTTTTATCAGCTAATCTAATTTTCTCGAATATTATCGCATTTTCCAGTACTGCAAAGCTGTACTGGAACATTCTCAGAATATTCAAATGAGTTAGATACATCTCGAGAAATAACTAAAAATTTTAAAAGCAAATGTTAAAATCTACATACAAAATTGGTGTAGTAGTGGAAAAATCAAATAATTGTTAACGGAAAATGTACCTCTGGCATATTATAGGGAGCTCCAGTACTAAATGAGGGTGTGTGGACAAATGTTCATTTTGACAGCTTATCAAGTGAAATAGGCGTTGACTGAGAATGTCAATGTTAATTGTTTCTTGTAATTTGACATATTCAAGCTGAAATAAATCGAAAATGAGGAATGAAATTTTTTGATATCTCGCTTCGTTTTCGAGATATCGATACTTGAAGTTATAATCAAACGTTAGTTCAAAATTCGCTTTATTGAACAGATGGCGTTCAATACTTCGTTTCGAATGAATATTTTATCACTTCAAATTCAATATGAATCTTTTAATTCAATGAACAAATGATTTTTCATTCAATTTTTATATTATTTACCTTGATACTTAAAAATTATATTGAAAAAACAGATTTTTATAGCAAAATGGCCCATTTTTGAAATAATTGCCAAGTTTGGGCAGAGTATGATTTCCGTGGCGCCGCGATTTAACGTATTTGGCTTATATAAGCCAAAATAAATCAAAAATGAAGAATGAAATTTTTTGATATCTCGCTTCGTTTTCGAGATATCGATACTTGAAGTTATAATCAAAAATTAGTTCAAAATTCGCTTTATTGAACAGATGGCGTTCAATACTTCGTTTCAAATGAATATTTTATCACTTCATATTGAATATGAATCTTTTCATTCAATGAACAAATGATTTTTCATTCAATTTTTATATTATTTACCTTGATACTTAAAAATTATATTGAAAAAACAGATTTTTATAGCAAAATGGCTCATTTTCGAACTAATTGCCAAGTTTGGGCAGAGTATGATTTCCGTGGCGCCGCGATTTAACGTATTTGGCTTATATAAGCCAAAATAAATCGAAAATGAAGAATGAAATTTTTTGATATCTCGCTTCGTTTTCGAGATATCGATACTTGAAGTTATAATCAAACGATAGTTCAAAATTCGCTTTATTGAACAGATGGCGTTCAATACTTCGTTTCAAATGAATATTTTATTATTTCAAATTCAATATGAATCTTCTAATTCAATAAACGAAAGATTTCTTATTTAATTTTTATATTATTTACCCTGATATTCCAAAATTATAGTTTATTAATTAATACAGATTTTTATAGCAAAATGAGTCATTTTTCATAACTTTCATCGCTCTGTGATGAATATAACTTAACATACGATAAATACATGAATAATTTGATGATAAAGAATTGTCGGTTGTTTTTCATTATTTATAAAATAAAAAAAAATATTAAATGATAGTTTTATTAGTAATTTAATGTATAAATATCCTCTTTCGAGTAAAAAGTACATTCTGAATGCTTTCAAAAGTTATTTATTTAGGTTAGGTTAGCTTAGGTTAGCTTAGGTTAGCTTAGGTTAGGTTAGGTTAGCTTAGGTTAGGTTAGGTTCTTAAAATAACTACAACGAATATGATACCTGACATCAATGAGCTTGTCAAACAACCGTATATTATATACATATATAATTCAATAAATAAAATGTTATAATAATCCAGTTCATTTTTTTTTATTTCCAATCTGGCCCACCTACGAATTCAAAATTATATGGCCCTCTGTAAAATTGAGTTTGACACCTCTGGTTTGGAAATCATCTACTTTTGACGGGAGTGAAACAGTTTATTATTGTCAGAAAGGCGAAGAAGTAAATTAGTAATTTTATAAACGAAACTGCTGATCAGAAATATTTAGCGACAAACATAATAGATCATAAAATGAGTCATTATTTTTTATAAAATAATTTCATCTGCATGACTTACGATCTAGACTATCATTTATTAATTATAATAATTATATAATTCATTTACTAGTTACCGGCTATAAAATAAAGGGCTATGTAAGCATTAGAATTTTAAGAATTGGTTATTTCTTCATATTCTTCAAAGAAAATTCGAAAGTTAGTGTTTGGAATAAAATTTGACCTGAAAACTCAACCTATTACATATGCAACTTAACATACAATCATATCATGCCCCTTCCGAAACTATTCCTATCATTGTGGGTATTTGATCACCTTTTAATCCTGCGGAATTCTTCACTTTGCAAAATAATACCGGATTCGATTTTATAACGTCACAATAAAATTTATTTAAATAAATTAAATTACTATGGGGCTTGTCATAAAATAAATTTCATATTTCAGTAGAATTAACTTTTTTTGAATGACAGTATTTCGTTTTATTCTCATAAAAATATTAGAAACAATCATAAAATATTTTGACTTGATTGCTAGCGGTGAAAATCCCAAAGTTTTTTCCTTCCAACAAAAAGGGTCAGTATGGTGTATAGCCACAGTAAAAAAGCCCCCAAATCTCTCTTGGAACTTTTACAACGTTACTTTTAGTTTTACAAGACAAAAGAAAGAATCGGCAATAACTTGCACACGAGCAATCCTAAATTTCCTTACGTTTTCCCTTTTCAGGGATAAACTATTTAAGATACTTTAAAACCAATTTAAGTTAACTGAATTTGACATGAAAAAAGTGTCCGAAATGACTGTGTTTAAATTCAAATATGATTTTCTTCAACTAACGGAAATATATCACATTATAAAGCTCGTGATTATTGAAGCCATTTAACTTTTGAGAAAACTCAAAAGGATAATATAAATTGTAAGGATACAGTACAGTGTTATGTGAATTCATATTAAAGCTGATTAGAATAAACGACTAAGCACCTACCTCTGGCTTATTGATCATTATAGTGAAATCTTGACAGTTGAGTTGCGGAAAAATGTATTATCCCATCAACTTTGAAGTGAAAAATGAACTTCTAGAGTATCGACAAAAATGCTCACCATAAACGTTAACAAAAATCCAATTATTCCAGACACGCAAGTTAAGAAAGTAGAACGAATAATATCGATACTAAAGGTGTGTAAATAGTTGAAAAGATACACGTTTTTACTTAAATTTAATGTTATCAATCTTGAATTCGAAGTTGTAAGTTGTTACTTTTAGTTGCAGTTTTGTAAAGTACAGTAAACTATTGTAAAAATAAAATCGTTTCTAATTGTAACTCAATGATTTCCAAAGTGCTACAGGTGCACTCCTAGGGGTCCATGGGAAGCTCTACAACTGTAGTATACATGAATTCCCATAGTTAGATCTTATTTTTTGACAAGTTGGCAATATGGTGAAAATGTATCAATTAAAACTAGGGATATTAAGTCACTCAATATGTCGTGTGACTAACACACAGATGGCACTGGCATTCTTAAATTTAGGTGACGTTTATGTACCAACTTTCAAAAGACTATGTGTGGAATTTCATGACATTTCGATTAGTCAGAAAAAACTGACAGCCATTTTAGTGAAGCTATTTTTGTTATTTTCAAAACATTGCATTCAAAACAATTGCGTTTGTTAATTTATCATTTTTTTTGATAAAAAAATACTGTACAAGCTCAGCAATGGCATCAAAAGTGTTGTACGAACTCTGCTCCATCGAAAAGAACAAGTTGTTATTGGTTATTAGAATTTAAACGTCGTTGTACCAACACCGATGATGGTGAACGTTCTGGTCGTCCAAGTGAGGCGGTTGGTTGACAAATACACAAATCGTAAATTGAAACTAGGTCGTACAGGTATTAGAAGGCAGTATGTTTACAACTATGCAAGAACATTTGACCATCAGAAAGATATTTTTAAAGTGGGTGCCGCGTTTATTAACAGTAGATCAATACCAAAGACGTGTTGATGATTCAGAGCAGTTTTTGACCATGTTTACACATAATATATTAGATTTCTGCGTCGATATGTGACAATAGATGAAACATGGAACTATCACTTCACTCCAAAATCAAAACGAGTATTATCTGAGTGGACTGTAGTCTGTGAACCACGTCTGAAGCGTCCAAAGGCACAACAGTCAGCTGGGGAGTTTATGGCTTTAGTATTTTTGGGAGACAAGAAATAGCGAATACTACATAATGTTGTTGGATCATTTGAATGTAAAAATGAAGAAAAAACGGCCTCATATGTTGTACAGGAAACTATTGTTTCAATAAGACAATGCATCGATTCACAAGGCGATGGCAACGATGGTTAAATTGAACGAATTATACTTCGAATAGCTTCCTCATCCACCGTATAGTTCAGATCTGGCCCCCAGTGACTACTGGTTATTCGATGGTCTCAAAAAAATGCTCACCGATACAAAATTCAGTCCAAATTAAGAATCAATTGCTGAAACTCAAGTCTATTTTGAGGCAGAAATCAAATCCTTCTACAAGCACTGCATCGAGAAGTTAAAGAAGCGTTGGAATGATTGTATTGCTTTTGAAGCAGAAATAAAATCGATTTTTGGCAAAAAAAGTGTTTTTCTTAGTTATATGACTTATTGAGTGATGGATAAGTAGTTTATAAGCAAACGCGGCACCTATCTTGCGCACAGCTTTCTCAAGTCCAAATTTTCAGTTAACATGCTATGTACAGCACTTTTCGAAATGCCTACCATGTCTCCTAGCTCGCGGAGTTCCAGGCGATGATCATCCAGTATCGCTTTGTGGATTTTTTTCAACATTTCTAGAGTCGTCACCTCAAATACTAAACAACGTGGCGTCTTCAGTGATATTTTCAAGCAAATCGACCACACACTTATTTATTTATTCTATAATTTTGTTGTCATTACCATGTATGAAAGTGATATCAATTGCTGAGACTAATATTTCATTAGTTTATACCGTGATAATCAAAATTTTGTTCACAAAATTGTTTGTATTATTTACCAACATGTAATGGTTACAAAACAAGAATGTTTCTAATAAGTAAGCGTTGTCGGTTTCATTTCATATATGTAGTATAATTTTATGGATTTTGAGAGAAACGCATGGTGCGGCGGAAAATAGCGGTTATTATGTGTTCGTGGCAGTGGCCGCACCTCACGCAATGTCTACATTATACAAACATTGATACAGGGTGACATTTTGGTACTAAACTATTTTAAAAATCTACATTAATTTAATAGAATTGAGAAAACGAAACAAAAACACTAAACGGGGAATCAATTTTGAGGTTAAGTTAGATTAATAACTTATGTCGCAACAGTTTTGGCACAAAATTTACGAGTTTAACCTTATAGACGAAGCATCCGTCTGTTAGGCGATTATAGTTTACAGATTTAATACTAGATTTCGGAAAAGAGCTTTATATGTGATTCAGTCTAACCCTACTTTTCACCGTATGTTCACTGTCTTTCACCGGACCCTAACTACCGAACCTACCTCGTCTTGTAAACGTCTTTTACTCATTTTATTTATTAAATACTACACTACACTTAACTAACTTATAGAATAAGTAATTATTCACTAATACTTAACTAACCTATATAATTAATTTAAATTTCCTGGTTACTTTTCCATTTCGTTCCGTTCACTATGACTATTTATTATAAACTAACAAACTCGGTTATACACCCGAAACAAACTTCTCAAAAATTCTAGAAAATAAACAAACAACACAAATAAATAAAAAGACCTCCTCAGAAACACCATTATAAGCGGAGGGGACCGGCTTCACGGCCCATATCGTAGACGAGTTCGTGACAATATTTTATTCAATACTAAATATTGAATTATGCCAGTCTATAGTAGATTGTATAATACGGTTACAAAATAATAGGGTCTTTTAGTCAATTTCCTGAGCTTATTAAATGTATTTACTATTTTCAGTTCTGAAGCTAGCTGATTGAAAAATTTTTTGGTACTGAAGATGGTGGAAGTTTTTACCAGATCAGAAGTGGACATTGTTAAGTAAATGTATCTCAGTTGAGTTGTGAAAGTGTTTTGCGAAGTAAACAAACGGACTCTAAAACGAAAAGAGCGAGGAAGCGTAAACTAAGAGACCCCCAGAAAGGCAAACCATATCGAAGTTTTTAAAGCAGTACGAGATTTAATGGCAAAACAAGCAAAGGAAAATTTTTTCGCCAAGGTCTGTACAGACCATTGACGGGCACCGTAAATATGTACACCAAGAAACTTAATCGAATTTGAGGATCGTATTAAGTCACTGTTCAGTTTTAGAGCTGGTAAAGCCCCTTTATAGGATAAATCTAAAGTTTTTTTAGTGGTTAAACAGACTTAATAGTAATGAGATCTTTACCCATAGCTGGATCACTCCACTTTAAACTGGTGAGGTATCTATTTCATTAAGAACATAAGACATAAAAGTCATTAGTGCATTTATTAAATCTTCTTCTTCTTCTTCTTCTTCTTCTTCTTATTTTAAGACTATGTCTTGTGTTTTCAAAGAAGCAGCCTAAGTTGTGACTGCGAGGACCAGCTCTCATACCAGCGCTTTGGTGGTCTTCCAGGCGGTCTACTTGTATTGGGTCTCTTTTCCTTTGCGATTTTCGCCAGTCGATCGTTGTTCATTCTATTGACATGATCTCTCCATGCTCTTCTTCTAGTTCTGGTCCATCTCACTATATCCGGAACGTCACACATTCTTCTAATTTCATTGCTCCTTATTCTGTCTCTTAGTGTTTTCCCTGTGATTGAGCGTAATGTCTTCATCTCGGTCGTTCTAAGAATCCGCTTAGTAGTTGCAGTCTCCGCTCTCGTTTCTATGGCGTATGTCATTACTGGTCTGACACAAGTTTTATATATCCGTGTTTTGCTTTCGATACTCCATATCACGGTTCGAAGGAATCCTGATATCCTAGATGCTGCTGTTGTTTGCGTTTTGACTTCTTGTTTCAAGTTCCTATTGCTCGTGATGTTAACCCCTAAATATTTAAAAGACATAACCAGCTCTACACTTTTATTATAAATTGCCAATTTACATCTTCTTGGTTCTCTCGCTATTGTCAAGGATTGTGTCTTTTATTTATTAGGTAGAAAAACAAATAGTTGAGCTTTCAAGATTTTATGTTTCAAAAGAAAAGGCGATAGACGGTTTTTTATTAGTCTTTCAATTTTATCTTCGATAAGATTGGTAATTATGCAATAAGACAGCTAAGGAACGCCCTTTTTTGAAGGATTCGTTGATTAGATAACATAATACGTTGATCATCACTTCTGGAAAATGTAAAAATAAGTTAGCTAATAACCCATCAACGCCGCAGGAAGTCTTGTTTTGAAATCTGAGTTTGGATTGAACCATCACAACTCTATCTACAGACCTCACGGAGGGACTGCCAGTGATTCTTTTAGAAAGAACGAGGAAAGAATTGTTAGGCTCGTCTGATCAATAGTGTTTGATGAGCGCGTTTTGTTTCTCAAATCATTGATAACAGAACAAGTTTCTGTCGAGGAATTTTTAGCTCTATAGATGCGATTGCCGTAATAATAGTCAGAAATTATGTTGTACATTCTATTTAACGAATAATTTTATGGTTAATAAGTTTCTCTTACGTATGAAGTGTCTGGAGGATCTTCAAGTATCAAAACCATTAACACGATGAAGAAAGAATGCTTGAAAGGAAGTAAACCTATCTGTAAAAACTGTCTACTACTTTGAAGAGCCAGGAACTTTGGACAGTAGATTCATTTTATGATATGAGTTCCTTACAGAAACGAACTTTGAAATTTTCATCTCCAAAGGGGTTGAATAAGGGATAGAAGTTTTAATGAAAGTCTGTCAATTTTGGTGTTTTCCAGTTTTGTGTTGTAGTTAAAATTAAAAACTTGTAACAACTTATTTTTGAAAATTCAAACATCGAAAAGGTTGAACAGTGGATTGGAAACACGTTATTGTCTTTATACAAACCTGCGCAAGCTAAGACACGTGCATTGTAAATCCTCGCTTAGTTATAGTCTAACTTACTCTTTTATCAAATTAGTGTACTGGAATCTGTCCGTGAGCATAGTTTTGAAATTCCTAGATTGTTTAAAGTAAGTAAAAACATCTTTACATGATTTCGTCGTGATCCTGGTAAAGAATATTTGCAACTAACTACAATATGTTAAAAGATGTAGCGCTACGCATTTCAACTACATCAAAAGCATTCATACTAGTTGTAGTATTGTTATGAACTCGTCCACGACAAGGAACGTCAAGCCAGTCCTGTTCGGAAGTCTCAAATTTGGCGAATGCGCCGACTCGTTTGATGTTTGTCAATCTATTATAAAAAATCATTTTTATTTGTTACGTGTCATGTTTCCAAAACATCCCAAAACGCTCTTGTGGTGATTTATCACGAAAGCTTTCATCTTGTATATTCCCAACTAATATCAAGGAATAAACAAATAAAGTGATTTTTTTCCACAGATAGATGTAAGAATTCAAAATGGTACATTTTATGATCGCCAATCATTTACACTCAAACTATACCATCACCAAATCCATAGCTTTGTTAGTGTGTCAAGTTCCGAATCAGTTTAGGACCGATTGTATGCGCAATCGATGACTTCACTCCTCTCGGGGGTGCGAGGAGCGCACGTGCATCGAGCGCACACTACCTATATCGAATCGTTGGACGAGCGCACATGAAAATTTGATTTGCCGAAGAGATTTCAAGAGATGGGCAAACGTACGAACCGTTTTAATAATTATTATATTTAAGACAAAACGAAACACTATCAGCAACAACTATCAGCAACTTCTAAGATTTTCCTAAATTAGCAAATGTTCAATATTGTATAAAATATTGAACAAAAATTGATAGAGAAAATTATTTTTTCTAAGAATGAATCCATTTTTGGTTAGGTTAGATTAGGTAAGGTTAGGTACGCTGATGTTTTGACATGATATGTCCTTCCGGTGTACCTACTCCCATGGTGTTTTGCGGAGAAGGGTGGTGAGAGTCCCACACGCATTAACAGCCTAGAACTGCCCGCTGTGAGGAAGGCGTTCGCTTCCACCCCACCTCCTAGGGCGAAAAAAGGTTAGGTTAGGTTAGATTAGGTAAGGTAACTTTTTTTTACCCTGTTGTTAACTCTTTTATAATTATTTTCTTTTATTTACGGAATGAAGATACCGTCTATATAATCTGTGCGTTCAACCACCGTGCGCTCGACTCACGTGCGCTCGATGCACGCATTCTCACTTCCCACGTGAACGATAATCTTGAAAGTGCGCATGCGATCTATCAGAAAATGATTCGAAATTTGACCAGCGAACAAAGTTCACGTCTTATACACACCATTCATTGATTTTCCCTGTCTAACAGTGCCGATTCCGTAGGACTGTTATAAATTGTTTTAAAATAGAAAAAGATCTTTTATTTTGTTTTTATTACATTTTTTGTTGGCTTTGAGGAGCGTTACCGTAATGAGGAGCAGTAATTTATTTCATTCTACCTGTTGAATAGACGTAGGTAATGGCTCGATCCCAAATGCAACTTTATTAATCAAGTGAAAACACTTGAAATTTGATCTTAAGCCATGAAATTTGAAATTGAATCTATTAAGTTGGTCATATAATTATTATTATAATTTATTACTGAATGAAAATTCCATAACTTGCAGTTAAATGATCGCGGGTTCAAGTCTGAGTGAAAAATCGATTTGATTCCAGAAATTTTATAACTGTAAAATACTAAAATATTATACACGGCGAAGACTATTATTATTGACTGACCACCAAGATTATTTCGGGAAGGTCTTTGCATCGAGTGAAATAATCGATTACTGGGCCTACAAATGTCTTCACCATCTTGGTGGATGTACTATTTTTTCTACTACTACGATAGTAGATGAAGAAGAAACTTCGACAATCAGCGAATTGAACAATGGAAAAAAATTTAATGAGGTGTTCAATGTTTCTATGTCTGCTAATGCATTGTACTATGGGAGAGTTAGAGATGTCGTTTTGGTCTATTTAAAGATGTCAATGAATACAAATTTCTTGGAATGAATATGCATAGTTCTTCCAATAACAATTGCAGAAGAAAGTTAAGCAAGGAACAATCAATATTTCATATTGGCCGAAGCTATATGTACATAATTTCTTTGAAAGATTGCTGCTAGAAAGTCTGCGATAAGCTTTGGCGTGGCTTTATTATATTGACAAGCTGTGCAAAGAACAGGGTCATACTCTTTTCAGACTACATCCTTACTATTGTATATTTAAGTTAATGTGGGCAAACGTAAAATCAGAATTACGAAAATGACAACAAGAGTGTAGATCTCGTAAAGAAAGTTCTAGCGGCTAGAGCTTTGGAAAAACTGTGTTAAACATGTTATAAAAAGAGAAGATGAATATGTGGTATCACCCTCTTTACAACCCTTCATAATTCAATCAAATCGACTCTAGCTCAGACGATTCTGACTACCATTATTATTTATAGAGATACTTTGGAATTGAATTATTTTTTTTTGTATTATTTGCAAAGAATTCATTTTATTTCATGGTTTTTGATTTGAAAATTCGTTTTCCAGAAAAAAAACCGAATACGTTACAAAAAGGGCTCAGTTCACGTCTAGTACCCTGTTTAAGCCAAACGCCCTTACTGGCAGGTACATTTTACTCGTCTATTTACGTTTTATAATTCAATATTCAGTTGTAGGAAGAAAGGAAGAGGTATAATAATGATTTTTTTAAGTAGGAGTACAATTAAGTGCATCTGAGGTATATACGCCTATTGTAGATCAATAAAAATTGTCGACAAGGGTTTTTATAATCTGCAATTGATATTGTAAGAACTATATAGCTGTAGATTGTAAACTGATATAATTAATTTGGAATTATTGAAACTTCTATATATATATTTCTCGATTTCAATAATAGTATATTATACACCAAGTTGGTGAAGACTTTTATTATTGACCGAGCACCAAGAACATTTCGCGAGGGTATTTGTCCCGAGCGGAATAAACTGCGAGGTCTATAAATTATTGGTAAATGATATCTACGAAGAGCGGATTTATATGGAAAGAATTTTGATGAAATATGTCCATATAAATGCATTAAAAATGACGAAATATGCTAAAAATAAACATAAAAATTTTGAAAATGCACATTTCGTATATTTTTTATTAGAAAGAGTACAATTTATTTAGTCCAAGGGCAATTGAATTTATTTCGAATCATTCATCTTGTTGCGTTTTGATTTGTGTAGTTCTGTTTCGACATGATGTCTCATAAATATTTTTTCTACTACCGTGCATAAAGCACGTATTCTAGATACATTTTCGAGTGCGTAAAACTTCACTTTACGCACTAGTGCGTGTAGAAACATACAGTAGTGCGTAAAGAAATTTATATTTTCTACGTTATAATAGTCCTCGGGCCCTCGACCCATTTTTTGATGATGACCAAGGAAATTTGTAAATCGCTTGTGTAGGTCAAGACCGACAACTTTTTCCTTTGCGAAAAACCTCGATTTTGCGTCATTCGGCCCGTAGAGGGCGGTAAACATGTAATTTGAACGAGTTACCAATAATTAATTACCAACTGGTTGATATTTATTTCAAACGGGAGATTGATTGGTCCGACAATAATGCGCCAATTCCCCTGTTCGACAGGCTAATTATTTCAGTTTGCCACGCTTATATTAATGGATAACCAGCAAGCTGATTTTTTTGGGAATTCGAAGGTTAATAAAAGAGAGTCCGACACTTGGGACCTGCGTTTTTAACAACCAATGCATCACTGATTACGAACCGTCGGACAACGGGAGGGTTTATAAGAAAAACATGTTTTCTGACTGAATATCACTTTGACCGACAGAAATATTGCGCCATAAATGTAGTTCGACACAGAAAACACATAAATTCATTTTTTTCTTCATTTTTTTCTTTTTTGTTAATTTCTTTTTAAATATAAATTATTCTAAGATACGTGGCGAACTGAGCTCTACGAGTAAACCGGTTGTCCCACACGGATTGAAGAATAATACCAATACTTCTCTGTTATTCAGGCATATTACTACCCAGAAAACACAAAATATTTCTGAAAGATTTCAAGCTTAGACAATAAAAAACTATTGACGGATCTTTTAAGAATTTTCGAAAAAGACCATGAAATATTTCTGGGTTCTTTTACCTATTCCTTTTGAAATCTTTCACAAATTTACAAATTTCCAGCTTGTTAGTCATCTTCAAAAAATATGTCGAGGGCCCGAGGACTATAATATAAACGTTTTTTTCATTCATTTGCATTCATAAAGAATGTGATTTCTGAATCGCTCAAAAAGCTTGGAATAAAGTACCGTAGCGGTTCGTTTTTTCACGCTTTTGCGTTAAAAAAAGTGCCGTAACTGTCACACTTTTATTTCTTGATAATCGTTCAAGAAAAACCGTTTGGTGTCTAATTAAAAGGAGTGCAGTATCATTATTAGTGATGGAGAGTAATAGTGAAGTGAAAGTGTAAACTGCACACCAGATGTTGTTGAATCGGTAACTGCAGCGACTATGAATCCTTGAGAAATCCAGGGAACAGTATTTAAAGGAATATAATTCTTTTATGGAGTGGCGTACTAATAAAGGCATAAACAGCTTCACAGAAAGAGTGTTGCTAGCTTACTTTGAAACTAAATCCAAAATGTGGAAGTCTTCATCACTTTGGTTGACTTATTCCAAACTGAAAGACATCAGTAAATACTCGAAACTCGTAGCATATTTAAAAAATAAATCAGTTGGCTATAGATCCAAAAAATCTAAAACATTTGCTCGTGAAGAAATTAATAAGTTTCTGTTGCAAGGTCCAGACGATCATTATCTCATGCATAAGATATGACAGCAAAAAAATTTAATGTAAGCTTCGATATTATTTGTAACATCTTTCACGTTGCTTCAATATTCGGAATCGCAGGAGCTCTACTGAGGAAGGAAATAAATAAAATGAATTGTAACGAAAATGTTTTAATTATCGCATTCCCTGATACCAAAACTCATGTTCAACGTCGATTTACTGTTGTTGGTGAAATATCTGACAATACATTAAAATTAGTAAATATTTATAAAAATAATATAAAAATGAACGACTCACAAACGTCAAAACAGATCATTTCTAATTGCAGTATAGAAATGGAAAATGCAAAATCCAAGTTGTAGGTATAAATAACTTTTCAAAAGGTTCCTTGTAAATGCAAAATCCAAGTTGTAGGTATCAATAACTTTTCAAAAGGTTCCTTGTAAATGCAAAATCCAAGTTGTAGGTATAAATAACTTTTCAAAAGGTTCCTTGTAAATGCAAAATCCAAGTTGTAGGTATCAATAACTTTTCAAAAATTCCCTCGTAAATGCAAAATCCAAGTTGTAGGTATAAATAACTTTTCAAAAGGTTCCTTGTAAATGCAAAATCCAAGTTGTAGGTATAAATAACTTTTCAAAAGGTTCCTTGTAAATGCAAAATCCAAGTTGTAGGTATAAATAACTTTTCAAAAGGTTCCTTGTAAATGCAAAATCCAAGTTGTAGGTATCAACAACTTTTCAAAAATTCCCTCGTAAATGCAAAATCCAAGTTGTAGGTATAAATAACTTTTCAAAAGGTTCCTTGTAAATGCAAAATCCAAGTTGTAGGTATCAATAACTTTTCAAAAATTCCCTCGTAAATGCAAAATCCAAGTTGTAGGTATAAATAACTTTTCAAAAGGTTCCTTGTAAATGCAAAATCCAAGTTGTAGGTATCAATAACTTTTCAAAAATTCCCTCGTAAATGCAAAATCCAAGTTGTAGGTATAAATAACTTTTCAAAAGGTTCCTCGTAAATGCAAAATCCAAGTTGTAGGTATCAATAACTTTTCAAAAATTCCCTCGTAAATGCAAAATCCAAGTTGTAGGTATAAATAACTTTTCAAAAGGTTCCTTGTAAATGCAAAATCCAAGTTGTAGGTATCAATAACTTTTCAAAAATTCCCTCGTAAATGCAAAATCCAAGTTGTAGGTATAAATAACTTTTCAAAAGGTTCCTTGTAAATGCAAAATCCAAGTTGTAGGTATCAATAACTTTTCAAAAATTCCCTCGTAAATGCAAAATCCAAGTTGTAGGTATAAATAACTTTTCAAAAGGTTCCTTGTAAATGCAAAATCCAAGTTGTAGGTATCAACAACTTTTCAAAAATTCCCTCGTAAATGCAAAATCCAAGTTGTAGGTATAAATAACTTTTCAAAAGGTTCCTTGTAAATGCAAAATCCAAGTTGTAGGTATCAATAACTTTTCAAAAATTCCCTCGTAAATGCAAAATCCAAGTTGTAGGTATAAATAACTTTTCAAAAGGTTCCTTGTAAATGCAAAATCCAAGTTGTAGGTATCAATAACTTTTCAAAAATTCCCTCGTAAATGCAAAATCCAAGTTGTAGGTATAAATAACTTTTCAAAAGGTTCCTTGTAAATGCAAAATCCAAGTTGTAGGTATCAATAACTTTTCAAAAATTCCCTCGTAAATGCAAAATCCAAGTTGTAGGTATAAATAACTTTTCAAAAGGTTCCTTGTAAATGCAAAATCCAAGTTGTAGGTATCAATAACTTTTCAAAAATTCCCTCGTAAATGCAAAATCCAAGTTGTAGGTATAAATAACTTTTCAAAAGGTTCCTTGTAAATGCAAAATCCAAGTTGTAGGTATCAATAACTTTTCAAAAATTCCCTCGTAAATGCAAAATCCAAGTTGTAGGTATAAATAACTTTTCAAAAGGTTCCTTGTAAATGCAAAATCCAAGTTGTAGGTATCAACAACTTTTCAAAAATTCCCTCGTAAATGCAAAATCCAAGTTGTAGGTATAAATAACTTTTCAAAAGGTTCCTCGTAAATGCAAAATCCAAGTTGTAGGTATCAATAACTTTTCAAAAATTCCCTCGTAAATGCAAAATCCAAGTTGTAGGTATAAATAACTTTTCAAAAGGTTCCTTGTAAATGCAAAATCCAAGTTGTAGGTATCAATAACTTTTCAAAAATTCCCTCGTAAATGCAAAATCCAAGTTGTAGGTATAAATAACTTTTCAAAAGGTTCCTTGTAAATGCAAAATCCAAGTTGTAGGTATCAACAACTTTTCAAAAATTCCCTCGTAAATGCAAAATCCAAGTTGTAGGTATAAATAACTTTTCAAAAGGTTCCTTGTAAATGCAAAATCCAAGTTGTAGGTATAAATAACTTTTCAAAAGGTTCCTCGTAAATGCAAAATCCAAGTTGTAGGTATAAATAACTTTTCAAAAGGTTCCTCGTAAATGCAAAATCCAAGTTGTAGGTATCAATAACTTTTCAAAAATTCCCTCGTAAATGCAAAATCCAAGTTGTAGGTATAAATAACTTTTCAAAAGGTTCCTCGTAAATGCAAAATCCAAGTTGTAGGTATCAATAACTTTTCAAAAATTCCCTCGTAAATGCAAAATCCAAGTTGTAGGTATAAATAACTTTTCAAAAGGTTCCTCGTAAATGCAAAATCCAAGTTGTAGGTATCAATAACTTTTCAAAAATTCCCTCGTAAATGCAAAATCCAAGTTGTAGGTATAAATAACTTTTCAAAAGGTTCCTCGTAAATGCAAAATCCAAGTTGTAGGTATCAATAACTTTTCAAAAATTCCCTCGTAAATGCAAAATCCAAGTTGTAGGTATAAATAACTTTTCAAAAGGTTCCTCGTAAATGCAAAATCCAAGTTGTAGGTATCAATAACTTTTCAAAAATTCCCTCGTAAATGCAAAATCCAAGTTGTAGGTATAAATAACTTTTCAAAAGGTTCCTTGTAAATGCAAAATCCAAGTTGTAGGTATAAATAACTTTTCAAAAGGTTCCTCGTAAATGCAAAATCCAAGTTGTAGGTATCAATAACTTTTCAAAAATTCCCTCGTTTATCGCAACATATTTGAATTTACCTAATCCAAAAAACTAGATTGGGCATACATTTCGGCGTCTCTATTAGTGGATTCTGGTGATGATATAATTCAACTAAAGAAGCGCGGTGGGTGGAAATCCAACACAGTTGCGGGGGGTTACATAGACGACTTAATAAAAAACAAAATTGATTCCGCAGTGAAAATTTTAACGGGAATAATTAGTTCGACCTCAAGCAACATTGTAATTGTCACGATCCTACAACAATCCAACTATAGACGATATTATTTCTTTGAACTCGTTAAATGTTGCCAATTCAAGTACTAATAGTAATATAACTTCCTCACTTCAAATTAATAATGCTCACAGTTGTACTTTTAATTTTACTAATACCAAATAAAAATTGAAGTTTTGTCGAATTTTTGTAGGTCTACGGATGTAGAACAAATTTTGTGAGTAAACAAACTTTTTTTCACTCATAGGAATTGCCTTTCTACCCGTGAAAAAAGTATTACTTTATTCACTTGTTGCATAAATAACTAATTAAGGTCTCCGTGGCGTAGTGGCTAGAGTACAAGGTCCCAGGTTCAAGTCGCGTTCATTCCAATCTTTTTTTTACTTATGTAGTAATGACTATTTTTAGGTGACATTCGTTTATGTCAAAGAGAATTGTTGGCAAATTTATTATTTATTTTTTCTAATCTTGATTAAAATGTTCAAAATATGAATGAATATATAATATACTTTATAAGGAATTAATAAAAGCGTTATGTTTGCTTCTAACGAAAAATTGAACTACTTTACGCACTAGTACTTGAAGAAAATTACCATCAAACTGTTTTTTGATAAAATTTTCGCTAGTAGAAAAAATATTGTTTGCAATTCGTGTGTAAAGGCAACTTTACACACATAAATAGCTATTTCATAATTACCTATATTATACATATAATTATTTCCTTCATTTTCATTGAAATAACAGTTATTACTTACACGAACAAATATTCCTTGTACCAAAGATAATCATTAACTGTTATTAGACAGGATCATATTCAAACGACATGCGACGCTGCGTAGGCGGTTAGTTAGGCATCATATAATTGAAATGTCATGTCATTTGTCCCTCTTGATTTATGTCCTCGAGCAGTTTTATCATAATAGTGCGGTAATTATTGCTAAATTCAACCAACGCGAATTTCATTACTATTCATCTACAACTGTTGATTGGATCAAGATATCTTCCTTGAAAATGTTTTGTTGATACGAACATGATAATTATCATAAAAACCATTCAT
The DNA here is from genome assembly GCF_026230105.1 of Diorhabda sublineata. Lineage (NCBI taxonomy): Eukaryota > Metazoa > Arthropoda > Insecta > Coleoptera > Chrysomelidae > Diorhabda > Diorhabda sublineata. The sequence continues at coordinate 33,717,940 of NC_079478.1, read as the reverse complement.
TGTTGCAGGGTACAGCTTCAGAGTCTAAAGAAACCTTTTTTGATAATATTTTAAAATAACCGTCTCAAACCATTTCTTTTGCCACAGCTTTCAGACGAGGAAGCAGGTTTTGTGCCAGGAAAGAGAACTAGATTTGTTTGATAAAGTTAACTGGAGGCTATCTTTGGACCACAATGGAGGAAATGGGAACGCCAAAACACCTGGTTCAACTAGTGTACAACCTCTATCAAAAAAGAAATTCAGAATCCACAGGGTTTACTCGGGGACCTTCAAAACGTCCTCGGGAGCTAGACAGGGCTGCATTCTTTCCATATTCAATACCAGCAATAACAGAAACCAGCAAAAAATCCAAAACGAAAATAATATAGTTGATAGACAAGACAAAAATTCTCCACAAACATAAGAAAATGCAGGCTACGAAGTGGTAAACAATTTTAACTATCTTGGTTCTTTAAATAACAGCCCTGGGAAATGCGGAAGCGACGAAACATGGACTTCAAACAAAGCAGAGAAAAATCGAATAGAGACTTTCGAAATGTGGGTTTATAGACTGATCTTACGAGTATCATGGACAGAGCTCCGAACCAACGTACCACCACGTACAAGGCTGCTAACCAGAATAAACAGCATGTATCTGCAGTACCTGGGACATATAGCCAGAAGATCAGTAACAATGGAACGAATAATCTAAGTGAAAGTAGAAGGCAAACGCCCAAAAATTCAGATCTCCAATTAGATGGGTAGACCAAACAAAACCCTTAATAAATATGAGACTGCAACATACCGAAAAAATTGCACAGGATAGGCAAGCATGGAAACAACTGCCGGATCAAATATAAATGGTGTCATTTCATCCTTTGGAGGATAATGGAAAGAGGAGAGAGGATGACAAGGTTCAACCATCACATAAGAACAACGGATGTAGACGAATTATAATAATTATATTATAAAGATATAGCAATTAGCAGAGGAGTCAGTTTCTACTTTTGTTTAACCTCTACTCTGAAGCCATCTTCAATTAAGTACCTGAAAAAGAAGATGAAGATTCAATAAGCAAAAGACTCAGTTTTACTAGCAGACGATATTAAATATTTATAACATACGATCGACGAATTGAAATGTGTTGGTAGATGGAACGGATTAAAGATTAACAGCAACAAGACAAATTTTATGATAAGCAGCGGACTTAAAGTGTCGTATACACATGCACAACTCTTGGTAGATGGCGCTGCATTGGATTGGGTAATGCGTTACAAGTAACTCGGAAGTTGGTTGGATGAAGACCGGGAGAATCAGACAGAGGCCAGAATGAGGATTGAATTGGTATCCTCACTAGCAATGATATTACGTTTTGTTATACTCGATCTTTTCAACCACTATCATTGTTATAAAGTTGTAACATAGCATATGTAAATGTTTTTAAAGAATTTGAAGACATGAAGTTAATTTTTGTTTTGCAACATTTCTAGATGAAAATCTCAATCTAACCAATATAAAAATTGTGATAGGATCCTACATTAGATGAGTAGTAGAGATCCTAGAGGTAGCAAATACGTGATCACTTAAATAAAGTGTCAACTCTAAAAATAGTAAAGAAAACTCTCGAGCTAGCGCGAGCTAGAGGATATAGTAGGTATTTCAACAAGTGCGAAACATCGCATATTAACTGAAAATTTGGACATGAGAAAGCTGAACTTCTCGTTTTAGCATATTTGATCAAAAACAATGAAATTAACAGTGTTAAGTGGTTAGCGAAGTTTCGTAGCAACATAACAAAACGCCTCCAATACTCTTAACCATGGCTTTACATCTAGGAGAAAAGAACAATAAAAAAAGTTAACTGGAAAAAGAAAAACATTTCTAAAGAAGGTAAAAATCGTTTATTTTTGAACGGGTTTTTGAGATACTCATACGATAATTGACTTATCGTCTTCAGGGACTGAAAGTAAACTAAAATTTAATGTAGTGACTTACCAGTTTTATACTAAATTTTCATACCAATAAACCTTCTCCCGAGAAAATTAATTCCAGCGGGAAAAAACTTCTTGGTGGGAATTTTCATATTCATTCCTTGACTACTAAACTATAAAGTGGGCTGTAAGGAATTGGCCCCTTGTTCCTATTTAAGCTACTCAACAATTTATTATTTATTAACAATTTTATATTATTAATATTTATGTCATGAATGTGACTGGCAGCGTGAACCTGATTTTCCGGTCCGTCCATACTTCATGCTCTTTAAACCGGACAATAACGGATCTCTTAGTCTGCCCAATATACTTTCCGTCATAATAACCACAGTAAACAGTGTATTCAGTATGAATATCGCCAACGGTTCCAGAAATTCCAACTTAATTACTACACTCTGATAAAGTGGAGTGGGAATCCAGAATTTAGTGTGATTATAATTTATTGCTACGTTCTATTGAAACCCTGGTAGATTGTTAAGTTCGAATTTCTTGAGCCGTTGGTGATATTCATACTGAACACACTGTTTACATTACCACCAACAATTATAATTACACTGTCTGAAGCACGTTTCCATAACCAAGTTGTCGTCTTCAGAGACTGAAGGTGAACCGTTTACCAGTTTCTGAAGATGATAACTTCAGACAAAGACCATCAAAGGTTGCAGAAATTCCAGCTTAGTTGATAGGTTAAAGATTGAATTTTTAACTCACGCAGTTAATTTGCTAGATTGGTGATATTTTTATTATAAAAAGTATTAAACATCGTTGGGAAAAGTATATAGAGGATATTATTTTGAAAACTGTTTAAATTTTATTTGTTCGGTGGGGTATTTCTGAAACCATCTTGTATAATCCACGTTGTTATCTTGAAATCTGTGAATATTTGCAATTACAACCACAGGTGCCGGTGAAAGTAATGAGACCCTTTCACGTTATTTACTTCCTCTTCAATTTATTGGATTGGAGGTATGATGGAGGTCGGCAGTTGTTGGAAAGTTTCCAATTCACTTACTTTATAACATCTACGGCTGCCATATGTTACTTCCACCAATATTTAATTCATTCCCGAACTTGTTGTCAAGTTTGTATTTAGCGGGTAAGAAATAATGCTTGGGGAGGAAATAAAAATTTCCACATTTTACTTTATTGATACATACTGCAGGCAATGAATTAATCAATTGAATTGAAGAATGAATTTTTGTTCAGTCAAAAGGAACTCATTTTTTATTTTTAGTATTATAGTAAATAATTGAAACAGAGAAACTAGAACGTGAAGACAGAGAATTGATATAATCTAAAGTAAACCTTAGACTGCTTATTAGTTTGGTAGCAACGACTTTACAAATTGAGCTACCTATCTGTGGACTATGGGTTTACCATCTCTGGTTTTAGGAAGCGTAAGCTTTGGTTAATTTTTCGATATTCTTCAGGTGATCTTTTACTGAACCTTAGTTCGTCAATGGAAAGACTTTGTGGGTCCACTTACTAGAATAATAAAGAAATTAACTCAGACTTGGAGTTTTTCTCCATCAACCAGGTTTGCCACGTCCTTATTAGCCAAGTGATCAGTTTGTTCATTGTCGTGCACTCAATTTTACAAAAGTCAAGTGCTCTGCTGTCTAATAGAATGAATATCTTTGATTGCTGTGCGCGATGGATTGCTCATACACGTATGCTGTATGTCGCAGCTTTAAAATTGAAGATTCTGAACCCTATGGTGTAGCGAGCTTGGCTTTAGAGCCATACATACCTGCCCCTTTTTTCAATTTTCGAGCCATCAGTGTGGAAGACTAATAAACCTCGTAAGAACGCAGTTACTGTAGTTGCCTTTTGCTGTCGATTTGTTATCGTAAGTTCACAGTTTTTGATGAAGCATAATTTGGGAGGCAATTGACCATTAGATGCCCAGTCAGATCACTGTGTTTCCTGTTCTGTCCGTTGTATGCTTTTAGTTTCCACTGAATGAACGTGATGTGCTTATAATTACAACTCAATTACTTCGATTAATTGATTGATAATGAGTTTAATTGAACGTGTTTTACTTTTATTCAACCTACGTATTCCAAACTATCGATTCGCCCAAAAATTTTGATTTCAGCCGAGTCGGAGCTTTCGGTATCATCGGCACCACTCTATTAATTTCACCCCGTGCTCTGAAATCATAAAAATTTTATCTTCAACTCGAAAATAATTCACCTATTTATATTTTAATGGAGACCGAACACGAAGGTACGATTTTCTATTATGAAGATATTTTTACCATCAATTTCCTCTCTTGCTGTTATTAAAAAATTTCCTAGCATTTAGACTGATTATAGTAATTTTCCTCTATTTTCCATTTATACTGATATTTTATTGGAGAAATACGAGGATGGTCCCAGAAGTACATGATCCAATAACGAAAGCACAAAAATTTTGGACAAAAATGTATTTATTTGACAAAGTAATCTCCTTTCAGCTCCATACGCTTGTCCCAGCGATGTGCAATAAGTTAGATACACTTTTTATAATAAGAATCGTCAAGCTTCTCAAAATAGCCATTAATTGCCAACATCACCCCTTCATTTTGGAAACTCTTTGACCACCGAGTCATTATTTCAAGTCTGGGAACAGAAAATAATCCTTCTTCTTCTTATTCATTTTTAAGATGATCTCATGAACTGTGAATTTTGCAGGTTCCTCTGTATCAGTTCCTGGGAAGTGGACTGCCCATCTCCTAGGTGGTCGTCCGGGTTCTCTTTTCCCTATTGGTTTCCATTCAAGTACGATGCGTGGCAGTCTACTCTCTTCCATACTTCTCACGTGGGCGTATCAGTATATTTTTCTTTGTCTTCCTCATCTTACGATGTCTTGCACCCCACATTGTTCCCTGATGTCAGAGTTCTTGATTCGATGTACTCTTGTTTTTCCCACTATAGTCCTGAGCGTTTTCATTCCGGCTACCCGAAGCATGCTTTTCGTTTTAATGGTTTCCTCTCTGGTTTCTATTCCGTATGTCATGATTAACCTGATTGATACAAGTCTTATAGATCCTAGCCTTGCTATCCTTTTGTGGGGACTAAATCTGACGAATAGGTTGCATGAGGTAGCAATGCAAAGTTTACTTCATCAATTTTTTCCGTTGCACTAACGGATGTGTGAGCTAGTGCATTGTCTTGATGATGGTTGATTTCTTCGCTCAAATATTTACACAGTATTCGCCGTTGGGAGTTTTTCCTTTTTCAGGATAGTCAATGAAACTTATCCCACGCGCATCCCAATAAATCGACGCTATAACCTTGCCAGGAGATGGAACGGTTTTTGCCTTCTTTAGAACCGGTTCTCCTTGTTCTGTCCGTATGAAACGGCGTGAAAATTCGGCTCTATTTCTAAGAAACATTGCCAAACACTCGATGTACTCATTTTCAGGATGCTGTTTTTGTTGTATTGTGAGCAAACACGGCATCCATCTTGCACACAGCTTTCTCATGTCCAAATTTTCAGTTAATATGCGATGTAAAGCACTTTTTGAAATGCTTTCTATGCCTGCTAGCTCGCGCATTTTCAGTCGACGCTGATTCAGTATCACTTTGTGGATTTTTTCTGGAGTCATCACCTCATTCGGTCGACCATTCCGATGCTGGTCTTCGCAGGTCGTACGGCCTCGTTTAAACTCCTTTACCCAATATTTTATTTTTGGTAATGAAGGAATGGACTCACCCAGAGTAGAATCTAGTTAATCTTTTATATTGGTTAAGCTAAGACCTTTCAAATAAAAGTATTGTATTACATAATCATTACCACGTTCACTATAGATGGCAGCCAAACAAATACCAAACAACGTGGCGACTTCAAACTTGAAACGTACGCTGTATAGACTGTTTACTTTCTACTACAGTGGTATTTTTCAAGCAACTACCACCATCTCTAGATCTGGCCAGGTATTTATAGGATCATCCTCGTAGTTTCATAATATATTAAGGTATTCAATCTTAAGGCTAGAAAATGGGATTAAAACCATCAATTTGTTGATAAAGAGCTCAAATCTTATGTAGACATTACCATTTCGAAATATATATAAAAATAATAATAATAATAAGAATAATAATATAATAAGAAAGCGTTTGATAGTGTACCTCATTCCTGGCTTGTGGAGGTCTTGCGAATTTACAAAGTTCAACCAACTATTGTAAGATTCCTTTCAACAACTATGAGGAAATGGCAAACGAATCTACATCTTCAAATCGGTCCAAATTCCGTCAGTAGTAATGAAATATCCATTCGTAGGGGAATATACCAGGGTGACTTCTTGAGTCCGTTGTGGTTCTGCCTTGCAACGAACCCCCCATGCTCAATGACACAAAGTGCGGATTCAACATTAAAGCGAACAGAGACACCAACTGTACCATCTCCCATCTTCTCTATATGGAGGATATCAAGCTATACGCAGCAAATAAGCATCAAATCAATCAGCTTCTTGATATAACACTCGATATAATACACAAAAGAATGAAGTCACTTATGCAATCCGAGTTAAATGCAGGCAACTTAGTCCAGGCAATCAACACCTATGCCATACCTGTTTTAACGTACTCTTTTGGAATCCTGAAGTGGACGAAAACAGAGCTAGAGGGTATTCAGAGGTTGACACGAACAATGATGACGAAGAACAACAATTATTACCCAAAGTCATCCACTATTAGAACAACATTACCTGGAAAGGAGGGTGGAAGAGGCTTGATCGACATGCTGATCAATCTGTACTCTCGACAGGTAATGAAACTACGTGAATTCTTTCATATTAAATCGGAGGTCTCAACTCTGCACCGGATTATATCGAAAGCGGATAAGAATTACTCACCTCTCAGGCTCGCATCGCCAGAATCTGACTTAAATATAGTATTGGAACAGTGTTCACGAAAGGCACTACACGGTTAACATCATCATGACCTCAACCAATCGCATGTTGACAAGGAACCTTCAAACAGCTGGCAATCTCTTTCCAGAGACTGAAGGCCTCATGATGGCTATCCAGGATCAAGTTATAAACACCAATAACTACAAGAAAAATATTATTAAAGATCCGATGACTCAATCTGACAAACGCAGAAAGTGCCAACAAACTTCAGAGACAATCCAACATATAACATCTGCTTGTAGTGTGTTAGCTAATACCGACTATCTACACCGGCATAACCAAGTGTGCAGAAGCCGCAGAAGGTGCTCGAAAATGACAATTTTGGACTCTACTACGATAGGTCCATTGTCACCGATAGATAGATAACGAATAACAGATCTAACATCGAGGTGATTGATAGAAGAGTCAATTCAGTCCTTCTTGTCGATGTAGCTATACCGAACACTCATAACGTTCTCAACAAATACCAGGAGCAACTGGCCAAATATGCGGATCTCGCCATTGAGATTAAACAGATGTGGCACAGTGAAAATGTAGAAATCGTCCCAGTTATTATGTCAGCAACTGTCGTCGTGACTAAGACCCTGGTCGATAGCATCGCCAAACTGGGATTACCAAAAAACACCTTAGCCGACATCCAGAAGGCTTTAACACTGAATACTTGCCACACAATGCGCAAGTTCATTATGTGAACCAAGCCTAATTCTTTTGATACCTTGTATCCGATCCCGAAATTCAATATTATACCGTTCTTCAAAAGAGAAAATAACGACTCTCCTGGCTAATACCTCGACGATTATTGGATTCTCCTCTGTAGAGTGTGATGTCAATCGAACTTGTGTGTAAAATATATCAAAATAAATTATTTCTACTATTCACCTCTGAAATAATGTTCGAAATAGCGACGCACTTTGACGTTGTCTTCAATTCGGGTCTCAGACCCGAAAGAAAGTTGTTATACCACTCTGATGAGACGTATAACGTCGAAATTAATCAGTGGTTACAAACCTCTCCTTGCAATTACGAGCTATTGGGGATGTTAATATCGATAAAAAGGTCGATTGACATCAGATGTAATTCAATATTCGTCGAGGCATTATTCAGGAAAGTAGCTGTTGGTCTGGGACTGAAATTATGGTATTTGTAAAAGTATAAAAATAATAAAAATTGGTTATAAGTTAGAATAATCAATAACCTTAATAATTTTATCGAGCGTCAATTTGAATATTGATTTTTGAAATCGACGAATTTAATGTTTTTAAAAGAAAAATGAGACAATTTTAAAACTCCGCAATTCTCGACAAATTATTTCCATAAGTATTCGAAGGATCGGAATATATTATAGTTAGTATGAATTTCTTCAATTTCTTATACTTTTTGATATGTTTATGTTTTTAAATCGTCTTGACTTTAGGTCTCTTCTGATTTAAAATTAGGTTTTTTTTATTTTTTTATAATTTTTAAAGACAGACATTTCGACTTGTTGCGCGCTTTATCAAAATATGACTTAATATTGAAGATTTGCGTATTTGTATTAATCAATAGATCATCCACATAATGAATATCAAAATAAAAATATAATCAAAATAGAGATTTGTTTTAACATGAAAAATTAATTTGTACTTAGTTTTCACATCTCATGATATGTGATATCTCATGGTTTGTTGATGCAGTCTAATTTTCTTTTAGTTCTGATGACCTTTTAGTCTATTTTCTAAATGCTGAGATATTTGTCCTATGTAAACAGCTTCACATTCATTATAAGTTATTCGATATATAGTATTATCTCTTTTGTTTTTTGGTGTTTTAAATATCAGTTTGGTAAAATATTTGGACAATGTATTATGTCCTTTTTGACTTACTTATTGGGATATTTCGATAGTTATTGAGAAAATACATACATACATAGTACATATGGCAAGGAAAAGTGTTTTATGTTTGGATGCTTAGTTTTTGTTTCTTTAAAACATTAAAAAAAAGTATCAAACCGCTAAACCATTAATGTACCTATTGTCATGTCATATAATTGTCAAATAGCAGTTTTTAACAAATAAATCAGTGCCAATTAACAATTAATTGTCGAATTATCAGATATAGGTACATCATAGTTTCCCACAGATGAATCAAAATATTTCAAGAGCTAATAATTTTAGGTATAGCGAATGCTTGATAAAAAACCGAAAAAATTATGTATTAGATTCAATGAATAGTAACGAAATAAATAATTTTCTAGAATTTCACTACTATTCGAATGTTATGGCTACAACAGATCCTCATTCTTTAATTTCTTCTCCATTGTACCGGGTATTTAACTTGTTACGATTTTTATGGAAAATTGGTTATAACTTTTCAAATACCCTGAAGAACACATACCAACGCTATATTATTATAATGGGGAGTCAAGCTGATTCAAATTATGCAATAAAATATAGGGTGTTTCATTTAAAAGATGTACTTCTGGTCTGGCACAGAAAATTGTAAATAATTCCAAAATGTGAAGTCTAATAAAGTCTATAATCCCTCAAAATGATATCAATCAATCACCCTGTATAGTTTATACGATCACGAGCAGCATGTGGTTAAACTATTGATTTTATATTTAATAATAGCTTTTAGTTTGTATCCCAAATAAGGGAAGCGGACTTGCCATTTAAACAGAATCAATAAACATTTTAGTAAGTTGATGACAACATTTACAAAAGATTAACTAAGGTGCATTAAGGGATACAAAGTGTCTAGAGAATAAATTAATTGGATTCTATATTTATCTTAAATACGAATACGAACTTAGTGGCTTGAGGTAGTTAATGGATTTGACTCAAAAGTTGAAGGCATCAATCACCTCAAAGTGAGGTTAGATTGGAATTTCTGAAAGATCTCGATTATAAAATCTCAAATTTCTCGTTTCACATCTCTGATCAACAACTACACCGAAGGTAAACTCTGAAGATGGTTATTTGGTTATCGAAACGTGTGTCAGATAGTGTAATGGCGATTAACATTTAGTTAAATATAAGTTAGTTCTTATTCTCCTTGGGAATAATTATCATCATCTTCAGCAAGATCCTAATCTAAGATCTTCATTGTTTCGATTTAAACATACATTTTATGTGATTACCAACACACCGACATTTTGTTTAGTTAATTATATTTTAGACTTGTAACCAGTATTTAACACAGTTCCATTCCTTATCCGATGCGTGTTCATTTTAAAAAGTCTACAAAATGCAGTAAACGCTAAAATATGTGGTTCGATATCCTGACAACGTCATTCTGGAAAATTATGCGTTGCCAGAACCCGGTAATTTTCAACTTGTTGCAGTGAGAAATACGATAACTGGAGGTCATATCGAGGGAAATGTTATAATGTATTGGCAAATGTTGTGTCACAAGAATTACGAGGTGTGGTAGGAAAGAAATAATACTGATGACATCATCCAAGGCTATTATTTTTTACCAAACATTACTGTTCTTCTCTTTAAAGTCATGGTAATCGTTGTGCCAATTCTTGGAATCTTTTCAGGTTTTCAAAATGACCTTCAAAAACTTGTTTTAATTTCATCAAATGGAAATAATGCTACAGGTTAAATCGTTATGGCCCACAGCGTTGGAAGTTGGACATTTAACAGGTTTTTTAGTCTTCAGCATATCCTCTATATTCCAAGAATTGTTTCAACTTCGGCAATCGTTGTGCTTATTCTTGGTAGCAGCATTGGAATGTTTCCGGGTTTCCAAAAACTTGATTTAATTTTGGCAAAAGGGTATAATTCTACTGGCGTACTCGTAGTGCCCACTCTTGGTAGCAGCGTTGGAAGTTGGCCGTTTAAGTGGATTCTCAGCCTTCTGGATGTAATCTACGTTTCCGAAATGACCTCCAAAAAGTTGTTAGTGGTATTGGAAGTTCTATGTTCAATTTTCGGTCTACAGGATGTTCTCTAGGTTTCCTTAATGACCCTCAATAACGTGTTTCAATTTCATCAAATGGAAATAGTCCTACAGGCGTAGTCCTTATGCCCAGCTCTTGGTAATATCGTTGGAAGTTGGCCGTTTAATTGGTTTTTCAGTCTTCTGCATGTTCTTTAGGCTTCCAAAATGACCTTTAAAGACGTGTTTCAATTCTGGAAAAAGAAAATAATCCCACAAGCGTAGTCGTTATGCCCCACTCTTGGCAATAGCATTGGAAATAGGATTTTTCTTTTGGTTTTTCAGTCTTTTGGATATTCTCTAGATGTCTCCAAAATGACCTTTAAGAAGTTGCTCTAATTTCGACAATCGTTGTGTCCATTCTTGGTAGTAGCATTGGAATGTTTCCAAATTGACCTCTTTCAAAGCTTGTTTTAATTTCGGCAAATGGAAATAATTCTACAGGCGTAGTCGTTATGCCCCATGGCACCAGCGCTGGAAGTTGGTCGATTAACTGTTTTATCAGTTTTCTGGAAGTTCTAAGGCTTCAAAAAGTCGTTTTAATTCCGGTAAAAGGAAATATTCACAAGGTTTCTTTTTTATTTTCCAATCCGTTCAAAAAAAAACGCAACATTGTTAAAAATTCTATTAGGTTTTCCGGCACATTGAGGGTACTAATCTTTTACAAGTTCAAATCGTTTGTCAAAATTTGATGTACGGTGGAATCATTAAATCTAATTTCACAATTACTGTCGTACGTTCAACATTTTCGTCAGCTTTTGAAATTGAAGGTTTTCCTGATTAAGGTTGACTTTCAAAATCTACTTCCAAGAGCTAGCTCAAACGAATAGAGCTCTAAAAATCAATATTTCTTATCATTTTGAACGCATTTTTGGAAAGAATAAATTCTTCTAACTATCCCCAAAAAGTCTATGTTTATAATAATTTCGAGAAAACTGTAATATATTCAATTTTGTTTCAGTTAACGTTTTCGTGACGATAGCGCGAAGGCTAGCAGCACCTAGCCAGCCAGACGAGATCACGACGAAGAAAAAGAAGAAGAAAAAGATAAAGAAACGTAAAAGAGGTAGAAGCGGGCGATGCGCGCCGGCGGCGGCGCACCGACCGGCGGCGGGGGTAACGAAGAGTACGCCGAGTTGGCGGACCTGGGCAGCGGGCATTATGGTATTAGTGGGACTCAAACTACGGGAACTCGTTCTACGTACGCCCGCCACACGGTCGGAAGAAGTGGTGGGGGCAGGGCGCCGATACCTGCCGAAGCGGAAGATGTACTCGGTCCGACCAATGGTAGTCCGAGAAGTTATCCGAGGAGTCGATCTGGGTTGTACTATTCGCCACCGGGTACTTCATATACCATCGTGGAACGTCCTAGTTCTGTGATGCATCACCATCCTAGTAGAGATTATGCCTATAATTCTTTAAGCAGTCCCAGAGGTAAAAACCACAATATTTTTTGCTAATTTTTTAATTAAATATTTATTTTCTGGTATAGGCGTTATTGTAAATATTTTTTCTTCATGCCTCGGTTGAAAGTACGTATTTTTATCCCTAGTAGCAGGAACGAAAAACGTATTAAACTACAAGGGCCAAATGTTGAATTGTAGGCCCGGCTTTTCATGATATCCGAAGCGAAAGCAAATGCTCAATTTTTCCTTTTCGACCGAGGTATGAAGAAAAATTGTATACACTACACGGGCCGAAAGATGAAATCTCGGTCCTGCGTTGTTGGTAATTTTTATGTTATTCATTTTAGTTCTGTGTTAGGATTAATCAGTACCATTGGTTTTGTAAAAATATTCTATATAAAATTATCTTTCATTTACTTAGGTTCAAATTCCCAGATGTTAGAGTTGAATTTGAGTTTTTAGTCTGGTGGTTGATGTTGAAACTCCCTGGCAGCTGTAGAACTGCGGGAAAAAATATAATGAGTAAAGAAAGGGGAAAGCAGATGGAAATAACGCAAGAAAGAACGAGTAGAAAGAACAGATTTGAATAAAAAGGAGCTTATGCTCTAACATAGAAAAAGCTCTCAACGGGCTTAAGATTTAATTTTTCCTAGTTCAGTTGCGATTTATTTCGCTAGACTAAGTGTGTGAAGTTAGAAAGATATTATTCTGCACAATAAATTGATACTTTTATAGTAACCTTTTCAATGAAACTCTTCCGGAGTATACAATAAACTTTCCGATACATAGTTGATTTATTCAATTACTATTTCTTATGTTTTGCTTTCTCACAACAGTTTCCTCGAGACCAGGAAATTGAGAAAAGTTAATTTTCACGTTTACTCGAGCGAACTTGTTTATTTCTAGATGTTTGTAAATAACGGAATTTCTGTAATGAACTTAACGCAAACAAATTACTGAATCTTACAAGAAGGTTTCTGTATTTTCTGGCTTCTTAACATAGAAATAACCTTCTATTATTTCTTTGCTAATATTTTGAGATACAAGAGAAGTACAAGTCTTTTTATCCCAGACGATAAACATAAGTTGTTAAAAGTAAAGCATAGAAATCAATTACTACTATCCCATGAAAATGAGGTGTTGTTTTTGAGTTCTCTTCTTTATTGGATTCAGTACTGCTTGCCGCTAACAATAAATATAAAAATGCAATTATTCAGGATAAAGAAAAATCCTTGATCATTGACATTTCATATTCGAAAACTAAAAGGAGAAGTTCATACTTGTAACACAAACAAAAAATGCATGTGGGAATAGATACGATTGGTAGTATACCACGTAAAATTGCTGAATATGTTTTGTTACCAAAGTAGAATACTGCCCAATGTTGTAGAAGATCATTATCAACTATATTGAACACACTGTCCAAACTACCACTACACTAACACTCACAATTATAGCTTCAGTGTCTGAAGACGTTAACTTGGTCATCGAAACGTCCGATAGACAGTGTAATTGTGAGTAAAAGTGCGTTCAGTATAAATATCACTGACGGTTTCAGCAACTACGATTATATTAGTTGATGAAGGAGTTGATACGCTAAAATTAACTCACCAAAAAAATATTCCTCCAACTTTCTTAACAATAGTGTGAAATCCGCGATCGGCAGTATAGCTTTTGGTCAATTGTCCGTTGGTGAGAAATAACAATAAAGCTTTTGAGGCTGCTGAAACTCACAAAGCTCTCAAACTCTCAAACTCAAAGCTCTCAAAGAACATCTACAGGAGTTTAGATGAGAAAGTATGTAGCAGTGTGAAAGACGAATTTGATGCTTGTATGACAAATGTATTACCTACTTAAATCTCTGAAAGAACATCTTTGGAAACGCTGAACAGTTTTCATGGGTCAATCAGTCGAAAGCAGGTGTTGTTGATTGGAGAAAAATCCGAAACTTCTACTGCAATAATCAAAAGCCGCCTTCTTGATAAAAATATACAATAATCAGCTATTTGATGAAGTTGTGTTTGATAAGGAGTATTTGCAGTCAAATTGGGAACAGTGGAAGCACGAAGAGACTACCAGAGATGTGATTATTTCATGCGAAGACAGACAGATAGACAGACAGAAAGACAGAGAGGCAGACAGGCAGGTTGATGAGGTTGAATCTCAGCAAGTTCCATCTTCAGATAATCAAGATTTGTCGCCCGAAAAGAAGAAAATAAACCCTTATAAGTATTAGAGTTGAGGTTGAGTTTTTAGTCCGGTGATTGATGTTGAAACTCCCTGGCAGCTGTAGAACTGCGGGAAAAACATAATGAGTAAAGAAAGGGGAAAACAGATGGAAATAACGCAAGAAAGAACGAGTAGAAAGTTTGGTAATTGATGTTGAAACTCCCTGGAAGCTGTAGAACTGCGGGAAAAACATAATGAGTAAAGAAAGGGGAAAACAGATGGAAATAACGCAAGAAAGAACGAGTAGAAAGTTTGGTAATTGATGTTGAAACTCCCTGGAAGCTGTAGAACTGCGGGAAAAAATATAATGAGGAAGGAAACGGAAACACAGATGGAAATAACGGAAAAAGGAACGAGTAGAAAGAACAGATTTAATTAAAAAGGAACTTATACTCTAACATATAGAAAACGGAATTTATATTTTTCAAAATATAACCCAACTGGAATTTGTTCTATTCTATTCGTTCTGTTCCCCGAATAAATAGAAAATACGATTTCATATGAAAATTATTTTAAAAAATTTGCTTAAAACAAAAAGAAATCCAGAAAGATAATTGAAATTTTTGTGAGCACAATGAAAAAAGCAAAAAATACTTTTTTGCTATGTAGAAAAAGGCCAAAAAAGTCTTCATCAATGCATCTTATTCCATGTATTGATGAAGAAACTAATAAACTCGAAATCATTGCATTCTACAATGCTATAAAAGGAGGAGTGGACGCTATATATGAAAAGTGCACAGTCTATTCCACTAGCCGACGAACTAACCCTTGAGCAGTTTGTATTTTCTACACATTGCTAAATATTAGCCTTGTCAACAAGTACATGATATTTTCAAGTTTTTTTTGGCAATCCCCAACAACAAGCAATTGATTTTAAAGAGCTTCGCGAAAGATTTTGCCTCTACTAGATTCGAGATTACTCAACAACCGCTTGTCTCGTGTTTTATATCAAATATTTGTAAAGATTCTGGATAAACCCATGCCATGTAGCTTACCAAAGCCTTTGGAAAAGCAAGTTAAACGCCATAAATTTCGTGGCAATTGCACTGTGGGTCGTTGTTTAGATTGTACTAAATAAAGTCTAAAATACTTTACTAAGGAGAAAGGTTTATTCTGTATATTTTTCATTTGAATTACATTTATTATTACATAGTGATTTTGACGTGTATTTCTTAAAGTCCCATTATGGTTAATTTTCATTTTTAATACTCATCCATGTGTAACAAAAAGGTCACCTAAGAAGTTATGGATGAAAACAACTTGACGGTAATCTTCTACAATGGCGGAAGGCTATGTGAATCTTAAATCTTGAAAATAGTAAAGACAACGCACTACGAATATCAGAAAATATCAGAAAATCAAATGGATGGGCGTAGAAAAATGATAGTACGTATAGTACGGAATTTACGGAATCCCAACTGAGCGACTTTGTGCATAAATCAATAATACAAATATTCTATATCAAAAATTCTTCGTGACGAATCATTCGCTTCGAATTCGCTTCCTTTGATCTTTGAATAATTTTAAATGAGTTAATATACTTTTCAGGTACCTATTTGGGCTCAAACCCAAACTTTAGTACCACATCAGGCCGCACTCCTTCTTCGAACAATAAAAAACGTCCCATTTCTCCTGAACAAGTTCTTCGTCTATTCGGTACCAATAATCCATCTTCCTCAACAGTTAAGACGGGAATTGAAAGACCGAGAAGATCACCTGCTAGTAGTCCTCCATCTACAGCACATCAAGTTAATAGAGAAGTGAATTATGTGCCTAACATACACGAACTGGCAACGAGAACTGTCACTATGGTTAGGGAACCTCAAGATGGCACACATGGATTCGGGATATGCGTTAAAGGTGGAAAAGAGGCTGGTAAGTTGTAGCTTACTACGAAACTTCAATACCTTTTACAGGGATCTGAATCATCGAAGAACCCTTACAGTTCGCGCTTGTTAAAATTCACAAAAATCATTTTTTAATGGGTCAATCATAACTTTCATTCCTTTATAATATTTTTCTTGTAACAGGCACCACATGGTTTTAATCGTAGTTTCTTTAAAAGATTTAAACTTTTCTTACATAGACAGATAGACAGATAGACAGATAGACAGACAGATAGACAGACAGATAGACAGACAGATAGACAGACATATAGATAGACAGACAGATAGACAGACAGATAGACAGACAGATAGACAGACAGATAGACAGACAGATAGACAGACAGATAGACAGACAGATAGACAGACAGATAGACAGACAGATAGACAGACAGATAGACAGACAGATAGACAGACAGATAGACAGACAGATAGACAGACATATAGATAGACAGACAGATAGACAGACAGATAGACAGACAGATAGACAGACAGATAGACAGACAGATAGACAGACAGATAGACAGACAGATAGACAGACAGATAGACAGACATATAGATAGACAGACAGATAGACAGACATATAGATAGACAGACAGATAGACAGACAGATAGACAGACATATAGATAGACAGACAGATAGACAGACAGATAGACAGACATATAGATAGACAGACAGATAGACAGACAGATAGACAGACATATAGATAGACAGACAGATAGACAGACAGATAGACAGACATATAGATAGACAGACAGATAGACAGACATATAGATAGACAGACAGATAGACAGACAGATAGACAGACATATAGATAGACAGACAGATAGACAGACAGATAGACAGACATATAGATAGACAGACAGATAGACAGACAGATAGACAGACATATAGATAGACAGACATATAGATAGACAGACAGATAGACAGACAGATAGACAGACAGATAGACAGACATATAGATAGACAGACAGATAGACAGACAGATAGACAGACATATAGATAGACAGACAGATAGACAGACAGATAGACAGACATATAGATAGACAGACAGATAGACAGACAGATAGACAGACATATAGATAGACAGACAGATAGACAGACAGATAGACAGACAGATAGACAGACATATAGATAGACAGACAGATAGACAGACAGATAGACAGACATATAGATAGACAGACAGATAGACAGACAGATAGACAGACAGATAGACAGACATATAGATAGACAGACAGATAGACAGACAGATAGACAGACATATAGATAGACAGACAGATAGACAGACAGATAGACAGACAGATAGACAGACAGATAGACAGACAGATAGACAGACAGATAGACAGACAGATAGACAGACAGATAGACAGACAGATAGACAGACAGATAGACAGACAGATAGACAGACAGATAGACAGACAGATAGACAGACAGATAGACAGACATATAGATAGACAGACAGATAGACAGACAGATAGACAGACAGATAGACAGACATATAGATAGACAGACAGATAGACAGACAGATAGACAGACAGATAGACAGACAGATAGACAGACAGATAGACAGACATATAGATAGACAGACAGATAGACAGACAGATAGACAGACATATAGATAGACAGACAGATAGACAGACAGATAGACAGACATATAGATAGACAGACAGATAGACAGACAGATAGACAGACATATAGATAGACAGACAGATAGACAGACAGATAGACAGACAGATAGACAGACAGATAGACAGACAGATAGACAGACAGATAGACAGACAGATAGACAGACAGATAGACAGACAGATAGACAGACAGATAGACAGACAGATAGACAGACAGATAGACAGACAGATAGACAGACAGATAGACAGACAGATATACAGACAGATAGACAGACAGACAGATAGACAGACAGATAGACAGACAGATAGACAGACAGATAGACAGACAGATAGACAGACAGATAGACAGACAGATAGACAGACAGATAGACAGACAGATAGACAGACAGATAGACAGACAGATAGACAGACAGATAGACAGACAGATAGACAGACAGATAGACAGACAGATAGACAGACAGATAGACAGACAGACAGACGGACAAGCGAACAAAACTCTAGTATCAATGTGAAAATATTAAACATATATAAAGTTATAGAAACAATAAAGTATATAAATTAATCAACAATGATTGTTATTTCGCTAGGTATTGTATTGTGTTATAGATCTCTAATTTAAGTGTTATCTCCAATCACTAAAGATGCAACAACGTGTCTTCTTGTTGAGTCATACTTTTCGAGTTTCTCTCCACTTTAGAAAAAAAAGGATGAGAATCTGATTATTTTTCTTTTAATATAAACGCTTTTCTATTCGAAGTGCTTTACGGAGTCACTAGAGCGGAAATACTTGGGATGAAACGCTAAAATGAGCCTCATTCCACACACATGCACAAAAGATTTTTTAATTGGAATTCCATGCTTACAATAACAAACTTTTAGATTACATGAAGTGCGTTAATAAAATCTTTTTATGAAAAATGTAAAATGACATAAATCATTGTTGTTATTGTCACTGAATAGTCTATGAGCTTAATAACAAAATTTCGTTTGTTTTGTTCCATTGTCGAGAATAGAGAGAAAATCGTTAATCAAAGTTTATTTGCAAAATTGGTTTACGGTTTTGTTCATATAGGTCTTATTGATACGAAGTCGCTTTTGCTGACCGTACTTTGTCGAAGAATTCTTGGGAATGGTAGGGAATGCTCGCTTAATAAAAAATTATTTAGAAGCATGAATCCAATGGTGCACACAAGAGATTGAGGAACAATCGAAAAACTGGACTTCACCTGGCGAATTTGCTTCAAAGGTGGCGAAGATTCGTCCAAAAAGGTGATGGTGAAAGATGGCTGCATTTGCCAAGAAAAATAGTGCTATATCTTCCATTGTGATAACCTCCACACTCGCCATTGTCGATTTGAGTTACGAAAAGCTGCTTAATCCACTCTATCATCTTCGACTTGAAAGAATCACTCGCTAGGCATAAATTTGAGTCAAATAAAGAGGTTACTGAGCAGACTATGAAAAAACGTGTACTTTTAATGGGTTAAAGAAATTGGAGAATCGCTGGGTGATGTGTATCGAACTAAAAGGAAACTATATCGGAAAATTTATCGCTACTTTTCCAAAATATATGTTTTTCTTCCGTAGGCTGAACGTTAGAAATTTTTTTAATAGAATATTTCCAAATAATTGAGTTAAACGAGACAGTCAAGTAAACAGACCTTACGTCACTAGATTTTTATCGTGGGATTCTTTAAAGTGAAAAATGTATGTCATACTATCCAAAAATGAAATCTCTGCAGACCTTTTCTCGGAAACTACTGACCTATTATACCTTTGTCCAGGACAGCCTCGCACTCAGTGTTCGACGGTTTTCTTTAATTCCTGGCAGGAACTATAAGAACTGGCGGGAGGTTCTCCGATGTTCTTCGGTAATTCACAGGTGAACATACCAGTAACTCTTTGCTTAATAAATGGACCTTTTGGAACCAATTGGTAAAATAAAAAAGGAATATCTTTTCCCTGGAACCGGGGGTCATACTCTATGCTTCTGATTTTTTCTTGTTTTCCCACCTTTTTAAGAACATGACTTGATGGTGTTTTGGGAAATCTGTCAAAGGTTAGGTAATAATTATACAGAGTGACTTTTATGTATGGAACGCCTCAAGTATCTCGGAAACGGCTTAAACGATTTTTATGAATTTTTCTGCGTAACGGTATCTACATTGTTGTCAGATCTTTCTTTTCTCCGTGAAAATAATGAACCGACCGTATGACAAGACCCTTGTACTCAAAAATTTATAAAAATCGTTCAAGCCGTTTTCGAGATAAATAATTGAGGCGTTCCATACATAAAACTCACTCCTTACATATTTTCGTTTTTAGAATTGAAATTTCGTTTTTGCTGAAAAAACACTAGCTAGTTATATTTTCGATGTCCGAAAATTTATTTTTAAAAATTCATTAAAGTCAAAATTACGATATTTTGACAAAGTTGAATGAACAGAATTAATTCCAGAAGCGAATTTACTACAATTCATTAATAGTGTTTACAAAAAATGATCTTTTCGTGTATTAGTTAAATAAAAAATAATGGAGGTATTTTTTAGATCCTGTTCTGTTGTTCCTCTTCATTCTTCAACTTCATTTTTTTCTTTCTTCTTTTCTTCAATTTTCTGATTTAGTAATTTCAAGTCCTGTCCCTCAATGAACGTAGATTCCGTGCTGTAGTATTAAAATACTTAGCCGGGTTTTTCTTTTCACACTATGTGGAAAAAATCGCGACCGCACGAATCCGAATGACTGCGCCAGTTATATTTTCGATGGCCGAAAATTTATTTTTAAAAATTTATTAAACTCAAAATTACGATATTTTGACAAAGTTGAATGAACAGAATTAATTCCAGAAGCGAATTTACTACAATTCATTGAATAGTGTTTACAAAAAATGATCTTCTCGTGTATTAGTTAAATAAAAAATAATGGAGGTATTTTTTAGATCCTGTTCTGTTGTTCCTCTTCATTCTTCAACTTCATTTTTTTCTTTCTTCTTTTCTTCAATTTTCTGATTTAGTAATTTCAAGTCCTGTCCCTCAATGAACGTAGATTCCGTGCTATATTAAAATACTTAGCCGGGTTTTTCTTTTCACATTATGTGGAAAAAATCGCGACCGCACGAATCCGAATGACTGCGCCAGTTATATTTTCGATGTCCGAAAATTTATTTTTAAAAATTTATTAAACTCAAAATTACGATATTTTGACAAAGTTGAATGGACAGAATTAATTCCACAAGCGAATTAACTAGAATTAATTAAAAAATGTTTACAAAATATGATCTTTTTGCATATTAGTTTATAGAATATTCTAGATTTTTCTTCATGTAAACTTTGATGTATATTTAACTAATTAATTACATTTTTTGAGTGACTTTTTAAAAGCGATTTGTTATCAGTGTGATTCAAGTTCCCAATAAGAAATAAACCAAAATTGTTATGAAGGTTTCTAATGAGCTATTTTTTAATATTTCGTATAATCTTTTCTAGTTATAATTAAAATTTTACCGTGATAATATCCGCATCGTTATGAAGATGAATTAAAAACAATTCATGAAATTCCTAGTTAGTTTTATGAAACGAAAAGTTTTCGTTTGAGAAGTTTCACTGACTCACGATTGTGAATGTACGGTAAAATAATTAAAATGAGCATTTGGCTGCAAAAGTTTGTGTAAATTGAATTGTATTTTCAGTCAGTGAATCGAGAAATGAATCTTCTTTTTGTCGGTGCAATATTGAATTTTACTGTTGTTTTGAAAGAGCTTACACCACCGTTAAATATTTCCATGGAAATTCCGAAGCTGGAATAACAAAAAATAATGATTGGAAACTTCTATCAGAATAAGTCGATATAAAACGAGCCCCACTTCATCATAAGGCTAAAAGATATGATATATACATTTGTGAACATTTTATATCTTTTTTTTAAATGGTTTTTTAATGTAATTGCCCGATCAAAACGTTATTTTCGTTATTACAAACTGTAAAATATCCTGAATGTACATTTTGCTATTTGAACTTATAGTTAAAGTCATTTATGTGAAGAAGTAACCCAATTTATAATTATCATTATAACTTAGGTTAGGAAACCAGAAAAAAGTGGTTGTAGGCTAGATCTGGTGAATATTGTGGGTCGTCAACTAATAAGAAGTGCAATTCGGGAATGGAAAAGCTTTTTTTATTGTTTAACAGGGATGAAATCGTCTTTGCTTTTTTAAGACCAGGTTTGACCGATGTCTTTACAGTGGTGGTGGATCCAGGTATCATCTACAGTCGTGAATCAATGGATAAAAAACTCATTTTACTTAAACACAGCATAATTTAGGCTTGAGAAATGTTCATTTGAATGTGCACAACCCACTGATACCTCAGGCATGCATTACTTTTCGGTCAGTATATGGCAAAATCTTGCTTTTGGTATTTCCATAGCTTCTAACATTCTAACCTCAATCCGATTGTCGTACATTGTCATTTGGTCAACTTTTTCGATGATTTCTTCCCAACCACTCACTTATACGACTGTCAAACATGAAGTGATTCCTCAAAATGGCGTACTTTTTAGTGAGTGTCTCCCGATGCATAAGAAAATTGAATGGGGATAGTTATCACTGATATAGTCGTGTCCATCTACTTTAAAGTACCAGGGGGAGGAACTGAAAACACTACGTTACTTTAGCTACACCTGCGTAGCTTAGAAGCTTTCTCTTCCAGTTGGATTTCAAGGTCGAAGTTGATAGTATGATTGGTTTTTGCTTTATGTTCACTTTGCTCCACGACAATGGTAATTTCTTATTGATTGATCAAGAGTTTTAGGCAAAATTCGAAGTATGTCGTAAAAAATAATTCCGATATTCCCTTCTAAGCCTTTTTTTACAAAGATGTTGTTTCAGTATAGAGCCAGACCAAACTGATGGACTTAACACAATCTTTTGCAATCTATTCAGTTTCTGCTTATACTGTTCGCACAATGTAGAGCAACATCAAGGCGAAACTAATAGATGGCGTTAGTGATACATATTTTATAACCAAAACTTTCAAATACCATCATTTTTCATAAATTTTGCGCACAAAATATGTAATGTAGAGTCAGAGGTATCTCTTTGAGCCAGTTACGAAGTTTGAGTTTTGAGATCTGGCGAAATTGATGTGAATATGTCAAATCTGACATCACCACCATAAAGTTTGGTATTTTCAATGGTGAACGTACTTAGAGCTTATTGTCATACGAGTGTACAGTTCAAGTTACAGATACTTAAAACATTCAACTTGGTAAAAAATTCAATTTAATCGCGAACATTTTCGTACAAGGTTTTCTTATGTATTTCGACTTGGATTAAACCAACAGACTTTTGGTGATGAAGCACTATCTTGAGCCACAGTGTTTGATAATGATAAATTTCGTGAAGGTAGGTCAAAATCGGCTGTTGTGCCAGAAAACATCCTTGCAGTGAGTAAACTGATAGTGCAAGATCGTCATGTGACATACCGTGACATTGAGGCATACTTGGGCATTAGTACCACTCGTATACATTCAATATTGCATGAACAGTTGGCTGTCAAGACGTTTATATGATCATGATAAGCGACGGATCATGGATCCATACATGTGAACCCCAAAATTTGAAGACGAGCCAAATCCAGCAAAAGTTGTTCGCGCACGAAGCATTTCATTAGAGCAACGAAAAAAGATCAATTCTCAATGGTAAACCTGCATTTGTTTGCCAGAAATATTTACAAAAATCAGGGAAATCAATCGCAGAAGACGACAATGCGAGCTCTCAAACATCAGCAAAAACAAAAACGTTTTTGAACGGTCAAAATATCGAATTGATTGGTCATACGCCGTACAGTCCTTGTTTTGCAATGATTTTTTCTTATTCCTGCAGATCAAAAATAAAATGCGAGGTCAACGTTTTTCTACACTGGAAGAAACGATTGATGCGGTCAAATCATAAGTTTTGGAGAGTTTTGAAAGATATTTTGTACACAACATCAAATAAACAATTAAGAATTCTGTTAACTGTTTACAAGCTTACTATATACTGACGTCAATGCACCGCCATCTTGGTAAAGAGCGTTTTAACGGGAAGTTTAGGCCGATAATTTCAATTATAACAAATTGAGGAAATTATTATAATAATTTTGCACGTCAATATCATCGTATGGACAGTAATTTGGAGGTGGATTTGGCTTTAGTAGATATTGCTCGGTGATCTTAGTCAATGAATGAAAACGTGACGTTTAAATTTAACATGTAACAATTCATAGTTGACTTGTGTTATAATAATAACAGTGCGCAATCATTTTTTACTGATAAATTCTACGTTTTGTACGTACGGAAGTAATAAATGGAACATTTTATAGCAACCGTAGAAAAAACTTTATTCAGCGACATACATTTTTCGAAGTAGATGTAAATCTACTTCAACTCTAAGATAGTTCAACGTACTGTAGGTCGTAGGCCTGTAGTTTCCAACTTGTCATCCTTGAGATGTTGATGTCCATGAATCCATCCATCTCTTTGGAGGTCTTCCTAAAGGTCGTCGTGTCCCTGGTTTACCGTCTGTAGTGGGTTGCTGGGTGGATAGAGTAAACTGGTGATTCCCACTGCCGGTCCCAAGCCCGGGTAAAGGAGGAGGGTTGTCAGGTGAGGTCAGCAACCTGCCGGACGTAAAAAGAATTTATCTGCTCACAGCCTCGGAATGTGATAGTGTTTGTAATAAATATGTGTTTACGAGGGAGTAACTGGAAACAATAATAAAATAATCGATAAACGATAAAAAGCACGAAAATATCGTTTCCATTGAATTACCATATACATTTTAGTATGTGATGTTTTATGAGCTAATTTCTACTGTTTCAAATACACACGTAGGATTCGACATATTCATCAAAGAATTCTTTTTATTTTATCTATTATCTCTATGGAAGAACAGTATCTGGTACAAGGGATAAATTTGCCATTATCGTATCGTACTCTGTACTTTTTGTTATTTTTATATGTTCATATCTACATTTAGAATTACACTTTCTGATATTTTCATTCTGTTAGCCATAGAGGTATCGATACGGCAACGTTAATGGATTTCTATGGTGTTTTAAATTTGAAATATCATCTCCCGCATTAAGGTCTTCTTATTGGGCCAAGTTAGGACTTTGGTATTCACAACGGCAAACTGAATTACTCTAAACAATTATTCAATGCCTGTCCATCCTCTGATGTTCTTCACAACTTAGTCCAGTCATTATAGGGGGTTGACCTCGGAAAATCAACATACCCACTATATTACCACGTGAAAACTTGTATTTTGGTATCTTAACACTATTCTCAAAATTCACATTTAATTTGATGGTCGCAAGTTTTAAAGTCAGTGGTTAAAAGTCATAAAAATCCATTTTTTCAAACATTTTTTGCAAATATCTCGTCTTCTATGAGTTTTACACTATTTGTATTTATTATTAATATTGTAGAGAATTCAATTCTCTACAACTTTTGTATTCAGCATTTTTTTATACCATGAACTGTTTTCGAGATATAAGACGTAGAGCACGCAGTCAGAGAATTATCTAAGGTAGTCCCGATGAAAATCTATTATTAATGTTATAATTAATTGTTAAACATATTATTATCATTTTTATCAATTATCAGATTCAATCTTCTTTCTAATAATTCTAAAATTTATCAATTCAATAACACTCATAATCTCTTTCGGTAATTGATTGTAATTATATTCTCATTTACACTAATAGCTTTTGAAGTAGAAAATAATTAAGTACATCTTATTTAAAATCCGTAAACTTGCTGCAGCATTTAAAGAAGAAAACTCTACGGTTCACAGATTATCAAGTCATAAAGAATAAACCTGTGCAGTTATAAAATATTCCACCAACGAGTGGACCAGCTCACCAATAATTCAATCGCGTGTATTATCAAATTAAAACTCAGTTAGAGCACGATTTAGAGCCTCAGGAATTGGTTTGGACAATGCCTAACGAATACCTGGAACCTATCATGAATATTTTACAACCTGCACCAGATGGATTACTCAGTACAATATTTTGTAACTACAAGTGGCTGTGGCTCAAGATGTGGATGCAGGAAAACGAGGTTACAGTGCTTTTTAGCTTGTGACCAGTGTAATGGAGAAGCTCAATGCTATACCATATCAGACAGATTTTAATGATGATGGAAACTTTGACCCAGATATCATGAATGACTTGGAGACAAATGTAGTTGAAGAGGGACGATAACGACGATGATGATGAAGAAGAAGATGGAGTAGAAGAAGAAGAAAATTGAAATTAGAGCCTGTTCTCGAAATTTTTATTAATTTTTACAAAAATAAATCTATAAACCTTAATATTACAAGTTTTTGATCGAGACTACCAGTTGATCCCAGATAATTCTCTGACGACGCGCTCTACGCCCTCTACCTCGAATACAGTTCAAAGTGTAAGATAATGTTGAATACAAAAGTTGTAGAGAATTAAATTCTCTACAATATTGATGATAACTACAAATAGAGTTAAACTCATACAAGACGAGATATTTGTAAAAAAATGTAAAATCGATTTTTGTGACTTTTGACCCCGATGTTAAAATACAAGTGATAATATACTGGGTATGTCGATTTCCCGAGATATTCACCTAATTTGGACTAAGATGACTGGACTAACTAGCACTCGTGGTTTGTAGTGGCATTTTCAGAAAAAGAATTCATCTTGGTTTGCATTCTTCAGTCCATGAAGTTACTGTAAGCGACTTTTGTGTGTTTGGTAGAAAATTATCACAAACATGGGAGGCTTGAGAAATTCTCAATTTCAAAGATATGAAAGCGATGAGAAACGTTGAATATTTCATAGTAACCGTATAACAATTTCTATGTTGCTTTGAAATTATTATTATTCAAAAGGCCCGTCCCCTTTTAAACAAGAAAAATTTCAAAAAATCGAAAGAAGAAAACCCAAATCGAGAAGAACCGTTTTTACTTGGAAGCACTCTTTCGATATTCTTTAGACAAAAATCTTGAATCATCGCTTTACCTCCTCCAGAAAAGTTTTAAACGTTAGATTATAAAATAAAATAAAAGTTTTGAATAGTTCTTTCATTAATATTTATAGAGGAAAAAATTATTGAAAATTCTAAAATTTTGTAGGTAGTTTAAACATTTCAGTAAGGCCGCTAGTAAATACGACAGTTAGTTATTGTAAAACACCTGATAAAGTTTCTTTTTGTGATTCCAAGAAATTCGAATATACTACAACAAAAAAGGTATGAAAGTGTTGGTTGGTTGTAGATCCTGCGAGACGTGATTATTTTTGTTGTCAGGATTATTTTAATGTGATTAAGAAGAATCAAATTCAACTTATTTCAATGTTTTATAGTAATTATTATCCTTTTAGGGGTTTATTTACTTTATTATTATATAGGGTGTTTCAAAAAAAGGTGATACGTCTCTAGGATAGATACAAAAATGAAAAATATTTGGGGTTTGTCCAGTAAAAAATTTGCGCTGATACATGCAATGAATTTGTTTTTATGTCTGACTCTCATAGTCAGGCGCTAGTTACACGGTTCATACCAAGTAGTATTGAACATAACTTTTTCAATATTAGATTTATCAAGCAAAATTTCAAATTTATACCAAAAGGTAGTCTTGAGAAAACTTGATATGCTGTACCGAGTATTGATCAAACCCCAAATATATTTTAGTTTTCTATCTATCCTAGAGACGGGATCACCTTTTTTGGAAACACCTATCGAAAAATGTTTCATTTATTAAGACTTCCTCAGCTCTTAGGTTGATTTATATGTAACTAATAAATAAAAACGGTTTTATAACAGCTCACGCTACATTGTCGGCAACGATAACTTCGTGATCATCAAGCGGACAACTGCTTAATGTTTTTATTTAAGTTATGACGTCACAACTGAAAACCAATGATAATCGTTTTCTTATTCAATTAAAGATATGAAATTTTTGTGATTTTCTATCCATATATATACATATTACTTTTTCAATTTCAATAAAATATTTCATTATCAGACATTATTTCATATCAAGAACTAAAACAAACAAAAAAATGAAAACTTTTTAAAAAATGCAATTACCCAAGTTGATTTTTGGCGTTACTTACAAGTTGCTTCCATAATTTTCAATCTTCAGCCATGTCTACTTCTACACTAAGTCTCTTTACATCTTCACGCACTTGGTCATTCTTCTACTTCTTATCACATCCACAATATCTGGTCGTCTGTATATATTATAATGATATTAACTGATCTCAATAATGTAATTGTGGTTATAGAAACAAATTATTACAATTCTTGAAATTTTTCTTTATGAATCATCTATTAATACGTTATCCATAAGATTTTCGCAAACAACCCCACCTTAATCTAATAAAATGTCAGTCAACACCGGTCAAGTCATGAAATAAAAGTTAAAATGTAGTAAATTATCAAAATGAATATTAATTCCTTCGATTTTTTAGAATAGACATTTTTTCGTCTCCTGTAAAGTTGACAAAAATTAATTATGTATTTTGTTAGCTGAGAGACGAAATTTTACGAATCCATTTAGCATCGTAATAGTTACAACTCTCCTTTTAATATTTACTTTAGAATTGTTCAAATAGAAATGGATCCAACTCGTATTTTTTCTGTATTCTATATAAAAACTGTCATATAAAATACTGTATTGATCATAGCTATACGTATAATTTGTTGTATAGGTATAGGAGTGTATATTTCACGAGTTGAAGAAGGAAGTGTTGCAGAAAGAGCAGGTCTGCGTCCGGGAGATTCTATTTTGGAAGTTAATGGAACTCCCTTCACTGGAATATCACATGAAGAAGCATTAAAAGTAAGTTTTTGAATCACTCTCTTAAAACGATGATATAACAACACACTTTATCAAATATGAAAATGAAATCGTTCATTTTTGATAACAAACAGCGCTTCTTTTAACTTAGATTAATACGAGGATGGCGCCAGAAGTACCTGGTTTAATAAAGAAAAAACAAAAAATTTTGGAAAAAACTATAAAGTTTTCCCAAAGAAGTTCGATAAAAATCGTCAAGCTCAAAATCTTTAACCACTGTGCCTGGGAATAGAAAATAATCCGAGGGGACAAATCTGGTGAATAGGATGTATGAGGTAGCAATTCAAACTTTCATTTATTAATTTTGGCCATTTCAATAACGGATGTGTGAGCTAGAGCATTGTTTTGATGAAACAACACTTTTTTCTTAGCCAAATGCGGGATTTTTGCTTGATTTCTTCGCTCAAACGTTGTAATTATTTCACATAACACTTGCCATTGATAGTTCTCCCTTTTTTAAGATAATTAGTGAAAATTATCCCACACGCATTCCCAAAAACCCGCGCCATGACCTTGTCTCCAGATGAATCTTTGCCTTCTTTGGAGCCGTATCGTCCTTTTCAGTCCATTGTTTTGATTGTTCTTTTATTTCGGGTGTGAAGTGATGGATCCCCATTTCATCCATGGTTATAAAACAGGGAAAAAATTTGGATTTCTCATGTCCAAATTTTCAGTTAATATGTGATATAGCACACTTTTTGGAACGTGTACTAGCTTTCATGAAATCCATTACTGCCTTGTGGATTTTCTTCACCTAATTTGGTCGACCACTGCGACGCTGGTCTTCGCAGGTCGTACGGTCTCGTTCAAACTCTACTACCCAATATTTTACTGTTCATAACAAAGTAGTAGTCTCACCCAGAGTAAAATGTAGTTCAGCTTTTATATCACATTACTATGACCAATGTTTACAAAATGACTGAAAACGTTCACTATTGATGACTGCCAAACAAATACTAAACAACGTGGCGTTTTCAAACTTGAAACATACGCTGTATAGACTGTGGTATTTTTCAAGCAACTACAGCCATCTCCAGGTCAGGCCAGGTATAAGACATTGTCAATTTTTTTTATTTAAACAATTAATTTGTTCACTCATGTGTATTGAATGTTTAGATTCAATCTTCAATTCAATCAAAATAAAATCATTTGGAAATAACAGTTTTTAGTCTAAAAATTATTTAATACGAAAATATAGACGACGTCATATTGTATTTTAAGATGTTTTCGGTTTTATATCTCCGTTGTGATGAAATTTTATTGGAAAGTTAAAACAGTCTAGATGGCGACCGACTAAAAATTGTCTTTTTGTATATAATAACGTGGAAATGTTTTCTGTTAGAAATATTAGTCCATAAACATCATGTCACTAAATCGAAGAATTAAGTTTTTATAGAAAATAAGTAGTTTGAATTACAGGTTCATGTCGAAATTTGTTGTTCAATACTTAATTTTTCTTAATCCGTTTATTATTTGTACATATTTACTGAGTTTTAATAAATTATTTCATAAAACGTACCTGGTGCGTAACTAGGAAGGTCCTCGAATTATATTACAGCTTCAGGGGAAAAAAATGTAACAGAAGTTGCCTCGAAAAAGACGTGGAAATTTTTTTCGTATCGTCTACTACTAGAGGAAGTTTTTTAAAATTTAAAATTATAAAAGCAAATTGTTCATCGTATTTATTATGTTGTTGAGTGCAAAACGAAACAATGAGTGTAAATTTCCAGTAGTTAAGTGGATAGTGGGCAAAAGAAATAAATGGTTAAATGTGGTGAATAGTAAAAATAATGTAACTATTTGATGCGCGTTTCGATAACCAAGTTATCGTCTTCAGAGACTGAAGTTAAACTAAAATTTAATGTAGTGACTTACCTGTTTTATACTGATTTTTCCCACCAGTGAACCTTCCCCCGCGAAAAGTATTTCCAGCGTAAAAACCTCCTTGGCGGGAGGTTACACTACTAAATTATAAAGAAAATTTCAATGCTCTTACCTATGACAATTAATTAACCTATTTACAATTCTTTTTCCATAACTGTTGAGTACAGCCACATTCTCAATAAAGGTCCTTTCCTTATTGAATCTCTCCATATTAAATGGAAAGGAAATCAAGTTTCTATAATATAAGCACAAGCCGGCAACACCGTCATTTATTTTCATTATTCATTACAGTCAACAGTAATGAACAGAAATTGCGTTTCCACAAGGCTCAATTTTACATAGAAGGCTCGAAAATTGAAAATGGACAAGACAATACGCTCAATGCATCTACCGCAATGCAAAATATTCATTTGGACAGAAAGGTAGACCTAAATATATTTGACTATTGTGAAATTAAGTAACAGCTAACATGGTCGGGGCAACTGCGTCATAGAACTACAAACATGAAGTAAAACTTCAGGTCTAAACCTATCGAGAATATCGAGAACTTTATTCGAAGAGGAATTATGAGGAGTTACTGATTTAATATCGAAGAAACTCCCGGCAGCTCTTGTTGTTTCTAAATGGAACCAAAAGAAACAGCCGAGCTCTTCCTTGATGATGCAACTGTGTAGAGGTAAGCCCAGACAAGTAGCTCACATTGTAAAACCGTTTTCATCCGATGACGAACTATGAAGAGTTATTTAGAACATCGATGAAACTCCTGATAGCTCTTGTTGTTTCTGTATGGAACCAAAAGAAACAGCCGAGCTCTTCCTCGCTGATGCAACAGTATGGAGGTAACCCAGACAAGAAGCTCACTTTGTAAAACCGCTTTCATCCGATGACGAACTATGAACAGTTATTTAGAACATCGAAGAAACTCCTGATAGCTCTTGTTGTTACTGTATGGAACCAAAAGAAACAGCCGAGCTCTTCCTCGCTGATGCAACAGTATGGAGGTAACCCAGACAAGAAGCTCACTTTGTAAAACCGCTTTCATCCGATGACGAACTATGAAGAGTTATTTAGAACATCGATGAAACTCCTGATAGCTCTTGTTGTTTCTGTATGGAACCAAAAGAAACAGCCAAACTCCTCCTCGGTGATGCAACTGTGTAGAGGTAAGCCCAGACAAGTAGCTCACATTGTAAAACCGTTTTCATCCGATGACGAACTATGAAGAGTTATTTAGAACATCGATGAAACTCCTGATAGCTCTTGTTGTTTCTGTGTGGAACCAAAAGAAACAGCCGAGCTCTTCCTCGCTGATGCAACAGTATGGAGGTAACCCAGACAAGAAGCTCACTTTGTAAAACCGCTTTCATCCGATGACGAACTATGAAGAGTTATTTAGAACATCGATGAAACTCCTGATAGCTCTTGTTGTTTCTGTATGGAACCAAAAGAAACAGCCGAGCTCTTCCTCGCTGATGCAACAGTATGGAGGTAACCCAGACAAGAAGCTCACTTTGTAAAACCGATTTCATCCGATGACGAACTATGAAGAGTTATTTAGAACATCGAAGAAACTCCTGGTAGCTCTTGTTGTTACTGTATGGAACCAAAAGAAACAGCCGAGCTCTTCCTCGCTGATGCAACAGTATGGAGGTAACCCAGACAAGAAGCTCACTTTGTAAAACCGCTTTCATCCGATGACGAACTATGAAGAGTTATTTAGAACATCGATGAAACTCCTGGTAGCTCTTGTTGTTACTGTATGGAACCAAAAGAAACAGCCGAGCTCTTCCTCGCTGATGCAACAGTATGGAGGTAACCCAGACAAGAAGCTCACTTTGTAAAACCGCTTTCATCCGATAACGAACTATGAAGAGTTATTTAGAACATCGAAGAAACTCCTGGTAGCTCTTGTTGTTTCTGTATGGAACCAAAAGAAACAGCCGAGCTCTTCCTCGCTGATGCAACAGTATGGAGGTAACCCAGACAAGAAGCTCACTTTGTAAAACCGCTTTCATCCGATAACGAACTATGAAGAGTTATTTAGAACATCGAAGAAACTCCTGGTAGCTCTTGTTGTTTCTGTATGGAACCAAAAGAAACAGCCAAACTCCGTTAATACAATCGATTCTTATAATTAATGTATTTAATACCGAAGGAATCCATTAAAGTTTATTAATAAACTGATATGATGTTTACAGCTCTTGTACCTGTTATCTGATACTGAGTAAAGTAATATGTCTAATACCATAAGTTAATAAGTAACTAAATATTTCATTAGTGAAGTAATTGGTTCATATTTACGTATTAATAGCGTCGCTTCACTAAATTTATATGCAAAACTAAGTAAAAATATTAATTAGAGCCCCAACAAACTTTTTACATCAACACTAAAGTTTCCAGCGGTTTTTGAACTCAATTAATTCGGTTGTAGATGAAGTTACGCGCGTCTTTATTCAGAATGCCTCAACATTTCTATGAAAGGATCAATAGGATAACTTAAGTTATTAGAAACAAAATAAAATAAATATTAATAACCTTTCTATTGGTATGATCATGCGTATAACGGCACCAATCAGAATAACTAAGACCAGTTCTAGTACTATAGACTATGTCGAGTCATCATATGATTCAGAATTCACCGAATGTACTGTCTTTAATTCAGGTCTCTCAGCGTTAACAAAATTTTCGGTAAAATCCAATACTAAAAATGCTTCTTGCAATCTATGCCGTACCTTTAAAGCACTGTTTTCAAACAGCTGACTGGAGAATACTTTCTGGTAATGTGGACTCCGAATTTTCCAGAATCATAAAAACACTAACTAGTCTGGCATCAAATTATTTTCCCCTCAGGCGTATTAGAAAGGTTCTAAAGGTAAAGAACATGCGATTTTTATCTCATTGCACATTAAATCACCTTACCACTTTAACTGACGTTTCATTTCAAAATGGCACTTCTCCTATTTGTCTTAAGACGGCTATAATGATACCTCTGCATGAAGGAGGAGAGAAAAATCAAGCATCGAATCATTGCCCAATTGTACTTGCCACGTTATCTAAGATCATAGAAACGTTGGTCAAAAAGAAACTTTCATCATTTTTGTTTAAATATAAAATCGCAGCTATCCAGTACCTTTACTTATCCACTCCACGTTCAGAATTAGTTAAGTGCTCAATATTTTACAATGCGAAAAAAATGCACAATCACTTGCTGATTTAAATCAAATCCATTTCGTCTTTTCCTGCATTCCACAATAATTTGAAGGCATATTTATTGGAAAGTGTCTTCTACTATGTAAACAACTCTATCCTGATAAAAATATTTTACTTTTTGCTATTGACTTATATACGACTTATATACTGATTATTATCTATGACTATTACCTATAATATTGTTACTCATTGTGGTTTTCTTCTGTATATTGAAATTTCATTTTATTTGTATCTTTATTGAGTTACTTGTGTGTTTGTTTATCAGTTTTTTTACCAGTTTTTGTCAACAAATTGTAATAATTTTCTCTCCCTCTCTCTCCTTTAAACTACTTTCTTTGGCTCTACGTTACTTCTATGATTGGAAGCACTTATAAAGAACTGGAATGGTGTTTTTAACATATTTTCTATCTTTAAGAAAAACCGAAGGTATAGACTAATAGAAAGACTTTTAGATGCCAAATATCGTGAATTAATACCATCATGTGACAAAAAGTATAGTAATTATGTCAAATAATCCATTATCCTTTTACATTTTCCATTAGAACGTACTTGGGTCGTACTGATGCCTCACAATAAACAATGACTGTAATCTTGATTGAACAACCTTTGTAGGACGAGATAATTCATTGGTTTTTACATTAAAAGAACTAAATTTTTGTCTCGCAGTCATAACCGTTGACATATTTCAACATTTTTGGCACTTTTTTAAATTTGAAATAAAATTAATTGTTCCATCGGATTCATAATTGTTACTGCTTTTCTCGACACATAAGTTTGTTGTTGTTGTTGCCATAAAAAAATCCATTCGCCGTATTCTTTTTATCACACCTCGTACATACAGTACAAAAAAGAGGAACGAGAGGTTTTCTTGTATTGTGTGTGTTTCCACGTTTAGCTTCTAGGAGCATCATTCATCAAGTTGATTGATAACTTAAGATGTTTGAAACTCGTATAACTCGGGGTCGATTGGGAATATATCGAGTTTTGAGTTAATTGAGAATTCTTGAAACTCTTTGAAGCTTTAAACATCATCAAAATTAAGATGATGATCTCCATGCATTTTTAAATCGTTATTTTATGATCTCCGATATTATACATAAAAAATATACAATGTTACAACATATAATTTTCTTTATCTTGAATCTTTTGCATTGTATTGTGTGGAAATCTCAAAACACCTATTTGGTAGAACGTTTCGTGATTAGAGGTTGTGCTCAAAAATTTGTTACTATTGTAGGATTTTGTTTCCTTCTGCGAGGCTAATTTTTTGTAGCCCCATTCAATTGAAAATATTCCGTATTTCTATCTCGCAAAGTGTATTAAGGAAACAATTAGGGTGTAGAATTAGATGTTTAAATCCCCGAAGACCTAATGAAAGATTTTCGCAGAAAATCACGTCTAATTGAGCAGCACGGGCCCCTCAATTTAGTTATTAACTTTGTTAGTTACTAAGCCGTTAATTATGGCAAATAAAGAGAGTTTTATTAAATATACTTCATGTATTTGAACAAAATTTGTTTAATTTCAATAAATCCAGCAATTACTTTTAGGAAGAATATCTTTATGACATTGTATACGATTAGATGATGGTTTTACCGGAAATGATCACATTTCTTTTTAATTATAATATTGAAAATCGGAATTTTAAAATGTGGAACTCTTTAAAAAAATCAGCTAACTGCAAGCTCCCTAACACACTTATTTACTTTTTGTATAACCCCCGTGGACGCTACCGACATTACTTGCAAACCATCTAGACGCTTCTTCTCTTTCTTGTGAACTTCTTCATAGTGGTAACCCCCCAACGGCCATCCGACTGTTTATCAGATCCATTAATCCAGAACATACCTATTATTAATACTTAGGAATGTTAAT
Organism: Diorhabda sublineata; assembly: GCF_026230105.1. Taxonomy (NCBI): domain Eukaryota; kingdom Metazoa; phylum Arthropoda; class Insecta; order Coleoptera; family Chrysomelidae; genus Diorhabda; species Diorhabda sublineata. Next base: position 33,682,157 of record NC_079478.1, on the reverse strand, counting down.
TAAGATTAAGTAGATACTATATTATTTCAAAAATAATAACTATTTCATGCTATGTTATAAATCTAAAATTCCACACAGTCATAATTTAACTCGAACTCGAACTCGAACACGCTTATTCTTGTTTGCATTTCTTCTTTCCCTAACAAAAACAACAAGTTCTTTTCAACAATCATCTCAATGTTCTCCAAGTTCACGTAGTTGTCCCACGGCTTCACAAGACTTTGTTGCTACAGTTATCTGTTTTCTATTCTCCTAAATACACTAAGTTTCAGCTCCAGATGAGGTAACTTGTTATTGCTTCCAAATAATGTTCACGACTGAATAATTCCTGCTGTTTATCCTGCTAAAAACACAGCTGTTTACAACACAGAAGGTTACTACAGACAGTATCCTATTTGCAGCGCCAGTTAAATTACAATAGTAAAAATTCACTTTTATTTCTAACTAATTCTGAACAGTTGGTGATTCGAACAAAGATTGGCTTTTTCTAGAATTATTTAACAAATAAAAAGAAAGCAATGCCGAATAACCCGAACGCAAATAATGTGGGAACTGTCCTGTCAGCACTTAATATTATTTTGTTATTCTCGAAGTTAGCTTCAGCTTCAATGTGGATGGGGTTAATTCTATTGGTTCGCCCTGTAGCTTTTTCTGAAATATTTCCTGTACAAATATAACAACAGTAAAATTATTAAAATGAAAAATATAAATGCTGTTATTCCTAAATGACTATGATGAACTTCTATGGTTAGAAATTTTGAATCTTGAAACTGGGGTTGCAGCTTGGTTAGATCGTCTAAATGCAGATTCTCGATATCGATTTCTATGGGTTCTTCGAGACTGGGCCATTTTTGAGTAAATGTTTCATTTGATCCTATCCATGTATGTTTTTGAAATGAGAAAATGCAATCGTTATTTCCCAATATGATGGTGCAGTTTGAAATTTTTATAGATTTCAATTTTAGCTTACAATCTTCATTAATGTTTGTTATTTTCTTTGAACAAATTATTGTAATCCCATTAGTTAATTGAGTGGAAAGTGAAAAATCGTTTTTTACTCGAGCGTAGCTGCAGACCGAAAGGTCTTCTTAATTACAGGTGTCTTCGTGGGGTTCTTTGTCTCAATACCAGATCGAATAGGTTTTCTTGGATTCTTCGTTTGTCCATTTTGTTGATCCTTTGGAAATTAATGTGAATGTGTACGGGAGTAAAAGGATATTATTTGCTTTACTGTGAATAGGGATAATTTTGGAAATATGATGTAATTCATAGGATAATATTTCTCCGATTTTGGGATCACCAAAACGAGTGATTAGAGCTAATTTTAATTCGGGTTAATAATCGAAAAATTTATTTATAATTACATCTCTAGCTGGTACAAGATTGTTTGCCATAGATGATTCAATTGGAGATTTTTGAGTAGACATCTCGGCATTAATTTCTATTTCTATTTTTATGTAATAAAATTTTCAATGCAAATTGTATTTCAAATCAATCTTATATTAAGAAAGATACAAAAAATCAGCAACATTTTAAGCGACGAATTAAAATTGAAGGAAAAGACTTGGAGGAGGATACCCTGGAGGATCATCTGTGGGCTTCTTCCTTGTTTCGAATTCTCTAAAGGAACTTGAGCCTTTTTGGACTACCGTCTTCGTCTTTGAAGGAACAATCGGGGTGGAGTTTCTTCACCACTGTCACTTGATTCTCAAAGTTTATATTTTTAGTTCGAATACCATCTAAATTTCTTGATAGAAAATGTAGCTGTTTAAAACACAAAAGTTGTAATTTACTACAAACAGTATCCTGTTCGCAGCGCCAGTTAAATTTCAAAAGAAAAATTCACTTTTATAAAAATGTTTTATTTCAAACTAAGTAATTCTGAACACTTGGTGATTACAACAAAGACTGTTTTTTTCTAGAATTGTTTAACGAATAAAAAGGAAACAAGAGAATGCTGAATAAAGTAAAATAAGATATGATATATTATATGATAATTATTTTGTTAATAGGATGTGGGAACTGTCCTGACAGCACTTACAGCAAAATTATTTTATAATTATGTCATCGTCTCCATATGACTCGTGTTTGTTTTTCTTGAAAAATGAGTTGTGTTTTCTATTCTCCATCATAAGATTGCTGATTAGCTGATCCTTTTTTATCCTCAATTGTATATTTTACATCCACTGCTGTATTCCATAAAACCTCTTTGAGGCATTATTTGCTTCACTTTAAATTAATTACCAATAAAATCATTCTACATGATCCACAATTTCTTCATATTTGAATCCAAAACTTGGTTTCTGCATTGGTATAGATGTTCTGTTGTAATGGTTTCTTTTTCTATAAAATTTGTCAAAAACCTTTAATCGTGTCATTGTTGGGAGCATACCTTTTGATTTTTTCTGTTGGCTATTTTGACTTTTGAAAATGCGTCTCTAGATGAGGGTCTAGAGGCAAAAAATCCGTACATTTATTAGGCATCTTAGCAAGGAAACCAGGCGTTAATTGTCAAAGTATAAACATTTATGTTCTAATTATAGTGCAGAACCATTGTTTCATAAAGTAAATTGCAAATAAATGAATTAAAACAAACAATTTGTACGTATTTTTTGCCACCACACCTTTAGGTCAGATGATCTGACGTTAAACCATTTCCGCAGGTGCCTAAGAAAAGTTTTGTTCTCAAACTTAGACCAATAGATTTACAAATTTTCCCTGGATTATGAGATGTGGCCAAGAAGTTTTCTCCTTTTCACTTCATAAAGGATTTCTACATCCTTCTCCATTTTTCCCAAGACATCTACATAGTGTTGCGTAAATTGGCTGCAACCACCACAGGAATTTTCATAAAACATTCTGTCTAAAATCTAGAGTACTAATTTTAGTTCAACTGTCTCTAATTTGGGACTACGCTTTCGTCTTTTCATATAAAAAGGGTAAACACTCGTCATCCTGTAGAACCATTAAGCTCTCAATTTTACAGAGCTTATAAACTGTATTTTCCTTTATTTATTGGCAACGTAGCAAAAAGGAAGGACTTAAACAGTTAAAATAAAAACAAATTTGTACGTTTTGAATTAATATTTTCGACACAGCATTTATTTCACATATTATCTATGTTCATCCTAGATTATACATTAAGCTGACTGAAATTTTGAAAATAGCTGATAGTTCAAGTTGAATATTCTTGTTTTATATAATATTATACTTGCAGAATCTTGTTATTCTTCATTAAACCGCGGATGATACATAGCCAAGAGACGATGTAAAACGCTCGAACTCATCGATAAATCATCGTACCATAGATTGACAGCTATTTCAAAGCTCTTCGACTCGGAAGATGATTGATGGCGATCTAAGATGAACAGACTTAAAGTTTAAAGTTTCTACAGATACTCTCAAATATCTTATTATTAGAGTTTGCGTTTTCGTTGTGAATTATTGGTTGACTAATTTTTATTTTGTTTTAAAAAATCATTCTATTTTTACGAGAGTGATTGGTTGGAATCACTTTTCAAAATCTGAAAACAAAAATCACTCCACTCATTATTTGACACTAGAAAAATAATTTGTATTTGTATTTATTAAGAAATCCTGATTCACTACCAAATCAAAAGTTGTAGTATTAGATAAAATCAAGAGATATACCTGGAATAAGCTACATTAGAGTATCTAGCATCAAAATTTGATCAAGGTAATGTAAATCAAAAAGACATGATATCCGCTAAAATGTTCAATGAAGTTCCCACAAAAATATTGAAAATAATTAAGAATAAAGCATGGAAATTGAAGGATAAAAATAATAAATTAGCTTTCCATGTTAAACGAAGAGATGCTTCAAGAAGCAGCTGCTTACATTTAAAACATTACGTCTAATGGAAGCATTATAGCCATGGAAGGTCTTCAGAAGGAATATTTCAATTAAAAGATTCTAATTAGTTGAGCTTTTCTTCAATTTAAGTTAAAGAAACTTTTATTTTCATATACCAAATTGTGATAAGATTTCAACCAATCCAAATAAGTAATGAGAGAAAAATTGACCCGTTGAGATAACAAGCATAAACTATTAATTAGACAGCAAATCGAAGGTTATGCCCAAAATTGTGTGACTTATGTTACTTGAAGTGGGCCCCTAGTTATCCTGATTTATCCCCAATACGAACTTTGTGGTATGATGAAGGTAAAAAAACAACTCATGGACTTATACTTATAAGATGTTCGAGATCAAGATGTAACAAAATGAATTGTGAAGAAAAAATCAAGGGAGTTGACGATAAGCTCATGAATGATTTGAAATTTTCAAAAAAAAAATCATGTAGGTTTCCCAGTTAAAAAAAATACTTCAAAAATTAAACAAAGAAACTGGCTCCTTAGATTGAAAATTAATTAGTTAGGAATTGAGTTAACTTTAATTCACCTCGAACCAATCATTACTTAGAGTCTTTGAGATCAAGATGCAAGAAAATGAATTTTGAAGAAAAAAATCATGGGAATTGCTAAAAATATCATGAATCGTTCGAGATTTTCAAATAAAATCATGTAGTTCACTTTCCCAGTTAAGAAAGGAAATTTTTCGATAATTCTTCCTCAGAGAAATAACAATATAATTGGCCAATTAACCGAAGAAAATAAGCTCCTTGGATTGGAAATTGGTAAGTCAGGGATAGTGTTCACTTAAATTTATTACGGACTAATGGAAGCATCTTGAACCAAAATTAATGTAGTTTGCCTCCAATGTATGCATAACTCAAATTTTCACGACCCAAATTATATAAAAAAAGCTCTAACAAACTCAAATAAGTCATGAGAGGACTCTCCCGTGGAGATAGGGACCATAAAGTAACGATTATAGAACAAATTGAAGCTACCGATATGATTTATCGAGAAAAAAAGTTGTAATTATGAGCTGACAACTTAACACATGCAACTCGAATATATGGAAATAGATATGGGGTAAATGGAATGGCGGTAAATAAAAAAAGTGTATTTATTATACAGATTTATAACGAATTTTGTTTATAGTTTATACTTATGGTTTAACCTTTTTTTAAAAGTACTCTTCACCGTTTCCGACGTCTAATTACAAATAACAAGCTTTTCACTCAATTTGTTTGTATTTTAGTTGGATCTTAACCCACAAGTTAGTGTTCCGCTTCCCTTTTCCTGATAATATCAAAGATTGTATAAATGTTCCCTTTTCGACGTCTAGCGAACTATCCACTACCTTATCGGAAGCTATATCAACACGCCACACCACGTATGTTATTGATTCTTCAAGTATTCCATTCGGAAAATGAGAAGGTGTTGCTAACAGGATGAATAACTCATATTTATATACCGGTAACTCTGAAATTGTTTTTTTTTTGATACTTTTTCGATTTATTGGTTCTATTCCATTAATATTTGTTTTTTTTTAATTATTATTACCTATCCCAAGGGATCTTTTTCACATACAAATACAATCATTGGTGATGTCTTATGGTTTTTCCTAACGTTGTATCGACTCTATTATCATTATCCATTATTATCCCAGCTTCCATCCATCAGATCTCTATACATATATGTGCCAGCTACATTATTCTCTTTTATTATCTGGACCACATTATCTTCTTATATCACTTCTTCTATTTCTTGATTTGTTCTTCTTAATACGTCATTTCTCCTTTCTTCTTCTCCATTATCAGCATCATTTCGATCAGCAGTTTTTTTCCTTTTTATTTTTCTTTGTACCTCATTTCTTGTGTGTTTTTTCCCCATTATCTGCATCATTTCGACCCATTTCTAATTGTCTTTTCTAATAGTTTTATATATCAAGTTTTGTTTTCATTTTCCTTCTACTTTATACCTTATTTCTTCTTTTCTTTGTCATACTCATTGTCTCTGCAGCATAATTTATGATGCGTCTTCTCTAATTGTGTTATATGTGTCAAGTTTTGTTTCCTTTTTCTTTTTCTTTATACCTCATTCGTTGTTTTTTTGTTATCTGCAACATTTCGACCTCTTTCTTTGTCATACTCATTGTTTCTGCAGCATAATTTATGATTCGTCCTCTCTAATTGTTTTATATGTGTCAAGTTTTGTTTCCTTTTTCTTTTTCTTTATACCTCATTCGTTGTTTTTTTGTTATCTGCAACATTTCGACCTCTTTCTTTGTCATACTCATTGTTTCTGCAGCATAATTTATGGTGCGTCTTCTCTAATTGTGTTATAGGCATCAAGTTTTGTGTTTTTATTTCCTAATTCCTCATACCTTATTTCGTCTTTTTCTTTATCATTATCATTCGAACTCTGTCTTTGTGCTTACTCATTGTCTTTGCAGCATAATTTATGATGCGTCTTCTCTAATTGTGTTATATGTGTCAAGTTTTGTTTCCTTTTTCTTTTTCTTTATACCTCATTCGTTGTTTTTTTGTTATCTGCAACATTTCGACCTCTTTCTTTGTCATACTCATTGTTTCTGCAGCATAATTTATGATTCGTCCTCTCTAATTGTTTTATATGTGTCAAGTTTTGTTTCCTTTTTCTTTTTCTTTATACCTCATTCGTTGTTTTTTTGTTATCTGCAACATTTCGACCTCTTTCTTTGTCATACTCATTGTTTCTGCAGCATAATTTATGATTCGTCCTCTCTAATTGTTTTATATGTGTCAAGTTTTGTTTCCTTTTTCTTTTTCTTTATACCTCATTCGTTGTTTTTTTGTTATCTGCAACATTTCGACCTCTTTCTTTGTCATACTCATTGTTTCTGCAGCATAATTTATGATTCGTCCTCTCTAATTGTTTTATATGTGTCAAGTTTTGTTTCCTTTTTCTTTTTCTTTATACCTCATTCGTTGTTTTTTTGTTATCTGCAACATTTCGACCTCTTTCTTTGTCATACTCATTGTTTCTGCAGCATAATTTATGATTCGTCCTCTCTAATTGTTTTATATGTGTCAAGTTTTGTTTCCTTTTTCTTTTTCTTTATACCTCATTCGTTGTTTTTTTGTTATCTGCAACATTTCGACCTCTTTCTTTGTCATACTCATTGTTTCTGCAGCATAATTTATGATTCGTCCTCTCTAATTGTTTTATATGTGTCAAGTTTTGTTTCCTTTTTCTTTTTCTTTATACCTCATTCGTTGTTTTTTTGTTATCTGCAACATTTCGACCTCTTTCTTTGTCATACTCATTGTTTCTGCAGCATAATTTATGGTGCGTCTTCTCTAATTGTGTTATAGGCATCAAGTTTTGTGTTTTTATTTCCTAATTCCTCATACCTTATTTCGTCTTTTTCTTTATCATTATCATTCGAACTCTGTCTTTGTGCTTACTCATTGTCTTTGCAGCATAATTTATGATGCGTCTTCTCTAATTGTGTTATATGTGTCAAGTTTTGTTTCCTTTTTCTTTTTCTTTATACCTCATTCGTTGTTTTTTTGTTATCTGCAACATTTCGACCTCTTTCTTTGTCATACTCATTGTTTCTGCAGCATAATTTATGATTCGTCCTCTCTAATTGTTTTATATGTGTCAAGTTTTGTTTCCTTTTTCTTTTTCTTTATACCTCATTCGTTGTTTTTTTGTTATCTGCAACATTTCGACCTCTTTCTTTGTCATACTCATTGTTTCTGCAGCATAATTTATGATTCGTCCTCTCTAATTGTTTTATATGTGTCAAGTTTTGTTTCCTTTTTCTTTTTCTTTATACCTCATTCGTTGTTTTTTTGTTATCTGCAACATTTCGACCTCTTTCTTTGTCATACTCATTGTTTCTGCAGCATAATTTATGATTCGTCCTCTCTAATTGTTTTATATGTGTCAAGTTTTGTTTCCTTTTTCTTTTTCTTTATACCTCATTCGTTGTTTTTTTGTTATCTGCAACATTTCGACCTCTTTCTTTGTCATACTCATTGTTTCTGCAGCATAATTTATGATTCGTCCTCTCTAATTGTTTTATATGTGTCAAGTTTTGTTTCCTTTTTCTTTTTCTTTATACCTCATTCGTTGTTTTTTTGTTATCTGCAACATTTCGACCTCTTTCTTTGTCATACTCATTGTCTCTGCAGCATAATTTATGATGCGTCTTCTCTAATTGTGTTATATGTGTCAAGTTTTGTTTCCTTTTTCTTTTTCTTTATACCTCATTCGCTGTTTTTTTGTTATCTGCAACATTTCGACCTCTTTCTTTGTCATACTCATTGTTTCTGCAGCATAATTTATGGTGCGTCTTCTCTAACTGTGTTATAGGCATCAAGTTTTGTGTTTTTATTTCCTAATTCCTCATACCTTATTTCGTCTTTTTCATTATCATTATCATTCGACTTCTTTGTTCTTACTCATTGTTTTATCTTCTTCTTTATACCTTATTTCTTCTTCTCCATTAACATTATCACACTTCTTTCTTCCTTTCTTCTTCATACTTTTCCATTTGGACAAAAGCTCTATTCGTTGCTTGTACCTTCGTTGTTACTTAAAATTAAAGAGCAAGATCGAAACTAGTCTCGTTCAACACTGCCTAAAGATATAAAAAAATCTAGACATCAAGTTAGAACTTATGTTTAAAAATAAACAGATTGAGGCTTTTCAAATAGGTAGATACAATGTATATATCAAAAAAAACCTATGTGATTCTCAGATTAATATGTGCTAACAGAGGTAGTGTTGCATTTTGTTGTTTAATTAAACTGAAATTCCAAATCACGAGTAAATTAAATTGTTGGAACCACAAATTCGTAAGCATTCTTTAATCATTACACATTGATTAAAGCGAACAATTTGTTTGATCTAAAACTGTCGATCAACATGTTGATACTAATTTTAGATAGAATACTTATAAACATAATTCATTTCATTAAAAAAAATAATGCAGGAATTAACAAAACTTTCTTCTTAACCAAATACGTTTATTTTCTCTTGATTCTTTTGAATGAAATGTTACAATACCCCATTTAAAAGTAATTTACACTATCATTTAGTTTTGTATGGCCAATAATAATTTATTTCTGTAATAAATCAATTTTTATACCCTTTTTATTAGATACACGATGTAGATGTGGGGCAAAACTAGCTTTCCAATGGCCAAAATTTAATATTAACGGTAGCAACATTAGAATTTAAAGACGGCGGTTGTAGAAACTACTGTTTTCGTTTCTGGTTTTAGTTTTCTCAAATAAAACATCATAGATCCCCAATGAAATTCATATTTTTAAAAAACTTCAATAGTTTGTTTCACATATTCAAGCTTCAGCAGCCTACAGAAACGTATCCAATTGTTTCATAGAATCGTACCATCAGATATAATAAGTCTCAGAGCAATGAAGAATCTGAATCTAGTTCTGTCTGTTTCTAAATTGACTATTACTACTACCATCAAATCCACTGCTGAAGAAGAAATTAACCTCTAAGATTATGTGACTCAAATTTGTTAGCGACAACATCTTTTTGCATTTCAGCAGTTGTGTTTTCCATCAACTTCCCTAAAGGAATCTTTACCATTTTATCTATAGCTGTTACATCTTGGGTATTGTCTTTTCGTAGCTTCTTCTTCTTCGTGCTGGGCAATTTTTGATTTTTGTACGTCATTCCGGGCTTTTGTAGCTTGTTTCAACACTTTACCTAAATCGAATTCTCTTTTCATGCGTGCTCCAATGTTTGCTGTTTGCCCCATTAAAAGAGGATCCGCGTTGTTTTCTTTATATAAACCTACAGCTTCTTTCCTTTTTGATCAATCAGATTTAAAGTAAAAATCAATTTTGGGACAACCATTCGGTGTATGTAGCAATTTTTCGGTGATAATTTGTATAATAATAAAAGAAAATGTAGTTTCTCGATATATGAATTTAAATCACCGTAATTGTCGGTTTATTTTCCATATTTTGTCAAGCACCAACGTGCTTGTTGAACACAATTATTGGCTTCTGATTTTTGATAAGAAAACGTGTAGGCTTCAGCTAATCGCACTCTTAAGGCAGTAAAATGTTTCACAAGACACCACGTAGTTATCCAGACGCGGCCTGGGATAATAATACTGTGAATTTTTGCTACAGGATTAAAGTATCGCAGTTACACTGAAGAAATATTTTAATTTCGTGTTTTTGCCAAAAATTTAAGGCTTTGGCCCCACAATGCATTGCAATAAACTATTTAGTCCAGGCTACCATTGTAAAAATGAGGTATTACCTTCGATTTGTATGAATCCGCATCGATTTGCATAAAAATCTGGAATTAAGCTTGACTTACCTCTATCCTCAAAATCTACCCTATGTCCATATGTAAGAATTATCCCTTATTGGGAAAAATGAATAAAATTATAAGTAAAAACATTCAATGAGTAGAAAAATACTTTTAAAGTTCGAATAAAAGTTGTTTAATGCTTTAATATAGTATTTTTCAGCCCGGCTTGATGTATTTTATCCCTTATAAAGCTCCTCTGGTTAATATGAAATTGAAAAAAAATTGATTCCTTTGTGGTAGGTTACTTATATTGAATTGACTCTTTTTATTTGTCTTCAACTCCATTATTTTGCACCCAAAAAATATTTACAGACGTACGCCTACAATTTTTTGGTTTATTTATTTTAAATTGACATTTTCCCATCTCTTTTAACTTGATTATTATTTATTTGAAATTTTCAACCCCTATAAATCATCTTTTATGTCAAAAAAAGGGAAAAAATTATTCACATCTTCGATGCATAATTTCACTTATACTCCAAAATGTACCTGCCTCAAAATTTAAAAAAAGGGTATTTAGTTTTTTGGCCATATCTCGGTTAATTTTCAATCAAATTAGTCGCTCAAAACGTAGATTTACAGGGAATTTTATAACCTATAAGTTTTTAAACGTTTCAAATTTTTCGGCCCCTCTATTTTTTAGATGGTAACGTTTAAAGGGTTCGAAATTGTATAGTTAAATTTCAGTTGTTTTAGAAGTTACAAAAAATTTCAAAAAAGCAAAATGTTTGTAAAAAAAATTATGCATTATAAATCGTTCAAACTTCCAGAAATTATTATTAGTACGTGAATAAAATAAATCATCACTGGATTATATTTTTATTGCAATTTGGGTACTATTGCTTAGGGTGAAATTGGAGTTTTTTCTACAAAAAAAATATAAATCGATCTCATTTCGGTTTTTATGCTAGAGAGTTCCACTAACTCTTATTCTAAAGCTTTTTAATGTTCTTTGAAAAAGGTTTGATACAATTACCTCGATAAGCTGACCGTTTTCCCGTACTCGACTTTGAATTTTAAAAAATTCAATCATTCCGAAAACCATTTTCTTTGTTTTTTTTAGAAGCTTCATTTTCTTTTCTTCCACTTTTTCTAATAAAATCAAAAGTATTTAAATTATTTATGAAAAATCGATTTAAAAAGTGGTTTTACTGAAGAAAAATGCTAAAAAAATTTTTGCTTACCTCCTAGTTAGGGTGGAACTCATCCCTAGTGCAAAAGGACACATCAGCGTAGGGTAGATTTTACTTTTTGAAGTAATCCCAACATGTTGTCAAAATTTCATTAAAATCGATGGACATCGGAGTTGAAAACATCTTTACAACAACTTTTATCCAAGTTAGATGCACATGATTTAATTTTATCACTAACACAGTCTTATAAAAAAATCTATTGCCCCTGAATGTCTTTCCGATTCTGGGTTTTCTAGTCAAATTACAACTATAGCCATGAAAGTACTAAATATGCTCTAATTTTTTGTTTTTTGCACTATTTATATTTTAAATAATCAAACGTTTGATTGAAATAGTGAATTGTACTATTTGTGGTGCTCATACAACAAAAAAGAGACAAGAAAAACCGCATATTCTGTCAAAAAGACTTACTCTGAGTATTCGGAAGTAAATATTAATCAAATTTGTAAATCCTATGTCAGATCTTCACAATTGCGTAAAGAATAGAAACATCCTTGATCAGATTTCGGTATTAACATGATCGGAATCATTTTAATAGGTGCTTCTTTTCTGCAGTAGAAGCCAAAAAGTTTCAATTGCAAGTAAACGTGGATATTACCAAACGTACAGTCTAGGAAATGTCCTGTTTAAACCTCGGCCTATTTATTTTAAAAAAATCATTCTTATGTCCTCAGAAGTAATGCCAGATTCATTGAAAGTCTATCAGTGAAAGTGAATATGTAGAATACTATTTACTGAATGAGTTTAGTGATATAAATTTTTGAAAACGAAAATCAGAGCTGTTAGCTTTGAGAATAAAAGATTCCTTGACATCAATAGTCACAATTGCAATTTATACAACAAGAGAAAGTATTTTTTCAGTGCTATTTGTAGACATGGGTTTGAAAGAATACATCTACTAACTAGCGACTTTTTCCTAATGGCAAAAGTTGAAAATGCGTTCAGGATAATGCACCAAGTTACCGATTCCTGTTGATACAATCTCACTAGCTCACACAGGCTTAGAATAATTCAAACATATACTACATTCTCTAGATTTGGCCCCCAACGTTTGTAGGCCTTTTCCAAAACTTAACAACACGTAAAATATTTGCTTCGATTGATAAGGTCATATATGTGGTGAATAAGTAGTTTGCAGAGGTGTAAACCTCAATGAAGACTATATTCAAAGATATAAAATGATATTTTTACTACTCTTTTATCGGGAACGGAAAAAAATGAAGGTATCATCATTTTTTATTATATATTTCACACTATCCATAACTAACTTTCATAATTCACTTATCACTTAACTAACTTACTTATTATTTTCTATTAAAGTCTACTAGCTTTTACCGCGACTTCGCTCACATCGAATCCATTAAATAAGTATCAGAAATCATTATAATAGAAAAGAACGAACTCTGTAGCTATATTAGAACCTAAAATGTAGAAAAATTGCCAAAAACCTACAAACATCCATAACTCCACATTGTATGTCCGCGCCTAACTCCTCTCCAACTCAACCGATTTAAGTGTTCAAAAACTCAAAAGAAAAAGGATGTTTCAGCGAGTGTTTTTAAACCAAAATGAATTCTGTAGCTATATTAGAACCTTAGATATAGATCTTTAATGTAGAAAAATTGCCAAAAACCTACAAACATCCACAACTCCACATTGAATGTCCGCGCCTAGTTCCTCTCCAACTGAACCGATTTAAGTGTTCAAAAACTCAAAAGAAAAAGGATGCTTCAGCGAGTGTTTTTGAATCAAAATGAATTCTGTAGCTATATTAGAACCTTAGATATAGATCTTTAATGTAGAAAAATTGCCAAAAACCTACAAACATCCACAACTCCACATTGAATGTCCGCGCCTAGTTCCTCTCCAACTGAACCGATTTAAGTGTTCAAAAACTCAAAAGAAAAAGGATGCTTCAGCGAGTGTTTTTGAATCAAAATGAATTCTGTAGCTATATTAGAACCTTAGATATAGATCTTTAATGTAGAAAAATTGCCAAAAACCTACAAACATCCACAACTCCACATTGAATGTCCGCGCCTAGTTCCTCTCCAACTGAACCGATTTAAGTGTTCAAAAACTCAAAAGAAAAAGGATGCTTCAGCGAGTGTTTTTGAATCAAAACGAACTCTGTAGCTATATTAGAACCTGAGATATAGATCTTTGAATGTAGAAAAATTGCCAAAAACCTACAAATATCCATAACTCCACATTGAATGTCCGCGCCTAGCTCCTCTCCAACTCAACCGATTTAAGTATACAAAAACTCGAAAGAAAAAGGATATTTCAGCGAGTGTTTTTAAACCAAAATGAATTCTGTAGCTATATTAGAACCTGAGATATAGATCTTTAATGTAGAAAAATTGCCAAAAACCTACAAACATCCACAACTCCACATTGAATGTCCGCGCCTAGTTCCTCTCCAACTGAACCGATTTAAGTGTTCAAAAACTCAAAAGAAGAAGGATGTTTCAGCGAGTGTTCTTAAACCAGAACGAAAAAGGTCACTATGGGCTAGATCTGGTGAATACGGTAGGTGGTCAACCAATTCGAAGGGCAATTAGTAAATTGTAGCCATGGCGATCACTAAAATGTGAAAAAGTGCGTTATCTTGATTTAAAAGCACTTTCTTCCTCAAATGCGATCGCTGCTTTGCAATTTCTCCTTTTATCTTATCAAGCAATGATGTGTGATACTTTTTTTGTTATTGCTCCAGATTTTTGAAGAAAGTCGATAAACACAACTTCATGAATACTCCAAAAAACGATTGTGTATTCAGGTTTTATTTACAGTTAGGAATAGATGCAAATAATCCTACTTATTCTGCTCTAACCGCCCTCTAAGGCCTGGGAAATGTTTATTCGAATGCAGCTTTACTCTAAAGTTACCTAATCATAATACGACGGTCATCGAGTACCCATTTGATAAACTTTTTCGATTATATCGCTCATTGTCGCAGTTTTTGGCCGAATGCAATATTTAACAGTTGTGAATGAAAGTGCAAAGTCCTCATAGTGTCCAGTTCTTTTTTATATTTGCGTAAGTTTTTCTACTTTTCGAACTACCCACATATACGATATTCAATCAAAAATTAAGCGTCCAAAATGGTTGAGATCTTAGTGAGAATCTTTCAAGATTCAATTTCAATAAATTATTTTGATAATTTCTATCAAATTGACATCGGAAACTTCTCAGACAATCCTCATATACTTATTTAATAAGAAGTTTTAGTTTTTACGGCACCCCTACAACACTATTATTGATTAAATTCGATAGAAACCATAAATACAAGCGCCGATTTTTGCAGAAACCGACAACCTCACAACCGTCGTGCTTTTATAACATAAAAATGCCTCTCCCAGAAAGCGTTCAATTAATCCATATTGTATAAACGAAAGCATCAAGATTAATACACTCGTAAGTTTCTGAAGGACAGAGTCGATTAAATTGTAGTGTGGATTTAGTACATATGGATTAGTTAATTAAGCTTAAATCCACCAATATTATAAAGGTCTTACTAAAATTATACTTCGTAGTTGTAAACTACAGTAAAAGAAATATGTGCTATCAATGTTACTAGGGCTTACGCTATTCCCATTTCCTTTGAAGTAACTTTTCAAATTAAAATCCTTCGTCGGCGTTATTGACTTTCAAGAAATGTGTTTAACCCACAAATATTTATCGAGGGTTAATTCCGTGAAACAAGAAATTAACTACTACATTCGAAACTTTCGTAACTGAAGTTTCATTTTACATCTATGAGATGAGAGATTGATCAAACAGCTTAATTTAGTTACTGGTGCTACACTAGAATTTAAATCTAAACCTCTTCGAGTTTTCCATCCTGGACTGGCGTTAGCATTCCACAAAATGGTTGTTCTTCGCTAAATTAGTGTTTGCTGTTTTTATTCGTCGTTCTGTAAGCTCTTTAGCTGTTGCTTCACGAGGTTTGGTCATCAACTTCTCCTTTTTCTTTATACGTAGAATTATTTTCACGTACTCAGCTGCGGCGTGTATTCCACGTTTCATGTTGTAAGTACTAATGTCTGCACATGAAGAATGTGTGCTTTACGTTGTCCGTAGCTTGGTCTTCGTTACTTCTTCCTATTCATCCTTTGACAGGTGATTAGAGTCGAGCAGTCCACCTCCTATCTCGTTGGTCCGTATCATCCATCTGCTGCCAGTGGTCCTTTAGCATGATTCTTTTTTCCTTTGAGATTCTGCCTCTGTAGATGATTTCACCGACCTCTACGGTTATGGTTCCCAAATTGGTTCATACTGCTGGTTCTGATACAGAGCTGCAAACTCTAACAGTAGCTCTGCGTTGCACTCTGGCTATTCTTTTGCGGTGCAGCTCTTTATCCATAATATCTCCCTATACCTCAGGACGGTCCATAAGTATTGGATTTGTGACTGACATCAACAGTCTCCTCTTGACGTTCAATATTTCTTATTAAATGACTGACCTTCATTTGCTTCTTTTCTCATATATTCTCCAAAACACATTTTAGAGTCTATGGTGAATATTCATTATTTCATAAACTCTTTAGTCTTCCGTCTTTCATCGCTTGAATATAGTTAATCTTTTCCACTGCTAGCGATCGTCCATGTTCATCAAGACATCTCCCTCCAAGTCCATATGGCGTTGGTTAGCCTCTCTTGTATCTCTTCTTTGTTTCTTCCAGTGATAACGATAGTCATGTCATGGGCATAATCTATGAGATGGCTTCCGACTGGCAGCTTTAATCATCATAGGATATGTTCCAACGCACCAGTTCTAGAATTTATCCTTGTGCCGCTTATTTCTCAGACCATTCCCTGTTTCACAAAGGAGCTGTCATTTCCTAAGATAATTTTCTGCCGTAACAAGAAAGCGAGAGGAAGCAGTGTGGTTATTCCTTTGGGTGTTTCCTAACGTCGATGGTTGCAAGAAGAATGATCTTCATCTAATATTGATTCTTCCCTTCTCCTACCTGAAACGGTTCTGTTGATACTGAAAACTTATCTGCAATTGGTTTGCCCATACTTTCAGAGAGGTCGCTACTAGCTATCACTGTTATTAAAAGCCTTGCCAGATCTTTCTGTGACCTTAGATAACGTGACAATAAGTGCAATTGGGGGATAATGCGATGCTTGATTTTTATCTTCTCCTTTGTGCCATTTTCAAATGAAACGGTAAATAGAGTGGTGAGGCGATTTAATGTGCAAGACATAACGGCCCAAAAAACACCCTTTAGAGTATGTATTGGATCGTTTATGCTTTTTTTCTCATTCTCTTCGAACAGGTATCAAAAATTTGCTCATTATCATGATGACTGATGCGAAAGTTGACTCCGTCACTGAAAAGTCATCGAGTGAGGTAACGCGGATTCGGCTATTCTCTACACCTCGTAGTAGTCCAGTCTAACATCCAATACAGCCAATTTTTCAAGCGATTATTCAAATATTTGAGCCACCCTCGTAATTGGAGTGAATTGAAATAATGATATTACCAAAGTACTTCATAGAATCTATTCCTGTGGAAATTTTTTATTTAAAACAATTTTTCAACAAACTGGACTTGTCTCAATTATCTTCAATCATAAAAAATTTGAAAATACAGGGTGTTTGGAATAAAAACTGACTTTATTGCTTCTTTTATTTTTTGTAGCCGATTGTAGCTGGTTTTATATATTCTACAAATTATTCAAATGGATGATAATGAAAATTTAGTTCTACCAACGCCTCTTGATGGTGTCCTTAACGAAGAAGGTGGCGGCATGATTAATGGTGAAGCTTCCTGTTCCAATCCAATTCAATTGTCCGATACAAATTAATGGACGTTACCATTATGGTGTAATTAATCATAAATTTCCTGTTATTCCGTTGTCAAGTGTGTCGAAAATTTTAAATTTCGCGAACATTTTAGGATCACGTAAATGATTATTGATATCAATCGAAGCCAACAATTGCAATTGAAAATAATTAGTAGCGTCTTAGTCCAGTGAGTACAGCCCAATTAGAGCCAAAAGTTAACATCAAACTTTTGACCGCTGAGCGATATATTTTTGTTTAAATTTTTAAAATTTCGAATTTCAAATAACTCGGAATCTATGGCGAATTTCGAAAAAAGTGAGAGGATCAAAAATGTAGTTCAAAAAATTTTCTACAAAAAAGATTACCTGTAGTTTTTTCCTTATCTCAAAATTACTGTTATAAAAAGCTAATTTCGTGTTATTGGATTTTTTTAACAGTGCATTTTTTGCGGATAACTCAAAAAAGACTTGAAATTTGGAAGTAAATTTCTGTAAAAGAATACGGTGCAGGAAATTACCTTCAAATATGATTTTTCCTAACCTACAAAAAATTCTAAAATGTCAGAAATTGTCTTTTAAAATCTTGATTGTTGTAAGTACTCTAAACTTAAGTGAGGGACAGAGATAATCTTTAACAACGCTATTCTTGTGAAAACTTTGTTTGAACTTTTACCAAAAATAGAGACAATATTAAAAATCGAATATAAGAAATCAATTGCAATCTAGTCGATTTCGATCACTCTCGAGCATTTCTTCCAAGAGGAATTCCGTGCTCGTCACTGTCTTCTCCTGCAGGTCTCTCCGTCAAAAAATTCTTATTTGGGGAGGAAGTTAAATCTCGACAACACAGCTACAAAACTTATACTTCAGTTTTCTCATTATTTTGCAAAAAGGGCTGGTATTCAACAACTTATAAAAAAGTAACCAAATTTGTCAACTATGAAAAAATCTAACATTAGTAAAAGTAGTTTTTTTCCTATAACAGAGTGAGTTCAAAGGTATAATTGGTCTCATTTTGAAGGTAATCGTCTAATTGACGACCTCAAGCAAAGGTTCGCTGCTGGGCGTAGCAGAGTCACAGACACATGTGTTTTAAGTTCACCCAGACAATCAGCAAAAAACAATCCTGTTCGTGTTGTTTTGCAAGAAAATTTTACAAGTCTGAATTTTTTTGCAGATGTAGTTGAAAAGTAGAGACTCTAACGAATAAAATGCACTTTCTTTCGTCCTGAAATGTTGTGTTTTCGAGGAGGTATAGCAGTTTCTTCTTCAGCCAGATACGTAATTTCCCTCAGACTCTACCTGACGCATAAACTTTTAAGTAAGATGCGACTCCGAAGTTTGAGCGCATTTTACAAAGAAATGTCAGCTCTTAGGACAAAATCACAGAAAACCTTTTTTGTAGAGAATTTCTTAAACTACATATTTGATCCCTTCAGTTTTTTCGAAATTTGGTATAGATTTCGAGTTATTTGCAAAATTCGGTTCGTAAAATGTGTAAAATTTCATGACATTTCGATTAGTCAGAAAAAAGTGACAGTTATTTAAGTGAAGCTACTTTTGTTATTTTCGAAAGATTTAATTCAGAACAATATCGTGTGTTAATTTATCATTGCTTCGAAAAAAAAATACTGTACAAGAACAACAATGGCCTCAAAAGTTTTACACCGATGATATTGAACGTTCTGGTCGATCAATTGAAGTGGTTACTTCAGAAAACATCAGAAAAGTCCACAAATTGGTTATATCTAATCGTAAATTGAGATTTCTAAGGTCGTAAAGATATCAGAGCCATGGGTTCACAATTATGCATGAACATTTGACCATGAGAAGCTTTTTCAAAAGTGGGTGAAGCGTTTACTCATAGTCGATAATAGACAACAAGGTGTTGATGATTCAGAGTAGTTTTTGGCCATGTTTACACGTAATGAATCAGATTTTTTGCATCGAAACATCTCAATAGATGAAACATAGATCCATCACTTTACTCTGGAATCAAAATGATCATTATCTGAGTGGACTGCAGACGGTGAATCACGTCTGAATCACGTCTGAAGCGTCCAAAGGCCACAATAGTGAGCTGGGAAGCTTATGGCTTCAGTATTTTGGGATACGCATGGAATATTGTTCATCGACTATCCCCAAAAGGAAGAAACAATCAATAGCGAATACTACATAGAGTTTTTGGATCGTTTGAATGCAAAAATCAAAGAAAAACGGCCTTATACATCGAAGTCGATGGCAACGGCGATTGAATTGAAGGAACTACACTCCGAATTGCTTCCTCATCCACCGTATAATCCAGATATGGCCCCCAGTGACTACTGGCTATTCGCTGATCTCAAATAAAGCGCGCCGGTATGAAATTCAGCTCAAATGAAGAAGAAATTGCTGAAACTGAAGCCTATTTTGAGGCAAAAGTCAAATCCTTCTACAAGCACGGCATCGAGAAGCTAAAGAAGCGTTGAAATGATTGTATTACTCTTGAAAGAGATTACATTGATGAATTAAATCGATTTTGGTAAAACAAAAAATGTGTTTTACTCACTTAGTCACACGATTTATTGAGTAATGAGTTAGCAAAAATTCTGACAATAAAAAAGCGGCTTCCAACCAAATGCTGCATCTTGTAATAATCAGTTACCGTATATCTCAAAGTAACAACACTCGTACATACTCATGTTTTATATAAGAATAAGCTCTTCAGTGTTATAAATGCTCACGTGAATATACAAAACTTTTACAAACTTATGTACTTGGCGTTAAACTGTATGTTAACGACTTTGACATAAATAAATATTTACGTTGTTGCGAACACGATGAACACCTCGAGATAACATGTTTATTCATTTTTCTTTCCGTTAAAGCGAGTAATCCACTTAGTTTTAATTTCAACTATGTCGATTATGCTTGAACGCCCTATTGAACATAAGAGAATAATTACTTTCCATTTGAAACCAAGCAGATTACAGTAAATTACGTTCTTATGTAAGTATACTATTTTTCAAGTCAAGTGAATCATATCAAAGCGAAAATCCATGAAATCCATTGACGTAGAAATACAAATATGTTATGCATTCACGCAGAAAAAGTTTCTAGAATGAAGCGACGAAAATATAAGAACTTTAAATATAAAATTTTTGTGAAGATAAGCAAAAAGACCTGTATAATTTATTTAGAATATCTGATTTATTCTTTTGGAAATCATCAACACGTCGCACAGTCACTACAGTCCAGCATCTCTTAATAACCTTGTAGGCGAGCTCTATGTAAATTGTAAAATCTTTCCCAATTGATTCGTGATTTGCACCATCGATTCAAACAATTTCCTTGCCAAAAACATCCTACAAAACCCCTGGATCCCTACTAGACGGCGCGTTTCCTCAAAACCCAAAAGGAAACTTCCCTATCCCTCTTCGGCTGTTAGCGACGGTCTGTGAAGATTTCACGAGAAAATAATTTTCCTGTAACCTGGTGAACCGCTTCACCAGCCAAATGGCCGCTTACTTAAATAAAGAAAGCATCTATTACATTTTCCGGAAAGCTGTTTGTTTCGTTGAGTCATTTTTTTCCCCATTACTTCACTACACTCCTATAAACCATCAAAATCTCAGCCCTTTAGAGGAAGTTATTCTTATATCATGGACATTCTATGTATTTTCCATACCCCGAATAAAAATGTCCTTATTCATCATCAAAATAAACCTTTTCTCCCTCTTATATTGCCTTAAGGATCATACATATATAAATTATGTGATTTACTAGATTATAAAATCGATTGTATTATTATAGTGTCCTATATGCTTTGTGTCTAACCATTTTCTCCATTGTCTTTCAGTCATTCCAAAGTGTCTTAACCATCCCGCTTTCTGCGCTTTTATTATTATATGGGTTATATTTTGGTCCTTAAATGGTTCTAATAACTTTTGGTGCTTCTTCTGTATATTTCAACTTTTCCATTTTCACTTTAAATCCATCCGAAAATATTTCGTTACCATATTTTTACTTGATTCAGTAAAGCCACTTTGAAAATCGGTTCGTAAATAATTCCAAGTATAAATTGGTGGGTAATTCTCAGAAACAGATTGTATTGCAGCTTCAGAGAAAAAACTGGACCCGAGAAAAAGTATTTTCAGAATTTTAGGTCCATCACTAAAGGGCGTATTGGAAAATATGACATTGAAAAACGAAATTTTTGAAAATTTTCCCAAATAAGTGACAATCGAATGCTTCAGCAAATTCTTCGTATTTGTCATTCCACAAGGTTCAGCCTCTCTTCAAATAAGTGATGGGGTAGAGTGGGAAAAAATACCCGTAAGTCCGGTTCTGATCGGCCGATTTTTATAAACTTGATGTTGCTTCAAACAGCTTTGTCCAGCGATACAAAATATATAAATGCTGAGCAATATAGCTAGCAAGTGAATGCTAGAGGGTGTTGTTCGTGCTTCTCCGGGCCATTTTTCCCTGAGCTGAAGTCTGGCTATTGAATAACAAGACTGCGAGCCTAGAGGGAGCCCTAGACAGTTGTGGTGAAAAATGAGTAAAGAGTTGGGTATCTATATGTCTTGTATACGCACGTTCCAAAACAAGTTTCCGTCATTATTATAATATTTGTGCAGTAGCGTTTTGAAACGAACACAGGAGCAAAGTATCAATCTCAAATTTCTTGTAAAATTGAAAAAAACTCCAACTGAGTGCTATAAATTGTTGCAAGAGGCATATGGGGACAATTATCTATCTCGTGCGCGTGTTTTTGAGTGGTGTAAGCTGTCCCCTGTGACTGTTTCAGCTCCGGAAACAGTGACCAAAATCAACCAAATTGTGCGTGCAGTTCGTCGAATGAGCATCCGAATGATTGCCGAGACTGTAGACGCCGATAAAGAAACGGTTAGAAAAATTTAACACGAGGAATTACACGTCACAAAAGTCTATGCGAAGTTGGTGCCAAAAAATCTGTCTCCTTGCCAAAAACTCTTACGTCAAGGGGTCTGCTCAGATTTCCTTCAAAGGTTAGAAAAAGTTCTGCTTCGAAAGGAATTCGATTAGAGTCGATGGTAGCGGTAAACCAAAAAAATGCAAAGTTCCTAAATGAACTCACCAAAGAAGATTTCCAGCACTGCTTCGATCAATGGAAAAAACGTATGGAAAGGTGTGTGGCGAGGGGATGGGAGTATATTGAAGGGGGAACATTGAGATATGTCCGCTAGCCGTTCTTAGTTGCCCACCCGGTACTTATAAGATATATGAAATGAGTGGATGAAAATAATTAATTTTTGTTTTTATTCCACTGAAAAAAACGCGAGTTTCCTGATGACATATAAAATTCTACGAAAATTATTAGTAGTCCAATCCTGTTTGCTCGTTCAGTTATGAATACAAATAGGATAATTTTCCGGATCATATTTCCTATATATGTTACCCTAGCTCGGTATCCTCTCGATCTGGTTCTAATTTCTCAAAAATATCCCTTATTTCACAGTTTTATCCGACATTAAGTGAGCAGAACCTTTTATTTTTGGGTAGTTTCCCAGAAAGATGTGGATCATTACCACTGTTAAATTTTCCAATCCTTCCCTGACAGTAGCATGCTGCTCCTACTATGTTTGTCTATACATTCCCCAACCTTTTCTTCCAACGTCCCTGCGGCCCTTTTTTACTATTCATAATGTTGAAGAGTCGATATTCGATTCCATCTGAGAACATGACCGATGTTTGACAATTTTCGATATTTTTCTACTGTTAAAAGTTGCTTAGCCTAAGACTGCTTTATTTTCTTGCAAATACTTCTATGCGGTTGATTGTGGTGTCCAAACTATAGCTCCATACAACAACACGGACCAAATAAAACATTCAATCATCCTTTATCTCAAATTTTGTTTCTATTTATTCATATTCAGTCACATTTCTTGTCCCCAAACATCAAGGAACCTTTGAAATATTTTTTGAAATCTCCAGAAAGATTCAGAAAATTTGCCAGTCTCTAAGAAATCTTCTTTTTTTAATAGGACCCTTTGTCAATTCCGAATATTTAGCCTCTTCTTGAGCTTTTCTTGTAAAGCTGAGCTCCATCTCTAATGTAAACTTTCTGGTGTTGTCCTGTGGTTTCCATATGTTTTTTTTCTGCTTTTACGCCCATCATCCTCATCATATACTGAATTAGTTCTCTTCATCTATTTCTAAGGCTCACTCTTTATTTTATACATGTATATTTAATTATTCTCAGTGTTTACATTCCAGAAGTCCTTATTTTATAGATTCCATCAATTAAATGTATATTAAGACTATAGAATTTCTTTTATTAACAAAAAGTTTCCTAGAAATATGTAGATCGTTATCAAAAAATTAGTTAAATTTATGAAAAACTCTTAAAACATCAATAAACTTTGTTAAAATATTTTAAAAGAGAAAAAATCAGAAATTTTTTAGTTTCTGGAAAATCTACTTTATCTGTTTGATTCCAATTATCAGCCTCTTCTTGAGATGCTGAGCTTTAGCTCTCACACGTCTTTTTGGGGTTCTTCAAAGTGCTCTCAATATGTTTGGTTTCTGCATTTTGTCCACTCTCCTCGACTAATGAACACACTTGTTTACCACACCACTACACCAACACTCACTCACTCAACACTCACAAGTCTTCAGAGACTGAAAGTAATCTGTCTTCAGTCTCTGAAAGACGAGTCATCAACGGTTCCAAAAATTCTTACTTACACCTGATCTGTTAACTGGCATTCTTTTGATATGATCTCTCCAATCGGTTCAAATCCAACGAAGAAGGACCTATTCAACTTTGGTGTTGAACGGGTATCTTCTGCAGCAGGAAGAAAGTGCAATAAAACCTTGGAATTTATCTGGATCGATAAATAATCTGGAGAACCCACATACAAATAAACAGAGAGAATTTGGACGTAAAACTCAGTAAACTGCACTAGTTAATAGGTCGATGATCTTAATTAACAGTCAATAACAAACTGTTACTATACAAAGTCACATTGAAACCCATCTGTAATTATGGTATTGAACTATGGGGCACTGCATCGAAATCAAACATAGCAAGTCTATTGAGATTTTGGTCTAAAGATTATGTTTAATGCTCTATAGTATTCATCCATATTAGAGAATTAAAAAGATCCTTATCTCTAATATTAACAGAACTATCAAACACTTATAAACCAAAAATCGTATCTTCTTACTAATTAAAGCAGAAATAGCGCACTTGAAAAATGAAGATGCCACCACCGTATTTATGTTTGTATGATCACATTTTGGTATAAAAGGAAATGAAGAAGTAGATCAGATAGCCCGATCAGCAAAAAACAACCAGAATCCTTTTTTAATGATGTGATATGTCAAATAAATCCTTGGCTTCAACCAACATCGAGCTTACGACTGGTTCGTAGCAATTTAATTTATAAAAATATAATAACTATAGAGACTATATAAAAGCTTCTAAACTTCCTTCATAACCTCCAAGTATTTTTACGGATACCTGGAGCTTACAAACGCAATGTAGTGTCCAGATATGATCGGAACTATGATGATGATATAGGCCCTGACGGCAGTTACCGATGGATTAAGCAATAAATTTCGTGTATTAGTGGGTCCACACCGATACAGACTTCCATAAAATTCTATAGAATTTTGTCTGTGCAAACTAGTACAGTACAGTACAGACAAATAAAGTCGGAGTATGCATGTACCTAAGTCTAGCTAAGAAATTTAAATTTTTAGAAGAATGAAACTTTGGAAAAGTCTGAAGTAATGAAAAGTCTGTATGGACATTCTTTCCAAATGTTTGGGCAAAATTTTTTAATCCAACTTCATAGTCTGTACATATATCTGTACGTACAAAAGTCTGAATCGTGTGGACCCACCATAAGACATTGCCGCAAA
This sequence comes from Diorhabda sublineata, assembly GCF_026230105.1. Lineage (NCBI taxonomy): Eukaryota > Metazoa > Arthropoda > Insecta > Coleoptera > Chrysomelidae > Diorhabda > Diorhabda sublineata. The sequence continues at coordinate 33,657,061 of NC_079478.1, read as the reverse complement.
TCTGAAGGATAACCGTTTTTTTTTATAACAGCAAAAGAGAAAGCATTTGTCACTTATATTCAGAAGTCCTTTGATTGGGGCTTCCCATTACGAGAGTCAGATGTAAAGATCTTTGTGAAAAACTATTTAAATTCTAAAGCGATCGAAGAACTACGTTTCGTCAAAAGAACGTAGGGTGAAGAAGATGGAATAGAAGCCCAAGGATTTCTATGTTTCGTAAAAATTGACAGACAAATATTCAGGCCTATTGAGAATGATATTCCTGTGATTCCAAAATATCGAAGATATCGAGATGATAGCTTCCATCTATCTGAATTTAATTTTTGTTATATAATATATTGTTTTGTGTTCGAATTTTTTTATTAATTTTTTTGTTAGCTCAAGTTTTCTAAATAAAAGTGTTTGGGGAAACAAGTGTTTGATTCTAGTTATGATACCTATATTAAGACATTAGGTCACCCTAGAGGTCAAAGAATAGAATTTTTCAGAAATACCACAAAATATATCAAAATAACAGAAACATGATTTTATTATATATGTCAGTGCTTATTATAATAATTTTTTTGGAGCAATATATTTGAAAATGACGGCTGCACAGCGTTTTTTGCGACGAAATCCTTTTCTTTAAGCTTCACAGCTGGATTCACAGCTCCGGTAATTTTTTAAATCATATTTAGCTAATGAATTTTGTTGAATATCTATAATAACTGCTAGAGAAGTAGATCGTAAATCCTCAGATTAATCTTTTAACCGGTCAGTAAGTTTATACGCTGTCGATCTCCAGGCACATTCCGTAACTGTCCGGGCCAATTAATTGCCTCAAGTCTTAATCATGACGATTAAATGGTCTTCTTTGAGATATTTTTGGTTTCTTCATGCCGCAAAACGACATTTTTGTTCCTTTATTCTCACTGTACACCACTTTCTCGCTCATTGTCAAAAAACATCAATAATAACACTGGAAAAAGAAACGAGATATCACAGATGTATCGAGAAAAATGAGTGTTTGTTTACTAGCCTCTTTCTCTAATGCTTGACTGTTCCTCATTGACTAAAAGAGCCGTTCGATAAGTCTAACCTCGTCTAAGACTGTTCAGGGTATAAATATTTTCAACAGCCGTACCTCACAATAGGAATTCGCTATGGATCAGACGACCTTGTACTTAAAATCGAGAACCCAGTACTCAAAAGTTTGTCCTGGTCATAATCCCTTAAAACGCCTTTTTATAGGTCCTAGAGGACATTTCAAAATGAATAAAATAAAAATAGTGTTTTCTCGGGCCTAGGAATAGGTAATAATTTGTATATAAGTCCATATAAAAAAGTAAAACAGTTTGCAGCATGCCCGGAATTAAATATTATTATTAGAAAAGAAGTCGTTAACAAAGTATGATGCACTTTCCAGATTTGATTTCAATTGGCAAGTGATGATGCATTTTTTTGCGTTGTAAAATATTGAGCCGTTAACTAATTCTAAGCGTGGAGTTGGTAGGTAAAGGTCGTGCTTTCTGAAATTGGGTGTTTACGAATTAGGCCAACGGAATCAAAGATGAATAAGGTAGGAAGATTCAGAATTTTCAATCTTTTAAAGAAGTCCTTGCAGTGAGCCTTTTAGTCATGATCTCAGCGCAAAACAAGAGGAACTTAATATTTAGATAAGGCGGCAATATGTGAGTCCCGTTTCAAGGAATTGTCTACAACAAACCCTAAGAATTTTACAGATTCAACGACGTCAATGGTGTTGTTAAATAAGAAAGGCCGCAATGTATTAGAAGCGTTGAAAAAGAGAAAATTGAAATCACACCATGATTCAATGGTGATTAGGTCACTAGATATGATCCTATGAAGTGCCCTGAAACCAGGGCTGCTCCAAGAGAAACTAGTGTCGTCTGCAAATAAACATATTTTACAACTGATCTTTAGATAGGCGATGTCGTTTATAAACAAAAGAAACAGAATAGGGCCTAGTACTGAGCCTTGGGGCACTCCAAATTCTATTGGCTTGCAAGAAGACATCGTGGAATCGAACCTTACAAGCTGTTGGTAAGGTATGACTTGAACCATGCGAGAGGTGTTCCTCTGAAACCGTAGAACTGCAATTTGTTGATTAAAATATTATGATTAACACAATCGAAAGCCTTAGATAAATCACAAAAAGTTGTCGTGGAGTGATGGCTGTTTGGGCTAGAGTAGACATTATTTAGGAGGTAGGATATAGCATCATTTGTGCATTTGTTACTTAAAAAAAAATCAAATTGTCTTTGAGCAAGTTAATTTGTATTTTGCTACTAATCATTTGCTCATTATAAATTTTCCAGATTGCATATTAACATGGTTGTTAAAAAATTCGATAATCTAGATTTACCATACAATTATTTCAATACCAATAATTGATAGTACTTACAAAAAAATTCGTGATAGAACGATAAAACGATAAAAAATTCAATAAACTTATTTCATCACACCAACCACTTTTGTTTGATTTGATTTGAAAATTTTATCAGACAAAATTATGTTTAATGGAAATTGATTCAATTTTCACCTTGAAATATAAAGGATATGTACCGCCATGTTAACAAAGTATCTTAACAATCGAATCTCCCCCGATTATGTCTAACGTCGTCTAAAGCTTCGCAATTCGTTTTTAATGAAGTAATTAGTATGGAATTACAACCCATATAATGTGATTATCTACTGAAGGTATTCAGTTTACATACAAAACGCTTCTATCGTAATTTGTTAATTCATTACAACGACCCTACCGAGCTGATTTGATTGATAGAAGCAGGAGCTCCATTTTCCAACAGATTGTATGTAGCTAATTTATTACCAAAGCTATACCCACCCCATTATTCAGTGAAGAATTCAAAAGGGTAATCAATGAGTAGGGGATGTTAAATAAAACTATATTGGTTGATGATGTTTTTTTATTAAATTGTACTTTTTTTCATTCATTCCATTTCATAATTTATAAGATGTTAAATGGATAGATTATATTTTTTAGTCGATGAAATAATCAATTTTTTAGGCGACGCCATCTGAAAGTTTTTCGTTCTGTATTCATTTACAAACCGATAGTTGCGTTTTGAGTGTTCCATGTAGTGAAAGTGACAGTTGCGTTCTGCAAAACACTTTCGGGGCGCTCTGGAGTAACTACCTTAAATGTGACTCTAGCCACTTTAATGTTGACAGTTGACAGTTTCACTTGTTACTTGTTTTTTTTCGAACTTCTTCTTACGAAACCATTTCTATAAAAAATTTTGTTGGTTCTCCAACATTTTCTCTTTATTATCCTAACATGTATGGCTCAAAATATCATATACATTGCGACCGAAAGAATCCTTTTTGTTGCTGTGAAACTGGGAATACTACTGCTCACAACTGATCTATTGAATCTTTAAGAAATCTCAAGACGAAGGATGGCTCCAGCAGCATTATCTAAATCTAACTTCCCCAGGTGTAGTGCTCTGGAGCTCACACTTTTAACGAATGTGGATTTCGTTTTTTACTTAGCATAATCTGTTGAGTTTTGTATACTCAGGTGTCTACTGAGGTAGTAATTCCCCGACCAGCACCCTCTTAAATCGCTCTTCCCAAATTGTTACATTCAATAGATCTTTTTGGTTATAGATTCCCTTTGCTCACCTCAGCAAAGTAGATTATCCCAGTACCTTTTTTTCTCCTATCTAAGTCCTCTCAATTGTCCTGTAGCCCACAAAAGGGTTCAGGTCCTACAAAAGGTTTATCAGCTCTTTTTTTTAACAAGTCTGTCTGGTATTTTATTCTCTTCAACTCCGGTTTATCCCAGAAACCATCGGAGGGTGACTTGATTCTTATTGACTAGCTTGTTCAACTTGTCCAGGCACTTCCAAAACTGCTTGGGTCTAGAATTCAGAATTCTAATGGGTACTAGACTTTAAAAAAAGTATAATCTCATACATAATTTTGCTTCAAATTGAGCTGGACATATTTTCCGATTGCATATGTTTCTGCTAGAAAATACTTAAGCAATAGAAGTATTTGAGTATCTGGGTCCGTACTTTTCTATACCTGTCTGCTGTTTTGGACCCCTCCTTGTATCATTAGATGGAATTTCTAATATGCTGCTTTGATCCCATTTACTTCTTTCTCACAGCTTTACTTTTTCGGTTTACATCATGGGGCATGTCCCTGATTTGATCACTTTCTGAAGGAAGTCTCTACCTTTCTAAGTATTTCTAAGTTTTTCCACTACTCTTTTTAATAATATATGGAGGAGGTGGAAAAGCTGGAATTTCTTTCCGTGCCTTGGTTTTATATGTGCAAGTAAGTCTTTGAAACTTCTCATAGTGCTCAGATCATTTCTAGTAGCCCAGACCACTGTCCTATACGTGTTGAACATCTATAGCAAGATGTTTTCCTGCAAAATTTCTGCACACCAACAGGACTCTCGTGTTTTCTAGCTCTAATTCTAACTTTTTTGTAAACTTCAATTGGTCACTCTCCTACCTTCTCTTTGAGACATCTAAAAACATATTTAATTTCCAATAATTTTTTCTACTAAAATCATCTCTATATTATCATTCCATTAAAGTTTTTCTTTGTATGATTTTTTCAGATGCTGAAATCCTGTAGAAAATTAAGCATGACCGTTCGATCTCCAAATTTACCTACAGCAGGTTATGGAGGAGGTGCTCCGTGGCAGATGCGACAAACTTGTTCATGGATGGATAGACATGGACGACCCGTATCTCCTCCTATGGAATACACCAGATCAGGTCCAGTACCACCTCAGAGGTATGGATATGGTAGACCTTCAAGCAAGGACAGGAGTATAAGAAGGGTGAGTTTTTTCTACCATTCTACAATAGACTGTTTATTAAAAATCAGAAAATTGTTATTATTTATCAATAACTAATATTTGTTAAACTCAAACCTATTCACTATCATCTTCTATGGAAGCTAATTTTAACTTGATTTGCTAATGATCTTTCGAATTTTCCAACCAGGGTTTAGTCTCATTTCTCTATTATTTCATATTCTATAATATAATTTGAACTAACTCACATTTGTGCTTATCCATAACGAATTTTTTTAATTCCCGATCCTCATTCTTTTCCAATTTATCTGTATCCAGAACTAAGGCTCTTTCTATTTCTTCATTAGCTCTTTTCCTGTATACCTAATTTTTGTAGGTCTCAGAATAGTACGCATGATTTTTTATTTCAAACTTCTTTTTTGCCTTTTGTTTTGTAGAATCTTATTATGATTTTATATAATTCAAGTTTTGTTTTCAGTCTTATTTCTTTCCTATCAAACATTGTTCTGTTCACCTCTTGTATATTTCCTCTCACAGCCGAGTTGTTATTTTGATTTTATCAATGAATTTTGATATTCCGATAAAAATTGAGGCGTATATTATCAAATTGTCTTTTTTTAGCTATTTGAGAAAATGTTGTTATTGAACATTTTCATAGTTCTTTCAACTCTCAAATGCTGTTTTTTGCGATTTTTGTTCAAAATTTGGATCTTTTTTCGATTATCAAATTCATTCGTGGTGGAATTTCAAAGATTTTGGTCATTTGTAAATGAAATCTGAAAGTTTAAATGTGAAAACGAGTTATTTCAACTTTTAATTGTTATTTTTTTTGGTTTTTGTACAAAATTTGGAAACTATTCATAGTTACTATCCTTTTCTCAGTGTAGTTCTTTCATATTTATACTTGTTTCGTCCCAAACTGATTTTTAAATAAATTTTGATCTTTTTTCGATTGACAAACTCATTTTTTGTTTGAAATGTCATCGTTTGCCTCCAATTTGTAAAAACCTTGAAATAAAACTTTTTCGTTGTGTAATTTCGAAGATTTTGGTCATTTGTAAATGAAATCTGGAAGTTTAAATATGAAAACAAGTTCTTTCGACTTTAAATTGTTGTTTTTTGTGGTTTTTGTACAAAATTTGGCAACTATTGATAGTTACTACCTTTTTCTCAGTGTAGTTCTTTCATATATGTACTTGATTCGTCTCAAACTAATTTTTTAGCAGATTTTAATTTTTTTTCGATTATCAAACTCATTTTTTATATGAAATGTCATCCTTTACCTCCACTATGTAAAAATATTGAAATAAAACTTTTTAGGGGTGTAATTTCGAAGAATTTCTTCATTTGTAAGTGAAATCTGAAAGTTTAAATGTAAAAACGAGTTATTTCAACTTTTAATTGTTATTTTTTTTGGTTTTTGTAAAAAATTTGGAAACTATTCATAGTTACTGCACAGGGTAATTGTGTCATATTTGTACTCGATTCATTTCCAAACTGAATTTTAAGCAAATTTTAATCTTCTTTCGATTATCAAACTCATTTTTTATATGAAATGTTATCGTTCACCTCAAATATGTAAAAATATTGAAATAAAACTTTTTTTTGATGTAATCTCGAAGATTTTGTTGATTTTTAAGTGAAATCTCAAAGTTTCAATTTGAAAACAAGTTCTTTCAACTTTAAATTGTTGTTTTTTGTTCAAAATTTTGCAACCATTGATAGTTACTACCCTTTTCTCAGTGTAGTTGTTTCATATTTATACTTGATTCGTCTCAAACTGATTTTTTTAGCAAATTTCGTTTTTTTTTCTATTATTAAACTCATTTTTTGTCTGAAATGTCATCCTTTACCTCCAATATGTAAAAATATTGAAATAAAACTTTTTCTTAGTGTAATTTCCAAGATTTTGTTCATTTTTAAGTAAAATCTAAAAGTTTAAATATGAAAATGAGGTCATTCAACTCTCCAACGTCATTTTTTGAAGTTAATGCATTAATTTTTTAAACAAAAATCAGAAACTCTTCTTCGTTATTTCATTTTTTTCAGTATAATTACATTCTATTTGTAGTTGGGTCTTCGCTAAGCTGATTTTTGAACAAATTCTAGTGTCATAATATACTTCTTAGTAAAAATATTGATAGAAGTTTTTCTTGGTGTAATTTCGAAGGTTTTGCTCGTTTTAAAGTGAAATCTGAGTGTTCAGATGTGGAAATAAAGTCATTCACATCTGAAATTTCATTCTTTGTACTTTAGAATCAATTTTTGGACGAAAATCAGAAACTCTTTTTAGTTACTGCACTTTTTCTCAGTGTAATTATTGAATATTCGTACTTGATACATCTCTAAGCTGATTTGTGAACAAATTTTGATCTTTTTTTGATTATAAAATTCAATTTTGGTTTGAAATATCATTCCCCTCCAGCATGCAAAAATATTGAAATAAAACTTTTTCTTGGTATAATTTCAAAGGTTTTGCTCGTTTTGAAGTTAAATCTGAAAGTTAAAATGTGAAAATGAGGTCATTCAACTCTCCAGCTTTATTTTTTGTACTTAAAAATCAATTCTAGGAAATAAAAGAAACTCTTCTTCGTTACTGCATTTTTTTCAGTATAATTATTTTCTATTTGTAATTGTGTTTTCGCTAAACTGATTTTTAAACAAAATTTGATCTTTTTTTGATTATCAAACTCAAGTTTTGTCTAAAATGTCAGGATTTACTTCTAATACGTGAAAATATTGATATAAAACTTTTTCTTGGTTCAATTTCGAAGGCTTAGCTCGTTTTAAAGTGAAATCTGAATGTTCAGATATAAAAATAAAGTCATTTAACTTTCAAACTTCATTTTTTGTAGATTAGAATCAATTTTTGAAAGAAAATGAAAAACTTCTCTTAGTTACTGAACTTTTCTCAGTGTAATTACTTTCTATTTGAACAAGGATTTCTCAATTTTTACTTTGTATCTTCTTTCTCCTTTTTAATATTGCATATACAAGTCTTCTTCATTTGATTATTCATTTTTATTTAAAAATAGTTCCAAGCCTATTTTCTATTAGAGAAGATAAAAAAAAACTAGGCTATTTTTATATTGTTCTACATCCATTGATCGGACTATTGGTGAATTGCCAACTTTATAGCTCATCCCGATTTTCGCAATTTTCCAACAAATTTTCCAGCATACGAAGCAAACAATGTGGAACAACTCTCACTCCATGCTATATCTACAATCACTATCTGGTTTCCACTTCGATCCGAAGTTGTTTACCAAGTAAAGTACGTTCGTTTATATAGAAGAAAATATACCTTGAAATGTCACATTAAAATTATATGTAACTATACAGTGTGTCATAGCGAAATGGAGTAAATACATTTCGGTTATATACAGAGTGTCCCGATACAGTGCAGAGGCATATATGAGTCCAAAATGTGACAGTTGATGCCAATTTATCTCCAATTACATTGCGGGAATCAACTGAAGAAGAATAAACAGACTCCTTTAACGACCCCCAAAGAAAATAATCACATTTGGTGAGATTTGGTGAGCAGGGAAGGCAAAATTGAGAACAATTGGAGTCTCCTATGGTTCTTTCTATATCGTCTTTTAATGTAATTTGAATGCATCAACCGCTTCTTCAGATGAAGAACAAAGATTGTACGGAAGATGATCCAAAACGTGGTGGAGAATGCACATCTTCTTCTATTGGTTTCCCTGATTTTTTCAAACACTTCTACCAAACAAATTCTGATGTACCATTCAGAATTAACCGTTCTAGGTTGCTCTAATGGAACGGTGGCGACATCTCCAGTTATTTGGAAAAAACAAGCGACCATTTGCTTCGAAGTGCTTCGTGTGCGATCAAATTTTGTTGGATCTGATTCATACAGTTGTCGACACGATCTTTTTCTGAACGATTGTCATATTATGCAGTTCATGTAATATTGAATGTATGCGAGTGAAATTAATACCCAAATCTGCCACAATCTCACGGTATGTTACATGACGATATTGCTATATCAGTTTAAGAAGAACTGACACAACAGCCGATTATGGACAACCTGCACGAAATTCATCCTGTAGTGAAGTACGATCACGATTGAATTCGGAAAACCAGCGAAAGATGAATGTTTTAAGTATCAGTAAACAACTCAAATAGCACACGTTCTGAGTACGTTCACTATTAAAAATGTCAAACTTTATGGTAGCAATGTCAAATTTGACATATTCACATCCGTGTTGCCATATCTCAAAACTTGAATAGTAACTCTCATATCTGGCTGATTGTGCTTAGCATTGTGATTTCTCTATAATTGTTACAGTTACTTGTGTCCCCTTTCTTGTATATTACTTTTCTATCTATTACTATTATTTTCCTTTCTACAGCTTTTTCATGTCTCTCGTTATTTGATCTATTCCTAATTTAATTATTGGAAGAACTGACTTGCTTTTTCATAAAATACCTTTGATTTTTAACATTAAGTAGTTTATCGTTAACAGTGGGCTGTAACCCACAATAAACAAACTCGGGAGAATGAAAAATACAGGTTTTTCTTCATATATTCACTGTTCCTTGTCTCGCTTACTGAATTATTCGAGATTCCTCGTTTCGCTTGCTGAATTATTCGAGATTCCTCGTCTCGCTTGCTGAATTATTCGAGATTCCTCGTCTCGCTTGCTGAATTATTCTAGATTTCTTGTCTTGCTTGCTGAATTATTCTAGATTCCTCGTCTCGCTTGCTGAATTATTCGAGATTCCTCGTCTCGCTTGCTGAATTATTCGAGATTCCTCGTCTCGCTTGCTGAATTATTAGAGAATCATAGTCTCGTTTGCTGAACTATTCGAAAATCCTCATCTCGCTTGCTGAATTATTCGAGATTTCTTGTCTCGCTTGCTGAATTATTCGAGATTCCTCGTCTCGCTTGCTGAATTATTCGAGATTCCTCGTCTCGCTTGCTGAATTATTCGAGAATCATAGTCTCGTTTGCTGAACTATTCGAAAATCCTCATCTCGCTTGCTGAATTATTCGAGATTTCTTGTCTTGCTTGCTGAATTATTCTAGATTCCTCGTCTCGCTTGCTGAATTATTCTAGATTCCTCGTCTCACTTGCTGAATTATTCGAGATTCCTCGTCTCGCTTGCTGAATTATTCGAGATTCCTCGTCTCGCTTGCTGAATTATTCGAGATTCCTCGTCTCGCTTGCAGAATTATTCGACATTCCTCGTCTCGCTTGATGAATTATTCGAGATTCCTCTTTCGTAAAGGACTTAATTAAATTAAGTTCATGCTTCCTACTGGACTTACGGAATTTAAATATAAAAGAAACTGAGCACTTGGTGAGCTTCCATCAGACATTCACAACTTGCATTTCTAATTGATTGACCATACACTTTATTCGCCCGCAGTGACTTTTCTTGTGTTCACTTTCAAGAGAGATATTTTGTGAGGTGACGATAAGAAATTGAATGAAAATCCAATCTATTCAAAACACATTAATGTATGTTAGTATTTTCACTGTGCGTATTTAGAATTGGCATTCCGAGCAGTCCAATTACTTTAAATTTACATGAATATGACAAACAACAATTATAAAAAGCCATCGGTATGAAGAAGTAACATTATATGAACGCAAATCTTAGACGTAAATAAGGCAATTTATATGAAGGCGAGATTTATGATCATTGGGCGGAAGTAAATGCAAAGGCGGATCCGACAATTTCGTACCATTATCAACGAAACGTTCTAAACTTCAAGATGTAGTTGTGCGTCTTAATTTGAAGCGTGATTTAGTCTTTGCCATTATATGATTTCAGAGATCATGAAATATGCAAAACTCAATGAAAATAGTCATAGAATTACTATGAGTATTATGGACACGACGGGTGAAGTCAGTCTACGAGGGTTTTCCATTAAATGAGGTTTCCAACAAGCTGCGGATGCTAGGAAAACTGTTAGGCATAATTTGACGATTTTGGCGTGTAAATTAGCTCGTTTCTCCGAATTTCCACCCCAGCAAGCAGTCTAAAACATTCATTCTTGTTTTGATAACTATGATTGATGGAACTCACGTCAGGTGCGAATTACGCTCTGTGATTAGTTATTTTTTTGTTCCCCCGGTAGATAATCATTCCCAACTGTGTGAGGTGTATGGGGGAAATTGTATGAGTGCGCAACGCAATGCTGAAAGATTGAATGGTGACAGTTCGGGACCTCAACGAGATGACATCAGCAAGTCCAGTATTAACAACATTTTTAGAGGCCAAGGTTCAAAGGTTTGAGCAAGGTGAGTCGGATCACAACAAACAGTAATAAAGTGGAAGCCATCGAATTCTTCATGCCTACGAAACCGATGGCTGGGAATTTTTGGACTCTGTTGTCACTTGGTTTGAGACCTGGGTCCACTACCTGACATCGGAAACAAGAGAACAATGCCGTTAGTCGGAACATCCAAGATTGCCGAAGCTGAAGTTTAAGCAAATTTTGTCTAGTATGCGATTCAAAATGGAGTGCCTCTCTATCAGGATAACCCGCGTTCACACACCGCCTGTGTCACAACTGATCCCATCAATAGATTTTCACACCGCCTTACAGCCCATACTTGACGACCCCCAGAAGGGTTTGAAGGCTTTGAATTGAAGACTCAGGTATAAAGAAGATGGAACACCGCATGCAAAAATACCAAATAGGTTTAGGAGAACATGGCTGAATAATACCAAAGAGGTTCACCAAATATTTACGTTTAAACTAAAGGCTTACAATTCAATACACAGAAAAACTACATGAAGGACTTGGAAATACTAAAAAAATTAAGAAATCTCATTAAGATAAATGAAAGCATAACGGATAAATTTATAGAGAAAAAATTACTAAGACAAGGCGTTCTTCTGTTTAAAAACCTGTTTTATATTACACTAGATGACCCGGCGAAGTCTGTTTCACCTTAAAGGCAATAGATAAGCCGATTTTCGAATTCATTAAGTTATTTTTTTTATTATAAAATAAAAAATAATTATGTACACTAATCATTCATTATTGTTTCTGTACTTTAGTACATAGTTTGCTCTTCACTTAAGTACCTTGTGATAAACGACATTTTTGTTCTATTATCAGGCGCAAAATCAACCAACGCAGATGGTCTTCCGACCCGTGAACATGCCACATATAATTGACCATGGGAAAAACATGGATGTTCTAGATTCAAACCACAAACTTTTAACGATTGGCCTTGTGATTTGTTGATGGTCATGGCAAATACATTGAAGTTTTTTAAATTCAAACGGCATATCGGTTGGGATCCTCGGAATGAGAACTTCCTCACCTTTGAATTTTCCTTTCAGTATCGTCGCGTAAATTCATTATTCATCAATTTTCTAGCCACCAAACGCGTACCGTTGCACGTTGCACAGTTTTGGTTGGTTTATGTTTTACCTTTAGGCGTAAATTGTGCGGTGGTAAGCCAGGCACATCCAAGGAGTTTAAACATTCAATTGGAAAGTTGGTGGCTTCATTGTCATTTGTGACGCAGTCAATAGATTTGAATGAATGCATTGTTGCAATGATCTTATTTTGAATTATGTAGTTCTTTATTCTTAACCGCTAAAATTGCTCGCTCACTCAACCATTCATTATTTTTATAGTCAGAAATGATGTTTGGAAATATTTTGTTGATAAGTTCGTCTTTTGATGAGACAAAATTACAGAAATTACTTGGAAATGATATCAATCCGCTCGATTCATCGACAGGTACTTGACCATTACCGATAGTCAGCAATTGCTCAGAGAAATCTTCAGCAGATGTAACATTAAGCAATGCAACTCTCGTGTTTGTTCTCAGCTGCAGTTTCTTTACATAGCGCCAAGCGTTTATTTCATCGGCAGCAGTAGATCTTGGAATTACTGGTAGTGTTTGGCGGAAATCTCCAGACAGTGAAATCAATACTCAATGTTCGGTTAAGTGCTTCTAATGCACGTTTATGCGCCATTGTGCATTCGTCCCAGATGATGATTTTCGATGCCGATAAAACTTTGGTCATTGCTGAATTTTTTGCAATATTTCACGTTGGTTCTTCAATAGTTTGAAGATTTAACGGTAATTTTAATGCTGAATGAGCCGTACGGCATCATTATAACAATGTGGCTGCTATTCCAGAAGAAGCAACTGCAAGCGTTACGTTGGATCTCGCACGAACAGTGGCTAAAACTACTGACATGAGGAATGTCTTACCTTTTCCACTAGGGGCATCTAGGAAATATAAACCACCATTTCCATCATCGATTGCCTTCATTAAAGTATCATAAACTTCCTTTTGTTGGGAATTCAACAGAGGTACATTCGTTTGAACTACTAAATCTAATTCCTGGTGATCATATTCACGTTCCCGTTCCAATTCTCGATTAAATGCGTCATTCATTTCACGATTTGGCGATGGTATTCCTAACCTGATTAATAAACTACCGCACATGAGGTAACCCATATCTTCGATCAAGAGTAAAGCACGATTATATATCTCTTCATATCTTCTGACATATTATCCTTGTATTTGTGTCACAGGTTACATGGGTTTGATGGAAAGCATGATAGCGAATAATGTGCGTATCTGACTTGGAGAGGCAGACATAATGGCTTCAGCGATTGTGGTATCCCAATGGGTATCGTTTTCTAATAGGTTCAGTTCTTCACATGCAGCACGATATGTTGGGAATATTACACCATTTACAGTCCGTTGTGTCTCAAATGACGTTGGCCCACGCACATTTACCAGCAACAACCGCAAATAGAACCATTCATCAATCTTTGGATGAACTGTATACCCAAGAACCGCATCGCCTTGCTTCCGTCTTTGAAAATTCTTCGATGAAGCATTCCAAGTATAATAAAGTGGCATCTCCGAGTAAAGCAAAGTTCGTGCAAACGGATCGCTTTGGCAGATCGCAAACAAACTGGTCTATCTAGTTTCTGCAGGTGTTTCAGCGTTGACCATTCTCCAGATGCACCGCCAAATGCACAACACGATGACTTTTGATGAATATTAATGATATTTATTCAATTGAAATAGTTTTAATATTGATTTCTTACAAAAATCGAATTGTCATCCATACGTCCATTACATAGCTTTGCGTTTTGTTTTTCCAAGTCTGATTCTTTTTTGTTATACATACCACGTTTTATAGTGACTGACGTTTTATGTCAAGTCACAATGGAATAAAAATTATCCTATGTCCGTCTCCTGGCTCTAAGCTACCTCCTTACCAATTTTCAGCCATATCGGTACAGTCGTTCTTAAGTTATAAATACTGTAACTAACACAACTTTCTTTTATATATATTTAGATTATAGTCATAAGAGAAAATAAAATGACGACTGTTAGCAAAATCAAAAAGAGAAAAGGAAAAAGTTTCTCATAAATTTGTGGATAAAGCACAAAAATCTCGATTGAAATAAACATTGCCATTCATACTAACAAATTAGAAACCCTAAATACGAAATTTTTTGATAAATTCCATGAAATGAATTTAGCTTTAATCAATTGTTTCAGGTTGAACTCTGCATAGAACCAGGTCAAAGCTTGGGGTTAATGATCAGAGGGGGTGTCGAGTATAATTTGGGAATCTTCATCACAGGCGTTGACAAGGATTCCGTGGCGGACAGGGCAGGATTAATGGTAAGACGATCGAAAAAAACACGATAACTCTTTCGAAATTTCAATTTTAATATCGAGATTCATTATATACGAGGTATATCCACAATGTAAGCTTCTATTTTTATCAGCGGCAACGCTGAGACCGCAGTTTCGAGCAGGCGCGGCAATTACTCTAGCACGGGTTCTTCATAGTGTTTTCTCATGATGTCAGATTTGATTGAAAATGCTATGAGTGATTTGATGATTAGGGGATGAGCCGGAGAGTTCAATGAAGGATAATAAGGAACGAAGTGGAGGCCTATCTTTGGATACTGATTATCTGGTTCACGCAGTTGAAGAGAAGCTTAAGCAAAATCGTAAATTCACAATTCATGGAATTGTTACTGAAATTTTACTTTACTCACGTTAGGTACCCAAACAACACTAAAACAGTGTCGATTTTCTCCTGTTATAATTACGGAGAATAGAATTTGGGTATCTATCAGAAGCTAAACGGCAATGATTGAAGTGAAGGTACATTTCGTCTCCATTGTAAGTGTAGCTTAAGCAAATTTTGTTTCTAGAAATGGAAAAATATTTTTCTGATTAATTTCATTACACGAACACGAAATTGAAAGGCGCAGTACAGATCAAGCACCGAGAATTCATGTCAAAAGGAGTTGTTTTTACCATGATGATGTCCGACCTCAAATTGCGAATGCTTAATCATCCCATGTGCAGTCTGGATCTAGTTACAAGCGATTTTTATCTCTTCTTACATCTAGAATTTTTCTTTTGTAGTCAAAATTCAACAAAAACTTGTGCCACATTATGACAAGTCCCTACAAAAGTTCTGAAGCTATGTAGAAAATCGGTTTAAAAATTTTAGATTTTTTAAAATGAATATTTTTTCTGTATCTGTAGACTAGTTTTTTCATATAATTAAACGGAACTTACTTTATGAACATATCTCGTATCACAATCTGATTAAAATATTAGACGGAACGTATTTCAATGGATAAATACTACAACACATTGGTTATAATTGAAAATCATAGCAAAAAATCGAGTTTAATATGTGTAGGATATCGATCAAAATTATTTTTAAAAAAGTTTCCAGCTCGGAAACGAGCTTGTGTATTCAGCGTTATCCTGAAAAGTTTAATCTGATATTTGGGCAATATGGTACGTGGAAACGAATCTGATCAAAAAAATAAATTGAAAGATTCAGCCGATCATTTTGGAATTGTATTGATATTATGTTATTTTACGAAAGGACCTAAACATAAACGGAAGCTCCAAAATCTACTATTCATTGTCAACAAAGACAAAATATCGATTTTTTTCAACATTTCCTTAGATTCGGACAGTTGGTTTATCATCAATGGACATGTCGCGATTTCTAAACCTTGCAAAAAAATCGTACACTTGAATTTTTCTGAACTGTTTTAAACATTGAAATAGTTGTAGATGCATTTTTATCGAGTAGAAAACAGCAGAAATCTGTCCACTCATACTTTACATCACCAAAAAGGGAACAATAACAAGGAAGTGCTAGCAAAAAGAATTTTACAGATGACCAGAACCACATCGGCAGATACTGATATTACATGCAAATAGAGACAACAAGCTACATCCTTCTGTAACGCAAAAGATATCACAGACGGCAGTGAACTTCTTCAAAAGCTCGAACCACGGCAATTCTAATTATTGGGTCTCCGTACAATTGAGTTATTTCAATAAAAATTAATCAAGGGATGAATTCAGTTTCAAGCTTAATTTTTATAGTTTTTATATTTATATAACGAAGACATGCACATTTTAAAGAATTTACCGTGGGTTTTGTAGCCTAACCTCGGCTGGAGACTCTTCCTCAGGAAGTGGTATTCGGCCGCAGTGAAAGTATATAAATAATTGGTACTCAGATGGGGTGAACAATTAATATTAAATTGGACGCCACCAGCTTTTTAATTAATGACGTTAAGAGTAAATAAAAAAATATGGAAAAGCTGGAAACATCTTATGAATTAAATTAATGAAAATTAATATTAACTGCATATCCAAAAAAGGCTAGTGAATAAAAAACAGTTATAGAGTAAAAACAACTCAGTTTTATATACAGTATGTTTCTGAGGAATAGAACAGATTCCTGTTTGGTTATATTTAAAAAAATATATAAATTAAGTTTTTTTATATGTTAGATCTTAAGTTCCTATTTATTCAAATCTGTTCCACCTACTCGTTCCTTCTTTAGTAATTTCCATTTCTGTTCTTGTTCACTTCCTTATTTTATATTTTTTTTCGCAGTTCTACAGCTCCAGATTGGAGTTCAACCACACAAAGGACTCAACCGGTACACCACGGTTTCCTTAAAGCCATACTGTATATTAAAGATAAGACTGGGACTGAGTTCCCAGCTGTTGGAATTGAATTTAATGAGTGGTGTACCGGTTGAGTCCTTTTTGTGGTTGAAATCTATTCTGGAGCTGTAGAACTGCGGAAAAAATATAAAATAAGGAAGTGAACGGGAACAGAAATGGAAATTACTAAAGAAGGAACGAGTAGGTAGAACAGATTTGATTAAAAAAGAACTTTTGCTTAAATTTATAAAAAAAATTGAATCATATTTTTTTTAAATATAACCGAACAGGAATCTGTTCTATTGTATTCGTTCTGTTCCCCAAATAAATGGAAAATACGGATTTATATTATAATTATTGAACGTTGAAAACCTTACCAACGAATATAAAGAATAATTTTACTTTGCTTTGATTTAAACACTTTTAAAGTGTAGATACATAGAGAGTTTTATCGAATTTTTCGAATGGAGTGGGAGGTCGATAACAAATTAATTTTTTCAAAAGTGGGAATACTAGAAGCAAAATATGTTTGAAGAAAAACCGAATGGCCTACTATAGAACCAAACAAAATTTCAATGTCAAAATATTTAATTACTCAACATATTCTCCTCTTAATTGGATATATTCATTTCAGCTAACCTGCAACGTGTCTAGATTTTTCAAAAATCAAATGTTTCTTCTTGAACTACAAACCAGACCTCCACAGCTTTTATTAACTCCTCGTTGGAAGAAAATTTACGACATTTTAAACTTTCTTTCAGTTAAGGAAAGAGATGATAGTCGGACGGAGCCAAATCTGGTGAATAAGCAGGGTGTTCCTCTCAATCACGAACTTTTTTCAACACAAAATGAGATTTATGTGCAGGGGCGTTGTCCTGCAAAAACAAAACACCTTTAGATAGCTATCCGCGTCTTTTCTCTTCAATTTTTCCCGTAGATTGGTCAGTAATGTCGATTAGTAATCTCCAGGTTTACTCCATGGCAATCCCAAAATACTGAAGAAAGAACTTTTCCAGCAGATTTTTGGACACGAAACTTCTAAGGTCTTGGAGAACCAGAGTGTCGCCATTCCATCGATTGTTGCTTTGTTTCTGGATCGTAGAAATGTATCCAAGTCTAATCCATAGTAACAATTCGATTTGAAAAGTCTACATCGTTTTCAAATCGAGCACAGATCGAACGCGATGCTTCTACCCTTGCACGCTTGTGGTCAACATTCAAACATTTGGGGATCCATTTTGCAGCAATTATGTCAAAACTATATGACGAATGCGTTCGTATGAAATATTCAATGCTTCAGATATCCGTTGTAGCCCAATTTGACGGTCTGATAAAATCATGTCATGAACTGCATCGATATTTTCGGGGAATGACACAGAAACTGACCTTCCCGATCGGTCATCATCTTCAATGGAAAATTTACCTCTTTTGAAGCTTGCAGTCCAATTTTTCACGGTCATATACGAAGGATATCGATCACCAATGGTATTAAGCAAATCTTCGTAAATCTGCTTACCTCTTAACCCTTTCAAATACAGGTACTTGATGATGGAACATGGAACTGGTCTAGGCTAACTACTCGTAGATATCAATACATTCTCGTGAACATTGGTTTCGGTGTATATAAATGTGTAAACTACCATTATCAATCAGTGTAATTTAAAAAAAAATAGTGAACATTTATAAAAGAATTTACACGTTTTCAATGAAATTATTAACTAGCTCCTTATAGAAAAAATAGATAGTGATATCGCTCGTTAAAAATGTTATAAAACTAAATAACATAAGCAAATCCATTTTTCTTTAGGTCGGAGATCAAATTCTAGAAGTAAATGGCCAGTCGTTTATGGACGTAACACACGACGAAGCCGTAGCTCAACTCAAATACCATAAACGTATGTCTTTAGTCGTGAGGGACGTAGGAAAAGTCCCACATTCCTGCACTGCCTATGATAGAGACTGGGACTTATGTAGTCCAGGGTAAGTCAATCATCAACTTCTCCTCTAATGAGTTCATAATATATAGTTATCTAGTAACTTCTATCCACAATCAAAGTAATGATAATCATACGTAGTGGAGCTGGTTTTTCAATAATCATCATTCTAGTTTGGACGCTCCTCTACGTAATATCTGAAGTAATCAATTGAATGAGTAGCTGGCAAAATGTCGTTTTTCAAAAAGTCGATTTTTGATGGATAAACGATCTTTGTCACTTGCTTGATCGAATCCAATCTTCAAGTAGTTAGATTTCAAACCGCTAGATAGCCTACAATGCGGCGAATCATGCTTGGGTTTGGTGGAAAAACGTTTCACGTTGGTAGCACTGATACCGACGTTTTATTGTGAGATTTCATAGTGTGTTTGCATTGTTGTTTACTCATTTCCCATCATGAATATATCGGCTAGTTATTCAGTTGAAGGAATGGAGTGACAAGAAGTGTAAAATTAAGAAAGACTGTAGAAAATCATACAAAGTCAATCGCGGAAAGGATAATGTCGTTCTTGAAAAGGTTGTTCAGCGGTTTGTGAGAAAGAAGGATGCATAGCTCTTAGTATTGCGTACATACATAGTTTATTTCCTCACTTTTACGGTTTGACGTACAATGAACATTCTCTTTTACTCGTCCTACGGGAACCACGGAAAAGACGTAACGGTAAATCAGATTCCATCAACACGACAAGCTTCTTTTGATTATTCCTTGAATGGGAACGTTTGCCAACACACCAAGGCGAATTCAAATTTCACAACAAAGAATGAAAGTCTTATCTCATCGAAAAAACGTTTGAGTCCTGATATCAGTGTCTCCAAAATGTACCGTTTATTCAAGCAGAAATTCCCTGATAATTCAACAAACTCTACTTTGTAATATTTCGCTCTGACACATGCAAAAAGTGCGATCAATTTTACGTCAAGTTAGTACTGGCTCGGAGTGAAGAAGAGAGGAAATCGATCGAAGTTGACAGCCGTCTACATCATTGCAAAGCTGACCAAGAATATAAGACTCTCTCAGAAGATTCAGCAAACAGATATGTTATAACAATATGTGTAGACCTACAGCAAGTCTTATTTACACCTATGTTAACCCATGGCGATGTGTACACCAACACCAGTATTCTACATACAATTTGGCAATCCTGAATATGACTGACAACGTTGCAAATATGTTTCTATGTCAAGCATAACGGAGTTCTAAGGAAATCGGGTCTTGCATTTTGAGATACATCATCACTACACTTCGACCACTACACCCGGGCCAGGAAAGAGAGATTAATCGTTGTACAGGCCAAAACAATAATTGTAATACGCTCATCCTGTATAGTGCCAAGAAAAGGGTGATTGGTAACACGTAATTGTTGGTACAAAACTAAACGTCTGGATGAAGATGAAGATATAACTACCGATGACCCAGTTTCACTGCATGTGAGAAAGATACACAACATATTGTGCCTTTGGATTTCAGAACACATGGTTTAATCCATGTGACATCAAGGATCTTACCAACCAAGTGACACCAGGCCAGCCCCTTTGGAATGTCTATTTCTATCAAGCTGAACGCCTTGTATTTTTTGCTTGTCTTTAAAATTAGCCTTCGCAGTCGTGTACTTTCTATAAGTAATAATCGTTTGGATACCAAATTCATTAATTTGATTCGAAAGCTAGAAAATAACTAAAACGACGCTTAACCAATTTGAACAGAATAACGTGCGCGAACACATCGCTCGACGTCCACCACTTGAGCGTCGCCAATGTGAACACACACTTAAGATCTCGCAACCTATGAACCTACAAGTCGGGGAAAACAAGATTGTTAATAATTTCTGCTAGTTATTATCGTGCGTATTTCTTACAATCATACGTTCAACATCAACAATAATATTAACAGTTTTCGATTATTTTTTTTTTGTTATAGAAGTAGAGCTGCGCAAACCACTCGGAAATGGGCAGCTGCGCTTCAAATGGTGGAGGAGAAAGCTCGAATAATTTTGAGTCGTCCTGAATTTACTACCCTATGTTATTATACAGATGAATACGCAGCCAGACACATGACCATAGATGCCTTCGTACAAGTGATGACTGAACTTCTAAATACCCCCGATAAGGTGAGATAAATATAATAATTTTACCATCAAGGTACATGTTTTGTGTATGTAGAAATCAGCAGTGATAAGTTTGAACTCGTTCCAGTTTATCAAATTGTCTCTGTAACCACTTCACTACAATGTCTGTCGTGAAACATGGATCTTGAACAATACAAAGATATTAAGTTCTATTTAGAGCTCAATAAACTCATATGTAAAAAAGGATGTCTACAAATGATACGAATGATTTAAGAGTGGAAGTGACTCAGTCGGGACGTTTCACGATCTCAAAAACCCAATGAAAATCCCCCGATTCTCAAAGTTCTTATCTTCTTTTGTTTTCACATCCTCCGCACTTAACAGATTTAGTACAACGCGATTTCTGATTTTTCAAAAGAAATGTACTGAAAGCTAGAGATTTTGAAATCAGGTGAAAGCCTTTTTGAGAGAAGACTTCCACAAATGCTTCCAGCCAGTACTTTGTATCTATAGCCTCTATTATCCTTGTAATTTGTCTCATTATGACATTGGCATAGCTCACTCAGCTACATAATTCACGTCTGTACAATTTTTAGTGAAGATTTCCATATTTTAATCAAGTGATACATCGTTGAAACGCTTACAATGTTTTCTATTTTTCAATATATTCTTGATATTTCACGACACACTTTTGAAGCATTTGTTAAGCTTAGGGGAGAGGTGGTAATCTCTAGGGACAAAGGGCAGGTTATATAGGGGATGAGGAATAACAGTATACCCAAATTTCTTCAAAACTTCCTGTGTTGGACAAGTGTTGTTGTATAGAAGCACTACTCCTTCCGTTAGTCGTCCTCTCGGGCGATTCTGGATTTCTCACCGGAATTTGATTAGTGTTTCACAATATCTGAGTTTGTTGTAGTCCCAGGTTTCATGAAATCGATGAGAAGTACCCCCTTTCGATACCAAAGCAAGTCACTATAATTTTTTCTGTCTACTGCGTTTGTTTGAATTTCTTCGGTGGCGGTGAACAAGAGTGACGCGAAATTATTGTTTTGTTTCGGGTGTATGATGAAACACCCACGTTTCAACTCATTCAATAACCTCTCCTTCTTGCCTACCCCCTTACATTGTTGAGGAAATTGGAGCATAGCATCCGGGAGACCCAACTAGCACTCTCCTTGCGATAACCCAACATTACTTTCAATTGTATGATAGGAAGCTTCAAGAATGCGTTCAATAAGTTCACGGACAGTGATCCTCCAATATTTGAACAGCTTATTGATCGTTTGGACAAGAGCATCCGAAACCAGCGGTCTTCCACACCTTTCTTCATCGTGGACTTCCGTGCAATCGTCAAGAAAAGCCCAGCACCGTTTGCGAATGTGCTGAACCCCAGTCATTTGACGATGAATCACTATGGGCGATGACTACTGCGGGCTACCCCGTTGGCGGATTTTTAGCCTAGCACCTTTCCTCGAGGTTGTCGCTCATTAAGAACCTGACATTTGGTGCAATCCTGATTGTCATAGTCATAATACTTATAGGTACAGTTGTTCTGTAGTCTGTTAATCGTTCCTAACATGCTTTATACCTCGTTTTTTATACTCATACCTATTGTCTAACAGTTTCGTTATTGAAATACTTATCCTTAAGATGTTATGAATTGTATGGAGGTGATTCACACGCAGTTTCAACACGATATCTATAACTGCAGCAATAGCGTTGAATTGTGATTAAACCGAATGCCTTTTCGTAGTCGATATTAAAAAGAAGGGTTTTATTTACCACATAAGTATTTCTGAATAGATAATCTACTTTACCAATCTACTATGATATTATGGAATAAGTTATAAAGGTTGTCAACATAGTTTATCACATCGCTAATATTGTTCCTGGAAAGAGCAAAATGTAATTGAAAATATTGTGACAATAAATGATATATATTTTGTTTCAGTATACACTAATGACCGAATTAAGAGAAATAGTAGCTCTTGACGACCGTATGAAGTTTGATGAATTAGTTTATAGAAGAGATTTCGACCCTTCGAGAATTAGAGATCCTAGGGAACACGATTACAGACATTCACGCGTAAGTACAAATATTATTTGATAGAAGGTTTATTTTATTAAAAGATTTTTGTTTTTCTTTAGCGTTATATTCAATTGAACAAAGTTAACAAATCGTCTTCATGCATGACCGATCATGAAGACCATGCAAGACCGACTTCATAGCTTAAATTGTTACTTGATAAGAAAGTTGAGTCTATGGCTTCGGCCAAGAGATAAAAATGGAAAACGTCGTCTTAAATAAGCGCGTCGTAAGGAGCTATGTGAAATTTTACGAGGAGATACTAAAAAATTTGCATAACGATGTGCGTTAAAAGAGACTTGAAAATGGCACAATTTTTTGAGTATAGTACTCAGTCTACAATCTTCCTTAATCTATCTGATAAATACGTTTTCTTGACATTTACAAACTAGGCCTCCGTTGTGGTGATTCCCTTGTACTTATGCTTGAAGAGCGAGTACTAAATCCGGATAAAACGGTGGATGAGGTGGCAGTTCCTAATCTAATTCTACAAATTTAGCAATTTTGATTACGGAGGTGTGAGCTTTGTCTTTCTTTAGATAATCGATGTAGATTACATCTTGTGTATCCCAGAAATCGGTGGCTATCAACTTTCTGGTCGATAGGACACTCTTTAACTTCTTTGAAGCAGATTCACCTGGTGGAGACCACTAAGTTTGACTCACATCAGTTAATATAATATTATTGCTTAATAATTCTTGAATCTATGTTCTATTATTAATACTAGGAATCCCATGAAAAATTATATCGTGATCAAACGCCATAAAATTGCAAGCATACTGATTATTTAAGCTTTCAAGATGAATTAAATAATCTCTATGGTCTTGTGGTTTTGTTTTGGCTCCACCAAACAATAAATGGACAACTTGATTCTTACAATGTGATTGATACTTCATTTCTTCCTCTTCCGTTTCTCATCTTTTATTTTTTTAATATTAACTGTACAGTTTGAAGACAAACTTCTGGTATTAACGACAAATTAGCTAAGTTGGCTTCTTTATCATAGTAACTTGAATCTGCTTTGGTTGTTTCTATTGATGCGCTCTCTGGATTCAGTATTCCTCTGCATAATAGTATTGAATGTTTCTTTCCGCGCCATTGACATTTTGAATTGATTCTACAAGCTTGTGTATTGTGACCTGGTATCAAACAATTGAAACAACAATTCTTTTCTTTAACGATGTTTAATTTATCATCGTCTGGCTCGCTTTTCCACATCTTGACCTCCGATGTTCTTCCTCACAAAATATACAAGTATAAGTTTTCAAATTCTGTTTGACATTTTTAGTTTTCTTTGTCAATAATCCAGTAACTGTTGGATTTTTATTGAATTTAACATTACTCACATTATTTGAATGTTTATCGTCGTCTTAATAAGTCTTTCTTCGTTCTCTACTTCATCTTGTAAAAATTCTGCCAACTTAGTTAACCTTTCTCCGATGTCCTTACATTTGATCGTAGTTGCTTGCCTTTGCCACGTTCTTATTAACTCTTCTGGTAAAGATGATTCAACTAATGGATATAACGTTGCAGCACACTTGTCTTTTGTAACCCCAAGTGATTCAAGAGCACGTAATTGTGCCTTAAATTTATCATAAATTTTTAACAATGAAATTTCTTCATTTGATTTGATAGCATTATTACTAGTGTTAATAATTCTCGAACATAAACTTCAACTAGCAATTCATCTTTGAAGAAACGACTTTTTAACTATCAATAACTTTATCGTAATTATCCTTTGTTGATGGGAAACTAAATGAGCTGCTCTTGAATTCGGAATCATTGCTTGAGTCAAATACTGGAACTTATCTTCTTTAGTGATACTCATATCATCATGAATGTTTTTAAATTGACTCCAAAATGGCAACCAGTCTTTTAAATTACCACCGAATTTTTTTAATTCAATTGTTGGTAACTTAAATCTTCTTTTAGAATCATTATCAGTGGTGGGAGCATTTTGAAAAATTTGTTGTCGTTGTTCCGGTTGATTTTGCTGTTTATTGAATTTAATAACATCGATTTTTACATGTAAATATTTACTTGTATATTCAGTTGCTACTTCATCACTGTATCTTGTTTTCTAGTGTCTACCAGTAGCTCTATGTTTTGTCAATGCATAAACTTCTTTCGGTTGGGCTTAAATTGCGCCAAAAATACACTAATAGTTTTTACCAGTCTAAATTTTCGTGCAACGTACAATCCACTCTCTCCAAAGAAGTTGTCGAGTACTAGGAAATCACCACATGTAGGATTTATACTCCAAGCTGATGATGATGATACAAAAAATCTAAAAATCTGTAAACTTTTAATGGAATAGGCTACAATCAAATTCAAACTCGGGAATAAAGATCAAGGTTTTCATTTTCTTCAATTCTAAGGGTGTAGCTCATTCTTATAGTCTCCGAATTTAACCAAGGAGTGCTGAAGCGATGTGCTGATGAATATACTTTGAAAAGGCCACGATAGAGTATATGAAATCCTTCCAGAAATACTTCCAGTAATAGATTTCACATTGGAATTAGTTCAATACTAATCCATAGAAAATACTTTTAATTTGAGTTCTAATGTAATGTTTCGTTTTTGTTTTTGATATTTCATCTGATAATAGCGTCTTATCAATATTTCAGAGAAAAGGAATGCCAATTCCGGATTCAAATAACGCCATCTATTCAGGTTATGAGGTAAGTTGTAGAGACATTTTTCATGTTACAAAGCGAGTAGTCTAGACATTTTTATTTTCTTTTTGAACCTTATTACTAGTATTTTTGATAGACATATGTGGTGCTTGATGCGAACGTTATGATGAAATAAATAAAGTGAAGGTATAAAATTATTTTATTAATATAATTAAGTAAAAAATGTTAAGGAAAGCTTCAAGAAAATAATTCATTTTATGATTCGTAAAAGAAACTTTCTCTGTCAAACAATATTGAGAAATTAACTTCGATATTGAAGTAGAGATACATGAAACAATATTTAGTTTTACGCTCCTGATTCAAATTCTCTCGAAGAATGATACATTCCTTCCTTACTGATATCGTCCGAAAGTGTCGTCAGGTTTTTCTACTATCCTCTATGCATATTGAAAAATTCTTAGCCTACTATAGAATCAAACAAAATTTCAATATCAAAATATTTTATCACTCATCATATTCTCCTCTTAATTGGATATATTCATTACAGAGAACCTGCAACGTCTCTAAACCTTTCAAAAAAAATGTTTCATCTTGCTCTGCAAACCAGACCCCCAGAGCTTTGGCAACATAAGATTTGTGTGCAGGGACGTTGTTCTGCAAAAACAAAACACCTTTGAATAGATTTCCGCGTCTTTTCTCTTTAATTTTTTCCCGTAGAGTGGTCAGCAAATATAGAATAGTAATTTCCAGTTATTGTTCTACCCTTATCCAAAAAATCAATCATGATTACTCAATGTCAATCCCAAAAAACTGAGGCAAGAACTTTTCCAGCAGATTTTTGGACAGGAAACTTCTTAGTTCTTGGAGAACCAAAGTGTCGCCATACCATCGATTGTTGCTTTGTTTCTGGATCGTAGAAATGTACCCAAGTCTCATCCATAGTAACAATTCGGTTTAAGAAGTCTTCATCGTTTTTAAATCGAGCACAAATCGAGCGCGATGCTTCTACCCTTGCCCGCTTTTGGTCAACATTCCAACATTTGAGGATCTATTTTTCAGCAATTTTTCTCATGTCCAAATTGACGTGAACTGTATGATGAACGCGCTCGTATGAAATATTTAGTGCTTCAGATATCCGTTTTAGCCCAATTCGACGGTTTGATAAAATCATGTCATAAGCTGCATCGGGGACTGACTCAGAAACTGACCTTTCCGATCGGTCATCATCTTCAATGGAAAATTTACCTCTTTTGAAGCTTGCAGTCCAATTTTTCGCGGTCGTATACGAAGAAAATTGATCACCAAGGGTATTAAGCTTATTTTCGTAAATCTGCTTACCTCTTAACCCTTTTAAATACAGATACTTGATGATGGTGGACATATTTTTTCTTTTGATTTATTGAGTAACTCTGGTTTACTTTTTTGACGTCAAACTTTACACTGACACTTCTACTAAGTTATTGTTCGTTGCTATGGTAACGCAATATTTTGTTTATCCATGGAACTGGTCTAGGCTAACTAGATATCAATACATCCTCGTACATTAAATTTCACTTCCATTTCAGGAGTCTTATGCCAACAGTACAATGTCCAGCGATAACTCCAATAAAATATTTTCTCAATTTCATCGGTAGTAGCCCTGTAACTGTCTCTTCGGAATTCGCTCTATCGTGTCTTTTTTTACAAGCATATATGATTCAGAATTTTCACTTCATAGTATCCTGATAACCAGCAGAACTTAGTCTAGTCATACGAATCCGGGAAAGTGCCTTGCAACAGCTATTGTGTAAATTCTGTGTTTTTGCCTGAATCTCCTCTATTGCGTTGAGTTCCGCTTAAAGCAAATTATATCCAGTTAACAGATTTTCCTTTATGAATTTCCATCCCATTCTTATCTTGTAGAAATGTACTTCAAACTAATAGATCCTTTTTTTCATAGGATTATTAAAAATGTCAAATTATTCTTTTATTTTCTTAAAACTAGTTCTCCTTTCAGCTGACATGGTCCTCCTTCTCTTGTATGCTAACGTCTCCTTCTCCTCTCGTAGATATAAGCGTCGCTCCTGGTGACCCTACTTCGTACAGGTCCGGTCTTCTGTCTCCGATTTCTGTCTTTCATCAGGACTCCTCAATATTTCGGTGAAACTTGTTGGTATTACAATGGTGATTGCTTACATCATCAAGATTACTCCTCAATTCTTAAAAAAATATGTATCTATCTAATTTCTCTTTGACAGAGATACGTCCTTATCTGATGAGCTTCCCTTCCTATGGATCATCCTTATCCTTATATGTTATATCCATATTTAGCGTGGGGATACGTATAAACCGAGAGTTTGACCAGAAGAAGATAACAGACATCATGGTGGAAATCGTTAGAAAAAGATTTCAAAAGCTCCGAAACCAGAGATCAGACAAGACAAGCAGCTAACAGTGAAGATTAAGGGAAGAAATAAACAAAAGAGAGAAAATAGACGAGAAAAGAAGGGAATAGAGTGTTTTGCGCTATCTTGAAGAAAAAATGAGAATAGTTGGACATATCCACTAAAATCATGGATGAAGTAGGATGAAGAGCAAATAGCAGAGAAGATTAGCGAACCCATGAACGAGATAGGGCAGGATTGACGGAATGTCATCTCCAAATAAATCACCAGAGCCGAAGGAGGAATCCATCGCGACTCAAACTTTCTCACAAATAACCGGAAACCAAAGGAATTCAATTTAAGAATATGCCAGCTGATAGGAGCGATAATCTAAAGAAAATATGAGGATCGCTGGACGTAACCAATAAACTCATGGAAGTAGAATGGAGAGCGAGCAGCAAAGTGATCTGGTGATACCATCGGACGAAATGGGGGAGAGTGGAGGTAGCCCCATCTCGAAATACATCGATACTACCGAAGGAGGGAATTTTTTATATAGTCCAGGAAAGATGGGAAACGATTCGAAGAAGCTAGTAAGCAGTAGATATCGAAATGCGGTATTTGGATAATCTTCATAAAGCGGCCGCAAAAAAAGTACATATAGTGATTTTTCGGAAATTACATTCCGGTGCAAAAAATGCATTTTGCAGTTGCATAATTTCTCGAATTATAAAACGATTGGAAACCTGATAAAATCGCTCAAAAACGGAGGTTTTAGGGCATGCTGAGTCCGATTCCGGTATTAAAATTCGACGGGTCATTAAAATTTGCCGATAATCGTTTCTTGGGGGTTTTCCGAGAACCCCCCGTAGAACCACATCCGTGCATTTCCGGCGAATTTCAATGCCATAATTGAATTCAGTATGGCCGAAAATCCCGGGAAACTGATTTTTCCGGGTTTCCAATCGTTTTATAATTGTTCGAGAAATTATGCAACTGTAAAATGCATTCATTGCATCCATCCGGTCGATTTTGATGCACTTGACTACTCGGAATGTATCGTTCTTTGAAGATCGCATTTTGAGAGGCGTGGGCTTGGACTAGGCGTAAAAGTATTGAGACTCAAAGATTTAAAAACATATTATTGACAATAAAGTTGTGGAAAGATGAAAAATTAGTTTTTGAACCTTTTGTAGGGGAAAAATTATTACTTATTTGTATATTGAACTTCTTATTATATCTTTGAGTTTATTATTTACTAAATTAAAAATATTTACATCCAGTATCTCGGAAATTATCATACCTAATCACTTATATAGAGTTTAATTGAGTCTTCGAATCAGATTTCGACATACAGATTGATTTTGTACATAAACTTTTTATTATGATATACCCGATATCACTCTCACGGTTATATTTACATTGTTGTCACATTTATTTGAAATTTAATGCAGGCAAAAATGACTACATGTTTTCTTAACAATATAGTGAACAGATACTGCACATTATATACTTAAAATTTATCGTGTATCTAAATTAAAACCAGAGAAATAAATATCTATTACATCTAAATTGAAGTGTATCAATTACTTTGAATGTATTACATCAGTGATAAAGTTGAAGCTTTCTCTTAGAAATCCAACATAATAATGAGAGTAAAATATCATGACGCGATAAATAAGTAATTCATAGCCCGGTCGTTCAAGCTAAAAAATCGATTTGGAAATAATCCTAGGGCTGTTTTTATTCAACCTCCGATCGCTCCGTGCAGGCACTACGCGGCCAGAAGAAACCATGTAAACGACTGCGAAGCTCCCGCACTACACACTCCGTCATTGTTGACTTTCAGGCGTCAGTCGGCGTTGTGCTACAGCCACGTAAACATTATTGATGCTCCCACCAAGTCTGAATTGCGAAGTGTAATTCGTTTTCTACAGGCTGAAGGCCATAGTCCTGCAGAAATACATTGAAGATATGCATGATGAAGGGGCCAAAATGTAAATCTGTTGTTTCAGATAATCTGGTTCAACGAGTTAACAGAATTATTTAAGATTCACCATTACTGCTTTGTCTATGGAATTTCCAGAAGTTTCAAGGTCTGTTTTTTACTCTATTGCTACTGAACGGACAAATGTCTCAATCTCTTCGGTGATTATTTCGAAAATTATTGTTTTATATGACCTTGTCTTTTATTTATGACCTATCGGAAGTTGAAAGAAAAGTTTATAGACATCTGTTTCGATATTAAGTTTCATTTGATCCATATCTTCAGATGTTTCAAAAATCGATTTTTCGCAGAAATTGCGCTTCATTTAGCTCCTATGCTTTTTATGGGAATGGAAATTACACTTTATCACAGTTCAGTTTATATAAACTTAATAGGAAAAAATTAAACAGATTCCACGATTCGATGCGTTGCGATCTTTATTAAAAAAATTTTGTCAATGTCAAGTGACATGTTGACATTGACCGCAACTGTGTCTTAAGGCTTGGACACACTTTTCGTACACCACTCCGATCCGACTCCGGTCCGGTACTGCTCCAAAGACGGATCGGTGCGGGATCAGAAAGGATGAGCACACATGTCCCACACCCTTCGGGTTCTTTCCGATTTGTAGCTCCGGTTCGATACATTCGCCACTCTCAGCAGTCTTGAATCTATTAAAATCGTTATGTTCAATGGTGAAAAATGGTGAATTTTGCACAATTTCATTCAAAGTAACGAAAGCTACAATGTACGTGAACAGACTGCAAGTGTTGATGATATTTGAGTGGTGGGATCTCGTCTTCAGAAGTTTCCTCGTCGCTGCAGATTTAATTTGAGCGAGCAGTTCAAACAATTCTTCAATTTTTCAGTTTAGGGTAGTAAGAACATAAGACCCCCATTATCGTTCTGATATTTTACAGCTATACAATGTACTTCCTATTAATAATTGTTAATGATAATTGATTGCATTTACTTACTGGTGAGTAATCAGTGAAGATAATATTTAATCTCTACTGTACATTGGACCTTCGCAATTTTTTTCCAGATTATGTCTTTATAGTCGGAGTTTCGTTACAGCTCGTTTGCCCGGTCATACAGTACTAGATACTTCCTTACTTCTTCAATAAGTTTTTCCGGTTTTGTTCCCGACATTATTGTCAATTTAGTAAAAAAAAAACACTTCAAAACTCTATCTCCAAAATTTTATCACAAATTCCAAAGTCGGTTTTCATATGTACTTAAATTTGAACGTAACTGAATGTCGTAACTCGTTAAAACTAGTTTCCATTTCTATGAAGTGTACAGTGCAATAAATATGATTTTCGTGGAAGGTAAATATTGGAAATAAAAGTTAGTGAGCGAAGGATTCAGATCACTATTTATTCAGATCCATGGAGAAATTCTTGCACGAGAAAAAATTTTAATCCAAAGGAGATGCTGGAAATACAGTAGAACAGTTTTTTTGCATCTAATTCCAGAGAATGGTTTTACCAAGGTCTCAAAGAGCTTGCTGAACGTTGAGTTGAGAGAATACGATTGGCTACACTTCAAATATTGAGTCTTTCTTTTTGTATTATTATTTAATTAACAAAGTGACGATAGGAATATTATTTATGAGATACCTTCTATACTATGGTTAGGAGTTAAGGAGTTATTGACATTGTGTCAACGCTATTGCAGTAAAATTTCTTTGTTTTCCCTTCTTTTGTCCTTATTCTTGCTTCATCATTATGTTTACTATGTTTTATTTTATTTGGTACCGCAATATTGAATTCCTTTTGCTTTATTCTTACTTAATTTTCCGCTGACTTTAATACTGTGATGAATTTGGTTGCGATTAAAATTATAATTCCGTTTTTTCATTTGTTTAATATCTTTTCTTTTTCCCATATTTTTATCACTAATTCAATATTACTTCTAGTCTTTATTTGGTCTTTATTTCTTCATTGATTTCGTCAACTCCCGTTACATACTTTTCAATTTTTCTGAACTAGGACTAACGCCTACCTAATAATGTATTAGCTATTTACATTATATTATGAAACAGTGAAATTTCAATCGATTTTTTTCATGAAATACGATTATTTTGCCTCATTATTATGTGTATTTATATTTAAATAATAACTATTAAACGATTAAATAAAAATAATTGACTAATCGACTAATTGAACTAGCACCAGATTAATTACAAAGTTTTGTGAAATATACCACGTGTTATATATATATATATATATATATATATATATATATATATATATATATATATATATATATATATCAAAGTTTGGAGATATGTTTTTCAAATTGAATCAAATATTTTCCTTATACTCGTAATTTAATATTTTCGACGCCACTTCAATTACAAGTTATTGAACACATTAATCTCTCGATTCTAATTGGGGTAAATAAATTTTAAATCACAGTTGCATTTCGAAATAAATATTTTATTTATACAAATGAAACGCTAATTATTTTTGAATGATCGATCATTAGTTACGAAATTAACTGAAGTGAAATTCTAAACGTTAATTTGACTATCATTATTCAATTACCACAGTTTCTCTTTTTGTAGTTTATTTAATCTGTTACCTTCCTTATGACTCAATATAAAGACTTTTCGAAAACTATAACCCAGGTTCAGGTAGATTACCTATCAGCTGATTGCGAATCCTAACACAGAACGAGATTTAGATCACAATTTATGACGTCGTATTCAATTTTCGATGAAAATTGTAGATTTAAAACATGATCTTTTGATTTTATTACTTTTTGTTCTTTAATTTTTAATCGGTTATCAACTATTCACCCACTAACCTGGAAAAGTTCAATACTAATTAGCTATTTTTATGCTTAAATGCAGAAAAGTATGAAAACTTCAGTAACCCATCAATTACGCTGGTCATAAGAATTGATGGTAGGTAGCCAGTTCAAAAAGCCATAGACAAATGAAACAACCCGTCAGCTGACCCATTGGTCTACCAGAGTAGAAGAGATCATAATACATGACTACGGCTCGATTAACTTATTAACAGTTTCTGAACACCAAATGAATGTGATCCGAGTTAGTTTCCGAACATTAAGATCACAGTTTTCTGTTCCTTAGAGCACAAAACTGCTATAGATCCACGGATGATGGATGCGAAGAAAGACATTCCATCACCCCCTGTCATTTCGACTTGGCCTCGACCTCTTTCGCGTCGCAGTTTCTTTCCCTTGTGTTCTATGGGAGATTCAGAATGTTTTATCTTTTTGTTAAGAGGTAACCTGTTTGCTGTACACTCTTGTCTACTGATTTGTTTGGACGTTTTAAGGTGTACATGTGTTTTTGCTGTCTCTGGTAAACCCTTTTTAATCTTCTTCGGCAAGAAAAGATCTAATGCGAGGGATCATCCGTCTTCTTTGAAGCTGTTCCTATGTATAACTCAGCACTTCTTTATGAAGCACGGAGTTACCTTGTCTGGGGGATCCTCTAGTAGGTTGTCTCTTTTTATTGGTGGGTTTTGTGTGACCAGTGTCGTTATGAGTGTCTGCATATTCTGCAGCATACTTATTAGCTCTGGCGTTCCTTTATTCTGCTCGAACTGACATTTTCTTAGCAGCTAGTGTGTAGCTAACTATCCTGGTTGCGTGCTCTCTTTTGCAGTTTTTAAATTTCAGCTTTTTGGTCCGGCTGAGGGTGCAGCCCTCCGTCCTGTTGTTTTTAGGACTGAATGAATATTGGTAGTCATTTTCGGGTATTGTCAGTGTTTTTCTGTATACGGCTTTTCAGTAGCCGTACTTTTTTTGGTTTCAGTTTATTTTCCCTCGGCTCGCTTTCGACGTTCGACGCGAGGGTGTTTCCAGCCAGTCTTTTGACGACTAGCTTTCTATCTTTCTCTACGTTGAGTAGATGTGTATACCACTCATTCTCTTTATATTCTCTCAGGAGCATCATTTTGTTGAAATCCTCTTATTTTGCACTGGACGTTGATTTTCCTCTGCACTAGCTGCTTTCTTATCGCTGTCCACATAAATGGGGACAGCAACATAATTGGAGGTGGCTTTCTCTTCTTTTTTTTGTCTCTTCCTCTCTCCTTATTTTTTCTAGTTATTCTTGTATTTGTTTCTTCGCGGTGTCTCCTTCTTCAGAGATTTGTCTCTCCGCTTTTCCAGAAGTTTTGGCACGCGTGTCTCCATCCTTTTTATGGTTTCCATCAACGACTGAATTCTTTCGTTTTGCTTATTGATGTCCTCTTTCAGTTTCCTGTTTTCTTCTCTTCGGCTTTTCTTAAGATACCCTCATTATACTTTCTGTCTGTCTGTTTCTTCCTGCTGACATGCCTCTATCATAAGGTTTCTCCTTATTTTTAGAGTTTCCAGGATCTATGCGTTTAGCTCCTGTGGATTTTAATTCTCTAATTTTCTTTCATATTAAGTCGTACTGAGAAGCAATTCCTTTATGTGAAAGTATTCTAAGTAACACAAAAGGCTGTACTTGGGACAGCTACCTGAAAACGGAAACAGTTTTGTCATAGTCTTACCTGACACCTGAGTCCGCTTTCACTGCACTTAATCACTCGTTAAAAGTCACTGGTTACTATAGTGAGTGGCCTTAGGTCCGTACGCTGACACACACACACGTGCCTGTCCCTCTAAGCATCAACCCGCGGATAAATCCGCTAATGGTCGGGGAGAAGAACTTCCTAACACCCCCTGTCATTTCGACAGGTCCTTCGTTCAGGTCATAGCTTCGAACGTAGACTCGTTGCTCTTCCCTGAGTACTATGGGAGATTCTGGGAAGTCGCTACACATACTTGAAATCGACATAGTCACTGACATCTGTCGGACTGAAGATAAGGCTTTTAAATAGCTAGTGAACTATTAAAAATCAATAACAATCAGAGAAATCAACTATAATACATTTGACCATACAAGGCGTGAATATATTCATCAGTTTCGTGGCTCTAACTATTATTATAAACATGTAAAAAAAACGAGTCAGTGTTTTTAATGTTTTGAGAATGTTTAGTAAGGTTGCCAACGGTCCTATTTTTCCAGAACATGTCCTAGTTTTTGTAGTGTCCTGGGACGTTCTGAATCGGTTTTAAGCAGCGTCCTGGGTTTTCAAATTTCAAAATTCGCGCGCCACTTCTCAAATATTGCATTAGACATACAGATTACTATTTACTTAGTCTATAACGTACCTAAGTTCAAAGAAATTGTTACAAACTAAAGTTTTTGTTTTATATTTTAACTATTTTTCAACTTTTTATTAAAATATTTCCATTAAAAAGTGTTATTATTTCAATTGCTTGAATTTTATTTCACCTGTTTTCACTATTTAACCATTGCAACTCTATTAATGCGTCCTGTTTTTAAACTGAATTGTCCTGGTTTTTCTTCAAATCTTGGTTTTTTAAATTTGGGGTTGGCAACCCTATTGTATAGACAATAATTGTTAGTGTACTAGGAAGATATAACAAAACAACTTTTGTATTTGGACACTCAAACATTTAAAATAGCAACAACAACATTTTTTGAATAATAGTAATGTTTCTCGAGGTTTTACGCCCGGTATTTCGTATAACCGTTTCGATAACTTACCAAAATTATTTCTATAAATAGTTTTTCCATTATCGAAGCCTCTGTTTCAAAAAACAAATACAAATAATAAAACAGATGATAATTATATCATTTCGTATGTGGTTAGCTATATCCGAAATCCATTGTAGTTTGCTCCATTTTTGTCATGATTTTTTTATTTTGTTACCTTAATCAAAATATAGCGCCTATTATATAGTGTAATCCACCAAATTTATTTTTATTCATCTCAATATTTGTATACAATTTAAAACTATAGAAACAATAATTATATAAAGCATAAATTTTCATATAGTGTGTGGCTAGCTATAACAAAAATCTTGTAGCTTTCGAACGGGTAACTATTAAAGTAGTTTACTTATTATTCGTAAGGTTCATCTTCCGCCCGATAGATGTCAGCCGCTACGCCATCTTCAAGTACACACAGCGATTTATGTCAATACTACCAGACTAAGTATTATCAATTGTCTTCAGTAGGGTCTTAACTGATCCACTGTGGCGGATGATGAATTTAGGATATGATAAATGATTATACTCCGCTTATCGGCATTCGATCGCAACCGATTGTCGGTAATAATCTGACGCCACAAAGACCAACACAGTTTTTATTAAATAAAACATAAATAAGAATTAAATTGTAACAAACTTTTAAGTATATTAACAGTATATATAAAAATATTTGATGAAGAACTTAACGAATAGTTTCCATATCTATAACAGTATCAAAGCTAATGATAAGTTTCCAAAAATTGACAGTTTTTAAAAAATTATTGAAAATTGATTAAATAAGACAGATATTAATATAAATAATTTGTATAATTTTAAAAGATTTTATTTTGATATTTATGTAGTAAGTGGATTTATTGATTGATATAAATTATATTAGGCCCAAAATCAAGACCATTTAACAGCAACAACATATAAGAAGGTGTAAAAAAAAAGAAAACAATAACAAAGATAAAAGTGGACTACAAAATATATATGCGAATCTAATTAGACATTTTAACTGATGCAGAAAACATTGAAAATCAAATACACAATATTTATAGAGGAGAAACAATAAAAAAACTGGACTGATTAATGATTAAAAATAAATGTTCATTTACCCCCAAAAAATATCTATTTAAATTACCTTGTTACTCTTCATATATTTGTAAGGCTATACGCCTTGATCGATTGCGCCATCTTCATTATCTGACTCAAAGCTAGACTACCAGGAGTTTTATGAATGAAAACATTTCTCCATTCATATACAGAAATCGATGTGCGGGCGTGTAACAAGAATAGTAGGTAAGGATAATGATTAGAGGTTTATAAATCAAACCGGAAATTTTCGCATTCTAATTTTATAAAATAAAAACTCATATTTGGAAATTTCGTTCATAATGTAAACGAATATCGTGTGTAGATTTCTGTTTTACCGTTTTTTTGAAACTCAACAGTTTGTTGATATTCCACTAGATGACGGGACAATACATAATAATTGAGAATTAGCAGAGAGGTTAACCATATATAATATTCAATCATAACTGAAGTATCTGATTTTTTTTTATTTACTTTGTATGAAGTATACAAGTATATTGAGATTATTCCGTATAATAACATCATTACTCGGAACTCTGAAGTAGCTATACTGCCCTGATAAGTTAAAAGGTACTAACTCCAACATTTTTCTAAATTCTTTTTTTAAAGTTTTCGATTCTGTATAAAAAATACAACATTTTATGACATTAGAAAGCTCTAAATCCATTATAGTGATGAATTATATTGAAATTTATATTGGTCCTAACTCCAGTTTGAAGTTCTTTTCAAGAAAAGGAGGTCCTATGTAACAAACAAATACTAAAAACGCCCTAAATCCACAAAGTGTTGCACTACGGGCATTTACTATTCAAGTTAACCGTGCTACCATGGAATTAGGGCCTTGTTTCGTAAGACACAGTTGCATGGTTTCCTGTAGTTACGGCCTTCATAGCGGCTGAGTCATCAAACAACTCCATTGTTTCTCTATATTGTACACAATAAGCGTAGCTGCAGCAGCTCAGTTCTATTTTGTTAAGTGTGTTCAACAATCAAACTCAGGAAAAGTAAACACCAAAGAACTTGGTGTTGGGGAAACAAAAACTTAAGGTCGAGGTGACGTTGTCAACTCCATATCTTATCTCACAGATGTTGTTAAAGTAACTGCTGGAAGAGGAGATACAAGTCTTTTGTATTCTACCAAATATGAAGAATCTAGTTCAAAAGTGTTGAACTTTTTGCAAGCTAAATGCATTAAGAACTTTTCCAAAAAGAACTAGTTGAAAAACTGTGCCCTCTTATGTCATCTAACCGGTGTGGATTTTGGTTGAGCATCCAAGAGTCAGAAGTGCCAGATTTCTTTTTATTTCATGGTATTATACGGTTTTTAAACGTTGTTTTATGTAAATCTATTATTTATTTTAGGGTAAATATTATAATTATGATCATAAAAAGCCCCAACTACCATATGGGGAGTTGAGGCTTGTTAAGACTGTGAAACATCAATTAATTTAACATTAAAACAAAGTTGTGTACATTAAAACTAATAACTTTTACACATCAAAACCCTTTTAAAGTATCCAAACTTTGATGCAAGTGAAGAAATTGGTTTTCCTTTTCTCCTGTAAAATTTTGTTGTTTGGAGATAGGGTTTTCTATCTTATCGGGGCAATATACAATATGAGAAAGCTAAATTTGATAAATTTATTATTCCGATATTTTATTATGAGACATGGGGTTGTGATCTCCCTCTACCACAAATTTTTTCTGCACAATCGAAATAGATCCTTGCATCCACCGAGTGTTTGATATTTTCTGTCCTTTGAAAAGCTAGTAAATTTCGAAATTATTAGTATTTATAAAAAACACAAAACACAAAAATTAGAATACAGGATGTTAAAGTACAAAGAGGGGCAAACTGTGGCAGCGACCACTTCTTACTTAGAACAAAAATTTTACCTTTCATGCAGATAAATAAAATAGAAAAACAGCAAAAAGAAAAAGCATTTGAAATAAAAATTAATAGATTCAATCTAAATAGCTTAAAAGAGGAAAGTGTAAAGAACTTATATAAAAAACGTCTAGATGGAAAACTGGTACAGGAAAATTTTGACAATCCGGAATAACAATACAGCTTTATCAAAAGAAGCATGATTGCTGCAGCGGAAGAAGCCCTGGGAAGATCCGATAACACTAGAAGACCAAGAAAGTACTGGTGGGACAAGGAAATTGAGGATCTCATAAACGATAAGAAAGTAAAGTTCTCCAAGTTTCTATGCACGAAAAATGATAATGATAAAAGAAATTTCAAAGAAGCACAGACAAAAGTAAGAAAAGCTATAACAAAAAAGAAAAACGAGACATGGGAAAAGACCAGCACTTAAATAAACACCTACCTAGGAGGCAGCAGAAACACAGAAAGTTGGAAAACCTTAAAATCTCTTCGAGAAGATAGATCAAATAATCTTATATCGCCAATAACATTAGAAAAATGGGATGAGTACTTCTCTAAATTGTTTACAGAAACAAGAGCAGAGTTCAAAAATCAAAAACAGGACAATATAAACATCATCACATCTCCGCTTAGAATTACAATTAAAGAAGTAAAAGACGTTTGTCAGTCACTAAAGAATCGAAAATCTCCAGGCCCGGGTCAAATAGCACCAGAGTTAATTGAAAATGGCACTGAAAAACTTTTTTCTCATCTACAAATGCTTTTCCAGAAGTGTATAAATGGTGAAGCGCTACCCCAAGAGTGGAAAACATCTTATATGACTACCGTATATAAAAAAGGGGACAGAGAAAATTGCGACAACTACCGGGGACTTACAGTGCTGTGTACAATATCCAGAATTTATGGAAAAATCATAAAAAATAAAACAGGAATATTGCAACATGGAGGCAGAAGAACAGGCAGGCTTTAGAGCGGGGAGGTCGACTATTGATCATTTATTTACGATTTCGCAAATAATTGATAAGAAAACCGCCAAAAATCAAGAACTCCACCTTTTGTATGTTGACCTTAAAAAAGCATATGACAGCGTACCTCAAACAAAACTATGGGATGCCTTGGAAAGAACAAATATAAATGCGGCCCTAATAAAAGCAGTACAAAAGCTTTATGAAAACAGTAAATCACAAGTAAAAATAGGAAATAAGGTCTCAAAAGGATTATCCATCAATAAGGGGTTAAAACAAGGATGCTGTCTGTCGCCCACACTCTTCAAGATATACCTGGAACGCGCACTAGCACACTGGAAAAGGAAATGTAAGAACATGGGCATTCCACTAATCGATTCCACACTATATACCCTGTGTTTTGCAGATGACCAAATAATCTTGGCACAGGATTACGAAGACTTAGAATATATGACAAGAAAGCTAGTAGAAGAATACAGAAAATGGGGTCTAGAAGTAAATTTTAGTAAAACGGAATATATGTGTATTGGAGGAGAACAACAAAATTTAATACTTGAAGAAACACAACAAAAAATAATTCATTGTACAAAATACAAATACCTAGGCATGATCATCACTAATGATGGAAGATTAGATGAAGCAATAGCACAAAGAAATAACCAAGGAAGACAAGCAATAAGACAAATACACTATTGTGTATTGTGGGATAAACAAATATCCAAGGAAAACAACATCGAATATACAATAGCATAATAAAAAGTATAACAACATATAGTAGCGAAGTCTGGCCTCTAAAAGAAAAAACAGTCAAAATGCTTGAAGCCACAGAAATGGATTATTAGAGACGCGCAGCAGGAATATCAAGACTCGAAAAATAAGAAACGACAGAATCAGGGAGATCATGAAGGTGCAACACACGATTACGGAAGAAATTAGGGTGAATCAGTTAAGATGGTACGGACATGTCCAAAGAATGCGTGAAGACCGCATACCCAAACAAATCTTAAATTGGGCACCAAAAGGAAGAAGAAAGAGAGGAAGACCAAGATTAAGTTGGAGAGAAGGTATCGAGAAGGATATTCGAGAGAGAGGATTAAAAGAAGATCTTTGGGAAGATCGAGAAAAATGGAAACTGGGAATCGGAAGACGGCGAAGAACGTTTTAACCCGATTAATATATATATATATATATATATATATATATATATATATATATATATATATATATATATATATATATATATATATATATATAAAAGTATGTGAGTTTTGTTTTCTTTTATAGTATCTCCATAACATTTCTACACAGTCTCATTTTGTACTTCATCTAATACAAAACTATGGAATCGGTGTTTAATTTATTAGAGTGGTTCAATTATTATAATATTTTTGATATTATAGCTTATTTTCACTAAAAGGTGTCGGGCATTTTCTATTTCCTTAGTTATTTTCATTCCAACAGATTGGAAAATCACATATATTCTTTCGGAGACGAGATGTAACGTCCAGAACCGAAAGTATATGGACCTCCAATAAATTTCCTGATTTTTTATTAGGGAACTCAAAATTTGAGACTTTTTTAGTATATCTCATTCATTTTTTATCGAACGAAAAACACATGGAGATCAAATTTCCTAAAATAAAATTTTTATGGTGGAAATGACAAAATGAAATTTATATTATGAAGAATAAATAAAAAACGTTATCTTTGTCTAACCAATGATGCAAATACGATGGTTGCTACTTAAGTTTTGAGACAAATAAAAACAAAACATAATAATTGGATCATTGTTTTTCAAAATTATCTCCATTAAGATCAATTGTCGAAGCATTTTTTCCATTCCAATTGAAGTATCTCCAAAACATGTGATTTGAACGCATCAACCTCTTCTTCAAGTGTAGAAAAACGTAGACCTCGTAATTTATTTTTGATCTGCGGAAACAAGAAGAAACCATCGGGTGCCAAACCATCAATTCGATTCAATAGCTTTCGTTTGAACTGACGTGTGACAGTTCGCATTTTCCAGATGGAGAATAATTGGTCTTCTTCGATTGATTTCCCTGATTTTTGTAAATACTTCTGGCAAACAAATGCACGTCTACCATTGAGAGTTGACTGTTCTGCGCTGCTCTAATGGAACAGGCGACGTTTTGGTTCGGAGTGCTTTTGTTGGATTGGCTCGCGATCAGCGAAACACGATGGTGCTTCATCACCAGAAATCGCAGCGAGTTCATCGGCAAACTGCTTTTGGTTCAATCCACGTTGAAAATCA
Source organism: Diorhabda sublineata (assembly GCF_026230105.1). NCBI lineage: Eukaryota > Metazoa > Arthropoda > Insecta > Coleoptera > Chrysomelidae > Diorhabda > Diorhabda sublineata. The sequence continues at coordinate 33,615,357 of NC_079478.1, read as the reverse complement.
TCGCCTCAAAATGTTCACCATTGAATTCCATATTTTGACCAAGATGATTGTTTGCAAGTATCTGTAAACAACTCAAATAACACTTGTATAACAACACGTTCCGAGTACGGTAGTAGTAAAATGTTGAAATTTGAATGTCAAATTTGACACACTCACATCCGTGTTGCCATATTTCAAAACTCAAGTAGCAACCCTCGTATGCTAAGTCCCCTACTTTTTGAATTATTCTATACAAGCAACACTGTTACATAAGCGGTGGTAGTTCATAATTAGAAGACAAACGAATAGTTTTAAATTGATATATAATTAAAAAAAACACTCCTTAATATACTGGAACACTATGTACTACTAGCACTCCATCAACATTCACAGTTACACAGGGCCGGCATTGCAGCAACATTGTGTGTGCGCAAGAATGAACTTTGGCGCCGCTTACAATGAGAGTTACTAAAATATATTGATAACTGATTCTTGAAGTTCATTTATTGATTTGACAGGTGAAAAAAACCCGTTTCTAAATCTACGCTTGATTTAGAGCTCATTAAATATGTTTAAGTTTTTTTATGAACACATCAAAGTACATACACCGTATTAGGTACGACACATTAAACACACACACACTTAGAAATGAATCTTCATTCAGTTATTAGATTACAAACCTTATACAGCACACGTGGGGACCCGTTATTCCGGAAATACGAGTAGAGGGAGTGGTGAAAGAAAGCCCGAGGCGCCGACGCAACTTTGACGGAGCATTCCGTGAGTTATACATATATGTAATACTCCTATGTGGACAGTCTCTACGTTACGGTCCCGACAATATTAATTTTCTCTATCGTTCGAGACACTTTATCTATACTGCGCACGCTTGAGAATGCGCAGAACCGAGCTGGAATCTCGGAGGATAGAGAAATCGTTGTCGTTCTGTCTTCCTTATTTGGAACAGCTTCCACTTATAGAAACTGTCCATATAGAAGTATTACATATATGGAGTTATTTGATTAATGTATCCATAACAATCAACTGTACAGGGTCGTTCACGACGAGTTGAATCGATGTGTATATGGGAAAGTACTGCGACTAGTGTTTGCTTGCATGAGTTAAGTTTAACTGAGTCAGGTCCAATATTTTTGAGATTTTGACAAATAACATTTACAGGTTTCAAAATCTGTGAAAACCTTGACAAAAATTTATATAGGGTGTTCAGAAAATGGTGCCGAATTTCGCTATTTAAAAACTTCGAAAACTTAATTTTTTCAAATAGCAACCCCCATTTTTCTCTTCGCCATTGGATTCTACGCTTCAAATTAAAGGGACTTCGTTAGTAAATTCATATATTTCAAATTGACGGTTTTTGTAGAAACTTGAAAAAACTGAAATTTTCATGGTTTTTAATTGTCGGTTGTCTGGAGCGACCAACAAAAAAGTTAACATATCAACAAACAAAAAAATACTGTCAGGAAAGAGTTCGGAATGCATTTCGAATTCTTTCACCGCAAGAAAATACGAAACGCCACTCAGCACGGATTTTTAAGAAGCCATAAATATTTGGAAGTTGGGAGCAACCATTTCGAACATTTACTTTAATTTAATTTTTAGTTTTGTTCTTCTTCTCTTAGTGTAGCGTTTTAAAATATTTTTTGATTGACTAAAGTATTTTAATTTTTGATACGTTAACTTTTGTTATTCGTTGAAAATTTCTAGTTTCCATAAAAACCGTTAGTTTGAGATATATGAAGTAACTAACGAAGTCCCCTTAATTTAAAGCGTAGAATAAAATGGCAAAAAGAAAAATGGGAGTTGCCATTTGAAAAAGTTAAGTTTTCGAAGTTATTAGATAGCGAAATTCGACACCATTTTCTAAACACCCTATATAAATTTTTGTCAAGGTTTTTACAGATTTTGAAAACTGCGTTTTTGTCCAAATCACAAAAATATTAGATCTGACTCACTTAAACTTAGAAATATGATTTTTTTAGTGGAGGGCTGCATGGTTCAAAAAATTTCGAAAATGTAAAATAATGAAGAAGTGGTTGACTTTAGGCATATTGTGCCTTATATAAAGTTATATTGAAATTTTGCGTAGATTCAAAAAATTTACCAAAAACCGTAGCATTCCGATTAAAATAACGAAATTTGGGTCAACTTCCGATATAACTGGAAGTTTCAGAAAGCTGAAATTACTTTAGCTGAAACAAGCATTTTGTAAAATCCCTACAAGGAAATTTTCAGAATACTAGTACTTTCCCATATACATATCGATTCAGCTCGTCGTGAAGGACCCTGTATATTTGTCACAAAACAAAGAGGACTAATTTGATACGACAGCTAGCGGGAAAACAAAAATTTCAGTTAGGTCAGTTTTCATATATGTTTCCCGGATGTCCATCCTACCTGTATAGGAAAAGTATAAATTTTCCAATCATTTCAAGAAGTTTTTTTTGTTTCTATTATTTTTATTGAGCTTTTTGCAACATGAATCTATTACTGCCAGATATTTTTATTGTTGTTCTGACTGTGCCAGACGCAAATTTTGAATAAAAAGAGTATCCAGACAACTAAAATCAAGTTGTCAAACAATAATTCGATGCTAAACCTTCCGCCATAACGAATAATTGCATTATGGGTGTCAACTTCTTGGATATTAACTTAAAATTTAGACGTATCTGTACAACTTTAATATTTTTTTAATGTATCTTACTCAAAAGTTATTATTTTTCCATTTCTATCTTTACAAAAAACACTTTCAATTTCCCACTAGCCACTGTAACACAATTTTGTCAAAAACATTAAAAATAACAGCAATTAATACACTAATGTGACAAAACTAACGCCTCCCTCCTAAATATTCTCTACTCTAGTCTGAACATCAATCACTTTACTTCAACATTTTTTTTAGGCTTTCGATTGTGTTAATCATGGATGTTGTGGACAATTTCTTGAAATGGGAGTTACATATTAACGCCTTATCTAAAAACTTAAGTTCCTCCTGTTTTGCGCTGGGATCAGTTTCCAAAACACTGAACTTATCCATCTCCTTAACTGTTTATTAGGCCCTTATTGAGTCGCATCTCCGCCCTTCCCTTCCGGGATACGTGTGGTGCGACTCAATTTGAGCTAATATTCAAACTACAAAAAAGAGCAGAGCTCACTGCAGGGACTTCTTTGAAAGATTCAAAATACTTACTCTTTCTTCCTTATTCTTCTTTGAAGCCTAATTCGTAAGCACACTTCTTCAATTTCAGAAAGGATGTTGCACAGCTATTCATTACGACCTTTACCTACACCTACCCCACGTTCAGTATTAGTTAAGGGCTCAATACTTTACAATGCAAAAAAATGCACAATCACTTGCCAAATCGATATCATTCTTTCCCGCTTTTCGCAATAATTTGAGGGCATATTTACTGGAAAGTGCCTTCTACTCTGTAAACGATTCTAATAATAATATTCAATTCTGGGTATGTTGCATATTGGTTTAATTTTGCTATGGACTTTATACTATTACACTCATTGTGGTTTTCTTCTGTACATTGAAATTTTCTGTATTTGTATCTTTATATAGTTATTTTAATGTTTGTTTTTTAGTTTTTATAAGCTTTTGTCTACAAATTGTAACATTTTTTTGACAATAAATCATTTTTCTCATCTTGACTACAAACAGCTGCTGTTGCACACACGTGAACAGGGCCGGATTAAGCTAGTGGCTTGGGGGAACTATAGCCCCGAGCCCCAGGTCCAGGAAGGCACCATCATTTGGAATCATTCTGTAGTTTTTGATGTGTTGATACAACAAATCTAACGTATTGATATTATTTTGTGAATTTTTTCGGGTTTCCGAATTCCTTAAGGGGGCCTCGTCATTATTTTAGCCCCGGGCCTTATAAATCTTGATCCGGCCCTGCACGTGATTGTCTGTACTCTTTCAACATGACCAATCACTTTTCACTTTTAGATCTGTCTGGCTGAAGATTTAACTATCGGATTATAGTTCGGCAAATTTATTTTAGGTTTTTCGATACTTAAATAACATCATATAAAAATTTGAACCATATTAAAATGTCGAAAAAATTTTTTAATCCAAAATTAGCGTCTGGCACATTTTAAACTACAATAAAAAATATCTGGCAATTATAGATTCATGTTGCAGAAAGTTTAATAAAAGCAAAAACTTCTTGAAATGATTTGAAAAGTTGATTTTTTTACCTGTACAGGTAAGTTGTGGAAGTTAAATTTCCATGTTCAAAATACTTTCAAAATTTTTTCAACGTAAGGTTTTCAATATTATTCCCTTTTTCTACGTTATCGACGTCTAATGCCGGCCCTGCAGTTACACGCGCGTTTCGGTGGCCATTTTGAAAAGAATCGACCTAGTTAGTGTTATCCTGAAAAAGTTTATAAAACTTATATTTGAATCTCAATCTAGGAATATGGCGAAATTCAGCCACCAATTATAAATATTCAAAATGAAGGTGACTATCATCGATCACCTAGTGAAGATTCAGGTTTGGGAATGGGAGTGGCTGACAAAAATCCTACAAGGTAAATGATTTGGTAAAAAATAATTTTTTAATATATGATAATATTATACAAGATGTCCCAAATTCATTCATTTGACTAAATTTCGAATTTTACTACTTCTTCTCTAGTTCCTTGACTGTAATGGTAAGTTCTTGTCAATCGCCCAAGTTTTATCACTCCTAGGTCAAGTTGGTGCGATTTAAAATTTCGATAAGAGGGCCATTCAAAAAAAAAATTCAAAAAATAAAATGCTTGGTTTCATATATTCCATATTCCAAACGGATACTTTCAATAAGTTTTGTTGTAGCTACGACAAAATTACCGGTCACACGATCCTCTCAAGGATAATCTTTTAGATTTTGTGGTATTTACTTGCAAGATGCTAGGAGCTGCTTCATGTGGAACATTAAACGCCTTGAGATTCCTTTTTAATGGGAGAAAATTCCAAAATTATTCCACTTCGAATTCCTGTAATGTACGAGTTTTCCGAGAAGCACAATTTCCACATTTTGTATCTCTTTTTGTCTGTCTATGCCTCTTGATATCGATTTCCAAAAATCAATTTTTTGAAACAGATCAAGTGAATACGGTGATTGAGAGCATTAAGAATCAATCATTTTTCAGATATATGTAAAATTATAACAGATTTTTATACCGGGCTTAAGAGAAGTAACAAGCTGCGATATTTTCAGAATTTCAGGTCCACCACTAGAGGGCATATTTGAAATTATGTCGATATTTTTGTCTCGAGATATTTTCAGAAATGTGAACGGCGAGAATCTTTCTTCCACTCAAATCATTTATTGTCCTACATCACAGTCTGAATGTGAGGCCACGTTTCATAATAATGGTAGAATAAATCGTCAAACTGGTTCCAAGCCTTGGTTGCGGAAGATCCAATATCATAGTCTACAGAAGCTACATCATTAGGCAATTTTTTGAATGAAACAGTTAATGAAGAAAGATAATTAAACTTTCACAATACTTTTAGAAGTCATAGCCTTAGCCATTAGTCGTGACATGTTCTTACAACATGATGGTTGCCCGGTACATTGTTCCATTTATGAATAGCTGAGAAAGAAATTTTATGTCATTGCATTGATTTGAAATTTGTAGTCAAAATGGATTAGTTTGGGATCCTACCACGATTCAGCATTTCTATTTATTTGGAAAGCCTCCAATTATCATTATTAACTTCGTTTCTGATATTCCATATGTAAATTTGAAATTTTGACAGCAACCAATTCACGTAAGATATAATTTTATAAAGTGATATATAACCAGTCATTTGAAATCATCATTTCTCAATTAAAGAGTAGTCGAATGAATCACTAATCACCAAATGTACCCTCCACCTTATATTCACCTAATATCTAAAGCAATTTCTCAAAAATCGGTTGAGAAATAACAAGGAAACGATAAAAAACTATTTTTCTACTGGGTCTTGGCTCTTGACTATTAAATTTTGATTTTTGAAGTTCGAATACGGGACTAAATATTTTATTACATCTAGCTAGATGCAAACCCCAAGTCAACGAACTTCTACTATCCAAATACCAAGCTGTTAGCTCCAATGTTTTTCAAATGTACATGATTCTTTGAAAAAACAACCACAGAAGTTAAGATTTGGTTATATAAGAAAAAAAAGCATAGGTGAAAAGTATATTCTACTAAATAGTGTCCTTTTAGTTCCATATACTTTACCCAGCCATTCTCCTTCAACTCGTTTCAATAATACTGTTATAATTCGTCCAATGATATAGACCGTAATGTCGGTTCTGTTCAATTATTTTCATCGATACTAGTTTGGAGACTGCGATGGTTACACAGCGGGAATCTCATTTGATCTCATAGTGAACACATCAGGATAGTAAAAAGTGAGCCAAATGGTTTATTTAAATAAATTATACGAGTTTTTAGTTATACGTGTTAGTGCATAGTTTAGTGTAAGTGTATAAATAAATTGCGGAACTTCACCGTTTAAAAACAGTTTAAATAAATAAGAAAAACAAAATACGTTTCCTCGAAGTATGCGAAGGGGGCCTACGTAACGGAGAAGACATCCTTATTCGACTCAAATTTCTGCCGGGTTGGCGACTTTTTCAAGCTTTATATCCAAGAGAAATCGCACGGGACCAAATCCTAAGAATACAGTGGATGAAGTGCCCCAATTCGACCAATTTAACTGTGGCTATTTGAAATAGCATTCTTTTCTTCTCTAAATAGGACTGTTTTTTCTCCAATTCGGCATTCAATTGGTCAATTATCCTGTATAGTACAGCCCTTTGACCGCTTAGTCCTTCTCTAGGCAGTCGATCTGGATAACACCTACTAAATTCCAGAAAACGGTGGCAGCCAGCTGTCCAATCGATAGGACAGTCTTCGCCTTCTTTGGACAAAATTCGCCGCATAAATCCACTATTTCGACGGGTCCTTGCCGTCTGTTGTATACCAGTGGATCTATATTTCTTGAGATTGCGCCTAAACAGCATCAAACAATTCTATGAAATGATCTCAAGGTTGCGTTTGTTGTAGTAAGCAAACGCGGCCTCAATCCCGAGGATAACATTCTCATGCAGAATATGACCCACACGTTCTTTTGACATGCCTATTGTCTCATCTATCACACGCATCTTTAATCGACAGTCTATCTATGGATTTTCTAAAGGTAAAACCGTTTTGTGGACACCTGGGCGCTGCTCATCAGTTGAAACTCGTTAAACCAATTTTTGACGGCCATCATTGTAGCAGTCTACTGCGACCGAAATGTCGACTGTAGCCGTCTAAGTATATAGTATATACGATAGATAGTAATTTAATGCTATTTGGACTGCTCTCGTGTAATATACTGAAGGCCACTTGACATGGTGCAAGACAACGTGGAATAAATTGCATACAACTTCTTAGAAGTTGACCAAAATATTGCATAAACGCATATTGCTTGCTGCTTGACATTAAGCAGGCCCTAGAATATCAAGCGGCTTGATCAAATGCTTGAGCAAATTGATTGTATCAAGCTTGATTGATGGTTTAGAAACCCGTTTGAAACTTGAAGCAAGCATTGACGGTGATTGATAGAAGCCACCTTCTTTTTTTGTGGTTCCTCCCCTTCACAGCTACCAATGTTAAGGCCAGGAAGCCCAAATGTATACGCTCCACACTCCCCTTCTCAGCTTCGACTGAGAGCTTTGATTGAGGTACGCTTGAAGCGCCCATCAATCGGAGCCTTAAGCATTTGATCAAGCCTCCTTTACGAATTACAAATCTGGTGGTCAGTACATCACTGGCAATAAATATAGGTGCTGCTGCCTTTCTTTTGGAGTTTGATGGTCAGAAAAGAGTACAAAAGCGATGGCGGGCTATGCCCTGGCTAGATAGAAGGGGAAATATGAGTTTAGCTATAGAATTGGACGGCAAAACACACACAAATTATTTGAGAATAGATGAAGAAATACTAAGGAAAATAAAACATAACTTAACAGAGAAATCCTAATAAAAATGGTACCAAATCGATAACAAAGTGCGAGATCTTGTATGAGAAAATCAACTGAACTTTATCTGCGCATGCTTTTGATCAAGAAATATTGCGTCTTGCATCGCATTGCACGTTGTCTTGCATCATGTCATCATCATTGTCGGCATTTGAATATAATTTTCAGAAATTATTGGATTCGAGACATTTAGCTAGATTTGGGTTTTCAAGAAGAATCATGTTCCTTTTTTTACAGACATAAGAATAATAAGAATTGTAAATATTATGATGGAGCAAACTAACGAACGTATAAATGTTAATTATTTGAATAAACAAAATAGAGGACACGGAGGATCTCCTGAATATAGATCAGTGAACTTGTTGAGTACATTATTTTTAACGAAATGACCTTCGATAAGTTATTAATTATTAAATATTTACGAAGATCAGTTCAACAAGATCTCAAATTTTATGTAATATCGGAATCGATGTTAAATTTTTGGAAATTTGATTTTAACATTACGATTTTTCGAAAACTATGATCCGAGATCGGGTAGATTACTTAGATCACTTAGATCCTAAACCAAAACGAGTTTTTATCAGAGTTATTCAATATTAAATTATTATTATATGTTTATAGATCTTAATTAAGTTGTTGTAATTGATTTCAATTATTTTCATTATTATTATTGAGCAGGGATTTGCCGAAGAAAAGGTATTTTCGATTCGAAACAACAATGAAACTAATCCAGGTTAGTTTTCCTACATTTAGAGTTAACACGATCATAGTTTCCGAAAAATCTCTTACTATGAGACACTATGGCTCAAATCAAAGGAGTGACGTACTGATATCTATAATCAAATTATGCTTGAATCAACTGTATCAATATTTTAACAATAGTTAAATCTAGAGGATCATTAGATATTATTAAAAAGTTGGTGATTGTCTTCTTAGCGAAGATATTTATTAAAAATCCAATGGATAGGATAATAATTTAGGGGAATCTATCGTATATTAGATTAATCTGTTATTCTATGGAATCGGTATCTCGCAGAATGAATATACTGCCACATACACTACCGGAAGTAAGTTTTTACTTACCCATTTGCGGGATGCACTAATAATCGTCGTCTATTTGGTTCCATTCGTTTTAGGATATTCCAAAGATGTGGAGTGGAAGCTGGAAACTACTTTCTGACCTTCCTATTCAATCCGTCCCACATACTTTATTCCCAATTATTCCAAAAAGTTTTATCTAATATTTTTTTCAACGTTCTTTCTTAAAGATACAAAGTCTCCAATCGCCTTTTCTCCAAAACATCCCCAAACTATCACCAAGCTTCCGCCATGTTTTACAGTCCAGATTACACATCGACCTATCGTCCGTTCTTCCTTTGAGCTGCGCGCAAACACAAAAATCTCAAACTCTATAAAACTTTCTCCCACTTTTATGTTTTTCAACCCATTGCAAACTGTTAATTTCATTTGACGTCTTGAAAGAGTTTTCTTCACTGCCAGCCTTCCAAAAAAGCCAGTTTTCTCAATCTCCTTTTCACTGTAGAAGCAGATCCTTAGATTCATTGATCTGAGCTGCTGTCTCTGGTTCCATGAGTCATCACGTTCACTGATCAATACGATACGTTTATCTTCAACGGATGTGATTTTTCGAGGCCACCCTGATCGTTTTCTATCGCCACAGCTCCTGGTGGATCCATATTTTTTCACGCATTGAGGTGTTTATAATTTGGTAGCAATGATAAAGTTACTTTAGTCTAGATTATGAAGACTTGCTATTAATGCACGAGCTTTAACCGATAGTTTCTTGGTTCAACTCATTTTGAAACTTACAAGCCTGATTTTGCGAGAACAAAACAATTCGTATACGAACTTCACAAAAAGATGTCTTGGTTCAAAACATATAAATCACAACACGTTCTGGGTCGCTGACTACAATCATAAACACCGAAGAAATAATCGACAATAAAAGAATAATCAACAAATCAAGCGGTACCTGCAAGTTTTAACTTGTCGCGCGGATTATGGGACGGGCAAAAACAATTTACCGGTAGTGTACATTCTCAAATGAGTTTCCATGTCATTTTTTAGATTTAGTCAGTTTATCTGATATTTAACAAAATTTGTTATTTTTTGGAACACTAAAGTTTTCGTCATTTGGCTCTCGACCTTAAAAACTGTTAAATAGGTTACTCATCGATACAATCTTCATTATCAGTGTTATGTTGATGTGATTTGATCTTTCCGATGATAATTGTTGATACAGGCAGTATAGTGGAATTTTTTCCAGGTGTATTTGTCCCTTAGTTCTCAAATTGTTAATCTGGAGGCTACTATAATCTTGTTGGGTTGGAAAATGCACTTTATTACAACAAACTTGTTGAAAATATAACGCAATTTTTTTTAAGAAAAAGATATTGTTAGAAAAACAATATTTGTAAATATTAATGTTGTTGGGGTATAGAGAAGTGAAAAATTCAAAGCGAATTGTGCACGTTACTTAATGGAAAGAATGCAAAAAATTCCATAGAGTTCACGATACACATACAATGATACGCTGACTCAAATTTGACACGCCTCGCGCATAACGTCATGCTGGAATCAGAATGATTTCTTGACCATTCTGATTATGTTGAAGTTGCACGTATTTACTGGTTTTTTGTGTGTTTGTAATATTTTTTTGTGTTTACCGTCTATTATAGAGTTGAACTAACTGTTATTATTTTCTTTTAAACGATTGTACTTTCTATTATTCTATCTTAATGCCATCGCTACATGCAAAAACACTAATCCAAATACCAAAGAAATACTTTGGTTTCCAAAAAAAGACTCGGCGAAGCAGTGTACAGGACCTTGTTGTCTAGAGGATAAAATTGATCAAAATATGGTATATGAATGTCGTAAATCACAAAATAACACTCACAATTCCCATTTTTTTTCCAACAACTGTATTTATTTTATGTTGTTGTCGATTCACTTACATAGAATTATTAACAAAAACGGTTTCAGTCTAGCTGGAAATATTTAGATACGATACCCCTTATTTAACTGTTTGTTCCATTCATTTATTCCATGCAATAAATAGAATATACCCATAATATATCAGAAACCATACTGTAAAATTGAATAATTCCATAATTTTACTAATCAAATGAAACAAGTATAGACATGTCTTTGTATCAAATATTACTTTTGGAATCAAAATAAAACAAGTATACCGCATACAGTAAACTTCACATTTTGATTCCAACGTGACGTCACATTGTGCGAAAGAGACGGCTTGTGTCTGGGCATAAGCATACAGGTGTATGTGCATCGTGATAGAGTTCTGTGAGTGAAATTTTCTACAAGTTTGAACAATAGCTTAGACGAAGTTAAAATGTTGGACATTGCCTCATATCTACAGGAAGTTACCCAAATTTCATGGTTTTATTGACTCAAAATCATGAAGTATCTATTGTCCGAGATTACGTGGTTTGGCCATCAAGATATCCAGAATTAATTCCATTAGATTACCATATTGTTAGAAAAAATTTTTCAAATATTACGAGATCTGATAACCAGAATTAGATTCTAGCGAAACATAGATACGCTTGGGAGTCTTTCAAGTTGAGGGTGGGTATGGGTATTTTTTGAACCCAAGAAGCCCCCAACTTTGTATACTGTGAATTGAACCTAAAATACAAAATATAATATTGAATTTACTGAATTTTTATCTAAATATCGCTGTGGCATTATTATTTCAAAACATTAATCATCAAAGGTAATCCGGGATCATCGAAATAACTATTAAGTACTTTGTTTAGCAATCACGCAAGAAATAAACGAGACGTGACTATGAAATCGAAAACAAATTCAATAGTAATATTTCTAAATTATCTTATATTGACCTTGATGTCAGTTGACCAAACGCCATCTTGACGTACGCTACCATTTTAGTCAGTCAATTCGCAAATAATATTAAGCAGAAAGTTCAGCAGCTGATCTGTCAAAATGGAGGCCGTGGGGTAATCAATCGATTTTCTCGTATGTATCTGTGTTTTTTCAGGTGTTGAAAGTTTTTTTGTATTGTTTTATGGTTTAAGAGTATTTCATAGATACTTTTTAGATGTTTCAATGAAACTAATACAACTGAAACTGAGTACTTTTAGTCAATCTGCTGTACACTATTGCGTTCAAGTTTATCAAATATGAGTTAGTACTTTTTGAAACTATAAAGTTATAATCCAGTGGCAGCTGAAAGATATAGGAAGAAACTTGAAGCTTTAGGAGGAGTTAATTATTTTTTATTAGATGAAGAGAGCTTTAGTGAGAATCCTGTTTATTTTCCACAAGTTTTCAATATACTTACCTCTTAGACTATATTTACCGCTTACCTACACTAAGCACAACACGTTTCCAGGAGAAAATTTTCCATTTTTTTAAGCTGTAATGAAACTGGATACAATAAGGTCTAAAATCCAACAAGTAACTTCACAAACTATGGAAAAACTCAGGGTAAAAGCATTTGTTTACCCCCCGGCGACCATTTTTTAATTGGGTGTCAGCTGATTTTGACAATTGACATTAGGCTGCTCAATTGACGTTCCTATACAGATAATGAATAACACTGACCACGACTACAGGGAGAGCTCACCAAAGGTAAGTGAAAAGGGCATTAGTTTCCAACTAAATAAAGGAACCAAAACAGAACAGATAAAATGATATATAAATACCTATATTTATCTTTATAGTTTATAGAAAGTAGATTGAATTATGCTAGAGTTGAATTTTTCATATAACCAAAAGATGTATTCATCTTTCTATCTTGTAACGATCAACTTCTTTGAATTGAGCCTTGGTGTAAATAATTGATTAAATGTACGAGGGAAACACCGTTAAGACGTTTTACCTTTTTAGAGTTCGACCGGCAAGTGCTACAGGAAAATTAAATGACGAAGATCACCAAAATCAGGTGACTGCTGTTTTTCAATCTTAATTTCTTTTATATATAAATACATATTTTTCCTATTTATCTTCGTAGGCTTGTAGAAACACAAAATATATTCAGTTTATCTGAAGCTTATTTTGTTTTTAGAGCACTAGCACCAACATATCTCTATCATGTTCCACTTGCACTACCTTCTCTATCTGATCTTTTGAAATTTACTATATTGCGATTAATGTGAGTAAAATAAACTAGATTGAGGGATAAATTGTTTTGACATTGTTTATCTAGTATGAATTGTGGAGAATGTGCTTGTTTTAAAGTAGAGCTTTAAGTAGTATAGTTGGTTAGAAATTTCTATTATTTTTTAAAATTAATTTTTGTAGAATCAATTTGAAGGTATAAAAAAAAATTTCGTTCAAAGTACTAGTCTGACTTCATGATTTAGTTCATAGATATTAATTATTATTCATGATTAGGAAAACTGGAATTTGTAATTATAGTATACAGAATGTCCCACATAAAATTCAACAAAGAGCAGAGACGTATAATGAGCATATGACGATTGAGGGCAATTTACCTATACAGGCTGTCCCACGACGAGTTAAAACTACCTGTATATGGTAAAATACTTATAGTAAAATCATGAAAATTTCTACGTTTTGGTTTTCGGATACGATCTTTTTAAATAAAATATTTTCAAAGATGGCTGACTTCCGGTTCTACCGGCAAATTTACATAATCTTCGTAACCACACCTGTATCTCTACAAATTTACAGAAAACATTTAATATCTGGATAACGGTAAGGTTCAGGTATCGGATAGTATATATGAATTTGCCTTATTTTTTATTCCTAAATGCATTAAAATAGAAAACACAGGGTGGTTCTATTCAAAAAAATAGAGAAATTTGATATTTATGAAGTTGAACTTTGAACACTTTTTATGCACACCCTGTATAGAATGAAAAATTTTTCAACATAGATTTAAATACGTCTGACCTTGCTAGAAGCAACGGAATAGAAACTATTTTCATATCTTTAAGGGTAACCTCGTAAAAAATTATTTATAAGGGTCTGCAACGGTCAAATTTTTTACAAAAAAATTAGTAACTAAAAAAGTATGCATTTTTCGAAAAGAGTTTTAAGACAAAAGTATACTAATATTTTATAAAAATTTCAAAAATGTATTAATATACAGGGTGTTCTGTTCAAAATAACAAAGTTACAGTCGACTTCAAGTAGAACCGGAGGTCGGTTATCTTTGAAAATATTGTAGTTAAAAAGATCGTATCAGAAAACTGAAACGTAGAACTTTTCATGATTTTAATATAAGTATTTTGCCATATACGGATAGTTTTAACTCGTCGTGGGACACCCTGTATATCCAGCTGCATCCCTAAGGAATTATAGTGATTTAGAGTCCCAGAAATTAATTTGTTTGCAACATTTCAGCTTGAAAGTATCAAATTTGGTGGACTGTATGAAATTGTTAATGGGTTTAATCAAATGAGAACTAAATTTAAAATTTCACAGAAGTTCTTCACCCCATAGATAATTTATTTATACCATTGATGATTAACGACATATTAGCATTGAAATGGCATATCAAGATCTTCTGAACAACGAAATGTAATTTACCATCCATCCTTATCATGCCCAAAAAGTACAAGTGAATTTATATCGATGTATTTTACGATTGAATTCAAAAGAAAATTCTTTTTTTTATGCGGCTTACTTTAGACGTAGGGGTACAAGAGTTCATATACAGTAGATACACAACACTGATATGAATATATCCAATCTGACATTTCCATCATAAAGTTTGACATTTTTAACAACGAGTCAAATCCAACAAGCCTGTTATTTTTGGAAATGATTGGACATGTCATAACTGTTTCATTAAAGCAACGTAGAACTGTCAATTCTCAATGGTAAACCTGCATTTGTTTGCCAGAAGTGTTTGAAGAAATCGGGGAAACCAATCACAGAAGACGAGTCATTCTTCACCACGAAAATGCGAGCTCTCACACATCAGTTCAAACAAAAACGTTTTTGAATAGTTAAAACATTGAATTAGAGTGTCATCCACCGTTCAGTCCTTATTTGGCACCTAATGGTTTCTTTATTCCCGCAGAAGAAAAATTAATATTTTAAAAAACTATACAGCCTTATCCAATTATAAATATTTGTTATAATTTTTTTAATCTCAAAATTTAAGTAGCAAGAATGAGTATTCATACGAAACGCCCTCGACAATTCCAACTGATTCATTTGACGCTTTTCTATTGCGATTGAGAAGCACCAAGTCATTTAAGTGTCAATGTAAGTGAACCCACCAAATCATGGTTTTCAAAATTGTTATTCCCGCTCACCCGCACATCTCAATAAACGTGATAACTTTCTTTGAGAGGCGTTGAAACAGTCTGTTTAGACTTCTCCAGTTGATTACCGAGAAGAATTTGTGGAATCCCATCACAGACAAATACAATATAATAAAAAGTCGACGCTTCTGCTCTGAGATTGTTTTCATGTGAGACACCTTGTATATATCAATATTTAAAAATTCATAAACATAAACAGTCATAACAGCTATCATTTCCACTCCATATGTAAATATGTATGGATTTGGGGTCTGGTGTACACTGCGACCCAAAGGATCTATTGTGCCCACTTTTCTTGCTGCGACACTGGGAACACTCAGCTGATCTATCAATCCCACTCCTCTTAAAAAGTCTAGAATGTGGGATGGCTTCAGAGAATGTGGATAAGAGATTTCGTCCTCCGCGCAACAAAATCTGCAAGCCGCATCATCTGCTAGGTCTAGAGTCTTCAGTTGTTTTTGAGTGCCCCCATAGGACTCAGTTTAGTATTCGTTGATTGTTCTTACTTACGTTGATACATTCAGCAGATCTTTGGTTACAGTTTCCCAGAAGAGTATTTTCCATTCCATAAGTTAACTTACTTGTTTAAGGCTACTTGCAATATCAGGTCATCTGGTTAGCAAAAAGTGCAATGTACCAACAGGCAAAAGAAGCAGCAATAAGGGATGGTGAGGTTGTAGAAAACAGGATCACCACAATTAGTTTTAACAGAACGAAAGAAAAATTGATAAGTGACTGATAAAATCGGTTGGTGGTTCACCATCAACATGACGCTAAGAATAAAGCCTACAATATCAAGCAGGCGGTCTAACTAAGAAGTCGCACGAGTGAGAAGGAAGCATATTCATATTAGTCTTCAGTCAAAGTTGTGATTGTGATGATGAGATATGAGATTCTTCGCCTCATATGGTAAATAAAGTGCGGTCTTAAAAATCTTTATGATATGTCAAAGACAAGTCTGAACAAGCGTAACACAGAGTGACTGACTGACCTGTGACTACACCAGAAAACATCAAATTAATAGTATAAACTCTTCTTCTTCTTATTCCGTGTATTAGGTGTAGTCGCCTGTTTTATCTTCGACATCCTTGCCTCCTATCCTGCTTCAAGGTTGTCACTCCACCTTTTTCTGAGTCGGCCGGTACTCCTTAGACCCAATGGGGATTTATCGCGCGCTATCTTGACCGGTCTGTTGTTATCCATTCGACTTATGTGCCGATTCCATTCTTTCTTTCTTGATAGAACCCATTCGTGGGTTTTCCATCATTCTTTTGGTTTTCGCCGTTTCTGGTCGTGCCCCGACGGTGTAGATCATTATGGGTCTTACCGAGACCTTGTATATTCTAGATTTGGTTTCTATTCCGATATGTTTATTTCGTCATATGGTTTCTTTCAAACATGCCGCTATTTTTCAATTGGTTGCTCTCTTTTTCGTTCTCTACGTCTCCAAATCCTGAAATCTCGATTCCTAGGTATTTGAATTTCATTACTTGGTGAATTATCTGATCGTCTACATCTTATCGGAGTTTTGGATGTGGTCATACACTTTGTTTTGGATGCAGATATTATCATATTGAAAGATTTAGCTATGCAGTTAAACACATGTGAAAGCCTTTGAAGATTATCCTCATTTTTTGCGACTAGATCAACATCATCAGCGTAACATAATATTGTCCTTCATCTGATAGCTTTCTTATTTTATTAATTATTTCATCGATAATGATATGGAAAAAAAAGGGCTTAAGGAGTCTCACAGGCGAATCCCTGCTGCTATTTGCTCCGTTAGCACTCCGTTCACTTTGGCTTGGATTTTCTTGTCCATGTATATATTTTCAATGGTTTTTATCAAGTCTAAGGGATTTGTTTATCGTATAGTAGATGTACTACGTCTTATAGTTGTATTCGATCGAAGGCTTTTTGTAGATCTATAAAGTACATAAATGCTGGTCAGTTGTACTCAATCGATTTTTCAGTGATCTGTTTGATGTCGAAAATCACATCTGTGCAAGACCTTCTCCATCTAAATCCCTGTTGCTCATCTGTTAACGTGATAAGACTTTATTTTGTTTGTGATGACTTTTGTTGTAAGTTTCAGAGTGTTACCCTGAAAATTGATTCCTCTATAATTAGATGGTATTTTTTTATCTCCTTTTTTGAAAATGAGAATCGTAGTACTCGTTCTCCAATCGTCTGGGATTTATTGATTTGACACGATTTTGTTAATGAGAGTTGTTAGTTGCTTGGCAAGGCTTTCTCCTCCGTATTTGAGTAATTCGTTAGTTATGCCATCTTGACCTGGGCTTTTTCTGGTTTTGAGCTCTCTGATAGCCGCTTTGTCAATTCAAACTGTAGATCTTCGTCCGTAGTTATTTCAAGCGTGTTTGGTTCGTTTCCTATTTCCTCTTCATTCCCGTAGAGTTCTTGGAGGTACTTGACCCATGTTTTCTTTTGTATTTGGTTTGTCTCGAAGAGCTCATTGACTTCTTTGCTTTGTCCTTTTATCATTCGCGATATCTGTTTCTGGAGGCCGAAAAATGATTCTCCATCTGTTTGGAAATTTGTTGCCAATATTTGTTCTTGATTTCTCTTACTAATGTTGTTGTTTCATTACGTACTCTTTTGTAATCTTCGTACGAATTCAGGGTTTTTGATATTCTGTATTTCAGGTAGACTTCTTTCTTTTCTTGATATTTTCTTACAGAACCATGGTGTTTTAGTATTTTTTTTATTTGTGTAATTTACTGTCCTGGATCCAAGTGCCTCCGATGCCACTTGTTTGATGGTATAAATTATAGTCTTTTATAACGAGTCAACATCAACAAAAGATTCAATGGAGTAGCAAAGAGAGCCCGTGCCAAAGAAGGGAAGGTCAGGAAATGCACGAAAAAGTGATGACTACAATATTTTGGGACTGACTTACTGAAGCAGTTGCGTCAAAAAATTATCGCAAAAAGGCGCAGCGAAATAACTTAAAAGTGTCATACTGCTTCGCTTTCCAAAGCTGCTGTACGCGGATGTAGCTTCACAGAGGTTAAACACCCACCATATAGCTCTGATTTGGTTCAATCCCCAAACGATTCTCAAAGCTTAAGGTTGAGTTAAGTTGTAAAATATTTAACAACGACGATGAAATTAAAAAGACGCTGTACAGACATTTTGACTGTAAGGATGCATAATATTTTTATAGAGGTTCTAAAAATGTATGTAAGTAGAGGGAGAATATATTGAAAAATAAAGTTTTTATGACCTTTCGTTCTGTTAAAATAACAAATCATACCCGTACTACGTTTATGCAAAATAAATTAGTTTCTAATAACTTACATGTTTGATACTTGTTTAAAAAACTTTTCCATCGATATAAAAAGTATTGGGATGAATGATTATGAATAAAATATCATTTTTGTAATTGATATTGAGTCATGGTTAGATCATGTCTGCGCGGAAGACCATGTTTTTGTAAACTATTAGAGTATGGAACGTCTTGAACTGATAATACTACTGAGAATTATACAAAAGAAGAAACGATTTTCTTAAGCTTACTATCGTCTGCTGCTTTTCATCATCTACGATTGATTGATGATTCTTTTCTTTCCCAAAAGGGTAATACACATTTTTTTTAATTGACATATTAAGTTAATTAGTAAAGGAATGAAATATATGGTGATCATAAAGAAGAAAAACAATGTCAAAATACAAATATAATACGAACAAATCATCTAACACAATCAACTATGCTTGAGGAATATAATATACGAGGTGTGAATAAAAAATACGTGAATAAATTTGTACAGAAGTAAATCCTTATACCCTTTGGCGTGTTAGTTCTCTTTAGTAAATCGTATTTAGTATATTAATTTTATTTTGAAGTTTTCAAAGAAGTTTCTTGACTGCTGTGTTTCCAAAAGTTCTCATTTTTTTATAAGACACCACTTTGGCTTTTGCTTGACAATATGAAAGAGAAATTTGTGGATTATGGGGTGAGCAAAAACTTTTATTGTAGATATGAAAAAAGTAACGGATATAAATTAGAAAACGTGAATGGGATTATTTCAAAAATTCTGTATTACCTCTTCACTTTGATTTCAATGGGATAATTCACCGTATTTTTCATCACATCTTGTACATATTTATCTACAACGATTTTTATACAAGGTGCTTCCAAATTTATGGGACAAAATTCAGGAAATAATTGCATGTATGAAATTTATATGGGTCTTTCCTATAAAGAAATTTCCTCAGCCCATTTTCATTTTTTTTTTAAATTTTAGTGAAGCTACAAACTTGAAATTTTAGGGCTGCTATTTTCACCCCCGTATAATGTAACAGAAATATTGAAAAAATACCGGTGGTTAGTCTTTTGCTAGTGCACAAAAATTACAGAATTTTTTGGTATTACTGAAATTATAGGGAAAAAAAATTCAATTTTAGTCACAATCTTTTAAGGGTGGTATCTTGGAAAGGAGTGGGCTAAGGAAATATTATTAAAGGACAGACCCATGTTAATATCATACTTATTGAATTTTGTCACATAAATTTATTAACAGCCTGTATATACTTCTTATATAAGTATTATTAATAAGGGATATTTCTCTAAAAATATTATAGGAAATGCCCGTATTGGTTATATTGTAATATTATTTACAGGACTACGTCAGTGGCGAGGAAGATAATCCTGCAGGAACAAGAAGCAGGAGACATTCAAGTCCCGGGGAATCGAGGACAGGAAGTACGACAGCGTTGCATCAACAAGATTACCCTGATTCCGTAAGTTATTTCACAAATTCTGAATAATATTTTTAGATT
Source organism: Diorhabda sublineata (assembly GCF_026230105.1). Lineage (NCBI taxonomy): Eukaryota > Metazoa > Arthropoda > Insecta > Coleoptera > Chrysomelidae > Diorhabda > Diorhabda sublineata. Next base: position 33,595,235 of record NC_079478.1, on the reverse strand, counting down.
TATAAGGATCACGTTGTTACCTATATTTCATAGTTATATATCTCGCAATTCATAATTGGTATTCAATCCTTAAACAGACAAAATAATGCGATAATTTGAAGGTTTTCGACAATCACACAATCGAATTCTTAGTATAGTTCAAATTATAAGCCACTAAGATGTAAAAAAATGTCGTGTTGCCTTTAAATTAAACTTAAACTGATTAAAAACTTTGTGAAAACTATAATAGAGTGAGCGAAAGCATTGAAGACAAGTAGTTTCCCAGTTAAGTAAATCCCAGTTGAAGGAAGTAGTCCGGTCAAATTAGAGCAAAAAATAAGAGTGAGGCTATATAAATTCCCATCAAGCTGAACATCAGAAAAATTGTTTAATGTACAATTGAAAATAAAATTTGGACGTTTCCATCATTTCCGTTTATGGAAAAAAATTTATTCAAGGTCAAAGGTCAAAGTTTTTCGCGATTATCAGCAAAACGGCTAGTTTTATCATAAAAATACTTTATACAAAAATTGTAGACCATAAAATTATTTACAAGAAACGTACCAATACTTTTTTTCTTACGAGTCATCGTTTCTGAGATATCACGATCCAAAAAGTTGTAAAAGTGTTATAATGTTTCAGATTTACTGTCGTATTTAATGGCTATTATGATTGCACGGGAAATACCAAAACTGCAGAACAGCATCCTCGAACTTTAGCAACATTTTTGTCAATTTATAATTTATTTGATGAACTTATTACAGTTCCCAGTAGTCAACAGAAATTTGTCACAAATACTCACAAGTCTCGGTTCAAGTTTACTGTTGAAAATATATTGGTGAAACCATTTAATAACACAACTTTTTGACTCATTATATCTCAGAAACAGTGGCTTGTAGGAAAAAAGTATCCAAACATTTTTTTTAGATAATTTTATGATCTACAATTTAAGTCTGATGTATTTTTATGATAAAATTCACCGTTTCGCTGAAAATTGCAAAAAACTCATTTTTTTGACCTTGAATAAAATTTGTTCCATACACGGACATGATGGGGAACATTCAAATTCTATGTTCAATTGTATATTCTAGTGATTTTCAGCTTGATGGGAATTTATGTAACTTCGAATGTCTAAATTGACCGGATTAGAAGGTATTTTTATCGTGCTACAAATTAGAAAAATTGCAGGGCGGTATTTTTAGAAAAGCTTACCACGTAAGAACTTAGATTTAAAGATACACTTGTAATTGTTTTGGGGGGATGCAAATATAACTACTAAGATATAATTATAAATTACTTGACTGCCGAATGTTCACTAAAAACATATTCTCTCCTTTTCATTTATAACATTTTTCCTGGGAATTTATGAGAAAAAATAAAATGTGTCACAAGTAAATATTTTTGATTTGATATTATTGAGAAAAATAGTCTGTAAAAACAATTTTCTATGTTTTTTCAAAGTAGTCAAGAAGTAGAAAAAAATCCTTACTATTTTTTCGTTCCATTTTGGTATTCAGTCTACTATTCAACTTTTTGTTACAGCAAGAGAATTTTTTTGTACACCAGTGATTTAAAATATCAATTGTATCAAAATTTACTACTTTTCTACTTCCATGAATCTCACGTACTTTTCCACGTTTTATCTGTATGTTCAAACACTTTCAATACGTAAACTACACTATGGGCGCTGGTCTTACGGTCGAGATTTGCGAAGAGATAGCAAAAAAATGAAAGTTCTATGTACATAAAATGTAAAATTAAAGAATCGTGCGTGCAGAATCTCTATGAGCAGCGTAGCTCCGGCGCGTAATAGGCGTTCGAGATATGCTCATTCTTTTTCAAACCCACCAACCTACGAGCTGTATGAAAAACTAATGGAGGAGCCATTTCGTCGCCTAAGTCTATCGAAGAAATTTTACGCATGATCTGGATCAGCCTGTTACATACAATCATTCAACTGATGATGGCTACTCAGAAAAAACAGCCACTCTCCGAAGCGGTAGAGTTCGCTGATTAGACGCTGGGACGCTGATGGAAAAATTGATTAAGTCGAAAAATCGAAGACAGGTTTACAGAGTTACCTCAGCAGCATACGCTCTATTGAATGATCTCAACGACGCGACTTTACACGCTCTCCCGTACCACAAACTTCCTGTTTACTTCATTCTTTGTGCCCTAAAGTTTTACGATCAATAAAATTCCCGAATCATCTAATGTTACCTAGCTGATTTCACAAATTCGACTCCTGTAATTCCAAATACAGCAACAATATTGACCTTTAAATGAATTTCATCGGGAGCATTGTTTAAAAAATCGCTTATTTGTGTTCTCGTAGAAATCGCAGCTTTTTTTGGACTTGTAAATTTTTTCCATTTTGTTTCAGAAATGTAATTAGTTTGAAAGGTTAACATTTGTATTGGATCGTATGATTCGACCAAGCTGTTCCGGTGGAGTCGAACAAAACTCGGAATTAGACATTTTTAACCTTATAATATTGAAAATTACTTCTAAACCAGAAACAAGTTCCGAATTTTCAAATTAAATTGACAGCTATTTGATTAATTTGAAAGTTCCCATGGAACAATTTTCGCAAGAATTACATAACATACTAATTTCAAAATTGAAATTACACAGCGATAATTTCCTGACTTGAATATTATAATCATATAATTTTTCAATATCAAATCATCGTCTTTCCCTACACAGTAAAAAATTATGTATTATACTTGGGAAAAATACTGGATTTTAGCTTTCGTTTTTTTGTCTCAAGCTCACGCTAAAATCTAGTACTTTTTCCCTTGTATAATAAATAACTATTTATCATGTTTTAATATTATTATTTAAACTTAACAAAGTTACTTTCCCACGAATCGATACCAGGTACATATCACCATTTAAATTTCTAGGTAGAATATGATAACCTATTGATTTATCACCAAACTTTAACCTTAAATGAATGTTGGGATACCCTTCTGACATGTGGATTCTCATCATACCAGTGCATTATTGGAGTTAAACATCTTGTAAAAGTGGCCTCGTCCGTAAAAAGAATACAATTCAAAAAATTTGGATTGAGGGCTGTCCTTTCTTGAATATCTGACAAATATCTACTTTAAATAATATAATTTATTATTATTATTAATTAATTTTATTAAAAAAAATCATTTTAACTTTTATTGTAAACGGGCAAAGTATCAAATATGATACGCTCACAAAATGCACTTTCTAAAACAGAAAATCAGTTATCACGATTTTTCCTTTGCACAATTGCATTCAATACAGTATTATGAAGCTAAGACAATTCACCACATTCCAAAAAACACTATATTGTTGGTACATTAACAAAAAACAACTTACTACAACTAGGTCCTAGGGTTAAAATGTCCGTTTCGTCGATGGGGTCTCATTACGCGGCAAAAAATTTTCATTTCATATAATGCTTAACTTAATAAATAACTTAATCTATGCTTTGTACCAGCATCGGTTATTACTTCATAATTTTCAAATTAATATATTCCGAAATCAGTACACAGTATCGAATTTTACCAAAAGTACCTTTTTGGTATAAAATTCATTTCAAATTTTACTCAATAAATCTAATATTGAAAAAGTTATGTACAATACTTCTTGGTTCGAACCATGTAACTAGCGCCCTCTATGAGAGACAGACATAAAAACAAATTCATTAGATGTATCAGCTTCCAAAACATTTTTGTATAAAATTTCAATACAAAACTGCAAATAGTTGCGGCAAAATCGTGAAAAATGTGTGCTGAACAAATCCCTCATATTTTTCAGTTTTCTATCTATCCTAGAGACGAGATCACCTTTTTTTGAAACACCCTGTATACACATCCGACAAAAACTTCTACTATACGACAAGAATATAATTTTCTGATAACTAACTATAAGTAAGTTGAGTTCGGATGCGAAATATTCCAATAATTTTACCGATTTCGATCACATGGAATTACTAACTAGGCATTGGCTAGTTATTGATGTATGAATAATCTCCGAACATAATAGGCTTTTGTTGATATGTACATACAACTATGTGCTGTATATATATAGTAATATTCGATCGATTTACATAAATGTTCATATTATGTATCAGATACAACGTATTTAATAGTTGTTCCATTATATACCGGGGTTGTCTGTTCATGATTGAAATTAAATCTTACTTATAATATTTTCATTTTGTTATACGAGAAAGTATTGATATCTAGTTAGACCAGTCCAGTTTCATGCATAAACAAAATATTGCGTTACTATAGCAACGAACAATAACTTATTAGAAGTGTAAGTGTAAAGTTTGACGTCAAAAAAGTGAACCAGAGTTACGCGAAATATTAAAAGAAAAAAATGTCCACAGAAATTGTGAAAATCGAAAAATTTGGGGTATCGAGCCATCATCAAGTACCTGTATTTAAAAGGGTTAAGAAGTAAGCATATTTACGAAGATATGCTCAATTCCCTTCGTATGCTATCGTGAACAATTGGAGCAAGAGGTAAAGATGATGACCGATCGGAATGGCCAGGTTTGAATGTTGACCAAAAGCGTGCAGGGATAGATCTGTGCTCGATTTGAAAACGATGTCGACTTCTTAAACTGAATTGTTACTATGGTTGAAACTTGAGTACATTTCTACGTTTCTACGATCCAGAAATAAGGCAACAATTGATGGATTGGCGACACTCTGGTTCTCCAAGATCCAAGAAGTTTCGTGTCTAAAAATCTGCTGGAAAAGTTCTTGTTTCAGTTTTTTGGGATTGCCATGAAGTAATCATGATTGATTTTTTGGATAATGGATAACTGGAGATTACTATTCGACACTACTGACCACTGTACGGGAAAAATTAAAGAGAAAACACGCGGGAAGCTATCCAAAGGTGTTTTGTTTTTGCAGGACAACGCCCCTGCAAACAAATCTCATGTTGTCATACAAAAAATTCGTGATTTAGGGTTTGTATCACTAGAACACCCCCTTTATTCACCAGATTTATCTCCGTCCGACTATCGTCTCTTTCCTCAACTGAAAAATTTTCTTCCAACGAAGAGGTAATAAAAATTGTGGAGATCTGGTTTGCAGAGCAAGAAAAAACATTTTTTTAAAGGTCTAGAGATGGTGCAGGTTCGCTGTAATAAATGTATCCAATTAAGAGAAGCATATTTTGAGTAATAAAATATTTTGACATTGAAATTTTTTTTGGTTCTATAGTAGGCTAAGAATGTTTCAATATATCCTTATAATGTAAATAATATGGTTTTGGAAAGTACTTTTTTTTAAAAATATTACGTTGCTTTTCGTGTTTTTTCACAAATAATATAAAAAAGAAATTTATGAGATTGATAATTGGTGAAATGATCAAAAACCTTGAGGATGTTCGAATGAAAACTTTCCTTATTCAACATCATTAAATGTTCGATTTTCCTAATATTGCTACTGAATGAAAACCCAAAGTTTCGAAGGAATTTCTTCTAAATTTGATTCTACGGAAGGATCACAGTTGAGTCAACATTTTCTATTGATTGTTCGGTAAAGTTGAAGGTGAGAAAAATAATTAAAAATAGGAGTGAGAAACAAAAAGATTGAGTTTTATTAATGCGAAAAATGAGGGAAAGTGAAAAGTGATGCATCTCTTCATTTATTTAAAGGAAAAGATTCGAGAAGAAGGGTTTACTCAAAGAAACAATTTATATAATCATCAGCTAACATTCCATTAGTATTAGTCGTTAATTTTTCAAATGCACACATTGATAAAAGTTATTAGAAGAGTCGCATCTTTAATTTAATGTCTTGCATACGAAAAAATCCACAAACGCCACATTTTTCTGAAGGCTAGTGATAATTATGGCAATCTCAATCCTTTGAAAGGTTGCTACCTATACCACTAATCCCTCCTTCTTCTTCTTTTTCCCCACGATTAATTGGAAAACGTTTCTCAAGTCCCAAAATCTGTATGTTTCCACGTGTAGTAGACTATAAATAACACAGCTTTATAAGTTTTTGAATTAATTTTAATAACAACGATAGTAAAAAGTACAAATGTTGCTGGTACAAGTTTACAAATACTTCTCTGGGTGTTTTATGCTAATGAAGTTTGTATTGGCTCCTGCCGTACTGCGACATACAGGATCAAAATGTATCTGCAGTAAACACTTTAGTTGTAGTTTTTGTCTTTACTTGTAATATCGTATAGAAATTTTAGTTTAAACACAATCATTATTAATCCTTTCAATCCTAACGGGTCATTTTTGATTCAGGCTGTGCCCTACTGGTACATTCTAATTACAAAATGTCGAGGTAAGTTTATTTAGAACTAAAAAACTCCTGCACAAAATGTTTAGGGCACGTCCAGTTAATAAAACTATAAGTAAAATGCGTTTTTTGTTTCGGAAATAAGCCATTGTCCAACAAGGAGTTCATGAAGTTGGCCGAAAAATGTCTAACATTGAAGACGAATTATTCGTCGATAGCGATTAGGTATAAGTACTTCATTGGTTTCTTTTTCTGGCACATAAAGGAGGAAAACAACGAAATTTGAACTTCATAATAATTTTTTGTTCACTGATACTTTACCAGAAGATGACAACACACCAATTCTAAATATCCTTATAATAAAATTGGATCAATAGAAAATTGTGGACAACATTTTGTCCAAAAATTTCATATCCCAGCCGAGAAACCTAGTACACTTCTGGCAAATAGGTCACTAGGCAATATAATGTTGAAACAATCAATTTTCAAAAATAAACTTCAACTTCTACCTTCCAAACAATACTTTCTCCTAAAGTCCATCAAAAGAGACGTGAAGTCATGGCTAAGATGTGATTCAAAACTGGCTACACATATGACTTGAATAAATATTTCATAAAAGATGCAGATGCAGTACAACTCCAGGAGAAGATGTCCCAAAGTTAGCAGGAACCATTCGAGACACTGATGTCAGCTTATGCTTTGACATATTTGCAACAAGTGCAAAACTTTTTGCAGCAGTTGGTACATCAATAGTCATCAGAAAAAAATATACCAAAGTTCGTTTTAAACAAAAAAGGACAACGAGATGAATTTCAGTTTATGAGCAATAAGTTTGGTATACATGCAATTTCTTGGACACTAAAGATGTCACAGTACATTCTAACAGTCAGAGATAATGACTGAAGTGAAAATAAAAGCCAAGTAGATGGTTGGGACAAGGAATATTTGCCTTTACGCTATGTACGAAAAGACAACCAAGTGGTGGAAAAGTGTTTTTTTATCTGCTGCTGATGACATCAGCTATTGGTTAACTCTTCGATGATATTTAAGGACGGACGGCGAGAAAATAATATAAAAACTTTTTTGTTTTGTTTTGTTTCTTTTCCTGAACATTTAATGGCCGCTAACATGCAGAGGTGATACGCCGATGATAATATTGTAGGCTTATGAATATATGGGATCTTTTATCTATCAAAGGGCCAATTAGAAGAAAGTATCATCTCTCTATGTATATGTATATGTCCAATATACCCAGTTGGAGATGTCCCTGGTACCAAAAGACCCCCTTTTGAAAAAAATTGAATAAATTAATATTTTATCATGTAAAAACTATACTTAAATCAAATAAACAAATTGATACTGAAAGAGTTGAAGCACAGCACAATAATGAATCAATTTCTTTGAGCCTTATATTGCAGATTTCTTTAAGTACAACACGTTATAGTATAAATTGAACCTTTTTACTTCATTGTTTAGTAGAAATTTAATATAAATTATTGAATTCGACTATAAGAACATATTTAGTTGCATATTTTTTTTTACTTTAAAACAAATACAACAAAATAAAAAATATATAATAAAATACGATCAGCGTAGAAGCCATTCAACTTCGAAAATTAAAATATTTCTATAATAACATGGGTCACTTATTTAAAAATAACCTAAAAATATTTTAAACTAAGTAATCGCTATAGGGCTGAATATTGCAATAAGCAATTAAATATATTTACAAATACATCAACGGTATTTTAACCATTAATATCAGTCCATTATAATTTTTGAAGGGCTCTCCTTATATCTTCGGTCGCTTTAACCATGTTTGTGGAGTTTTTATATTTGAAATCGTCTCTGCCATCTTCGTTGACGTAATCTTTAGGCGGCTCAGTTGGATAGCTGTAGCCGTAGCAACGGGTACCGCTGCCGAATTTTGGCCGGGGAATGTGAACTTTCTTGACGTCTACTAACCAGGATTCCATTTTTGGCGAGTGATCTGAAACAAAAGAAATTCGATTAATTTCACTAAAAACTCCTGAGGATGCTCGACTCAATACAGAAGAGTGAGTGAGTGTGGTGTGAGTGAGGTTAACGATACTGGTTCAGACTTCGCACAATCTACAAGCGTTTAATATTTTTATTTAATTAATTAACTGATATTTTTATTTTGTTAATTATAGTAAGAGTAAGATTAAATATAAACATTTATGTTTGCTTATTTTTAAAATCAAAAAAATCATATTCAATAAAAAATAAATAAAGAAATTAAATAAAGGTAAAGAAGAAAAAGTTATGTAATGAATAAGTCTTGGTATTTAATCTTGGCCCAGTCCTGGCCGTTAAGGTTGGCCCAGCAATAGCATTTAAACATGGTCCAGTCTTGGTGACCAAGCATGGCCCAGTCTTGGCGACCAAGCTTGGCCCATCGTTATCACTCCAGAATTTTACCAAGACTGGGCCAAGCCTGGCTTACGCCCAGAGTTCTACATGGATGGGCCATGTCTGGGCCAAGCTTGGGCCCTTGGAACTTTCTTAGGGTTTCTTTCATAGGGTTAATTATTTGATAATAAAATCAACTAAACAAATTTTTAGACGGGGAGCTGGCTACAAAAAACAGGGTCGATAAGGTGCGCGCCATTTCAGCTTGTAAACTGGCGGCTCCCACTTAATACATCACCGAACGCCACTTCTTAAGGTCAGCACAGGTCGGATATGAAAATGCCAGCCGGTTTTCCCGAACGAAAAAATTGGCTGAAAAACCTCATAACGGGCGTGAAACCTTAGTAACGTGGGGTTCAAACCTCAAATAAGAGCGGTGTAATAGCGCAAGAAGTTTTGCAGGCCGGAAAACCCTCGTAAGTGGTCGAAAGTGTCGGAAAACTCATCTGAAAAACCTCATAACGTGCGCGCGCGAAACCTTTTGTAACGTGCGGTTTAAACCTCAAATAAGAGCGGTGTAATAGCGCAAGAAGTTTTGCAGGCCGGAAAACCCTCGTAAGTGGTCGAAAGTGTCGGAAAACTCATCTGAAAAACCTCATAACGTGCGCGCGCGAAACCTTTTGTAACGTGCGGTTTAAACCTCAAATAAGAGCGGTGTAATAGTGCAAGAAGTTTTGCAGGCCGGAAAACCTTCGTAAGAAGTGATCGAAACTTTATCAAAAAGTATAACCATTCCCAGAAGTTTTAAAAAAAATTTGATTAAAATCACTTGATAATTAATTGGCGCAGTAAATGAATTAAAAAAAAATTAGAAGCCCGTTTTTGCGTTGTTGGCGGCGGCTCGAGTAGGTGGAAAATGAGTAAGCGCTATAAAATCTTGAAGATGATTTTTTTTTTAATTTCGGGTAGCTCAAACAGGTATTTTGAATGGAGACATCAAAAATAATTTTCCATTAAGCCGAATACGAAAAATTTTCATTTCAAATATACGCCGATTTTCTTCAATTTTTTCCGGGGGGGGGGCCGCAAAACTTCTTGCGCTATCACACCGCTCTTAGTTGAGACCCCAAAAACCTAATAAAAAAGTTTCGCGCGCGCACGTTATGAGGTTTTCCAGATGAGTTTTCCGACACTTTCGACCACTTCTTACGAGGGTTTTCCGGCCTGCAAAACTTCTTGCGCTATTACACCGCTCTTATTTGAGGTTTGAACCCCACGTTACTAAGGTTTCACGCCCGTTATGAGGTTTTTCAGCCAATTTTTTCGTTCGGGAAAACCGGCTGGCATTTTCATATCCGACCTGTGCTGACCTTAAGAAGTGGCGTTCGGTGATGTATTAAGTGGGAGCCGCCATTTTACAAGCTGAAATGGCGCGCACCTTATCGACCCTGTTTTTTGTAGCCAGCTCTGGGACTATTCAATTAAATTTTAATTGATTGTGCTGTGAGTAGCTTCTTTTGTAGTATCACATTCTCCACTTCTGTTTCATCAAATGGATTGATGATCCATGGTGGTATTTCCATCGAAAGAATATCTTCAAATCTGGTTTGAAAATCATAATGCAGGGCAATCAAATGTTGAACGTATGTTTGAATATCTTCATCAAGGCATTCTACCTGCGACAAGTTGTGTGTAAACTACACCGCACCGATTAATATTTCCTTTCATAAATTTCAATTCACCAATAAAAACTGAAATTACACTCTTTATTCTTATGAATTAAGTATGTTCACTGTAAGCTGCGGACATTTTTTGGAATAAATCTGTCAAATAGCGATGTCTGCTTTAAAATTGCTCTGGTTTTCTTTCAAATCAGGATCTTCACTGTCCAGAAACTCTCAAACGGAGTAAAAAAGTAAATTAAATCTTGATAAACATGCACTTTTCGACAACCAGCGTACTTCGGTATGTAATATCCAACTATCGTTGGAAGTCTTCTTCATCATTGCTTCTCATTTTGTGAATTGAATTAATCACAAATTTTGCTTCTTCACTTCATCGAAACCAAATAAATTTTCATGGACCTCACGCCCAATGTAGACCTCCGTTGAGTCTCTCCCAGATCCGTGGACCACTTTGGGATTCACGGGCTTAGGGCATAGAAGAAAAATCGCTGACCTGACTATTTAGGGTATGGAGAGTGGTATCATCAAAAATAACAAAATCGAAAGTGGTAATGAGTTGTAACGAAGCCCTCTCCTAGTTTCGTGACAATAAAGTAAGCCTTTTCCGGTTACATGGACATTTTGAAATGGAAAAGAACTCGAAAGTTGAGAGGCTTGAAAAAAGTTGGTAAATACAGTAGTACTATCGATGGAATTCTTAAAAGATTCTACTGATACAGGAATCAGAGCCAAACATTAGGATATATGGTTATACAGAAGTAATCGCACGATGTGAAAAGCAATTTGGCTAATGTTCAATGAAGAGAATGGAGACTAAATCCAAAAGACTATTAGATATTGTACAGTTGGCACGAAATGGGATTCAATAAGTATAATATGTGCTAAAACGTTCTCTAACGTCTTCCAATTTCTAACAGCCATCTTTCTATATCCTATTTCTTTATTTAAACTAATTACTCCACTTATTCGTGTTCTTTCTCTTCTCTTTATCTCTTGTTGTGTCCACTTTAGGATCTGATTAGTTATTCTGTTCCCTAGAATTCTTTGTACATGACAGTCACAAATTAGTTGCTGGGTTTTGATTATTGTTTCTTATCCTTTTTCTGATGCAAACAATGTAAAGAAAGAAAGAGACAATCTAGTATCTTCCCTGCCTCGGAGGCGACACAGTAGATTGCATAAAAAATTAGAATTAATCCGGTCAATTTAGACATTCGAAGTTACATAAATTCCCATCAAGCTGAAAATCAGTAGAATTGTTCAAAATACAATTGAACATAGAATTTGAGTGTTCCCCATCATATCCGTGTATGGGAAAAGTTTTATTCAATGTCAAAGGTTACAAAATGAGTTTTTCGCAATTTTCAGCGTAACGGTGAGTTTTATCATAAAAATATTTCAGACTAAAATTGTAGATCATAAAATTATCTAGAAAAAATGTTTGGATACTTTTTTCCTACAAGCCACTGTTTCTGAGATATAATGATTCAAAAAGTTATGTTAGTAAATGGTTTCACCAATATATTTTCAAAAGTAAACTTTTCTTACAACATTGAAATGAACCGAGAATTGTGAGTATTTGTAAGAAATATCTGTTGATTGGTTTGAACTGTCATAAGTTCATCAAATAAATTATCAATTGACGAAAATGTTGTTGATATTTCTCGTGCAATCATAATCGACAGTAAATCTGAAACATCATAACTTTTACACCTTTATGAATCGTTATATCTCAGAAACGGTGGCTCGTAGGAAAAAAGTATTCATACGGTTTTTGTAGATAATTTTGTGATCTACAATTTTTGTTGGAGGTATTTTTATGAGAAAACTTAACGTTCTGTTGATAATCGCGAAAAACTAATTTTTTTGACTTTGAATTAAATTTTTTCCATACACGGAAATGATGGGGAACATTCAAATTTTATTTTCAATTGTATATTAAACAATTTTACTGATTTTCAGCTTATAAGCTATATGAGGTGGTTATATTAAATGAGTTTCCAGCTTATGGTAATCAGGGCACCAGGTCTCTAAGTTAAACAAAACTTAGGTCGAGGTTACCCATATTAACATTACCTAACTTACATCTAGAAAAAGAAAATGATTTATAAAATTGAAATTGACGAAAAAACTTACTCGCTTTCATGACTTCGGTTTGAAAATAGTCAATAGTTACTGATACTGCTGATGGAAATTTGTATTTTTGATAACAAATGTTACAGATAAACTACTGTTAGTTGGTTATTGAAAAAATGATATATCTAGCATTATAAAATTGTTTTTATACTTGATAAACATATCGATAATCATTATCGTATCAGCATTTGTTGTGTCTATTTTCGGGAATTGTCAGGTGACAATATAATACAATAGGATCACTCACTCATGTTTGATAAAAAAATCGTAACATCCGGTTATGAAAATAAATAATTTCTCGGTAATTTTTGCAATCAGGTATTTTTTCAATTCTATAAACCGTGTGTAATTGTACATATAGTATACAGGGAATTTGTTGAATAATCATATTTCTTTGATTATTGCGTTTCGTTGTTTTCTCGAATAATATGAGGAAAAATATAAATTAACAAAGAATACAATTTTTTGTATTTCCTCAATCAATTCTTCATGAAACAAATCTTTTAAATCTTGAAAAGCATTCATATTAAATATTTAATTGTTTGTATGACGAATATTTTTTCAAAAATGAATTAATCAAACCACTTTTGATGTATATTGAAGGTTAAGTTTCTACTAAACTCTTTGCAATTGACACTTGGAACTACCTAATAACTTATTTGTCCAATAACTCGATTTGATCGAAGGTCTACTTTATTAGAAGGTGAAGACACCGAATTTTTCGTTATTCAGTAGATAATAGTTAGTATGGATTTTATTAGGAAGTGAAGAAACCCGGCCTAGGTTTAATAAAATGTTATAAGCTACCACTTATTGAGGGTTAAATATCATGTTTCACTAACAGGTTGTTAGTAATATGTTTTTTGAAACCCTGAAACCATACATGCCTGGGTTTTCCATGAAAAATTTGCAATAAGATTAACTTGTAAATTATGATAAAAGGCCACCATCAATCGATATTTTCGATAAGTAATAATACCACAAATCTATTTTTTGTTTCAATAAAAGAAAAATAATAACTTCATTTTATTCTTTTTTATATTTATCATTCTAATTCTTAAACATGGAACTGATTTTATAAGAGTTTTAACTGTAAATGGCTTCATGAAAAAAGGGAGTATCTCAAGAGCCGATAAAAAATGAAAATGGTATCAACGAAAATACTTCCTTCTCGGACAAACAAAACAACAACTATGTCACCCAGAAACAAAGTCTAATTGGTCATTGTTTGAACTTTCCACGATGTAACGGTATTCGGTCAGTCGTGGTATTTACCTTGACTGACTGGTTCATTAAGTCACTCGGTTAAACTAGGTCCTCTAAATATGGCCGAAGAAACACTGTTTATCTTTTTCATTGATAATTGATTTGGAAACAAGTTGTTGCCACAACTGGTACTTTTCCATGAATCCACTTAAATCTAGAATACAATCTATTTTGTATGAATTGAACAAATTGTTACACGTCGTTATCATATCCAGAAATAAAACGATTAATATCATCAGTTTCCTCAAAAACTTTAGACTTTTTAGGATCATAACCTTCAGGTAAGCGTGAAGTCTTCAATATTTCGAATTTTCAATATTTTTATCCGAACGCAACTTCGAATATGTAGACCACAAGGTTAGGTTTTATCTCCCATCAGAATTTCAAAATAAGCAAACATTTTCGGTTAGATGTGCACATTGTAGATTCGAAATTTCTGATAGTATTTAAGGCCTCTGTGTGTGTAATTAAATTCGTCACCTCGTTCTCCACCCATTTTCTTGTATTTCATTTAAAACTTTCAATAGTTTATCTAGTTTATCAGTGTTACCACCCAATTGTAGTTACCACATTTTTCCTAGTATAATAATAATATTATAAAGGTGCTACATGCAGAGCTTTTAGGCCCATAGCATGAAAGTGATTCCTTTCCATTCTTTCCTATTTCTTGTTTCCATTTTCCAGACCTGTACTGCTCTCTCTTTCTCTCTATTGGATCTTCCAACATATCTCTATACTATCTTTACTTTGGTTTTCTTTTTTTGTTCCTTCCTCTTCTATATTTATCATTTTTTTTTTGTTGCTCTAAAATGTGACATTCTCTTGATGAGACCCAGCCACTCTTGTGGTTCTGTTTCTACAAATAAATTCGTTATTTGTTTTTCTCAGCCATAGTTCTACAACCTTTTTATCCTCTAGTATCCTCCTGAGTATTTTCCTTTCCCATATAACTAACTTCTTCCTCTGCTTTATTAAGAATCCACGATTCACTTCCGTGGCTCATTGTTGGTGTTATTTTCGTTTTGTATCGAAGAAGCTTCGCTTTTCTGTTGAATTTTTTGAAACTTATTATCGCCTTCAGTGCTACCAATCGTTTACTTTCCTTCGTATTCCTTGCTTCTAGATTTCCTCCCTCATCATCGTCGTCCTTGATAACCACCTATAACTTGATCTAATCTCCTTTTGTCTTTTCTTCGTCCAGTTGTAGAGACAAACTTTTCATTGTTCTTTTCCTTTGTGGTGTTGTCATTATCATAAACTTCGAATTATCTTCGTTGACTCGTAGATTCAATGTCTCTGCCGCTTCTATGGAGGCTCTGCCAGATTCTTCTCTGGGCGAGACTGCTCTTTCTTAAAATATTGGGTAGCAGAGTTTAAATGAGGCTTTACGAATTGAGAAGACCAACATTGCAGTGGTCGACCAAATAAGGTGACGACTACAGAAATGGATTAAAAAGGGCGAACCGACTCCAAAGAAGTCAAAGAGCGTTCCATCTGCAGGCAAGGCAGACATGACGTTGATTTATTGGGATGCGCGTGGGATAATTTTCATTGACTATCTTGACAAAATGAAAACCATCAACCGCGAGTATTATGCGAACTAATTGCAGCATTTGAACGAAGAAATCAAGTAAAAATGGACCGCATTTGGCTAATAAGTAAGTGTTGTTTGTACCAGCTCATACATCCCTTGTGTAATGGCAAAAATTAATGAATTGAAGCTATTCGCAAGATTCAGCCCCTACGGATTATTTTCTATTCCCAGACTTGAAAGAATGGCTATTCGTTCAATCGCATAATTTTGACTTTATTGGTTTTCATATCTACACACACACGTATTTAATTCCTTGTTTATTTTTTATTTTAATAATATGTGTATAGACAAATATTACTACGACATTGTCCATATGAATATGAATAAATAACTGTTTAACTTCACTAAATAATTTTTTTCATCCTTAGTTGTCATATCTCAAAAATAAGTAGCAGTCATCAATTAAATTATTCATAGTTGTATTGAACTTTATGCTTAGATTGCTAAGATCTTCTCTAATATTTGGCAACAGTGTATTTAATCGTATTTTTTTCTCTTGGAGGTCCAAAACTGGTTCTGAGTTATTATCGAAAACTTGTTTTTTTTTTCTTCTTCCTTTTATTAGCGGGTTCTGATTGATTTATCATTAGTTTTAATTTACAGTATGTCGAAGATTATGTTATTTAAAAAAACTTTATTTTAGTTTAATAACTGTAATTATTGTCGATTACGCCTGTAGCGTGTATAATCTTTTATATGTTACTTTATAATTTGTTGGACAATTTTAAGTGAAGCCGAATTGTTAATCATATTCTGATTGTTATAGTTTAATTTTTATACTTCGATTATTTCAAATAGGTTCACATCGGTTCTTCAATCATAATTACATAATTACATTCAACTACAATCTCATCAATACTTTTGAGGTTAGGTAAGAATTAGAGCTCATGTAGCTTAAGATTAAGTAACCAGAATCACATGGATCTTAAAAAGTTTTTGTCCGTTCCATAATTCACTCATTAAATTTCAAAATAGTACACTTCGAAAAAGACAGGTTAAAACTTGTAAACAGCGGCTGATTTCTTCAACTGTGAATGATTTCTTCGGTGTTTATGATTGTGGTTTAGTCCCAGTTAGCGCTGTGAGGCGAAAGAATGACATTGTTTACGATCTTTCAAATTCAAACTTGTAAGTTTTAAAAACGGATTAAACCAAGGGACTATTGGTTGAAACTCGTACATTAATCATAAGCCGTCTTCGTAAGAATCATCAGGATCATCATGAAGTCTTCTTGAAAGAATTAAAACAATTTGGTACACCTTTTTTTCAGGAGCTAGCGAATTATTTACAATTTTCCAAACTGTACTTTCAGGGATGCTCGTTATAGCTTCCAAAGAAAAGTATTGTTGTCTCCTCGCTATACTAGCTTTAACTGAATACTAATTGTCATTTTTGCTTCACGGGTAAACATTTGCGCTGTTTGGTAAACATTTTGAAAGAAAATATCGAACTTTATGACATATTTCATGGCTTGAAATAAACTGACAGAAAAAGGCGTTAGGACCATACATAATCCGACCCTGTTAAAATCAGGTATAAATATAAGGGTAGAGTTTATTCTATTGCTTCTATATACAAATTGTTTCAAAAATAGGTGATCCCGTCTGAAAAATCTTTGGGGTTTGTTCAGTAAAAAAAATTCGTAACGCCAAAATGTATTAATTGGAGGTTAGTCACTTTCTTACATCGTGAAAAATTCCATATTTGCATACCTGAGGGGTTGTGAACACAAATAGAAATATATCAGTTATTTTATTGAGTTCGATATTGGAAATTCTGATTATACAGGATTTTTTTTGGAATAGCACTCCGATCTCTCGGGAAATGATTCTATAGGCAAATTTGAAGAAAAAAGTTGATATAACAAAACTTCCAAAAACGCTTCGTAAGGGAGTTACAGTGAGCGATAGATTTCGCCCGGATTCCTCATCCACAAATTTGTTTGGTCTATACGTAATTTGACCTGAAAAATTGGATAAAATAGGACTATGGTCTGTCTCTATAATAGTTTTTATGTTAACTGACGTGAAATACAAAAAAGTCAACTCCAAAATACACTTTTTTACGTTTGAAGTAAATGCCTAATAAATGCATTAAAACTTCCAAATAAAACTTACAGAAAATTTAATTCTCAAGAGAATCATGTGTACAATCTCAATAAAAAATGAATACAAGCTGAAAATATCTTTCTTTCAATGAAAGAAAATCAAAATGAGCAAATTGTGTAAGTAACCTTTCATTTAACGATGTTGTTCTATGTGGCCACCATTTTGTTGAACACAGCATTTACCACGACGAATCCATGTTTTTCTAACTCTTCTTAATGTGTCGAGATAATTTCTGAGAGTTGCTTCAATATTTCGATTTCCTAGCTCCTCGTAAGTTTTATTTGGAAGTTTTCTTCCAAACTTACTTTAATATATTATTTATTTATTCATCACAAATAAACACACAATAGGAGCTAGGAAATCGAATTATTCAAGCTGGAGCCACTCTCAGAAATAATCTCGACACATTAAGAAGAGTAAGAAAAAGATGGATTCGTCGTGCTAAATACTGTATTCAACAAAATGGTGGCCACATAGAACAACATCGTTGAATGAAAGGCTACTTACACAATTTGCTCATTTTGATTTTCATTCATTGAAATAAAAATATTTCCAACTAGCATTTACTTTTTAATGATTTTGTACACATGATTCTCTCCAGACTTAATTTTTCTGTAAGTTTTATTTGAAAGTTTTACTTCAAACTTATTTTATTATATTATTTATTCATCACAAATAAACACACAAGAAAAGCTGGGAAATCGAAATATTGAAGCTGGAGCAACTCTCAGAAATAATCTCGACACATTATGAAGAGTAAGAAAAACATGGATTCGTCGTGCTAAATACTGAATTCAAGAAAATGGTGGCCACATAGAACAACATCGTTGAATGAAAGGCTACTTACACAATTTGCTCATTTTGATTTTCATTCATTGAAATAAAATTATTTCCAACTAACATTTACTTTTTAATGATTTTGTACACATGATTCTCTCCAGACTTAATTTTTCTGTAAATTTTATTCGAAAGTTTTACTTCAAATTTATTTTATTATATTATTTATTCATCACAAATAAACACACAAGAAAAGCTGGGAAATCGAAATATTGAAGATGGAGTAACTCTCAGAAATAATCTCGACACATTAAGAAGAGTTAGAAAAACATGGATTCGTCGTGCTAAATACTGAATTCAAGAAAATGGTGGCCACATAGAACAACATCGTTGAATGAAAGGCTACTTACACAATTTGCTCATTTTGATTCTTATTCATTGAAATAAAATTATTTCCAACTAACATTTACTTTTTAATGATTTTGTACACATGATTCTCTCCAGACTTAATTTTTCTGTAAATTTTATTCGAAAGTTTTACTTCAAATTTATTTTATTATATTATTTATTCATCACAAATAAACACACAAGAAAAGCTGGGAAATCGAAATATTGAAGATGGAGTAACTCTCAGAAATAATCTCGACACATTAAGAAGAGTTAGAAAAACATGGATTCGTCGTGCTAAATACTGAATTCAAGAAAATGGTGGCCACATAGAACAACATCGTTGAATGAAAGGCTACTTACACAATTTGCTCATTTTGATTTTCATTCATTGAAATAAAATTATTTCCAACTAACATTTACTTTTTAATGATTTTGTACACATGATTCTCTCCAGACTTAATTTTTCTGTAAATTTTATTCGAAAGTTTTACTTCAAATTTATTTTATTATATTATTTATTCATCACAAATAAACACACAAGAAAAGCTGGGAACTCGAAATATTGAAGCTGGAGCAACTCTCAGAAATAATCTCGACACATTAAGAAGAGTTAGAAAAACATGGATTCGTCGTGCTAAATACTGAATTCAAGAAAATGGTGGCCACATAGAACAACATCGTTGAATGAAAGGCTACTTACACAATTTGCTCATTTTGATTCTTATTCATTGAAATAAAATTATTTCCAACTAACATTTACTTTTTAATGATTTTGTACACATGATTCTCTCCAGACTTAATTTTTCTGTAAGTTTTATTTGAAAGTTTTACTTCAAACTTATTTTATTATATTATTTATTTATTCATCACAAATAAACACACAAGAAAAGCTAGGAAATCGAAATATTGAAGCTGGAGCAACTCTCAGAAATAATCTCGACACATTATGAAGAGTAAGAAAAACATGGATTCGTCGTGCTAAATACTGTATTCAACAAAATGGTGGCCACATAGAACAACATCGTTAAATGAAAGGTTACTTACACAATTTGCTCATTTTGATTTTCATTCATTGAAATAAAGATATTTCCAACTAGCATTTACTTTTTAATGATTTTGTACACATGATTCTCTCCAGACTTAATTTTTCTGTAAGTTTTATTTGAAAGTTTTACTTCAAACTTATTTTATTATATTATTTATTTATTTATCACAAATAAACACCCAACAGGAGCTAGGAAATCGAAATATTGAAGTTGGAGCAACTCTCAGAAATAATCTCGACACATTATGAAGAGTAAGAAAAACATGGATTCGTCGTGCTAAATACTGTATTCAACAAAATGGTGGCCACATAGAACAACATCGTTAAATGAAAGGCTACTTACACGATTTGCTCATTTTGATTTTCATTCATTGAAATAAAAATATTTCCAACATGCATTTACTTTTTATTGAGATTGTACACATGATTCTCTTCATAATTAAATTTTCTGTACGTTTTATTTGAAAGTTTTAATGCATTTATTAGGCATTTAACGAAGTTATTTTACTCCAAACGTTAAAAAGTGTATTTTGTAGTTGATTTTTTTGTATTTCACGTCAGTTAACGTAGAAACTATTTCATTTACAGATCTGAGACCTATTTTTCAGGTCAAAATACGTATAGACCAAACACAAAATTGCATGATATTCAATATAACTCGCTTACGAAGCGTTTTTGGAAGTTTCGTATGCCAACTTTTTTCCTTATATTTACATAAAGAAACATTTCTCGAAAAATTAGAGTGCTATTTCGAAACATCATGTATATGTTTTCGGAATTAACTGAACGAAGCACTATAAAAACACCGTCTCTAGTACTCAGTTTTAATGGATAAAAAATTTATTATAGTTGCGTATGTCTCGTTGAATGATAGTACACATATTTTATAGGATCTTTGTCGTAGTTGTATAAAGGATATAAAATAGATATTTTATTGCCTAACATCAATATTATAGTGTAGTTTTATGGGTATTTTATTGTATCGCGGCTTAAACATATTTGTCCTAGTACCTACGTACACCCTTTTATGTTGCGGTCAAAAAAATCAATGTAGCAATCGGCTTTTATTGGTTCTTTGTCAGATATGAAATATGAACCATTCAGTTGAAATAAGTGATTTTCTATGAAAATGAATGTAAAACAGTGTGAATATTTTGTAATTTCAAACAAATATTATTAGAAAATTATCATTGCTCGTTGGGTCCCCCAGATTCTGACTGAGGGATACAAGAAACAACGCCTTAACTGTGTTCGTTACTTCAAGAACCTGAGGGGGTAAACAAAGCCACCCCCGAAGCAAAACAATTATCTCGTTAGCGGAATCACTCCTGCTAAACACAACCAAAGATATTAAAACAAATGTAGTCGATAGGAAAGATATAGCGGCTGTGTTTTGGTATGGTAAAAGGGTACTCCTCATCTATTTCTTGTAATCTGGGACTAAAATTCAGAATCTGCGACTAACGAAGGAAATAGTGTTTCTTCACAACAACCACGTCGATCCCACGTCGCTTATCAAATACAAGATTGTCATGCATAAAGCCAGGACTTAGTCACTAGTGATTATCGCCTCTATTACAACCAAAAGAAAGACTTGAATTGGTGGTCATCAAAAATGTGTCAAAAAAATAGGGAATATGTTGAAAATAGACAACAATGTAAGGTTTTTAAAGATGTCTTCATTAATAAAAATATCCGAACATTAGTTTCGTAAAATCTGGTATATTATACAGAGTGAGTTTATGTACGGAACACCTCAATTATCTCAGAAACGGCTTGTGCTATTTTTATAAATTTTTCTGCGTAAGGGTCTTGCGATACGGCCGGTATTATGGTGGTATTTACATTGTAGTCAAATTTTTGCTTTTTGCGGAAAAATAATAAACTATGTTATTTTTCGCTTTTCGAAATCCTTAAGAAATACTCATTATTTTTCATCTAATATTTTCTATACCTGAATATTATAATTTCTTAGTTATAGCTACGTAGAGGTTAAAATCATACATTTAGGTGACTGTGACTGCTACAAATACAAATTTGATGTTTCAATAAATTATTATTGTTGAAGTTCATTGAAAGTCACAATGGATCGTTTATCTAAAAAAGAACGAATTGATATTTTAATGATAATATAGTATGGTGATAGGCGTAGTCAAAAAGAAACGTGCAATATTTTTAATAATTTATATCCTAACCGAAATCCCATAACAAGATCTACTGTCAGTAAATTAGTACAAAAGTTTAACGAAACTGGTTCAGTAAAAAACTGATCCAAATCAGGGCGCAGAAAAACTGAAAACAAATCTTTAGATTACAGTTTGCTTGATAAAAAAGTGAAGTGCAAAGCTTATTGAGAGTATTTCAAATAAATAACTATAATTTGGTATATAAACAATTCCATTTTGGTATGTTTGTTGTTGAAACATTAAATTTTGGGACCAGTTTTATCTTTTTCGTGCTATGAATAGCATGAATATTAAAACGCACGCTTTAGATCATACTTTGGACTAAATTCTATGTAGGAATATTTTTTTTTTATTCATGCTCATTAATTTTAAATTTGTGTTTTATTAAATGATTATATTTTGCTTAGAATAAAACATTTACTTTGTTATTCTCATGTTTAGGATTTAACCACCATAATTCCAAACCCAGGAAGAAAATACATTGTTTTGTACATTGTCCTTTGTTCTTTAAAACACTATTAATTCTTGCAGCGATTCGATGAAAATTCAGTCTCTGAATAAAAATAAATATGAGAACTTATTCGAGTAAAGCTTCCAGGTTTTCGACAGAAATTACATTTGAGTGACTCTGGCACAAAACACAGCTTCTATCAACGCACCAGAGCCGAGTGACCTTCCATATTTCATTGGATAAAAGGATAACAGACGGTCTTAAGCGGAAATAACCAAAACAAAATAAAATTTTCACATATTCTACTACAAATCTTTATCATCGCCTTCAAAATAGGATAGTTTCGAACCAATACAAGCTTAATCCAATTTTCATATACTTCCATACATGTTTTTGGTAATATGACACATATATTTAAATATAAATGAAAGAAATTTTGAATTTTCTGTCTGAAGGGTTGTTTTAGAAACAATCATCACGACAGTTAACCTGTATGAGATAGAATGTATGAGGGAGATCTGGCTACTCTCTGTTCCCAGAAAGATTTTTTTCAATTAAGTCATTTCGACCAACCCTTGTATAAGAAACCTCATACTCACTTCACTATTTAATAATACATTTGATACAATATTTTCAAATCTTTTGGGAGTCTCTTTTTTCCACATTTTCAATAACCTCTATTCAGTTTTCGAGTTGACATTTTCATACTTTTGATTTCACTAATTTCTGATTAAAATAATACCGATTGTGGAATCGGTAGAAACAAAGAAATAATGAGGCATTAAACACAATTAACAAATTCCCCATCACGATAAATACTTCGAATATCTTATTTCCTATTTTTTACATTCATATTTTCAAACTATATCTACAAAACTTCTACTTTAAACTTGAATAAAGCTTAATTGGTTTCAACGTCAATAGCATACACGGTGTGACGGACTTCTAAGAGCATCATTAAATTCATTTACCGACTCTCAGAAAAATGTCTTTTTGTAAGCATAAAATACAAGATCTGTAACGCTAAGAGAACAAGTAGACATCTACATGAATTGCGAGTGCCTTCTTGGAAGCTATTTTTATAGAGATTCATTATTGACCTTGAGGTGGGTAATTATTTTAAGAAAAAAATTACTTACGCTTCATGCAGATTCTTCAATATTATACCCACCGCCGACAAAGCTGATAGAAATACGAAGATAATTGATTTGTACAGATTCGTTAACAAAGTGGAAACCACAAAAGACATAGAGAGGTAATTTTGAAAAGCCTATACTTAATACATTATCACGACACTATCAAAAGATGTCAATGAACGAGAAATAAGATGACTTATTAGTCATTCACACTATCAACATTTTAACATTAACTTATTAACTACGAACCAAGGACGATGTAAGGAGAAGGAAGGACATTGCTATCTAGTTTCAATTCCTAGCCCTTCCACAACTCAAGAGGAACATTCTCCAGCCAAATATACTAATTCGCATTTGCCAAACGGAGCGAAAAATTTGCTGCCGTGGCAACGCTGCTACCCAAGACCTTTCGCGAAAGCAGCAAGTTATAAATTATATTATGTCGAAGAAATATCTATTCTAAGAGTTAGAAGAAGTTATAGCTAGAAGGGAGAAAGCAGTTCATATTCTTGGTCAGATTACAAATCATTAAACAAGGAAAAATTTGCAAAATCAACGTGGAAGTGTTGCGAAAATACAATGCTTTATTTTGGATGAAAGGCAACAAAATTTGTATGCAATAGTAATTGAATCTAGCTCAAGGATGAATCGACGACTTTTTCTTATTGTACGACTGCATTTGGAAAATTGTGAATAAATCGATAGCTCCTGAAAATTACGAAAATACAATGGGATATTTAATTCGCCGCGATCTTTATGGAATGTATGCAAAACTAAAAGTATCAATTTTATTGTTACTGAACTTGAACTGAACTTGAAAACTCACAGATACGAGGATGGTCTCATAAGTACCTGGCCTGGCGAAGAGATAGCACTTTATTAGAAAGTACAGAAACTATACAGCATATGTTTCAAGTTTGAAATCTGAGATAAAACTCTGGGTAGCAGAGTAGGCATTTCAAAAAGTGCGGTACATGTTAACTGACATGTACATGGACATGTGAAAGCTGTTCAAAAACAGAGTTGTGCAGATGTTTCCATCCAATTTTTTGTTTCCAATTTTTGTGCTGAGTATTATACGAACGGCCTCATTTGGCTATGAAGAAAGTGTTGTTTCACCAAGATAATGCACCAGCTCACACATCCGTTATTGCAATGGCCAAAATTACTAAGTTATTGAAGTTTGAATAACTATCTCATACATCCTATTCACCAGATACAGCCCCCTCGGATTATTATTTGGCTAGCTAGTTAAAGCATTTCCAACAATGAAGAGGTGATGTTGCCAGTTAATAGCTATTTCGAGGAGCTTGATGATTCTTATTATAAAACATCTCTGGGAACAGTGTATGGAGCTAAAAGGAGATTATGTTTGAGAAATAAATATATTTTTTTCCAAACTGTTTGTGTTTTCTTTGATGGGCTAGGTTGGTCATTCTGGGTTCTTAAGGAACAAATGCACAAAGGATTCTATATTCTGCCTCCTAAATAATGTTTACTCCAGCTGAAACAACCATTACTCCACTGCAACAATTTTTTTGGTATAAATTTATCGATTAAGAAAAAATTTTTCAATGATATCTGAAATTTTCACCTTTTGAACTTCACTCGTACCCAATATACAGGGGCTAAACGTTTGATTTTAATTTTTTTATAAAAATAGCATATTTCTCTAATTTCATCAATAGTTCCATAACTGTCAAAAATAGAGCTTTTTGGTATAGATCTATCGATTAAGAAAAAATTTTTGGATAATATCGGAAATTTTTACCCCCTGAAACTTCACTCGTATCCAATATACAGGGGCTAAAAGTTTGTTTTATATTTTCTCATGAAAATAGCATACTTCTTTAATTTCATTAATAGTTCCATAACTGTCAAAAATAAAGCTTTTTGGTATATATTTATTGATTAAGAAAAAATTTTTGCATAATATCTGAAAGTTTTACCCTCTGAAACTTCATTCGTATCCAATATACAGGGGCTGAAAGTTTGTTTTATATTTTTTTATGAAAATAAGATATTTCTCTAATTTCATTAATAGTTCCATAACTGTCAAAAATAGAGCTTTTTGGTATAGATCTATCGATTAAGAAAAAATTTTTGGATAATATCGGAAATTTTTACCCCCTGAAACTTCATTCGTATCCAATATACAGGGGCTAAAAGTTTGTTTTATATTTTTTTATGAAAATAAGATATTTCTCTAATTTCATTAATAGTTCCATAACTGTCGAAAAAAGAGCTTTTTGGTATAGATCTATCGATTAAGAGAAAATTTTTGGATAATATCTGAAATTTTCACGTTTTGAACTTCCCTCGTATCCAATATACAGGGGCTTAAAGTTTGTTTTATATTTTTTTATGAAAATAGCATACTTCTCTAATTTCATTAATAGCTCCATAACTATCAAAAATAGAGCTTTTTAGTATAGATCTATCGATTAAGAAAGAATTTTTCTATAATATAACGATTTGAATTTCACTTGTATCCAAAATACAGGTGTTTAAAGTTTCTTATATATTTTGTTATATTTCTTCATTAAATGACATATTTCTCCAATTTTACCAATAGTTTATAACCGTCAAAAATAGAGCCTTTTGGTATGGTTCTATCGCTTAAGAAAGAAAATTTTTTGATATCTCAAAGGGCTTAAAGTTTTTTTTTTTATTTTTCTTTGTCAAACTGACATATGCTTCTGATTTTACAAATGTCTCCATAACTGTTAAAAATAGAAATTTCTTATTCATATCTATCGATTTAGAAATAATAGCTGTATAACCTGTGAAATTTTCATTTTCTAAACTCCATCAATTGCCATTATACAGCGACTTAAAATTCTCTTGAATTTTCTTGGATATGTGTAATGTATTTTATACAAAAAATTTCCAATATTAATGTCCCGAGTGCATGTCAAATTGTCGATAATTTAATTTTGGCATTTTGGCAGACTATTTCCTGAGAAAAATTTAATTTAAAATAAACAATAATTGTTCCTTTTCTTAAAATATAAAATTAAAACCAAATGATGTTTATTAATCCTAGACGAAAATTTGGCACTAGTGCAAATTATCGATAATTTGCACTAGTGCAGTATTATCGCTGAAATTTGATCGTTGCTAGGTAAACATAAAATATTACAGCTTTTTAGTTGGCTTAAATTTTTCGAAGGAAATAGTCACATGTAAGTACATTTGCAAATATAATTTTATTATTTATTGTAGTTTTCCTGTGTATACTTTATTTAGTTTTTATTTGTGTCTCTATTTAGTTATTTTTATGTTTGTTTCTTAGTTTTCTACAAGCTTTTGTCTACAAATTGTAACAATTTTTCTCCCTCCCTCTATTTTTATTGACTTAATCTCACTATTAATATTTACAGTTCAGTCTTTCCCATCTAAATCTTATAGCAGACTTTTCTTTCAACTTAATAACGTTCATACAAATCCATTTCTCTTCACTTCATAAAGCAGGCATAAAAGAATTTACAATTTATTATATATGAAAGTATTTTTATTATAATGTCGATTTCCTCTTGTTGAAAAGCAATTAAATATAATCACCAATGCAGAGTCGCTATTCAGTTTATTGCACACCTGTGTGACCTCATAGATTGACCGTCCCAGTCGGTACTCTTCTTCTACAAGTACCATCTAGAGTACTATTCAATATACGGCGTGTCTATAAGTCACTATGTACCATCCCGACTGCCAGTTTATCACTATCTACCCATAGACGTGCGGTAAGACAAACACTAATGGCGACTACAATTTTTTAATACACCATTCAACTTGAACTGTCTCTTTGTATGGTACAAATTTGAAAAAATTGAAAGTTTGCATGCTTATTTACTCCCGTCACAATTAATCGAATAAAATCTATGAATTAAATGGTCAACTAGTAGTTAATATTTCAAATAGAAATATCAGTTCATGATTTCTCGAATAGATGGCGTTATAAACAATTAAACTTTCTATATAGAACGTAAAGATGACAATTAGTATAAAATTACAAATTACAAAGTTTATTGAAAATTGAAACGTGTAATATCTTTAATAATTTATATCCTAACCGAAATCCCATAGTGAAAAAGTTTAACGAAACTGGTTCGGTAAAAGATTTATCCAAATCAGGGCGCAGAAAAACTAAAAACAAATATATCCAGGGAACTTCATATTTCGCAAACATCCGTAACAAAAATTTTACGTGACAACAATGTAAATACCACCATAATACCGACCGTATCACAAGACTCTTGCGCGCGAAAATGTATAAAAATCGTAGAAGCCGTTTCTGAGATAATTGTGGCGTTCCATTCATAATCACTCTGTATATTATCATGTAATTACACAGTTTTTGAGAATAAGCTCTCAAAAATACCTAGCTCTTGGTCATTTTTATAATACTTCATATATAATTGTGGTTTGTACTCAATTTTTATAAGGTAGAAACCACAAAAATGATTACAAAGATAATATGTATTATGAGTAAAATTTCTATTTCTATTGATGGTAAAATTGTATGGTTGAACCATCTCCACTATTTGTTTGTGTATAATAGATGATTTCAATCTGAAACGAATGAGTAAAATCATTGGAGTAGAACAAGTGTCAACAGCAGGTATATTTGTTAAATTGCACAGCTGACCGCTAAAACCCACAGAGAAAGGGACAAAGATCAAAGGAATAATGCGGAATAAAACGGAGTCAATGAATATAAATGACAGCTACAAATAAATATATTTATAATTGTGATTAACGAGAGCTATTTTTTAAAATAAAAAAAAAACCACTTTAACGACACTTTTTCATTTGAACAGATCACCTTCATTAATAGAGAAATACTAAAAATTTACCAGGTATATTTATATGTCAGTGGAAGCGGCTGAGAAAATTTATACAAAGAGGTTAAAGATCATGAGAAGTTGCACTCTGTCTGGTGTATTCACCTACGAGTTTTCGACTTAAAATAGGTGAGAACTTTGTATATATTTCTATCTACTTTCATGGCTACTGGTCTAATGGAATGAATGACATAGCAGCCTCATTAAAAATAATATACGAAGAGTAATCATGTCCGCTTCGAAAAACCGCGTTTAATTTAATTTAAAAGTGTAATTATATGTACGTTCACACAAGCACAATATATATATAAGATAATACCAGGTGGAAAAATTATTGTCAACTTCTGAAACGTTATTCAAACATTTGCAGATCCCATTGTAGTATCAAATATACAACAGCTTCACCTCAATAAGGTGAAAAACTGGTTATAGAAATGGCGAATTGAAGCAAATGGATTGAAATAATCAAACTCCACCACAACGGGACGATGTCAAATATCTAGGCGTGTACCTACATAGAAAAGCGTCTGACCTGGAGGAAACACATATTTACCAAGCGTAAACAATAGGTTTTGAAAGAGATTAATAATTATTGGAATAGAATAAACTTCTATTGTGACGCTATAAGGCAGAATCATGGAATGCTCTTCCAAGAAATATACTTCGTAGACTCCGGAAGTGTGTAAATGTGTATGTTCAGGTAACTTCCCCCACAGTAAAGGCAAATGTATAGAATCCTAGAATCCACTGTAAAGAATCAAACTCCACCAAAACGGGACGATGTCAAATATCTAGGCGTGTACCTACATAGAAAAGCGTCTGACCTGGAGGAAACACATATTTACCAAGCGTAAACAATAGGTTTTGAAAGAGATTAATAATTATTGGAATAGAATAAACTTCTATTGTGACGCTATAAGGCAGAATCATGGAATGCTCTTCCAAGAAATATACTTCGTAGACTCCGGAAGTGTGTAAATGTGTATGTTCAGGTAACTTCCCCCACAGTAAAGGCAAATGTATAGAATCCTAGAATCCACTGTAAAGAATCAAACTCCACCAAAACGGGACGATGTCAAATATCTAGGCGTGTACCTACATAGAAAAGCGTCTGACCTGGAGGAAACACATATTTACCAAGCGTAAACAATAGGTTTTGAAAGAGATTAATAATTATTGGAATAGAATAAACTTCTATTGTGACGCTATAAGGCAGAATCATGGAATGCTCTTCCAAGAAATATACTTCGTAGACTCCGGAAGTGTGTAAATGTGTATGTTCAGGTAACTTCCCCCACAGTAAAGGCAAATGTATAGAATCCTAGAATCCACTGTAAAGAATCAAACTCCACCAAAACGGGACGATGTCAAATATCTAGGCGTGTACCTACATAGAAAAGCGTCTGACCTGGAGGAAACACATATTTACCAAGCGTAAACAATAGGTTTTGAAAGAGATTAATAATTATTGGAATAGAATAAACTTCTATTGTGACGCTATAAGGCAGAATCATGAAATACTCTTCCAAGAAATATACTTCGTAGACTCCGGAAGTGTGTAAATGTGTATGTTCAGGTAACTTCCCCCACAGTAAAGGCAAATGTATAGAATCCTAGAATCCACTGTAAAGAATCAAACTCCACCAAAACGGGACGATGTCAAATATCTAGGCGTGTACCTACATAGAAAAGCGTCTAACCTGGAGGAAACACATATTTACCAAGCGTAAACAATAGGTTTTGAAAGAGATTAATAATTATTGGAATAGAATAAACTTCTATTGTGGCGCTATAAGGCAGAATCATGGAATGCTCTTCCAAGAAATATACTTCGTAGACTCCGGAAGTGTGTAAATATGCAAGGTGCTTACTTTGAACATTTATAATATTTATTTGATAAATTGTGAACTAACCAACTAAATTTTTCAACATTTCAATCTTTTCCTTATGTATCACGATGTTCGACAGTACACAGTTCAATTAGAAATGTTTGATTGTTAATATTTTCAATAAATAATTACAATTTTTGACAATTTTCTTAAGAATATCTCTCTATAGCGAACTTTAAAGGCCTATAACTCAAAAACGAGGCACAGCATTATTTTCGCGTCATCTACTCACTCCCTTTTATACTGTTTAGTTTAACAGTGAACCATAGAAGTTTATTTTATATTTTGTTGAATGAAATGCTTTGTGATAAACTGAAGTTAATCTTTATTCTAGTCACTAGTCACGTGTTCTTATTAACACACTTTAACCTTACATCTTTTTCATTACAGGAAGTGACACTTGACATATGTCAAACAATAAAGAACACAGAATACAAACTTATAATTTGTCTCAGCATATACCACTCCTGGATACCCAAATCGCTCCATGCGAATCTTCCATTGTTCGAAACAGTACAGGAAGCCTTTTTCTGTTAAATCCTTCAGGACGAGCACCTCTTCTTCTTTCAGAACTCAAATACAATCAAATCTTGTTCCCTTCAATGGAAATTTGATATTAGGAAAGAGATAGAATTCCCATTATGAAAGATCCGGCCAATAAGGTGGGTGGTCTAACACTGGAAGGTTGTAGTCAACCTCTTGACGCACAGTGCGGAATGAGGGACCAGTTTTGGTCACATAGGTATTTTTTGTGAATTTCTGAAGATTCAGCAATTTATAGGGGTCGTATCAGAATTTTTTTTATGTCACAGCCAGGGCCGGATCAAGATTTATAAGGCCCGGGGGTAAAATAATGACGGGGCCCCCTTAAGGAATTCGGAAACCGGGAAAAATTCACAAAATAATATCAATACGTTAGATTTGTTGTATCAACACATCAAAAAATACAGAATGATTTCCAAATGATGGGGCCCTCTTGGACCTGGGGCCCGGGGCTATGGCGCCCCCAAGCCCCTAGCTTAATCCGGCCCTGGTCACAGCATTATTTTCACGTCATATTCTCACTTCCAAATTTTTTGTATCAAGTCCCGGAATATCTTGTATAAGAAATAAATACTGATCTACAACGAAATCCCCAAGCCCATTTGGATGGTATCCACTGTGGGCCAAAATATTGAAATTCTGGAGCGATTTCAGTCGAAAGAGTTAATTGTTGTGTATCACCCAAATCGACTGATACCTAACCTCATGGTACAACCAGCAGCTAAGCGTAGACGTAGGTTTTTACGAGTCTTAGGGTATTTCCAATAGACGAAACTAATTAATCTAGTCATTAATTATAGTTGCAAGAGATAGTAATTACTGGATTCATGTCGAACATGCCCAATGAATTACACAATTTGTCTATCAAAATAATTATTATAGACTCCAAATAAATAGAGAGAATGATCTTGTATGATTCGCCCAAATTATTTCTCTTTGATATTGGAAGTGGCTATACAACAGAAGTGACTACTGCGCCACAACAACAACACACAATCAATTCTTGAATATCATTCGACATTATTCATAACAATTTTACCTTGTACCGAAAATTGTCCACGCATTAATATAGTTGACGTGTTTTTCTAGTCAAAATGACACGTTCCGGTACGTTTTCGTTGGTCCACATTATATATGAAGCTTAACTCTGAATTATGTATATTTTCCATTGAAGTTAACCGTCATGCATTGTAATAAAGTACATCATCAATAGAATCAACGATGAAAAATTGAGAGAAAGTACATATATGAATATTAACCAATATTATAATAACTATCTACATCTTTCAAATTGAATATCATTTTCCCTTTTGTGTTTTCTTTGATGGGCTAGGTTGGTCATTCTGGGTTCTTAATGAACAAATGCACAAAGGATTCTATATTCTGCCTCCTAAATAATGTTTACTCCAGCAGAAACAACCATTTCTCCACTGCAACAATTTTTTTGGTATAGATCTATCGATTAAGAAAAAATTTTTCGATGATATCTGAAATTTTCAACTTTTGAACTTCACTCGTATCCAATATATAGGGGCTAAAAGTTGTTTTTATATTTTTTTATGAAAATAGCATACTTCTCTAATTTCATTAATAGTTCCATAACTATCAAAAATAGAGCTTTTTGGTATAGATCTATCGAAAAAGAAAGAATTTTTCTATAATATAACGATTTGAATTTCACTTGTATCCAAAATACAGGGGCTTAAAGTTTGTTTTATATTTTTTTATGAAAATAGCATACTTCTCTAATTTCATTAATAGTTCCATAACTATCAAAAATAGAGCTTTTTGGTATAGATCTATCGAAAAAGAAAGAATTTTTCTATAATATAACGATTTGAATTTCACTTGTATCCAAAATACAGGGGCTTAAAGTTTGTTTTATATTTTTTTATGAAAATAGCATACTTCTCTAATTTCATTAATAGTTCCATAACTATCAAAAATAGAGCTTTTTGGTATAGATCTATCGAAAAAGAAAGAATTTTTCTATAATATAACGATTTGAATTTCACTTGTATCCAAAATACAGGGGCTTAAAGTTTGTTTTATATTTTTTTATGAAAATAGCATACTTCTCTAATTTCATTAATAGTTCCATAACTATCAAAAATAGAGCTTTTTGGTATAGATCTATCGATTAAGAAAAACTTTTTGGATAATATCTGAAATTTTCACCCTCTGAAACTTCACTCGTATCCAATATACAGGGGCTAAAAGTTTGTTTTATTTTTTTTTATGAAAATAGCATACTTCTCTAATTTCATTAATAGTTCCATAACTATCAAAAATAGAGCTTTTTGGTATAGATCTATCGATTAAGAAAAACTTTTCAGATAATATCTGAAATTTTTACCCCCTGAAACTTCACTCGTATCCAATATACAGGGGCTAAAAGTTTGTTTTATATTTTTTTATGAAAATAGCATACTTCTCTAATTTCATTAATAGTTCCATAACTATCAAAAATAGAGCTTTTTGGTATAGATCTATCGATTAAGAAAGAATTTTTCTATAATATAACGATTTGAATTTCACTTGTATCCAAAATACAGGGGCTTAAAGTTTGTTTTATATTTTTTTATGAAAATAGCATACTTTTCTAATTTCACTAATAGTTCCATAACTATCAAAAATAGAGCTTTTTGGT
The DNA here is from genome assembly GCF_026230105.1 of Diorhabda sublineata. Classification (NCBI taxonomy): domain Eukaryota; kingdom Metazoa; phylum Arthropoda; class Insecta; order Coleoptera; family Chrysomelidae; genus Diorhabda; species Diorhabda sublineata. The sequence goes on along the minus strand of NC_079478.1, from coordinate 33,561,920 downwards.
ATAGATCTATCGATTAAGAAAGAATTTTTCTATAATATAACGATTTGAATTTCACTTGTATCCAAAATACAGGGGCTTAAAGTTTGTTTTATATGTTTTATGAAAATAGCATACTTTTCTAATTTCACTAATAGTTCCATAACTATCAAAAATAGAGCTTTTTGGTATAGATCTATCGATTAAGAAAGAATTTTTCTATAAAATAACGATTTGAATTTCACTTGTATCCAAAATACAGGGGCTTAAAGTTTGTTTTATATTTTTTTTATGAAAATAGCATACTTCTCTAATTTCATTAATAGTTCCATAACTGTCAAAAATAGAGCTTTTTGGTATGGATCTATCGATTAATAAAAATTTTTTGGATATATCTGAAAGTTTTACCCTCTGAAACTTCACTCGTATTCAATATACAGGGGCTAAAAGTTTGTTTTATATTTTGTTATGAAAATAGCATACTTCTCTAATTTCATTAATAGTTCCATAACCATTAAAAATAGAGCTTTTTGGTATAGATCTATCGATAAGGAAAGAATTTTTCTATAATATAACGATTTGAATTTCATTTGTATTCCAAAATACAGGGGCTTTAAGTTTGTTTTATATTTTTTTTATGAAAATAGCATACTTCTCTAATTTCAGTAATAGTTCCATAACTATCAAAAATAGAGCTTTTTGGTATAGATCTATCGATTAAGAAAAACTTTTCAGATAATATCTGAAATTTTTACCCCCTGAAACTTCACTCGTATCCAATATACAGGGGCTAAAAGTTTGTTTTATATTTTTTCATGAAAATAGCATACTTCTCTAATTTCATTAATAGTTCCATAACTGTTCTTGAATATCATTCGACATTATTTATAACAATTTTACCTTTTACCGAAAATTGTCCCCGCATTAATATAGTTGACGTGTTTTTCTAATCAAAATAACACCTTTCGGTACGTTTTCGTTGGTCCACATTATATATGAAGCTTAACTCTGAATTATGTATATTTTCCATTAAAGTTAACCGTTATGCATTGTAATAAAGTACATCATCAATAGAATCAACGATGAAAAATTGAGAGAAAGTACATATATGAATATTAACCAATATTATAATAACTATCTACATCATTCAAATTAAATATCATTTATGTTTCTCATAATCGCAAATTTTGCGTAGAAAATTGAGTGATTTTGAGAATGAAGATAAACAAATGAAGGTAAAGAAGCATAAACGTTCTAAGACTGATAACACGTCGTACAATTTAAATACAGTGAATTACGAAAATATGTTGTAAATTTCGAAATTACATACAACTTGAAAAGGGTATAAATAACTAACTTCGTTTATATTTTCAAGACTTTTAGACGCTGAAAGATGTGAAAAATGTTTACATAGAAAGCACCAAATAATTCAACAGATTTCGTTATTGTATTATATTTTTGAGATTCATTTCTACAAAAGACAGTTTTCGAAAACGAATAGAAAACAATTGCTTCGTTTTACAACTGAATGATGATTGTTGTATTGAAAATATAAATATTAGGAAAGTTCTATTTTGTGAACATAAAATTATAAACCATACCTTCAGCAGTCTTATAAATACAAGTCATTTACCAATAAAAAAAATAAGCAAAAGCATCCTTGGTAATTTCCTGAAATTATCCCATTTAGAAACATATAGACAGCTTCTAGGACTTCCTCTAAACGACCTCGATGGTTGTAGGGGATGATAAAATGATTAAAGCATTGATGAAATTCCTTTTTTGCCAAAAGCTCTTATACAATGAATGAGGATTCAGCCGGTGTCTTATCATGGTATAAAACGCGTCCCTCAGCCGATACATAATCCAAATATAGTACTGTTCACACAGTATTTGTCCCAGAGCAGCATATTTATGCTATAGATATCGAAAAAATGATCAGAATTGACTTAAGTTGCGACTTGAACATATTGGATCGCCGTGTACTGAATTCAACGAAGATTATGGAGAGACTGGTCATGACGGCAAAACGTCAATTAAAGAAGAACGTCGTGACAACCATCGGCCAATAGAACGTGGTGTTCTTTGATTATTCTCTGTCTCTTTGAATCTTGATAACGCTGTAGAATTAGAAGATTTACCGCTTTGTATTACTTGTGAGAAGCTTCTTTCAATCAAAGCAATATGAGAGGTTAGATAATTAAATAACTATTTCTTGCATTTTAGTGAAATTACATTTTTAGCACAGTATCAAAAATGATTATACAAAAATTAGTGGGTTTTAAGAGTATTGGGTGCAGTAATGCCTGGCCTATAAGTACGATCGTGATAATTTAACAGCATCACTGATCTACATTTCGTGACGTTTTTGTCCGAATTGCTGACAGTAAACGTAAATAAAATGCAAGATAAGGTAGGTGGAATGCGAAATGTACGTGAGTCAGGATGAAATGCTGAGGTTGTGTTTCACTTATGTTAATACCTAAATTAAATGAGTTGAATCTATATAAAGAAAAGCTGATATCAAGATTTAGTTTTGAATTTGTGTATTACATAGACACGAGTATTAAACAATTTTTTATATCTAATTGAGAACAAACAGAACAACAATATTACACCAATTTAGAAAATTTAATTTTACGAGGATGGTCCCAGAAGTACCTGGCCCAACCAAAAAATATATATAATAAGAATCTTCAAGCGCCATTAACTGCCGACATCATCTCTTCATTGTTGCAAAATCTTTGACCACTGAGCCATTTTTCCAGTTCTGGTATAAGAAAATAATCTGAGGGGGCTAAATCTAGCGAATAGGGTGTATGAGTTAGCAATTTTGACTATTGAAATAACGTATGAGGATCTGGTGCATTGTCTTGATAAAACAACACTTTCTTCTTAACCAAATGCGAATGTTTTTGCTCGATTTCTCCGTTCAAATATTGTAGTAAGTTCGCATAATACACGCAGTTAATAGTTTTTCCTTTTTCAAGACAATGAATGAAAGTTATCCCACGCGCATCCCAATAGACTGACGCCATGACCTTGCCTGCAGATGAAACGATCTTTGTCTTCTTGGATCCGGTTCTCCATTTTCACTCCATTGCTTTGATTGTTCTTTTGTTTCGAGTGGTTATGAAACGGCTTTATTTCTTTGAAACATCGCCAAACACTTGATGGAAACATCTTCACGACGCTGTTTTGTTCCAGCTTTCTCATGTCCAAATTTTCTGTTAATATGCGATGTACCACAATTTTTTAAATACCTACTGTGTCTGCTAGCTCGTGCACTTTCAGCCAAGCCTCACGTTCCACAAGGTTCCACTCGTGTACCATATCGTGTTTTTGGACGAATTTTGCGGCACTTTCTGTCACTTCTGGCGAAGCTCCAAAACTTCTGACGTTATTACAGCGGTCTTATTTGAGCTTCGAACCCAACGATCCAATAGTTTTCAATCCTGTACCATATGAGGTTTTCCAGCCCATTTTTTCGCCCTGGAAAACCGACTGGCATTTTCATATCCGACCTGTACAGAGTGCCAGAAATGCCGTTTGGCCCTACGTTTCCAAGCTCAAACGGCGCGTACCTTATCGATGCTGTTTTAAGTAGCCAGCTCCCCAACTATAACCAATTGTTTGATTTCTATTCTAGGTCTTGTGTAGGATTTTCTTTTCCTTAATTTTCCACTTCTCCATATTCGGAATTCGCTCAAAATGGTGATATCGAAATTTAGGACTCAATGTCAGTCATCATAATTTTTCACAAAGTTTAAAAATGTGACAGAATCAATATTTTTATTAGTAATTTCGTTTTTCCCAAAAAATTTTTTTTACTTCATAGTACAACTCTAAAAACGTCTTTCTCAGAGTTCTCATTGGACTTTATTTTTTGTTTTTTAGTTTAATTTGCTATTTTAAGTCCGTATTCAATATGTACAGATGTGTTGATGGTTGCATCTCGACTTTGTAAGTCTGGGATTGTAGTTAGCCCACTTACTTCTATCTTTTCCACTCTCATGCAATGAGTACAAGAATAAATTTATGAATCGTGGCGAATCTTATCAGGATAATAAGGTATTTTGAACGAATTATTCCATTCTTTGACTAAATTTGATCTCTCAAAGTAGGACAAAATCGGCGGAATTAATAAAAGCGTGTTTTAAAAACCCAAAACTTGACCTTGTAATTCAATAATTTTAACAAAGGGAATAATTGTAGATGCTGGTATTATCACAGAATGAACAGCGGTCTATGCCCTATCTGATAGATGAATTGATGACTTGGTAGACATGCAGATTAGCAGTTAATTCAAGTTCTGTTAAGTTTAGCTTCATTACGATCATTTCAATCATTAGCGTTTAAATTAGAAGAACTACTAAATACAATTATTTTTATTGTTGTTCCGTTTCATCATTTTATCGATTCACTTTCTCGTTCTATAACCGTGATCCGATGTAATAAAGTCAAGATGTCAAAAGGTTCGTGTACTGACTCACCGTTGTGGTCTCTGACCACGATCTCGTCGTTGGTTAGATATTTCACGTATACAAGACAAGAAAAGGATAATAATTTTGATTCTTTTTAATCTTTTAGTTTGTCCTGCAGAGACTGAACAATAGGGGATGAAAGAGGGAGCTATTTCGTGAATTGTTTTATAGGAAATATCTTTCGATTTAATATATTTGATTTGCCTCAAGAATATATTCATTCGATTGATCAATTATACGAGAAAAATCATAGTAATCCCTGGGAATTGATTTAATTTTTCTTAACATATTACCTGTCGCTAGCAATGCACTTGTCTCGAGGTTGGATGACTTTTATCTGCTCTGTTATGGCCTTGTCAATGTCAAGATTTGTCTCGTAACGTTTCTTTCCTAGCTTATTTTGAAGAAGAGTCAGAAGTAGTGAGTAAGTAACGCGGATGAAGACACATTTTTGGTCAACAGCAATTTACAGCACGACGCGCGACAGTTATAAAGAAAAGAGCCCATCTGGAACATCTCGAACATCGTTCTTTAAAAGTTATACTACCCATTGTCAAAATTCGTAATGCTGTAGCAGGATTAATCCAAAAAATCTGAAAAAACTCATGGAGGTGCCTTTTTTGATCGAGAAACACAAATGCCCTTGCTCGCGAGCAAGTTCGAGCTACAAGTTGGACAATTTTCATGTTCGACGCTCGCTTTTCAACGCTTAGCCAATGAAAATAAGTATCCAGGTCGTATGGCCACGCATGCGCAGCAACAATAACCAAATTCAACAATTTTCTGTTTATTTTCCTGGTGGGGCGTATCTTGGTGTTACAGGACCGGCCAATTAAATCCCCAGCGACAAAGAAAAGTCAAAAGCTTTATGAATAGCTTCCAACGTAAACTCGAACGTAACTTTTTAGGTTATCTCAGATCTAGCAAAACACGAAATAACCATTACCTCTCATTTTTCCATCATTTTCTCACATTACCTGAGAAAAATTCTAGAAATAGTCAAGTTCTGCATCTTATGTACAAAAAGGTTTAAGAAGAAAGTACTATGTGGCTGCAGTAGTAATTTTTCGAAGAAAAACAAATTTATGATCCTGAAATCTTACAATTAGGTTTAGACATATGAAAATTTAACTTGAAAAATCTTAAAATATGGTATTTTGAATGGCCAGTTATCAACTTTTACCTTCATTAACAACGTTTGCAATGAAATACGGATCTGCATGAAGATGATTTTTCATTTCAAGGTCAATGTTTCATGACAGATTAAGACAGATCATAGAATTAAGTCTAGAGGTATGAAAATTTGGCTCAAGAAGTCTTGAAGTATTTTGAAGGAACAGTTATTAACAATTATTCAGGCTAAGGCAATTTCAACAGGTTTTAACCTGCTAAAGCTTTTACAGTTGTTTCCCTTGGAACGAACTCTAATCGTACAATCGGAGAAGAAGAAAACCATAACCTCAATGTTCAGTTTTCACAGACGATAATTTTTAGAGCGAGGTTTTCGATTGAGAACTCTATTAACAGCCTTAGCAATCAGTTGTTTCTAATCTTTAACTAACTTATTTTTACATTCAAAAAAGTCCTTATTATATTATTACCATAGATATATTTCAACATCTCGTAAGCTTTTTTGGGACTTTATTCAACTTGAAATAAAATAATATTTGAGATTCATGTTTCACGACAGACAAAACACACATAAAACGGTTTTTTTGGAAACTATGATCTAAGTTCAGATTGATCATTTTTCAGCTGGTTGTGGATTGTAATCTAAAATCAGATTTTGCTTATAGTTCAATCTATAAGAACTTTTTGTGCGTGAGAATTAATAGTAGACAGCTTGTGAAGGGAACAAATAAATTTTAGAGTTCAAGAAACCTTTGACGAGTAAAACAATCCGTCAGCTGATCGCATTTACCCAATTTATTAGTTTTTTAACAACAATAAACGGGATCGGAGTTATTTTACGAACAATGCTGAAGGGTTAACTTGATCATAGTTTCCGAAAAGTCCTATAATCTAATTGGAGGGATTATAGTAACAAACTGACAAATTAGAACTTCTCCCTACAAAATGATTGGAGTAGATGATTGCTAGCATAAAAATATATGCTCAGAATTTTTCGTATCTGCTCACTTATCTGTCCATTCCTCAAAAAAATCTCATATCCAGCCTCTGAACAATGTAAACGCATAAAATAGGCACCGATAACCACAATTTAAGTTTTATATTTATTTTTATTAGGTACAGAGCTTCGAATATATTCAACTTCTTTTTTTAAATATGTTAAGTTTAGAAGAAGAGCCGATCACGATGATTTAAAAGTGTTCGGCAGAAATTGTTTTCTGCCAGGCAATTTATATTCTTTGAAACGATTACAATGGAAACAGCAGAACGTAAATCGAATTAAATTATTTAAATTTGCGGAGGACAGTTTTAAAATATATCAAATAGTTTTCTCGCGTAGAGAATTTCGCGCACTTTGAAGATAAATTCCTAATTAAAAGAAAAACAAATATTACGGACGTATATAAAAAGCAACTATACTCATTTCGAAAGTTGGTCATAATTACGGACATTTACACGAAAACATAAAAGCAAAATACAAAGTACAGAGATGAGATTTGTAAGAAAAATACAAATTATGACAAAATAAGAAATAATATTGTAAGAGAAGATGTTTAAAAAAGTTTTAATATAAAAGATCTAGGAAACATTAATAAAAAAAAAACAATAAGTAGAAATAAAATAGAACAAAAGACACAGGATTGGTGAGAACAGGAAATGGGTCAACTCTATCAAGTCTTATATATCACAAGGTAGATACGAATCAAGATGAATTTAATTTTATTATGGAAAGAAGTGACTTGTTGAAGTGGCACCGCAGGCAATCTACGAAGATAGTCCCGATAAAGTAATAACAAAAATTTGAGTAAAATGTATTCATTTTTCATCATCATTTTATAATAAAAATCGTCAATCCCCTCACGTTTCATCTTTGATTATGAAACGGCGCAAAATCGGTTTTATTTCTGTGAAACACTCGATGGAAAAATCTACACGAATTTGTTTCTGTGAGCAAATTGGCACCCATCTTGCGCACAGCATTCTTATGTCAAAATTTCCAGTTAATATGCAATGTACCTCCCTTCATTATTCATTACCGCTTTGTTGATTTTCTCCAACATTTCTGGAATCGTCACCTCATTTGGTCGACAACTACGATGCTGGTCTTTACAGGTCCGACGGCCTCGTTGAATGCCTTTCAAATAAGCTTTTATATTAGGGGACTAAGGCCTTCTAAATAAAAGTTTATATCACAAAACGATGAACAATTTGTTCCATGTTTAAAAATTCACTGAAAACGTTCACTATTGATGGTTACAAAACAACGTGGAGTCCTCATCTTGAAACATGCTGTATACATTGTGTACTTTCTAATACAGTACAGGTATTTTCCAAGCAAATACCGCCGTCTCTAGGTCAAGCCAGGTACTTCTGGAACCACACTCGTAAACTATCTATGTCTTTCACTGAAATAGTCAGAGCAGTTGCATAGGAGGGACTTGTTTCGTATTAAAAGTTAAAACTGTTTTTTTCGTCCAAAAAAGTGTTGTTGGGACAGTAGTGAGCTTATGTTCATAAACTGAGCGCATAATTTCTTGGTAGGGTAAAAGAAGAAATTGCAAAAAAGCCGAGAAAAATATGCTTTTCTCTTTCTCTTAATATTTTAGTGATCGCTGGGCTAAAACTCTCGAGCTGCACTTCAAATTGATTTAACACTTACGGTATTGTATACATTAGATCTGGTTTCCTCAAACCTTAAAATTTGATTTGCAGAAGAAAGATTCTCATCAAAGGAAGACGTCATCACCTTTTTATCTTTGTTAGGCAAACTTTTCAGGCAACTCATCGTATTTGAAACTATGGGATTTCTAATTACTTCAGAAAATAGAAAATGTGTTAAAACGGACATAATTTTCGATACTGAGAATACCATGATAAAGCAAATGAGAGCCATTTTGAAATAAATTTTCCAGAAATTATTCAACGTTAAAGATAAATGCATTGCTAGCCAAGTGAATTGATTCAAAATATATGTTGGTTGTTGATCAAAACTTGCCATCATACCTCGTATCTACGAGATCTGGCTATTAAATAACGAGACTGATTACGAAAAAGAATTTCAATGTACTCTCTTCCCCTCGCTACATACCTTTCCATACGTTTTTTCCATTGATCGAAGCAGTGCTGGGAATCTTCTTTGGTGAGGGCCTTCAGGAGCTCTGCCGTTTTTTGCTTTACCGCTTCCCATCGACTCAAATCGGGTCCCTTTCAAAGCAGATTTTATAGTCGGAAACAAAAAAAGTCGCTTGGTGCCAAATCTGGCGAGTACGCGCTTACTGACCAAATACTTTTGGCCAGGAATCAGATTTTTTGGCACTAACTCGCACAGACTTTTGTCATGTGTAATTTCTCGTGTAAAGTTTTTCTAGCAGTTTCATTATCGGTGTTTATAGCCTCGACAATCATTCTGATACTCATTTCAAGATCTTCATGCAGAATTTGGTTGATTTTGGTCACTGTTTCCGGAGTTGAAACGGTCACAGGGGGACCTGAGCGCTGGTCATCTTCAGTGCTCTCTCGGTCATCACTAAAGCACTTACATCACTCAAAAACACGCGCACGAGATAGAGAATTATCCCCATAGGTCTCTTGCAACAATTTATAGTACTCAGTCGGAGTTTTTTCAAATTTAACAAGAAATTTGAGACTGCTACGTTGCTCCTGTTTTTTGTAACACATGGTTTTCGGCACGAGAAAAAAACATTCGTTTCAAACCGCTACTGCACATATACCGACGTGTTTTGGGACGTCCTTAGGCAAGGTATGTAGATCGTAGATACCCAACGCACTACTCGTTTTCTACCCCAACCGTCTAGGCGAGCAGTCTCGTTATTTAATAGCCAGACCTCGTATTTATTTATTGATAATGATAATATTTATTTTTTTTACTTCTTAGACGTTATTATAAACTCTTATTGATAAATCGTCTTGTTAATAAAATTATCAATTATCAAAAAAATATCATTTAATTTATTTGTTGAAGTACGTTATTTACTAATATTTTCAAATACTTTGTAATTTTCCCTATTTAACTTTTTGATGAATAGATTTGTCTCACTTCACAAACATAATGAAAAAGTAATTAACTTGTTTCCTGTAGTTATTACACATGTATGTTCAGTGTGTATAGTATTTTTTTGTTAACTTCTCGGACTTACGTAATTTATGAATACTCAAAAGTCAACGAACTGAACGAGGTTTTTCGTTGTGTTGATTTCAATAATTATACTTGGAATTGGTTTTTGTTGATGCGTTTTCATCGCCTTCGACAAATTGTGTGACATAATATTAATACCAAACGTTTTTCTGTAGGATACAGAAGTTACTTTACTTTCATTTCGTCGAATATATTCTTTACCATTTATTAACTAACTTTTATTTTATTGTGAAATATTCGCATTGTCTGTCACTCTATTGTGATACAATATCAAATATTAATTACTTTTGTTTAATTTTTTTGTAAAATGAATTGAGCAGTGGCAACATCACATCGGTGTTGCCGTATCTCAAATCTAACATCGCCTTCATAAAGTTTGACATTTTTAATGGTGAATGTACTCAGAAAGGATTGTCATATGAGTTCTGTGTAAAATGTTTAATAAAAAATATTAAATTCACTTATTTCCAATCCTAAATTATTTGTAATTCTTTTTATTGACTACCTAGTACCTCATTAATGAAATTACTGTTTTAAATTGAATTAATTCCCTTATATTATAGGGTAAAATGAGGGAAATGGCGGTCATTTAAGCATTCATCCATTTTTTAATTTATTTTAGGGACTTACGGCATAGGTTATCATTTATTTATATAGTGGACTAAAGATATATGAAGGGTACACGAAAAAAAGCAGACACGTTACTTTATTTTCAAACTGAGTAAATACCAATTTAATATTGAAAAAGAAATATCTTTAATCTAAAATTAGAAATAATTAAAATGTTTCCAGAAAACTAAAGTTACGTAGCAAAATCTTATGGTTATAGTACTAAAGCTTTAAAAAATCTTTTTTAGACGATGTCATCTGAAAGTTGTTCGTTCTGTATTCATTGACATACTGAATGTTGCGTTTTGAGTGTTCCATGTAGTAAAAGTGTCAGTTCCGCACTGCAAAACACTTTCGGGACGCTCTGGAGTAACTACCTTAAATGTGACTCTAGCCACTTCAATATTGACAGTTGACAGTTTCACTTCGATGATTTTGCATAACCTTAAATTTTTAATTTTCTAAAATTATTTGTTTCATCCGAAGTTTTGTCTAAATTAATAAATAACAATGAATGATGATGAAAAAAAAGACATCAGCGATGAGGAGTTACTCGAATTCAAGCCACCTGATCTCTCCAAAGAAAGCAATGCGGCTGTTTTTAATTCGTTACCGGATAAATCTCGTGCAAGGTACGAAAAACAGTACGAGCTCTTTATGAAGTGGGGTCACCAGAAAAAAATATAAATAAAATCTTTATAATTCTCTATTATTTATTTTCTTTCTTCAATGTAATTGAAAAAGTTTTGGATCTTATGCGTCGTCTAAAAAATGCTGTGTACGCCGCAGATGAAATACTACTTTGTTGGACTGGTCTGTTTTTTGCAGCTCTTTTCGCTCCCCTCTTTCGACAATTGGACGCCTCAGCCTGTCTCTTATGTAGATCATTCATTATAGTTAATTTTCTAATCTCATCCGAATCCTTTTCAGCAGGCATGCTTTCAAACTTAATCTGAAATTCGTCACTTGTTGCGCAAGTATCAGTTCGGGGATATCCAAATACTATAAAAAATGGTTCTGTACGTTTCATACGAGACAACAGTATAATGCAACATTTTTTTTACCTAAACTGCTGATTTATTTACTTTTTGACTGTTCTAAAATAAGCATCTTTAATCGGAGAATTTAATGGGGTCTATACCTAAATTTTGAATAAAAAATAACATGTCTGGTTTTTTCCTTGTAACCTTCATATCTCCAGCACATTATCAATCTATAACCTTATGGTGCGGGTATTATATAATTAACACATTTTTGCTACTAACATGTACCAAAACAAAATAAAATGACGTTTTATTTACATCTCTTTTATTTTTTATAATGTAATCATAATCATCCAAAATATTTTTACATTTTCACCAAAATTAACTCTTGTTTTAAACCAAAATATAGAACGTTTTAAAAAAAGCTGATCCCGATCCTCTAGAATAGACAAAAATTCGATACTGTGTACCGTTTTCGGAATATTTTGATTTGATTATTATGAAGTACTAACCGATGCTGGTATGAAGTAATGATAAATGTATTGATTATTGTAAATGAGACCCCATCGATAAAACGGATAGATTTAAAAAACTTGGGACTCAGGGCTTTCGTTTCTTGTAACTTGTCAAAAAAATCCAGTCTAATCCAGTATAGGATATTGTTCTTCAAAGTTAAATGAGTATGGGCATTGAGCTATTAGGGGCCATTGTATGAAACAAACAACAGTTTGAGTCCCAGAACCGCAAATTGTTGTTTGTTCCATACAAAGGCCTCCAAGAGATCCCATACTTATTTAACTGTGAAAAATATGATCCTATACAGATTAGACTGGATTTTTGTGAAACGTTACAAGAAACGAAAGCCCTCAGTCCCAAGTTTTTTAAATCTATCCGTTTTATCGATGGGCTCTCATTTACGCGAATAAAAATTTTCAACTCTCATAATGCTTACTAATTAATGATAATAATATAATTAATACTTTCATCAATACTTTATACTAGGATTGGTTATTACTTCATAATTTTCAAATCAAAATATTCCGAAAACGGTAGACTGCATCGAGTTTTGCTTAACAAATCTAATATTAAAAAAATTATGTACAATACTACTTAATTCGAACCGTGTAATTAGCGCCTTCTATAAGAGTTAGACATAAAAACAAATTTATTGTATCATCTTCTAAAACATATTCGTATGAAATTTTACTACAATGTTGCCAGTAATTGCCACAAAATCGCATAGTAAAATTTTTGTTTCTTCAATTCTCTTTATCTTTATCTTCATCTTTGAAAATTTTTTACTGAGCAAACCCCAAATATTTTTCAGTTTTCTGCTATCCTAGAAACGGGATCACCTTTTTTGAAACACCCTGTTTAATAAAATTATTTCTATTTCTACTTAGGAAATTATACATTGAGACGCATCACTTAGTTTTTGAGTATATTTTATTTATTTTTTATATTTTAACCAAAATAAATTCTTGTTTTATAATTAACTACACATTCTTCTTTATCCGATCTAGTAGCGCACTGAAGGGTATATCGAACTTCTTGGTTGTTGATTTTTGAGAATTTCTTCTTCTAACGGCTTCAAGAGTTTGTTCTACCTCCTCTTTTGTCCATTTTCCTTTTGTTGTAGTTCTTTCCCTGTGTCGCGCCATCTAAGTATGAACTAATCATAAGATGTCTTATAATTGCCCGCTCAAAATGATTGCCATAACTCCAAAATATGGAAACAGTTTGTTTGACACGAAAAACGTTAATAACTTTCACAAAATCTAACAAGCACATGGGAAACGATAGTAACTATATATATCAATGAAATTAAAACAAAATATTGAATGATATAAATCACTTTAAGCTTATCTTTGATTGAATTTTTGATTTTATAACAACAAAACAAGTCCGTGGACTCACAAAACTGTCAAACTCATTACGCGCGATGCAAAAACGCGCCGCTTGGTAAATAAGTTTACTCGGCCTATACTAGATGGCAATATTAGTAGCAAAAGCAGAATGTTTTTGAAAGTTTAAGATTTTAAAGTGATCGGCATTGCCCACTGACCACCATTCTCCCGTCTCACCACACTTTGTCGAACTATAAACTGTCCACAAAAAAACATCAATCAGTAGTTATTTTCGATTCTGATCTCCCGTGGATTTCGCATCAACCAATCATGACTGGCAAAAAATAAAAATATCAACACGACGAAGAATCAACTTAGATAAAATCAATACTCATCGTAGTCATTATCAAAAGAGAATATTGAATTTATTTTATCAATAAGGTGTGGGCTTTAATTTGATGGTTTCCTCGATTAGAAGCTATTACATAGATAGATACAGCTGTTATATAAAAAGTGTTTCGTGCTACAAAATTTTTGTTTTATTTCTTGTAAACAAGTGGATGTGGGAAAATGGTCAATTTAATAAATGCCCTGTTCGACAGCTGCTTTTTAGAGATATTGCAATTAAGATAAACATGCATTATTACGTGTTTCCAACCAGAAGGTTATTTTTACGGAGAACTTGCAAAATTTGAAGAGTATCTTCTGAACTCAACATCTTTTAACTCATATGTCAATGCAGTAGTTGTTTAATATCGATGGCATCTAAATTATTCATTAAATAATATATTTTTTTTATTTTACTTATTTACAATGACAGTCTACAGATAATGAGTATGAAAATAAATATTACACATTGGATAAAATTAGAAGAATCAAACATAGAGCAGATCAAAAGTTTTAAATACCTTGGCATGATACAAACACAAGATGATAAACCAGAGAACTGGAACAGCTGGAAGACTAATCAAGACACAGTTTCTAGCCAAAAAGGAAGTACCAAAACAAATAAAGACAAAAATATATAAAAAAGTAGCCACACCCATATTAACATTTCGATCTGAGACATGGACACTCACACAGAAAGAAAAAAGTAGGTACTAAGTACAGAAATGAGATTTCTGAGGAAGATAATAAATCAAGACACGACAAAATAAATGACGAGAGAAAATTTCAATTTGAAATTTTGAAAAAGAAAGGAAGGCCTAGGAGGATGATCTGGACAGAAGAAATTAAGATAGCGGGGGAATATCGAGGAATAAGATGGCAGGAAACTGAACAAAAGACACAGGATAGGAAAAGATGCAAACTGCTGTGGATAAAGAAGCCCACGTAATGATTCAACTCCAACATGCCTTCCACCTGAAAAGGTAGAAAGGCTTCAGGAGGAAGTAAATAAAGTATATAGTAATAGTTAATGTATTAAGGATGTAGAATTAATTTTTTCACACAACTGCCTTCTTATTTTTTATGTTTTCGAAGAATATTCATTATTTCTTCAAAAAAGATTTTCCGAGGGTCAAAATGGAACATCTGCTGCTGGTTCTGTTGTTCTACAAACCTCTACAACAATCATTATAAACGTTTTAAATACCAATAAAAATGAAATGAGATATTTTCTATTGTATCTGATTGTGGTAATTATTTTTTTGTAACTTTTGCCATTAAAAAGCTATTTTAATGTTGTGCGAGAGTACAGTTAGTTATTAACCCAAAAATATGGTATTAAAACGGGATTGCAGTAATGGTTTTACGAGTTGTTGGTAACGGGTTCGATACAATGTTTTTAAAACAGTAAAACAACTTATTCTGAAAGCTGAACGCAATCTGGTGGTATCGGAATGATAAATAAACCGCATTTAATGTTTTCGATTGGTACAGTTCATAGTTATTTACGTAACTAGTTATGAAAGGAACGATATTGTTGAACAAGCTTAATATTTGCCAAAACGAGCGCCAGCGAATGAATGAATGAATTAAATTATGTGGAATCAAACGGCGTTAGAAGCATTGTTACTACGTTACTATGAAAGCAAACAACGATTTATCAAAATAAGTTAAAACAAGTCAGGAATAATTACTTGAAATGTCTTCAGATAGATAGCGACTTGAAAAATATAAAGAGCATCAACTAAACTTGCTTTTTTGAAAGTTTAAAAATATTAAATGCGTCGACTTCGTGAACTACATATTTAATGTTGAGATCTGAACTCACCGTTCACAAAAATGTCGATATCAAGAATTACACTATACCTTTGGCTTGGCTGAAGAGACGGTCAGCAAAAAAATCAGAGATTTTGACGAAGGAGAATGTAGAAAGATTTCTAGAAGGAGCTGAAGACAAAATATTCTTATTTGCAAAAGTACGACTTGATTTAATGATATGTTCAGCCTTCCGGAAGCCTGCAGGAAGGCTGAACTGACGTTCCTTCGAGAAGGAGACGTATTTGATGAAGGCACCTGCTGGTGTCAATCTTGCTTTACACCAGGAAGTCTGATATTGGAAATGGAATTGATAATGGAAAATGTGGCATACAACCATGGGCATAAATATCATCGAAAAATAACCAGAAAAGATTGCTCAGTAGCTGGGTATACCTAATGTCAGGATACAAGGATACACAGCACTTTGTTTCAGACGCTCGTCAGCGTCTCACAAGGCAGACTCAGGAGCTGACATTCTGAAAATAAAGCAACAGAGATGATAGAAATCCAACAGTGTAGCTGATCATTAGAAAATAAGAGAGGAATTCCAGAAAAGGTTCTGGGCCAAGCTCCTGGCAAACATGTGGATATAACATCAAATGAAATTAACATTAGATAAGAATTTAAGACTTCATTTAAATAACTGTCTTTATTAATGTTGTTTCCAATGTTTATATATCTTGAAATACTATTGAATTAAAGTAATTATTTGATTGTCAGTTTAAATAATGAATTCATTGTCAGTTTTCACAGTGATTAATAAATTATACTTTGAAACTTTACATAACTATTTTCCATAATTGATTTATGAAGGTTATGAAAAATGTGACGTTTCCTAATGTGTGACTTAAATTTGATAGCGGAATTAGATAAAGTAGTTTGAGACTTCTCAAACATTGCAATTATAATGATTTTATCCAAATACGAGGATGTATTGATATCTAGTTAGCCTAGACCAGTTCCATGCATAAACAAAATATTGCGTAACCATAGCAAGATCTGTTTAATACCCTTGGTGATCAATGTCCTCGACCGTGAAAATTTGACTGCAAGCTTCAAAAGAGGTAAATTTTCCATTGAAGGTGATGAACGATCGAGAAGGCCAGTTTCTGTGTCAGTCTCCGAAGATATCGATGCAGCTCATGAGATGATTTTATCAAACCGTCGAATTGGGTTAAAAAGGATATCTGAAGCACTGAATATTTCATACGAACGCGTTCATCATATAGTTCAACGTCAATTTTGACATATAAAAATGCTGCAAAATGGATCCCCAAATGTTTGAATGTTAACCAAAAGCGTGCAAGCATCGCGTTCGATCTGTGCTCAATTTGAAAACAATGTAGCCTTCTTAAACCGATTTGCTACTATGGATGAGACTTGGGTACATTTCTACGATCCAGAAACAAAGCAACAATCGATAGAATGGCAACACTCTGGATCTCCTAGACCTAAGAACTTTCGTGCCCAAAAATCTACTGGAAAAGTACTTGCTTCAGTTTTTTGGGATTGCCATGGAGTAATCATGATTAATTTTTTAGATAAGGGTAGAACAATAACTGGAGATTTCTATTCGACATTACTAACCACTTTACGGGAAAAAAATAGAGAAAAGACGCGAAAAGCTATCTAAAGGTGTTTTGTTTTTGCAGGACAACGCCCTTGCACACAAATCTCATGTTACCATGCAAAAAATTCGTGATTTGGGGTTTGAATTACTAGAACACACCCCTTATTCACCAGATTTGGCTCCGTCCGACTATCATCTCTTTCCTCAACTAAAAAAAGTTTAAAATGTCGTAAATTTTCTTCCAACGAAGAGGTAATAAAAGCTGTGGAGGTTTTGATAGGTCTAGAAACGTTGCAGGTTCGCTGTAATAAATGTATCCAATCAAGAAGAGAATATTTTGAGTAATAAAATATTTTGTCATTGAAATTTTATTCAGTTTTATAGTAGGCTAAGAATTTTTCAATATATCCTCGTACCATAGAAAAATTCGCATTAAAAATGGCAGTAAGACCGACTGCAATAACTATAGATGTATGTCAATGACTAGTTTCTTCAGCAGATTTAATGACAAAATTCTTAAACGTCTAATCGAAAAAGAATATCAACCATTTGAATTGGAACAACAGGCGGGTTTAAAGCAGGTCAGGACGATCATATATAGAAATTTTTTTTCACACTGAATCAATTGACGAGAAAAACGGGCAAAAAATAGAAAAACCCATGAACCTATTACAACGTTCCTTATGGTAAATTCTGGCAAGTACTTGAAAAGACTTTTCTAAACATATTTCGGATTCGATTAGTACTATGATCGACCTCGAAAATCAAAATAAACAGTTTTCTGTAGCGTCTGCTTGCAAAGGAAATGGAAAAGTCGGATCAGAAACGTAATATTTATGACTTTAACAACAACTTTAACACTGAAGAATACATGTATTTGGGATCAAAAATTGGAGTACTGAACTCCGTACTATGGTTCAAATATTTAATAAAATCAAGAGCGTTGTTTTTTATGGATATGAAACGTGGCAGCTGACGTCAAGAATAGATCGAAGACTATTATCTCCAGAAATGGATTTTTTGCAGCGAGCAGCACGAATTTCGAGGCTCCAGCATATTCCTAGTATCACAATACGAGAAATCATACTGGACAATATATAGGAAAATCAACTCGGTTAGTATGGCCTTGTACAAGGGAATGAGGGAGTATAAAATACCAAAACAATTGATGAATTGAAACCCACTGGAAAGTCGAAAACAAGGAAGACATAACATGATCTGGACAAAAGGCAACGTCAACGAGAGATCTCAGATCAGGAATCTGGGAGGAATGAGTGGTAGAGATTGACCGCCGCAAGTCGTAAAACGCTATAGAAAAATATAAAAATAACAAAACTCAACGATTAAAATACAACGATTGTCTGAGATGTTTTCCACCTCAACTGGAATATGCCAGTACTCATCAAAATAAGTTGTACATGCCTAGAGGGATTCTCATTGATTCCTTGAAATATCAGCTATTTTAGTGCCTAATTTCTATTTGTAGCGAAAACATTTCCAGAATCATAGAAAAGAGATTAAGGGAACCCGAGAAGAAACTTAATTTGGATTCTGACCCAATAGAGGGATACAGCTGGCGACATTCATACTTAGATAAACAGCGGGGAAAGCATTACCAGAAAAGGAGAATTTGCATCTGTATTTCATTGACCCTGAAAAAGCTTTCAACACAATAAGTAGAGAAGATCTATGAGAAATTAACCGATGAGGAGTACGAGTATTGCATCAAAAAAATAAGATTTTGGTGCCTTCGCGATTGGATGTTTAAATGGAATAATTAAATTATCATGTACATTTTTTAACTCTTATTGTAATCTTATCATTAATTTTTCCGTAATTCTTATCATTAAATTATATTAATTAACGATAGTTATTTATTACATCAATATTGCTGTATATAAATTGATACCTTGTAAATTTTTATTAGAGTTAAATCAAGGCAAGGTCTTATTCAATAGACCAATCTTGGTGTTACGTATAAAGTTTTTGTTCTCGAACTAGTTAAACAATCGCAAACGTTTATTTTTCGTTTTATAATGAGCACATTTCTGTTCAGAAGGAGTTGAATTTTGGAAAAAAATTAGAATAAGTATTTAGTTTTTTACTTAATTAAATAGTCGAGAAATTTGAGACATTCCCAACCTTTCATTCAATTTTATCTACTTTATATACGAGGGTCGTCTTTTTTCAACCTTCGATCACTCCGTGCAGACGCTACGCGGGCAAAAGAAAGCGGGCATGCGCTGTAGGCGACTGTGAAGCTATCGCACTAAAGCCTCCACTATTGTTGACATTCAGCCGGCAGTCGGCGTTGTGCTACAGCCACGTAAACATGTCCGCCATTATTGATCCTCCCGCCAAGTGTGAATTGCGAACATTAAATCGTTTTCTACAGGCTGAAGGCGCTAGTGCTGCAGAAATACATCGGAGAATGAGTCGTGTGTATGGGGAAAACTTCATGAGTGATGATGCGTGAATGGTGTCGAAAGTTTAAAGATAGTCGTCATGAAATGTGTATGATAAAAGGGACCAGGGACACAAATCTGTCGTTTCAGATGACCTGGTGCAACGAGTTGACAGAATGGTTGAACAAAACCGCATATTCACCATTACTTCTTTGTCTACGTTTATACAGAAGATGTCGAGAATGCTACATCTCAGAATCAAAATGGATCGAGTCGTTTAACGCGCTGAGGTTAATTACTTGCGTTTAAAGGAATTGAATTAAATGAACAATCGAAATCTAAATAAGACGTAGTGGTGTCGTGAGTATAGATACTTATTCAGGTGGAGCATCTACAAATGAATACATAATATAGAACATATCTATTCTATATCGATATTTTTTTTCTAAACAATATGAATTGTAAAGAAGTCTTTGCCAGCTATATTATGAGCGGTTTCTTATTGGGAACGTGGCAAGGAAACACCAAAGTGGA
Organism: Diorhabda sublineata; assembly: GCF_026230105.1. NCBI lineage: Eukaryota > Metazoa > Arthropoda > Insecta > Coleoptera > Chrysomelidae > Diorhabda > Diorhabda sublineata. Next base: position 33,542,020 of record NC_079478.1, on the reverse strand, counting down.
CTAACTTTAATATATTTTCCAGACGATGAATACATAAGTATTCGAAAGCTCGGAAAATATATTAAAGTTAGGTCACTTTGGTGTTTCCTTGCCACGTTCTCAATAAGAAACCGCTTATATATATATATAAGCTTTGAAAGAAGTTCAAAAGTTTCATGTCCATATGCAAACGAGATTCTTATAGATATTTTGAATAACTCAATGCAAATAGACGTTATGTAAAAAGTTACGTAAATGTACATTTGAACAACTCTATGAATATTCACAATTTTATTATGGATTACAAATTATTATTAGAATTTGAAAGTAAACATGTTGTATAATCAATCTTTCAATGGTAAAACAAATTAGTATCGAACATAAAAACACGATTTCAAACCTAATCAACTTTGAATAAAATTGTTTTGCTCACTATTGTCATTATTTATAATTCAGTCACTAAAATGAGTCACAAAATCTGTATTAGTAATCGAAACTATTTGTATATAAAAGCGGATTAATGTGACTTTTCAAATTTTCCGCCATTTAACTTCTTCTCTAAACAGTCATCTGTCATTTCGCTCCTGTTAAAACTGGAACAAGATGCGTCATTTAACACGGTTTTATTAACACGCTTCTATTAGCTTTACCTTTATCTGGGTTTGTTTGTGAGTTTGTTTGTTTTCAACTCTCCTTTGGACTAAGTAATTTATTTAATAAAAAATTCGTTCGAAAAGGGATTCGAACCTCCGATTTCCGTGTTGGAAATCAAGCACTTCGACAACCTTACAAACTATACCGTTATGGCTCGATACTAGATAATTTTTTAAATTACCTTAAGCGAATAACGAATGAAAAATACTAGTTTTAACTAGTTTTATTGTGAAAAAAGCATGAAGCGCTTTATTCTATATTTATCGTACAACAATTTTTAGTTTCACCTGTATGTTTGACTACTTGTAATTGAATTTTTGGCCTTGATTTTGCCATACTTTGAGCGATTGGATTTAATTTAAACTTCGCAAATTCGATCAAAATATTTGATTAGCCTGATTAGATTCGCCAGGATACATAAATTTGTTTTTGTATCTTCTGCATAAGAGTGAGAAAGAAAAGCTAGAGGCGAATTACGTAAGCGCGCAGTCTCAGACTTACAAAAACGAAATGCAACCATCAACATATCTGTCCACATAATCAAAAAGTGTTTGTAAAAGCACTGACAATTCAGGACTTTTTGAACGCTCCTTTACATCGTAATCTCTCATATTTGTATGACAATTTTGTAAAAGTATTTGACAATCTTCAAGCGCAACATAGATTAGATCCACCGCAATACAGCAATGATAAAAAGTAGTCAAAATAGTGAGTGAACCGACGTCAGAACTTACCAAGAGGATTTATTAGCCAATAAACTCATGATTGCCTTTGTTACCTTTGAATGAGTAAAACATTCAAATTGACGACCACGTTTACATATTGTCGCCTTATCTAAAAAATTAAGTTTTGCTTGTTTTGCGCTAAGATCAGTTTCCAAAGAACTGAACTTATCCACCTCCTTGTCAGTCTATTATGCCCTTATTGAGTCGCATCTCCGATATGCCCTACTACAAAGAGCTGACTCTTTCTTCCTTATTCATCTTTAAATCCGTGTTCATAATTTGTGAGGACGCTTCTCCAATTCCAGAAAGAACGTTGCACGGCTATCCACCATTACCTACCTACCCACGTTCAAAATAAGTTAAGGGCTCAATATTTTAGAATACAAAAATATGCACAATCACTTGCTTATTGAAACCAAATCGGTATCATCTTTTCTTGCATTCCGCAATAATTTGAGGGCATATTTACTGTAAAGTGCCTTCTACTTTGTAAATGATTCTGATATTTAATTCCGGGCATGCTGCATACTGGTTTAATTTCTGCTACGGACTTTTCTTCTGTATATTGAAATTTTATTTCATTTGTTTTATCTTTATTCAGTTATTTTCATGTTGGTTTTTAAGTTTTTACAAGCTTCTGTTTACAAAGTGTAACACTTTTTTGACAATAAATCTCTCTCTCTCTCTCTCTCAACATCAAAACAATGCAATTTGCGATACAACAAATCAGATCACGAATTATTTTTTCATCCGCCCTGTATTTAGGATTTATCCCTGTATAATTATTTGTTGTTTCCAAACAGAAAGAAACGTTTCGATTGATTGAGAAGGTGGTGATTTCACTTGAAGAGCTTTTCAAAATTATTGATTGGAACTTTTGTTGAGTTTCTATAGAATACAAATCAATGCCACTTTCACTAATTATTCAAATATCTGTTAGTTTGTCAGCTGGATTTTATGTACACACTTCAATGTTTTGTAAAAGGATAAACGATTTCCTTGACGATGAAAATAAATATAAAGTTATTCAATGAAAACTTACTCTCTCTAAGTGACACTTATTGGAAAAATCACTACATGATATTCTTTGCTAAAATATGATTCTTTAAAATGCTTCCCGAAAAATAAAATTTCTTTTAAAACATTATTGCCACATCTAATTCTTCTTTTTCACAGATACTAATCAGTAAAAAGTAGTAACAATCTGAAAATGGTAAAACAAGGTCTTGCAATGTTGACATGGCATTGACCATGGTACGCGGCTGGATTCAACACAACTGGGTCATGGGGCACGTGGTTAACGAAGACGAAAATAATGTTTACACATAATGCACAACTGTTGAATGACTCGTAAATAAACAATTGAATATCGAATGACGCATAATTGTGAACATGTCGAGGTTTCATGGGTGAGTGGGACTTTTTTCGTTGAATACACGGAGAGAGTTCGAAGATTTATTTTAGTTTCTCTGTATTGTCTTGATTTTTTCTATTGTTTTCAATAGAGGCTGCATAATAAGACAAGACAGGGTCGGCAATATAGAAAATGGAAATTATTATTGAATGCTGTTTCAATGGCTTCCCATAGCTCTTATTGAATTCTGGGACGGATATTCGTTTCGTACATTTTTTTACCAACCACCCCCGTAAATTTTCAAAAGGGTTTATATCAGGACGATTTGCCGGTCATGGTACAGTCTCGAAGTTGTTTTGTCGAAACCATCGTTGAATTATGCGGGCGGTGTGGACAGGTAGGTGAATAAAATCGTTTGATTTACCAATGGCAACATAATGTTGACCAGAATATTGAGGTAAACTTCAGAGTTGAACCTTACATCGATTCTCCAACAGATGCCAGGCCTATTGATACTCATCCAAGCCATCAAATTATTGCTCTTCAAATCTTGAATTTGGTGGTCTGCAAACGCGAATACGTCCATCATTGCACGACTCTAGATTGCTTGCATTCATTTGAAAGCAATGCTTTCCTAGCACCTGCTAGTCTACATGTCGTAACTGGATCCGGGAAAGTTTGTGGCATATGCTGCACTAGCAGCCGATTCAAAGGAATGTTCTCTAAAAAAATTATTACTATCGCTTCTTCATTCTGACAACGGGACTCGCATTAAAACCTAGATGAATTTCAAGTCTTCTGATAAGCCAACCATTTTACAATTCGGCAATAACGGCAGCTTCCCGAATTTCAGTTAACTGAGGAGGCAGCAAGTACATTTTTAATTCAACTGAACTCAAATTAAGTATTGAATTATGTGTCACTGACATTTAGGTTAGGTAGGATTTAAACAGGCCAAATGTATGTGTAAGATTTTCCAGTGAACAGAATCTAGTTTTAATATCAACAGTTTTTATATTAAAATCAAATTTTAACTTTTAATCAATTTATTGTCTAGGAATTTCGATTATGACAACAATAGATGATTCGATAGAAGAGTTGACGTTTGACAGTTAATTAGGTTAGGTAGGCTGTAAAATTCGAAAGGTGACAGATAGATGGCGCTACTAGTATTTAGTTAATATGATTTTCAATTAGCCGTAACCGTTAAAAGACACGTGTATGAATTAGATGACATACTATTAGTTTGTGAAAGAACATGGTTCTATAATTTCATACAGGAATCCAATTGATATACTGTAAAATAAGAGTTCTCATCACTGTTTTGTCATTTTCTAGGTCTCAAAGTGAAAAATCACGATTTATTGTAATGGTGCGAGAATTATTGTTCTGAATTCTATTCCGGGTAGAATTAAGAAGCTTAGTTGATTTAGAATAAAGTGCTATTTATATACGAGACGATTGGCTTTACAGAAGTGGAAGGACGAGTGTCGAAGACCTAGGTATTGATCTATTCTGGTGTGAAGTAGAGTGCTGCTAGAGTGTCATCGAGTGCCACCAGTCTCACTTCACAAACTCATCGTCTCGTCGATTGATTTCAATGTTTTTAGAAACGACGCGACAATTAGTCACGTATGACTTTCCTCGGGAACTGCAAGCTCTGGAATTGAATTCTGGTATACTGCAGAGTGCTGTCAAATTAATAACAATTTCCAGACCCTAACAACTCTCGAATTCAAGGTGAGGTTAGGTTAGGGGATGAGTTTTTGGAATGAGACTGGTGGCATTGGACAGCAATCTAGCAACACTCTACATCACACCAGAACGTCTAGGTCTTCGAGCCTTCTGTCGAATCCTACCCGGCAAAGTCTTCAGAAATATCATTCTCGCACCCTGGCCATAAAACGTGATGAGGCCCACTGTCCTTATAAGGCAGGATTCTTTAAAAGTACCTAGATTTTTTTAAGGTTAAAACATTAAAGCCAAACTATATTTCTGTGAACCCAGAACTCTAGAGATATTTACAGTCGACAGTCAATCGAGTGAGCTGCATCTGATGAAACGATTCCAAAGCACAAAGACGCAAGAGTCGGCTGTTTATCCCTAGAAATCCATAGAAAACCGGAGAACCAGGAAATGTGACTATTAGGTAGCGTTAGGAGATTAGGGACGAAATCGTGCAAAACGGTCCCGTTTTAAGTAGAAGAAATTGCTGTTTAATTTTTTTCCTGTTCTCAGACCTCAAGAATATCTATTCACCCATAGTATCTAGTCTCCAAAAAGAGACTTGTTCACTTTATCTCGTCTAATATTATCCAAATTTTTTTCTACTAATGATCTCAGTGGAACTAAAAGTACTTCTAATGAGACCGTCATAAAAATTAAATTTCTATATTAAAAAATAGGTCAAAAATGCTTCAAAAACAAAATACCAAATTTACCACGTGCAGCCTCCACTTTAAGTTAATGTTATAACAAATATGAACTCAGACTTGAGTTGAATAATATATCAACGTACTAACTGTTGGTCTTTCATGGTGTCCAGCTCTCTTAGAAGGAAAATATTTTCACAAATATGTGACTCTTCTCTCGATAATCGAAATTGGATCTACTTCAAATTAGATTCGACAAACCGCATTAATTAATTATTTAAATAATATTACTGGTATAATACGTCAAACGTGAAATGTTTTCAAATGAGACCGTCTGACCGTATCTGAGAACGCAACCATTATGAAACATCCAACCGATACAACAAGAAATTAAATTAATCCTAAACTACTTCTCACCGCATTTCTATTTAAAAAAAGTCCGTTCAACATGGTAAACGTCTTATAACAATTGAAAATTCGTGTTTAATTTAAATTACCCGAAAACACACTAGGCGGTGTGTTTTGCCGAAATAAACAAGCTCATAAATAATTCAAAAACCAAACAAAATGACCAAGATTCGAAATACATAACAGGTTAGCCGGTCAGGAGTCTCAAAGAATTGGACAATACATTAAAAAACTTATTGTGTATTATCAGAGGAATAGTGCGATCAATCAAATTGGTTGAAATTTATTCGAATGGGCTTTTAATAAATCATTGCTTGATGATGAGTCGTCTTGATTCTAGATTTCTTCTAATTATTAATGGATTTCATGAAAAAAATTGCAAAACCCATCAAATATCCTTATCTTTCTTAGTCGGCAGCTCCAATCTCTCATAGGCCACAACACATTGAAAGGAACTTCATTTTCTTAGCTCAGAAGACTTCAATGACTTAAAAGAGATGCTTCGATTGGCACAAGAGTGAAGCAGAGCTTTTGGTATCCTGTTTGAAGCAATAGATTGGTTTATAGATGTCAAAATAATATTAACCAAGTCGAAATTAGACAATTTCTACGTTTTTCGCCAAAGAAGACGGGCTTTGTTATCTTAACGACATAAGAGGTTTGTTTGAAACAGTTAAACAAATAAAATGACCGAAATTCAAAATACATAACAGGTTAGCTGGTCAGGAGTCTCAAAGAATTGGACAATACATTGAAAAACTTATTTTGTATCATCAGAGGAATGGTGCGATCAATCAAATTGATTGAAATTTATTCGAATAGGCTTTTAATAAATCATTGCTTGATAATAAGTGGTCTTGATTTTAGATTTTCTAATTATTAATGGATTTTTTTATACAACCACATAAAAAATTCACTGTGCTTTAAAATAAATAGAGAATTATCACATTCCTTTGAAAAAAATGCAAAACCCATCGACTATCCTTATCTTGCTCAGTCGACGGCTCCAATCTTTCATAGCCCTCAACACATTGAAAATGAGGAATTTGTACAGTCAAACTGGAACTGTCAAAACTCCATTTTCTTAGCTCAGAAGACTTCAATGACCTAAAAGAGATGCTTCGATTGGCCTAAGAGTAAAGCAGAGTTTTTGGTATCCTGTTCGAATAGATTTTTTTTTATACAACCACATAAAAAATTCACTGTGCTTTAAAATAAAGGGCAAATTATCACATTCCTTGAGAAAAATGCAGAACCCATCGAATATCGAATTTGTACAGTCACAGGAACCGTCAAAACTTCATTTTCTTAGTTCAGAAGACTTCAACGACTTAAAAAAGATATTTCAATTGGCCTAAGAGTAAAGCAAAGCTTTTGGTATCCTGTTTATAGATGTCAAAATAACAGACAAACGAAGTCTCAGCATTAGATGATTTCTACGTTCTTTACCAACGAAGATGGACTTTGTTATTGTAACGACTTACACTTACAAACTTATTTGAAACGGTTAGATTAAGATTAGAAGCGGTTTTATAAATATTCAGCCGCTCATTCTGTACATTTGGAAGACAACTACCGAAGTGTAAAAATTTTACTAAAAGATTGGATATATAAGAAGTTTAAGTGTCAGTTCGTAGGAGATTTTAAGATGGTAGGATTCTTAATGGGCTACATGATGTATACCCCTCTGTTTTTGGGATAGTAGAGAGCAGATGTTCGATACTATTTCAACGATCACGGCCACTAAGAACTGAATTTTATATTGGAAAACAAAACGTTAAATTCACACCTATTAGTGATACTGAAAATTCCTCTTTAAACATCAAGTTAGGCTTGGAGTAAATCGTAAAAAAATTGGATCAAACATTTGGCAAAAATTGAAGCTGGAATTTTTGTTGGTCCACAAATACATTTTGCTAGTGAAGAGTTTCCAAAATTATTTACCATTTTCTCAGCAAAAAAGTTGGAACAGTTTGAGAGATCTTTTTGATGTTTTAGGAAATCAAATAATTGAAAGAACATCTTTTAAAGTATATATACAGCATACTCGTTAGGATAAATTTGAAAACATTTAGGGGGCATTCATCAAGACATCGTGGACTTGGAAGAAATATTTGATGTTTCGACTATTTTCATCTTTATCAAAATATGTGTCGGTATCAAATCATATTTTGATTTTCAGCAAAGAAAATATGCTGCATTAGTAGGACAGGAGGCAATAAAAAAGTATCTAAAAGTTGTACAAGAATAAATTAGACTAATAAACAAAAGTGGAGAGAAAATTTATGAAATGATGCAACTGAAGGGTGTGAAAATCAAAGAAAAAAATTTGAAGACATGAGAATCACAACGAAAAACAGAGCAAGGGAAAAATTCGCAAAAAGATAGATAAAGAAAAGGAAATCAGAAACTCTCTTCAAAGTTCTAAGAAAATTTTAAAAGGTGATGATTGAACAATATAATCAAATGAAAATAGTATTGTTCAATGACGAAACTAGGAAATTATGTACCAGTACTTCGCGGAACCACTTAATGTAAAAGAAAAGAAATAACAGGAAATCCAATATGAAAGGCATCTAAATCTAGAAAACGATGAAAACGAATAACTGATACAAGTAGAAAAAATTGAACAAGCAGTACAGAAGCTAAAAAGGGACTTAGCACCTCCGAAATATAAGTTCAGAACGTGAAAAGTTCTCTACAAATAATTTTTATTCTATGGTGTACCTGCTCAAAAATTTGTTGATATTATGGGAATTTGGGAATTCTAATAATTAACTTTGGATGGCTGCTTAGAAAACAGAACAATCCCACTGATACAATCTTTCCATTAGTGAGAAAGACGGAATGAATGCAATGAAAATATCATTGAAAAAATAAGTACCAAAAATCATAAAAAAATAGTCCGTTTGTAAACGGAAAAAAGTTAGAATGAGAAATGAAATATGAAGAAAAACTAAAGATAAAACCATTTAGCTTCAAAATATGCGAAACGCAATTGAGATGGCTTGAGCACATGTACCAGATGCCCCAAACACAAAAAAATCAAGAAAAACTCAAATTGGAATTGTGAAACAAAGGGGATAAAATGGGAAGAAATAAAAAAGGAAATGAAGCATAGAAAGATGTAGAGGAAAAAGTATATGTCATAATGAAACAGCCATACACCAGCCGTAATATATATTGTTAATAATTAAATACAAAAAATAGAAAGTCATTTTCGTACGTACTCGTGTATTGTTAGTCTTTTATAGATCTTATCGTAATATTTTGTCAAATATACAGTAGACAAAAATTACTAAAATCTTAAGATAAAATCCCAGAGAGTATTTTACATCTACTTCTGAACTGAGTCAGATAAAACCAGGAAACGATTTCGTGTAGATTTATCTGATGATAACCACTAATTTAAAAAAATTAATTTTACCTGCAGTATAAACACTTAATAAATTGATATCGACCACTGGCGGAGTCGAGCTGTTTTGATATTTCACTAGAGAGTTTATCTGCGTAAGCGGGTAACCAGGTAAACAAGTGACTGTGTCACTAATGAAATAAGTAACTGGTGAACGTTACCTTTGCCGGTACTCGACGGACTGACTATCTCGGTCTGATTGCATTTTGTTTTGTTCCATGCTTACTTGGACGTATCTACAGGACCAGGTGAGTTTAATATAGTTAATACACGTTGCCATATTTACACTTTTATTAGTTTAATAATTGCGAGTAGATCAGTATTCACAGGGTACTAAAAACTCATTTTTACCGTTTTCATTTTAAAAATATTCATTAATTATAATGTACCGCTAAAGATAATATTCGTACGAAGAAAAAACACGAATAACGTTAATTTTAAATTTATTCACGATTAAATTAACAATAAAACATTCATGAAAAATTAAAAAGTATTGTAAACTAAGAGAAAAACTGTTTTTGTACTCGTTTGGATTCGAAATATTGAAAGAAATTTTCCAAATGAAATATCCAATTTTTTCTTCGATATGAACAGTGAGGGAACATCATTCTCCAGAAATACGGGGATAAAAGAGTGACTAAATTGTCATCCCCTGAACCCCCTACCCTACTAGCTCAGATTTTTTAAATAGCAAATGGAGTCATCCCAAACTTTCAAAAGTAGAACAAGAATGTATCATGTTTAAAATTTAGGTAAAACAAATTTATTAATACAGTAGAAGCCCGATAATCCAGCACCGAAAATTCCGGTCTATCGGGCGGTAATTATAAGGTTAGGGTTAGGTTAATAATTAAAATACAAATACACTATGCAAATACATACAAAAAAGTTTATTTTACATTTCATATAATGTATGTACACGTACTGTAAAACGCATTTCACTTAGATTTAAAAAAGTCTTTTTGTTTTCTTGACTTTTGGCGTTTAGTATAATAAAATTTATTTTTAATGATATGAAAATCAATAATTTCTGAAGCACTGTAGCTAGTACTAGCCTCAGCAAAAGAGATAAACTTATTTAGTGATTCTGCAGCTTCTGCCTAGATGATTTTTTCCTCTCCTTCCATTTCGGCATCTGAGTTACTTTTGTCAAGATTTTGAGTAGGCTGAGAGTTTATTACAATGTTGATAATGTCCTCATCGGTTAGTTCTTGTTCAACGGGCTCATTGTCGTCGATTAGAAGCCATTCCTCTACCTCATCTTCAGGCAGGTTTTTCAAGGAATTGTCAGCACTCCTAACGACATCCAAAACTTTGTTCAAAGCTTCTTGATGGTTTTTTTCCTCATCAGTCTGTAGGATTAGGTCAGTTAGAGGGTTTGCAGCTGGCCAAAGTTTTCTCCATCATTTTTGGAACTTTTTTTATCTGGTTCCAAGACAGTGCAATAGCATAGACGGCATCTTTTACAGTAAACTTTTTTTGAAAATCATTTTGAATAACCCCTTGGTCCATGGGTTGAATCAAAGATGGCTTTTGAAGGATTCCTTGACCTCAGGCACAAAGTGGTAAAAAAACCAGGCGGCAGTCAACCACGCATTTGATTGAGCATCGTATTGGACAGGCAAGTGTGTAATATTCTTAAATGCCCCGCGTTTTGCAGATTCACCTATCACAGAAGGGGTCACACGGTGGTTTCCAGACGAATTAGCACATAGCAAAGCAGTTAATCTGTCTTGTTTTTTTTTAAAAAGCCTTGGCTGTTTTCTCTCTTCCCCCAGCTAGTGTATTTGATGGTAAACATCGTCCTGTTCCATCTGCATTGTAAATCTGTTCAGGTGTTAAATCATTATCAGCCACGATTTTCTCAAACTCGTTTTTGTATTTTTCTGCAGAATTTTGGTTTGCTAAAAGTGTTTCTCCAGTCACATAAAGTCTTCGAATTCCATGCCTAAATTTAAAGTTTATGAGCCAACAATGAGAATAATTAGATTCACTTTCAGCAATTCCTAAACCTTGGCCGAAATCCTTTGCCTTTTCAACAATCATTGGCCCTGTTTCCTTCAGAACGTACTACACTAAACCATTTGAACAATACACTATGTAGCTGCTCCAGTTTTGGTTTTTTAAATTTTTGTCTAGAAGCCAATTTTCCAGTTATTACCGATTGAGAAGTAAACTTCATTAATTTAATTTTTAATGTCATGAATAGTTGATGAGCCAATATCAAACTCATTCATTTAAACATCTCTATTCTCGCTTTTTTCTAGCCGTTTGATGATTTCTAGTTTGTTATTGAGAGACGTGTTTTCGTTTCTCTCCTTTTGAACTCGAAGGCTTAGTTTTTTGAAAACACCGTCACTGTACAGTTAAAACGAAAATGACTTACGTTAAACTTCCAAAAGTTACGTTAACTGCGATGTGAAAGGACACAAAACAACAACGCACAAAAAAATGACGAAGACGCTTCGTGATTAATTAACGAAGCTGCACTCAGCGTTTTAATTTACTTCAAAAGCACACTTTTGGAGTAAACCAAAATTTTTATGATTTTCCGGTGCGATGCCGGACTATCGGGCATTCCGGACTGCTGGATGCCGGACTAATGGACTACTGCACAAATTATCAAAAAATAATAAATTGATTCTTCTACAGGATGTTCTCAATTTACTTCCTGGCAGAAGTAGATCATTTGTTTCATTACCTCCCTAACTTAGAGGTTCAGCAAGTGTCATCAAACGGCTTACATACACTTTGGATTTAAGATAGCCCAATAGGTAGAAATCTAAAGGAGTCAGATCTGCTGATCTTGATGGGCACTCAATGTTACCGATACGCCCAATCCATCTTCTCAGATGAAAATTATTTTTAAGAAGTTCGAATTCGAGAAGTATGATGAGATATAACTCCAGTTTTTCCCGTTGAATTTCCGTCGATAAAGAAAGGGCTTATAATATGATTCACTAGTATACCAGCACAAACATTTATTCGGAAATTAAGTATGACACTCTCGATAGAGTTGAGGAATGTTTGCTTGTCTTGGTGCATGCAGAAATTATTGTTTATGATGTTTTACTATCTTTTCCTCAAAGCGTAGAGTCGTTTTTATTCTCTCAAGATGTTAATTTAAGTGAAGACCTCAGGTTTTTTCCATCTTCTCTAATTCTGCAATTTCTTCGTGGAAAACAGAATGATTCTGAACCGGCGCAGATGGTCTGGACACCTCTCACTATCAGATTATTCGTCTTTTTGTTCCCGTATATACCTTTGTGTGCTGATACACTGGTACCCATATATACTTAATTCTGCTATGATTTCTGATTTAGTAAGTCGTTTCTCCGCTTTTTTCTATTTCCCATCAATACTAAGAAGTCTTTCCGAAATCACCTTTGTTCTATTATAAGTTAGATTTTTTCAATTCACCTTTGGTCATCCTGATCATAGACGATATAAAGTCTAGTTAGAATATAGAATTACTTCTATTATTTCAGTGCTTTCGAATCCTGTAGGTGTGATCATTATTATCAATAAAAGGGAGATTTGATGAATGATTAACATTATGTTGATTCACTGGCGAATTTAAAGAAAAGACAACCGCATTTGTTGCAGAAATGAGTTTTGTTTCATCGCGAAAATAGGTCTGCCTATTCGTCACCAATTGTTGCAGAAAAAGTGGCACTATACCTAGATTTGGTAGAGAGCAACTTCAGATTGCGGAACTTCTTCTATTATGTTTCTATTTGAAAGAAGTTAGACGTTTACTGGACCAAGTGTGTCGAATTAAAAGTGAATGATATAAAAAAAGTATTAATTTTCTTGTCAAACGGCTTTCATATAATTTTTTTGTACCAATCACGGTAAAATATGTATTTCTACAGTAAAAGTGAACTATCTACTCAGGCAGATATAGATATATAGTTAGTTTTCCCTTTAATAATGTATTTTTGACCAGAGAGTTTGCTAGTGCGTGGCTTGCATGGCTCTTTTCGTTATAGTACTACGTTGTATCGATCAAAACAAACATCACACCGTACGGAACTGGCCTCTGTCATAAAATTTTACTCCTGGTCAAATGTCCCACGATTCTTTGTTCCCGAAGGGAAATATTTACTTGCCACATTTTCACATCAAACAGTTTGTAAAAGCAATTGACAAGACAGGTGAAGCATTTAAATTTTTGTAAACTGAATTTCTTCGTCTTAGCGATGCTAGAATCAAGGAAGGAGATTCTGCGGGTCTTCAAATTTTTCGACTTTTATTGAACACCTAAGTCAAAACGAAAAACGCGCTTGTCGTGGATTCCAAAACGTTTGCAAGAACTTTTTGGGCAACTACAAAAGTGATGATTATGTCGTTGACGTTGAAGACTTCTTCCCAAAAAATTTAGGAACAATTCCATGAAGACAACGATGGAGAAGATATTTTCAGGGAAGCATGTTAGTTTTTGGGACGATTTAGCTGTACCTCACGGTATAAAAAAGAACGCAAGCACCAAATAATGGTACATATTTTTATTATTTATAATTGTTAATAGGAAAACAAAAAGGTATATTTGGATTAAAAGTCTGTAGACAAGTGTTATTGGTTGCGCTACTTGAGATAAAAATCATTTAATCCTCTAATTTTATCAAATATGAAACTTTATCATGAACATAATTAATATAGATTTAACAACATACTGTATATTCTTCGAACTTATATCATTTCATCAAACGCGGTCAAAGTAACTTCCGCTTTCTTTTCATGAGATTCAAGATCTTCCACCTTTCTTTTCCTAATAGTCCGGGAGCTACGAATTCTGAATGTTTCCTGATCGGAAATTTGTTTATATGTAGACAAATAAGGGTAACGGATTAATCCTAAGATATAGTTTGCCTTTACCTCTTAATTTTCATATATTTAACTCATCAAAAGGTATTTCCCTGTCAATAAGACATTCTAGATGCATGCTAGAGAAAGTACCTGGTTCAACAAAGCAAATACAAAAATTTTGGATAAAAATATATTTATTTTTCAACGTAATCTCCTTTTGGCTTTTCCCATTGATGTTTAATAATTTCCATACCCTTTTTACAATGAAAATCATCAAGCTTTTCAATCACTTCTACATTGTTGGAAAGTCATTGACATCCGAGCCAATTTTGCAAGTCTGAAAACAGAAAATAATCCGACGGGACTAAATCTGGCGAATAGGGTGCATGAGGTAACAATTTCTTCGTTAAAAGGTTGCCATGAGTTCGTAGAATACTCGCTTTCCTTTCTCAAGATAGTCAATAAAAATCGTACCACGCGCATCTCAAAAAACCGACACCATGACCTTGCATGCAGATAGAATAGTCTTTGCCTTCTTTGGAGCCGGTTATCTCTCTTCAACCATTGTGTTGAATGTTCTTTTTTTTTGGGTGTGAAGTAATAAACCCACGTTTCATCCATGGTTATGACACGGTGCAAAAATTTGGCCTTATTTCTGTGAAATATTACTAATCACTCGATGGAAACATCTTTTCGCGAGCAAACGCAGCACCTATCTATCACACAGCTTTCTCATCTCCAAATTTTCAGTTAATATGCGATGTAAAGCACTTTTTGAAATGCTTTCTATGCCTGCTAGCTCGCGTACTGTCAAACGATGATCATCCAGTACCGCTTTGTGGATTTTCTTCAACATTTCTGGAGTCGTCATATCGTTTGGTCAACCACTGCGATGCTGGTCTTCGTAGGACGTACGGCTTCGTTTGAATATTGCTACCAAATATTTTACAGTTGATAATGAGCAGTCTCACGCAGAGTATAGTCTAGTTTAGCTTTTATATTAGTTGGGCTGAGGCCTTTCAGATAAAAGTATTGTATCACATAACAGTTGCCAATTTTTACTTCACTGGAGACATTTAATATTAATGGCTACCGAACAAATACTAAACAACGTGGCGTCTTCAAACTTGAAATATATGCTGAATAGATTGTGTACTTTCTACAGTGATCTACCGCCATCTCTAGGTCACGACAGCTACTTCTGGTTTATTTTAGTAACTTTACTAACCTCAAAATTAGAAAAAATTTCGATTCCACTACATTTTGTGACAGCCTTAATGTTATACCAGAGAGTTGTAAGTATTGATTCAAAGTTGTAGCTTCCAGTTTATTCCAATAAATGAAAAACTAAAACTTTAGAGTTAAAAAAATAAAAAGTAGCAAAGTAAATCTCCGATTTATTCGCATATTTCCAAATATAACCTTAAAATTTAGAAAATTTCATTTTCTACACCTGTACATCGGTTAAATCCTAGAACTTAAATTCTTGATGGCTCCTCGCCTATAAACACTTATCTGGTTTAATAGTTTACTCACGCGGCTTCTCGCCAAAAATGGAATAAGATGAATTAACAATTTTCTTCTATTAGCAACTGTTCTTTCAGGCAAAATCTTTTATAATGTAAAAAATTTATGGAACGTTTTATACTTGATCTAACCATTAATTTGGAATTACACAGTGGCTTCATAATCGATTTTAACTACGAGGGATAATCAGAAACAAGTTCTCAAAGCACACTTGACAATTACTGATTGAGGAGCTGTTCGTTGGTGTAGAGATGAAGTCATTACTTGTCATACAGCTTATGTTTGAGTGAGTAGTGAAAGTTCCTATATTGTTCAGGATTTTAAAGATATAAAAAATTGCTGGAAATCTATGATAAAGAAGCAACGATTACAAAATATGTAGTGAAATGATGTCGTTCTTTCCAATTAAGAAGACCACATGTTTAAAACCGCTATATATCTCGTGAAATCTCCCAGAGATACTAAAATTTGTGCCCATTAACTTTCTTTGGCTTTAACATTCGAATGACCATCTACCTCATCAATCACATCTTTATATAGGATGAAACTGCTTCATATCTCGTCTTCAGAAGATCACCAACGAAACCAGGACTTCAATGTTGACTAAGTTAGACTAAGTGTATATACTTAAAAGGATACTATGTTGTGAAATTAGAATGAGTATATTATTTCTACTAAGACAGGTTGAACAAATTACTTCTGAGTTGGCTGTTAATATCCTTTGGTATTTTCTCCAATGTTAATATATATTTATTCATTCGACTTGTAGTTTTTTTTAAATACCCCTCGTATAGTACACTCACTCAGATGTATATTTACTTTGTTAGAAGCATATGACTCGACAAAACTAGTACTGGCATCAGATGACCCAAATAAAAAGTGAAATGAATTAATTCAAATAACGATATACGGACACCCACCCACAAGTTGACGTAGAAATTTTGATTTGCCCTATATTTCCCATTATTAAGTGAATCATTTAATTTTTGATTGGTTTGATATGTGCGATTGTTAAATAATAAATATTTCATCCCTTTCGAGGAGGTACCATCATGAAATTTGCTTCAATGACTGTACTGGGATGATTGTATTGGATGGAAACTTGTCAGGGCAAATATAAAGGGATCAAAACTGTCATAACTCCAAGTCTTCAGTTTATTTCTATTGATGATAATACAAGAACACATTGATCTGGGAAGGTTTTAGTAGAAATATGAAATCAATCTACCGCTTACACACAGGTAGCTCGATTTAAATCCTATAGAACATGGTTGAGATCTGTTTCCAAGCATTATTATCGACCAGAATCCATACTGAAGCTTATGAACGTTCTTCAAGGTAGAAATCGCCCGAAAATTTATTGAACTATATAGTTGAAAGCATACCAAGACTTTTTGCTGGGATAGTATTGATCGATTACCTTTAAAAAGATGATAGTACTTTAAGAAAACATTTTTTCATCAAGACACTGCATCTTTTTACATTTGAAATTGGTTGTATACCCGCCATATTCATCAAACCTGCATCAGGAAAAGATAAATCCGTGGACGCCGTTGCATCAACGACCTGTCCAGGAAATTCATCCCTTTCGAGGAGGTACCATTATGAAATTTGCTTCAATGACTGTACTGAGTTGATTGTATTGGATGGAAACTAGACAGGACAGATATAAAGGGATCAAAATTGTCATAACTCCATGCCTCCAGTTTATTTCTATTGATGTTAATGTAAGAACACATTGAGCTGGGAAGGTTTTAGTGGAAATATGAAATCAATCTACCGCTTACACACAAGTGGCTCGATTTAAATCCTATAGAACATGGTTGATATCTGTTTCCAAGCATTATTGTCGACCAGAATCCATACTGAAGCTTAGGGACCTTCTTCAAGGTAGAAATCGCACGAAAATTTAGTTGGAAGCATACCAAGAATTTTTGCTGGGGAAGGAAGACTTTTTCCTGTTTCTTCACCTTCAAGTTTTACCGTCTTTCTTTTAGTATCTTCGTACTCCCCAACATGATGATTTTTTTGCTTATTTGTTATTCTTAACGTGATTAATTTATTCCTTCATTTTATTTCATCGTTTGATTTACTTGAATTATTAAATGAGAAAACTTATTTCTTTTTTTCTTCTATAATAAGTCTATCGCCAATTCTTTCTTTGATATCTCTCCTTATCTTGGCTCTATGTTACCACCAGAAAGGAAGAGTCAGAATTTTAAATCTTTTAAACAAGTCCTTGCTGTGATTCCCGCTGTTTGGTTCGATTAAATATCTAACAGCTCTTTTTGGTAGAACATATCGGAAATGGGTCTCAATAAGGGCATAATAGACTGTTAAGGAAATGGATAAATTCAGTTCTTTGGACACTGATCCCAGCGCAAAGCAGAAGGAACACAATTTTTTAGATAAAGCTGTAATATGTAACTCCCATTTTAAGGATTTATCATTTATTCACTCCGAAACTGAAGAACGTTTACTTAAAAATCACCGCACTCGACTTAGAAGGCAACTCAATCCAGAAGACCTCTTTGATAAAAAAAGCATCTCTAATGACAATCATACCGACGATGACCTCAATTTTCATCTAAAAACAAAACTCATCATCAACTGAATGGTTCTTCAATGGAATTGTGATGGATTTATTCCTCGTTTGAAAAGAATCCAGCAAATAAACACAGAAGAACGTCTGTTTACACGAAACAAACTCTAGAATAGATAAACCTCCTGCTCAAAAAAACATCTTTCCCAAATAATTCAACAAATATTGGAAATATTTTGGTTATATTTCCGCCCCAGTGAAAACTGGCAGAAAAATTTCTGTTCAACTGTGGGCTATACATTATTATATCTTGTTTATTATTGGTTCAAACTAGAGATTAAACCATAGATAAAACTTTGGTTTAATCTTCTGTTTTACCTTAGATTGTAAAATTGGCCCTTAGTTTGTAGACCTAATGTTAACTATTAGATTTTAGCATACGAGTATTTCGTTTTAAATTGACTAAAAGGGTTATTGTTTACTGGTAACTCCCAATTAATTTCACAAATTTTTTTATCTATTAGTCGTAGATATATTTTTAGCTCTAAGTAGATGCATGAAAGTGATAATTAGCGGGGAAGCACAGGACTTTGTGCCCCAAAAAATCATTTTATTATATTGACCTACCATTTATCTATTGTTCTATGATAAATTTCGTGAATGATAAAAATAATTAGCTAAGAGAAATAAAATGTTCATGATCGAACTCGTACCAATGCATTACTTGTTATTTTATTTTAGAAATACTAAAAACCAATTCATTACTCAAAATTACCGTTATTCTCAGTTATTTGGTTACGTTACCATTTTAATTAATCATTTTGTTACCGTCCACTAAAATTAAAATTAGCCAGGAAGTTCATTCGCCTCTTATTTCATTTATTTTGATCAATTATTTCAATAAGATACAAGGTGATGTAATCATAATTATAGATTACTGCATCCTCTACATATATAATTTGATACATGAGTGAAAAATTTAATTTTTATAACAAAAATTTGTTTTTAAGTCTTCCTTTTCTTCGAAGTTTTTCTTTAAAATAATTTATTACTATTTAAAATTTTGTTTTTCCTGAAGCTTTACGTGCTATTTGAAACTTGCCATTTCTTTAATAATTATTTTCTTATTCCCAAAACTAATCGTACTACTAACTAATTCCAATATGTCATCAACACTTTTACATAAATTATTGTTTGTAAATGATTTAAAAACATTAAATACCAATGTTTTCTCATTAACTGTTGAAACAGCGATTTTTCGGCGCTTACGCGTTCTCTCTAAATTGCCCATAATCACACTAGAATTCACAATTGACTGTACACTGCACCTGAAAGAGCTACAACTAAACTAAACTGTTGAGAATATACAATTTGGACCCCCTTACTATATGAAAAAACCCACAATCGTAGTTTTGGTGAAATTTGTTGGAAAGAGATTCTTGAAAATTAAAATGGCGTGCACCAACTCTTGATTGCGGTAGTCATGGATATTAGACAACTCATTACGGAAAATTATGCAGCTCGGGATTTTAATTATGAAATGAAAAACAAAAATAAAATATATATTTACAGTGTATTTCAGTAAAACATATTTTACATTCTATAAACACATAACAAAAAGGGAATCCATGTAAAATGTTGTCAAGTTTCTTAAGGAATTAACATTTATTTCAGTTCCAAATGTAATTTTGTTATTAATTGCATCATTATCCAATAAAAAAGATTCTCCTCGGTCAGTTTTTAAAATGTCTGTATTATTTATAAAAATGTGTGTTTAGGTTAGGTAACCTAATCTAAAAACATCTAGCCTAACCTATCCTAACCTAACCTAACTTAACCTAACCTAACCTTTTGTTTTAGTGTGGGTGGTGAAATCTTTCAAATACCTCTGGGAAGGTGTCCCAGGTGTGCTGGATTCGTCCGCTGAGCGGACGCCTATCAGCTAAAAACCCACCCTCTTCTCCACCGTAGCTTGTGGAGCCGTTCTTAGCGAAGATCACCTCACATGCGCCTAACCTAATCTAACCTAACTTAACCTAACCTAACCTAACATAACGTAACCTAACCTGATGGAACCTGACCCAACCTAACCTAAAGAATTTAGAAATTTTCGGTTTTAATTTGTGGATTTTCCAACTTTAAAAAGTGGACTAAGTACTACATTACAGGTAATACTCTTAATGAATCCATCACGAGTATTATCTACTTGGAATACCTTTTCGTTTACCTGAAATATCACCGTCTCGAGTTGGCTCATCCTTATCTCAACGGATTAAAATCGTGACGAGTTGTAGCGCCCCAATTATAATATTGATACGACTATGTATGTACACAGGGTTCTGGCATGTCAAAAGCACGTCAAAACTTTATTCCGTTATGATTTATGGCTTGTCGGAACGCTGGATGTCCTTTACCGCACTGCATTCTCCAGCTGCAAGCGCTTATAAACTTACCTAAGTTCCCTATGTTCCCTAGGTCTAAGAATGCATGATAATTCATAATAATTAATGTTTTATTCGCTAACTCTTTGTTAGTACAACAAATCTCGAAGATCCAGCAGATCGTAAAGCTAGAGTGGATTCCAATTGTGTGATTTTAGCAAATATAAATGCCTCGTGAGTACTTGTTGCTATAAAATTGCTTCTACACTATTTTTTCAATGCACCTTGTACTCTGTTAACAGATTTCACTTCTAAGAGCTGATGATTGGGCTCACCCGGGAAAGACAAGACTATAATATCTCATTCAAACATATTCACTGTATATAATTTCACTCAACGTACCCAACAGTAATTTACATACAAGGGCGTTACGAATATTTTTCATAATGTATGTATATGTAATTCAAGAAACAATACTTGAAGATTTCGTACGTTGATTAAAATTGCGTGGGCAAATCTTAACTCAAATAAAAAATTGAAGCAATAAATTCTAAAGAAAAATTGAAGGGAGTATCAGAAATATCATTTGTTTAACGTTTTTTACTTCAGCCGTATCTTTAATAAATGTTTATTGTTCTACGTTTATTTAATGGATAATTTCTTGGAAGGAGAATGCAGATTAGCAGTATAAGTGGAAATGTTTCACTGAGGTCTTTATTTATATGGTTCATTCATCGAAATTGACAGTAGTTCCCAGTGGTAATGAAGACGTCAGATTTAAATAGAGCTCATGATTACTACATTTATGATTTCAACCTTGAAATTTATTTATAGGAACTTACTTATTCAATGCAAAGCCTATATCGTGACATTACCATACTTCATTTAACTTTGTCACAACTTACTAATATAAATGCATTGCCGTGGCGTGGTTAGGTTATCACCTTGCAGTCAAATGGTCGCGGGTTCGAGTCTGTTAGCAATTTGTATCATTCTATAATAGTATTTTCAATTTTCTTCACTGATGTGTGAGAGCTCGTATTGTCGCGGTGAAGAATTTCACTGATTCTTCCGAATTGACCATTCTACGTTGATCTAAAGATAGTCACGCACTTGTCGTCATCGGACGGAGTACACGCACGCATCATACGGATCGGATTTTCCGAGTGTGATTAAAAACATTGGTTCGAATAGATCTGCGCGCACAAATTCGCATCGTAAGTATCGGAGATCGGCAATGCCGACGAGAATCCGAGAAGGGGCCTTCAATATCAACAGTATCAGGAATTCCTAGAATATTGAAAAAATCTGGAGTCATCATCAATCAAATCAGGGAATGATGTGTGATATTCTCCATACTCCTGTCTGTTTTGATTGATTTGATGGACCCAAATTGAGGGCTTTCTGGCCAGCTTATGCTCTTTCTCTTCTTTTTCTGCCAGCAAGCAAAAAATTATTATAATTCCTTCAATATCCATACTGTATATTTCGCAAAAATCAAAATTTTTATAATAAACGAAATCAAAAACCAAACGCAAGAGATTTCCACAGCGACAGGATGCCACTCACGACTGGCGACAGACCTCGGAATCGGTAATTTGTGGAGCTTACACGTACCTGTGTACCTGTCGAAATAAATCCGATTGCGAACGCTCCGTCCGATGACGACAAGTGCGTGACCACCTTAATAGAACGGTGGTGACATGTCCAGTTATTTCAAAGAACCAGGCGACCATTTGTTTCGAAGTGCCTCGTGCGCGAACAACTTTTGTTAGATTTGGCTCATCTTGAAAGACTCATACAGTCGATTGTTGTTTCGGATTCATATGCATAGGTCCATAGCGCCCCGCGATTGAATTCTTTCAGCTTTTATCGACACGAGCTTTGTTTTTTAACGATTGTCAAATTATGTGGTATACAACGGGAACAAATTTTCATGACAACCAAATGTTCATGGAAGATTAAATGTATGCCTTCAAGAAATTTATACTGTAGCGAAGTGCTAACACGATTGAATTCGGAATACCAGCGAAACATGATGACAACGTATGACAACATGACAGCCCTCATATTCTCTTCTCTATAATTGTCTTCAACGGAAATAACTTTTTGCATTCGATAACATTGGACAACCGACAATATGAAATTTCTTCAAACCCAGCTGCTTTTCAGGGATCTTCTTCTTCCAGTGCCTGCTTCATTCTAATGAGGGGCAATCATCCTTTGGAATTCCTTACGATCTTCAGTCATGCGTGTTAGATTTACGTCATCACGTACATGGAACGTCTTAGCACGTCTTAGCACCTCCGACCCGATCCGTCGGGTGACCAACGACGACATATTTCAAAAGCTTAGGGTAGTCAAAACATAGCATTATGTTATTCTCCAGCGTGTTCCCAGGTTGAGGTCATTACTTGTGAGAAGCGACTTTAATTTAAAAAACGTGCTCCTGGCTATCTCTATTCTTGTCTTAATTTCTTTATCTGGGTACCACTCGTCATTCAGCCAACTTCCCAAATACTCAGGGATAACTTAGCCGAAAGATTCTGGGAGACTCAACTATATACCGGAGACAAAGTTATTGTGAACGTATTAAATTTGTGGATAATGTCCCGCACGCAAGGAGGCACAAATTCATCTACAGATAGACACAAATCATCAAAGAAAAGCCAGAGCACCAGCCTAAAATACTACTATTTATATCTTTCAGATGTATTTGTATTTGGGAATAAAACGGCGAATAAAAAAATTTTTAATAATAATATGAATTTTTTCTCAAGGTTAAATATTTACAGTTCTACAGACCTTATTTGACTGCGATTCTGTACCCTGCACGGTTCTAGCTCTCTAATATCCCCCAGCACTGTACCCTACCATTTTTATTTGATCTCTCTCTCCTTCTTGCACCTTCTTCTCCTCAAATGACTTAGTTTTCCAGCTGGCTTTTAACCCCAATTATCTTAATCTTTGACCTTTCACTTATCTTGTTATTGATAGGTCCTGCAGATCTTATTCTCCAAAGTTCTTCATCTATTTTCCTTTTCTATATAACCAGTTTTGTTGCTTTGTTTTGTGCCTTTGTTAAAAACCGTGATTCACTTCACAATTTTAGCTGCTCTTCTATAACATTTTTCTTATCAATTCACTTGATGTTTTCACGGCCTCACTTCCTTTGGCTTTTGTTTTATTTATCCCAGTCCGCTCTTCATTTTTATTTGATAATGCTGCTCTCAGTTATTCGAATCCACAGACTTTTTCTCTATGTATCCCTTTCCACCAACTACATTCTGTTCCTTGTACTTTGTTTTCTCTTGGTTTATTCTGAGTCTATAATATGTTGCAGCCTCATTCAATTTACAAAATACTGTTTCCCTTTTCTTCTTTGTTCTGGTTGTTATAATGTAACTAAATCTGTAATCATTTGGTCTAATTTTGGTTAGGTTAGGTTGTTTGTTTAGATTTTTCTTTTATTTATTTCAGTGCGCTCTTCATTTTTATTTGATAGTACTGCTCTCAGGTATTCAAATTCACAAACTTTTTTATCCTATTTTTTCTCTCCACTTTTTCTTTTGTGTTATGGTTATTACAACTAAATCGTCTGCAAATGCAACTATTTGGTTTCTCTTGCTATATCGTAAATTTTGATCCCTGCATTTCCTAATACTGTTCCGTCACTCGTTATTTAACCGTGATTTTTTTCGGGATTCCTAGATTATAGGCAAAATACATTTTATGGTGTCATAAGCCTGCTTAAAATCCATAAACATAACATGTAGGCCAAGATTTTGTTCATAGCTTTTATTCGTGTGAAGCTATGTAGCTGAAAACAACTCATTTGATTTGGGTGGTTATACAGAATAGAAATACGAATTGTACATGAAGGTTTGAAAATATTTTTCACAAATCACAAAGTAACGCTGTTCAAATCCTATCATAACTTTTTTGTTACGCTCTGCTAATGATAAATGATCTATCGTGACTTTAATGGCGTGGCAAGAAAAAATCCTGGTACCTATTACTGATTTGCAAATCCAATACAATGCCAAATAAATAAAAATCTTATTGAATCACCATTGTCTGATGTGCTTCATTCAAGGCAACCCACTCCCTGAAATGTTATTAATATTATTATTAAAAGCAACAAAATTTTCGATTCTTGCAACCTCCTAGGTTATTCTTATAAATGCGTATGTCCTGTGGTAACTTAGATGTTGATAACTGTCCATTTTTTCGCTACTGATTTCGAAAATTATCAAGAAAGAACAAAATTTCATCAAACTTACACGATTTTTCCAGCATTACAATAATTACAACGAGTAGAATATATATTTGAGATGCCACGAAGAACTGAAGCTAATAACACTACATTTGTAAATACAATCATCAGTAGTAGCACTGACAACAGTTAAATAGCAATCGAAATATGAGAGAAATGATCGACATCGATTTCAAGATCGTTTAAATAAATAACAGTCTTGGCGATCAAGTTCTTTCGCGAACAACCACGATGGTGTAGTGAATTTAGTGCCGGTACTATACGATACGTTTAACGTTCGCGTTCCAAGGTACTGCTGAACATTAGAAGGAACTGCAATGCGTCACAATGCGTCTAACGTTTGCGCCAGCATTCACTTTCCATCTTGGACGAACGAATCAAATAATTGTTTACCAAACGAATGCCCACTAGGCTATATAGAAGAACATGAAAAGTCCATCGTTAATACTGCAAAAGGTGTATATGTACAACAAGTGTTGTTACTGAATACACGGTTTACACCACCACTACACCAACACTCACAATTACACTGTCCGCTAAACTGTTTACCTGCAGTCTCTGAAGACGATAACTTGGTTATCGAAACACAGATAGTGTAGTTGTGGGGTAAGCAATATATTCAGTATGAATATCGCCAACGGTTCCAGAAATTCCAACTTAACAAGTGTTGTTTCCAGCTTCGTTCCAATGTCGTGTACTCCTTCGACGCCTATCAAAAAACCAACTTTCCATGGCTAACCTTCCCGTGCTAGCAATCGAACGCAAACATTCATCGAATGACATGCGCACTACGAGCACACGATGCCTCCAATCATACCAGTGACTAATACATTCCAATTGGAAACTTACAAAGTTTTTGACTTTGCTTTATCGGGGATTCAATTAGCTAGCTCTATTTGAACTAATCATGAAGCACCTTCTAGATAAACTGGTTTGACGAAGAAGAAGAAATGGTGTTACTTGATCACGATCATCCTTACCATAACATTATACAAACATTCATATTTCTTCAGCTAATTGCTCTTCCATTTGCTCCTTGCTATTTCGCTACGGAATATATGAGCTGAGGCGACAGCATCTGATGAAAATCTGGGCACTAATGATATTGAAAATACGAGTTGTTACGTGTTTAAGTGTGTTGTTGATATCTGATGACAAATCATATTAATACGTAAGGATTTATTTTAAATAACATGATAAATTTAACACTTTTTAACTCATGTAGAATCAATTACAAAACAAACAAAAATAGTTATATCGTTCCTAATATATGTTGGAAACAATCAGTAGAATGGAATTTGCGCGATTTAGAATGGATAATTAATTATCAATACCCGTTTGTAATTAAATTGGTCAAACATAAATATATCAGTATGATAAAGAATTTTCAAGAATTCCATTATATAATATAATCGTAGTTATTTGTATTGTATAATTATTGTTACGATCATTTATTTCCTGAAAACAATCTAGGCAATGTGAAGTTTCAGAGCTAAATCGAATATTTTGGATATTTCAAACTCCACCGAACAAAGCACTGATATTGAGTGGAATTTTCTAAAACATATGGCTGCGTAGCATCAAACTGTATCTTATGGATAAAAGGGATACATGTTAATAAATTGGGATAGAATTGGATTGCCATGGAAACTATTTATTGATAGTTATGACCTGAAACGACAATATTTAGATTTTTGAATCCTTATCATTTGGAAAATTAGATATTGCTAATGAAATGTTGAATATTTTAGACGAGTGCTTAGGAAACTGTAGTGCAACTGTTGCGAGAAAAAGTTACCCAGAAGAAAATTCCTTACGTTCCTATTATTCCTTTCAAATAAATAATAATTAGAACATAATTCCAATATACAACCTGAGAAATGTTGTAAATAAATAGCGGGTTTTCCAATAAGAGGTGTTATTTTGATATTCAAAGAAAAATGCCATTTTTTGAGATAAATGATCGGATGTTTATTTCATTATAAAGCCGTTAATAATGGAACACATCAGCCAAATGGCTGCCACGACTGCGCTTACAGAACCATATCCTTTTCATGAAATTTTCCGTAACCAAAGCTGCTGCCCTATGTCCTCGATAGCCTCACGAATTCCATCTTTGAGGTCTTGAATCGATGCTGGACTGTTGGCGTAGACCTTATCTTTCACGTGGCCCCAAAGGAAAAAGTCGCAAGGTGTTAAATCACAAGATCTCGGTGGCCAATTGTGATCACCTCTTCGAGAGATAACACGGTCCGGAAATTTTTCCCGTAAAAGATCGATGGTTTCGTTGCTTGTGTAGCGCCGTCTTGTTGAAAGTAAACTTTGTCCAAATCAATACCATCCAATTCCGACCATAAAAAATCATTAATCATCTTTCGATAGCGCAATCCATTCACCGTAACTGTTGCTCCAGCCTCATTTTCGAAAAAGTTCGGTCCAATGGCACCGCCAGACCATAAACCGCACCAAACAGTCACACGTTGAGGATGGAGAGGATTTTCAACAATAACTCTTGGGTTTTCCGAGCCCCAGATTCGACAATTTTGTTTATTGACGTAACCACCAAGGTGGAAATGGGCCTCATCAGTTAAGATGATTTTTCGATGAAATTCCGGATCCTTTTCATGCATTTCAAGGACCCAATCAGCAAAGACACGACGTTGTTAATGATCGGCCGGCTTGAGCTCTTGTGTTAACTGAACTTTATAGGCCTTAAGACCCAAGTCTTTATGCAAAATGCGGTGTAATGACGTTTGTGGAATGGCTAATTCCTAATAACGACGAGAAATGGACAAACCTGGGTTTTCTTCAACACTTTGGGCTACAGCAGCAATATTCTCAGTTGTTCTTGAGCGACGTGCACGGGTTTTATTCTTCACATCACTAACTTGTCCCGACAGCTCAAATTTTTCCATCAATTTCTGTATTGCGATCCGAGAAGGTGCTTCACGTCGACCCAAAAATGTTTTAGTTTTACGAACCGTCTCTGCCAAACTTTCACCATTTTTATAGTGAATTTTAATAATTTAAATATGATGTTGAAGCGTGTATCGTTCCATTTTCATTAATGGCGTAGTTTCTACTTGTCAAATGTCAAAAAATGACAGCTTCAAAAGTGACATTTACCGAAATAACGGGCTGTTCAAAATAACACCTCTTATTGGAAAACCCTGTATAAAAAATATTAGACTTGAATCAACTAAAAATTTTCCCTTTAACGAGGATGGTTTGAGATGCAGCTGGCTCAACAAAGAAAACACAAAAATTTTAGAGGAAAATATATTTATTTTTCAATGTAATCTTCTTTTAGACCCTTTTTACAATGAGAATCGTCAAGCTCCTCAAATTAACCATCAACGCCGACATCATCTCTTCATTGTTTGGGCAATATTTGACCGAGCCATTTTTTCAAGTCTGGGAACAGAAAATAATCCGAGGAGGCTAAGTCTGTCGCATAGGGTGCTTGAGGTAGCAATTCAAACTTTAGTTTATTTATTTTGATTACCGCAGTAACGCATGAGTGAGCTGGTGCATTATCTTGATGAAGCAACACTTTCTTATTAACCAAAAGCGACAGTTTTTACTTGATTTTTTTGCTTTGCTTTTTTGCAATAAGTTCGCATAATACTCGCCGTCATGTCCTTGCCTACAGGTGAAACGGTATTTGAGCCGGTTCTTCCATTTGAGTCCATTGTTTTGATTGTTCTTTTGTTTCGGGTGTTAAGTTATGGACCCACGTTTCATTCATGGTTATGAAACGGCGCAAAAATCAGACTTCATTTTTGTTAAACTTTGCTAAACACTTGATGGAAACAACTTCATTACTTTATTTTTGTTCCATTGCTAGCAAATGCGGCACTCATCTTAAGCACAGCTCACTCATGTCCAAATTTCCGATGTACAGTATTTTTTGAATCATAATCTCATGGTCTTCGCATGAGGTGACTTATTATTTTCATGATTACAAATGCACTTAAAACGTTTTCTATTGATGGTAACCGAACAAATACTAAACAACGTGGCGTCTCCAAACTTGTTTATAGATTGAGTACTTTCTAATGCAGTGGAATTTTACAAGCAACTACCGTCATCTCTAGGTCAGGTCAGGTACTTCTGGGACCATCCTCATATTAATTTGACGGCATAAGGTCCGGCATGAATATTACATATATTAGGAGTTCAAGACCGAGCAAGTTCTTTGACCTTATTCCACTTAACTTTCTGATTATGACATTTAGTATTAATTTATTGTCCACAATATATATCAAAATTAATAGTTCAACCATTTGGATTGATTCTAAACCTTCATAATTCCACCAGACACTTTCCGCTTGAATCGACCTCTCTCTGCGACAGATTCTGGAAATAATCTTTCGGCAGGTCAACGAGCTGTTTATATACTTCTACTAGATGTTTGGCTCAAATCTAACTTAACTTATGTGACACTATTCAACAACTTTTATAGATGTTATCTAATGATTTTTAACGGGAATTTATGGTACCTTTAGAAGATCCAAGTGAGATGTCCAATAATCGGCGAGTGCTGGTACTAGATTGGATTTCTACCTACTACCACAGCTGCTTTAAACTTTAATTTCCAATAATGCCTTAATAATAACACGAATTTCTCATACTGTTTAAATATATTCCGTAATTAGTTCTTCATACAATATTTTTATCGAACAATATATTACAGAAACGAATAGACATTTGAAACAAAAACAAAAATTACTTGGTTAGTTCGTTTGCTTGTCAATCTCAGATTCTTCTAAAATAAAAACAAAGTTTGTAATTTGATTGTCTTCCATTTTAATAATTTATCGTTCCAGATGTTTTTGAATATAATATACGTTTATTATAGTTTTATTCAGTGATTTATTCATGAGAAACTGTCATTTGATATACTGACAAAGGACTGTTTGCAGTATTGAACTAGTGGAAGAGATTGGTAGAGAAATATGCAGGAAGTATTGAAAAACCTTAACAATATAAGCTAGATTCCACTATTGATCTATTTATCGCACGATGGAAACCAAACAAGCCAAGTACTGTTCAATATTATGAGTTTGTAAACTCTACGAATTTTTTGCCTGTTATCTACATTAGGTAAGTTCATACTGAAATGGAAGGCAAACATCTCAGTTTCTACATGTTTTCATTCTAGAGATATATGACGACATAATTAATATTCTTCCCTCTATTTTTACCTCAAGTTTATTATGAAAGATGCAATTAGAAAGAAAAAAAATGAAGAGGAAATACCTAACAACTAAAGTACAATAAGACTGTGGAAAATACGTAAAAAGAAGGGCAGAAGTTAAAGAAAACTATTATTTGGAGACCACAAACTCAAGTAATCATAATAAGAAATCACTCATTAATATAAAAAATACAAAAGAAGATATAATAACAAACGAAGATTATATCATCAACATGGAGACAATATTTTGATGATCTTTTAGAATGAAAATAGCAAGTAGAATTAACAGAAACTCAAACAACAAAAGATGTTAAAAGTTCAAAAACAATACAATACGAGGATGGTCCTAGAAGTACCTGGCCCAACAAAGAAAACACAAAACATATATTTATTTTTCAACGTAATCTCCTTTTAGATCCATACACTTTTTCAAGCGATGTTGAATAAACTCCTTAAAATAACCACCAACTATCGACATCATCGCTTTATTGTAGAACAATCTTTGACCACCAAGACATTTTTCCAAGTCTAAGAATAGAAAATAATTCGAGGGAGTCAAATCTGGTGAACAAGGCTTGAGATAGCAATCCAAACTTTAATTCATTGATTTTGGCCATTGCAATAACAGACGTATGATGGCGTGCATTGTCTTGATGAAACAACCTTTTCTTCTTAGCCAAATGCGGCCGTTTTTGTTAGATTTCTTTACTCAAACGTTGCAATAACCTTGAGCAAATCAAAAGCTGTAAATATCTTGGGTTGGCAATAACACAAGATGAAAGACTGGAATATAAGATAAACTAGAGAAGTGGAACAGCTGGAAGATTAATCAACGAAATTAAGACCAAATTTCAAGCGGAAAAAGAAATGCCAGAACAAGTAAAAACAAAAAGATATACAAAATTAGCCACGACCTTCTGGACATATGTAACGGACACATTACAAACTCTCACACATGAATAAAGAAGCAAAATATAAAGTACAGAAATGAGATTTCTAAGAAAAATGGGGAATAAATCAAGATACGACAAAAAAGGAGAAATATTATAAAAGAAAATTTGAATGTAAAATCATATCAAAATAAAATCGAATCGAAGCTCTAACTTACACAAAGAGGAAGACCAAGGAGGAACTGGACAGAAGACATTAATATGGCAACGGAAAATCGAAGAGTAAGATGGTAGGAAATAAAACAGAAGACACAGGATAGGAAACTAGAAATGGAATGGAAAATACTGTGGGAAAAGGAACCCACGTAATAACTCAACTTCAACATGCCTTACACCTGAAAAGGTAAAAAGGCTTTAAGATTAAGTAAATTATCTTAAATTTCTCATTATACAGCTATGCTAGGTCACCAGCATACATGAAATCTACCTGAGTATCACAATTTGAAACCAAATTAACAATTATCACAATCGCAAATCTGAAATAAACTAACAATATTGTCATTTAATGAATCTTTTTTGGAAATCTTTGTTGTACATGTATTCCCAACCATAAGCTTTGATCAATTCTCAGGTTCCGAAATTTTTTCAAATATAATAAGTGAAATTAAGGAAGAATTAATAATATAAATACCACAGTTACCTTCCTCTGGTTGATACTCCTTTTTTTTAATTGCTTTTGAATAATCCATTTCGTAAGCAGTTTTGTTATTTTCAGTAACCCATATCGAACCGGGCTTCGCAAGATCTAGGATGCGTGCAAGATTTTTTCCTACAATTTCAGGATTTTGCTTGACGTTATGTTTGGATTCGTTATGAAATTCATTGAAAAAATTTTGATTGATAGTTTTATCCGTCAAGTCATCTTTGAATAATTCCGTATCCGTTAATCCGGGGCAATATCCGAAAACCTTAACGCCCGTCCTTTCGTAGAGTTTACTCGAACCCAAAGCTCTGGTGAAACCTGAAACGTTCATAAATTCTTAGCCTAAGAATGAAACGAAAGGCATAAATTAAAAACACTGTGATATTTTTCTAAAATATATTATATCCACATACTTTTCATAACGTCAGACTAAAGCTTCTATGACATTACAAAAATATGATTCATCATTAGAGTCAAAATTTTGATACACCGCCTGTTTAATTTCATCGTCGTTGTTAAATCTTCTACCCCTTAACTCGGCCTTTAGCTTTACGATTAAAAAATAATCGGGCGGGGCCAGGTCAGGGCTATATGGTGAGTTTTAGATCCCTGTGAAGCCACAATCGTGTATAGTAGCTTTGGAAAACGACGCAGTGTGGGCTGGATAATTTCAATAATCAAGCAGACGTATTGGATTGTTGCTACCACCTTTTTGGTGCTTTTCGTGCTCTTTTGAAACGGACTCTCCTTCCCGACGCCACTCCATGGAATCTCTTTTGGATGTATGATCATAATAGGAGGCTTGGTACTTGCGGCAATTATACTGGACGTTGCTGTTGAACTACGCTGAGATTCGAGGCACCCACCAGGACATCCCGCAGAATTTTGGTTAATAATCATATTATTTTCACGATAATCATTTTTTTACTTGTTCAAAACTAGTCCATTTTCAGGAAATTTGTCATTGATGCTGACGAAAGTCATTAATGACAAAAGTTTTAATTTTCCTATATGAATTTGCTTAAATTCAATGGGGGATCAATAGAATTATTTACTTATATTAACTCATTAACTAATACAAAGTGTCATTTGCTATAAATTCTCGATCGATATAATCCGACGTTGCCAAATAGTTTCTTCGATTTTTTCAAACTTGCGTTTAAAATAAATCGTCTAGATAACATACCAACTATTCCGAATTGGGTCATGGTGTGTATGGGAAAACCATTCGAAGGTAAAATACCCATAATCGATGCAACATTCACGATTATTCCTCCTTCCCCGGCGCTAGATTTCGCCATGTACTGCATGCCTAATAACGTTCCTATTATACAACCTCTCATATTGATGTTCAACTGTTTTTCCCAATTGGTGTCATCTAATACTCCGGCGTTGTTTACTATCACATCAATAACCTAAAAAATTTACGTGAAATTAGACGAAACTTTTTTTTTCTTCTTAACGGATTAAACGGAATTGTTTCGATAAATAAGTGGGGCACTTCTATGATGCAATTAAAACCGTTGTTTTCGAATTTAATCTGTAACCAAACGAATTTTAGTAATTAAAGAAATCAGGTTAACGTTGATTATCTATGGTATCAGCTATTTTGAATAAACTACATTGAAATAGTCAATGAAACAAATCAAACTTTGACATATCATCGAATAAAGACTACCTTTTATGAAAATAGAGGTCGCCATAATCGAGTTTTTATATTTTTGCATTTCAAACGGAAGCTGTCCAATTTGGAGCTCTCTATATAGTTTATAAATATGAATGAAAAAAATCTTAATTAGCCTAGGAGGCTTCAAACCCATTGTGGTTCTCTTTTTTTTTCAATAATTTGGAAACTTGGTTAACTACCCAACCATATCCCATCTTTTTTTCCACTTTTCCTATTTCCAATTCTGTTTATGCGATCAAGTATATCGCCTATTTTCCGTCAGAACACCGGGAAAGCACACTTTTACCAATTTAACAATGACTAGTGATCACTTAAATAGTCTTCTCTATTAAGTGTATCGTAAGTTTTATTTCTAATCATCAATCCTGACCCAAACTGCTCCGGTTATCGTGAAATCATTTGGGTTTGATTATATATTACGATGTAAAACTCTTATTTCAGTGTATCCTTCAACAATTTCATCCGTACTAGCAGTGTAACTGTTTCAACTGCATCCTCTTCCCTCACTAATTTCGTCCATTGCAATAACTGATATGTGAGCTGATGAAATAACACTTTCTTCTTGACCAAATGCTACTGTTTTTGCTTGATTCCTTCGATCAAACGTTACAATAAGTTTGCATAATACTCCCCATTGAGAGTCCCCATGCCAAGCGCATCTCAAAAAACCAACGCCATGACCTTGTCTGCAGAGGGAACGGTCTTTACCTTCTTGGATCCAGTTCTCCCTTTTCACTCCAGTGTTTTGATTTTTCTTTTGTTTAAATGCCTACTATGTCTGCCAGCTCGTGCACTCACAATCATCCAGTACCGTTTTTTGGATTTTTTGGACTCTCTACTTCATTTGGTCGACCACTGCGATGCTGGTCGTCGCAGGTCGGTACTGGTCAATAGTCATATCAAGGTTAGAGAAATGTTAGAGACTATCGCAATATCAAAAAAAAGCATTTGCCAAATAATAACTAAAAGATTATGTAAGCGTAAAATGTCCACACTTTGAGTGCCGAGATAACCAACTAAGAACTAAAGCGCATTCGAATGAACATTTCTCAGACCCTATTGACGTGGTTTAACCAAAATTTCGCGTCTATATATAAGTATAAATGAAACAGAAATTCAGCACTACAATCTTGAAACAAAAAACTGTCAAGAACCTGTTTTATAAAGGCAGAGTCCCTTTAATCTGACGGATTAGTTTATAAGACCGTTTTCTGTATCTTCAGAAAGATTAAACAATGACATGATAGAATTAGTCATGATTACTTGATAAAGAAAAGGGAGAACTTGCAAAAGCAACTGTATTTGAAGAAAAAGAAAGTTCTCTTTCATTAGCACAACGCATTCTATCCCCTAGCGACTTTTTCCTCTTTGCTAACGTTAAATTTCCACTTGTAAGGAAGATATTTGCATCAGACGTGAACTGGAAGGGTTAAAAAAGTTAAAGCATCGGTGTAAAATGTCTTATGTGTTTGTTGGGTCGAAACTTATGACTCTACACTTGTAGCTCTGTGAATAAGGATTACCTGAAAATACATAGAAGTGTTTCTAAAGGCTTTATCCATTTGATCGACATCTGAAACATCTGCTTCATATTGAACAACTTTAGAATCTCCAAATTCATCTATCAGAGTTTCCGCACTTTTTTCCAGTTTCTCTTTATTATTATCAACAAGGGTGACAGCTAGCATACCATGAGTAAGGAATTCTTTGGCGATGTTATAGCCTATCCCTGATGCACCTCCAGTTATTACAGCTACCTGAAAACATACTCCATGAATTTAGTGAAAAAACTCCACTAAGAAGTAAACAGAACAATCAGACTGTCAATATTGAAGCCTCTATAAACATCAAACGAATTGAAGAAATTTAAGCTCAGATGATATGAAAAAATCCAAGTGTACTAAGCATTAAGCACCAGGAAAACAATGAACCATTGAGGGTTAATAAAGAAATGATTAAAAACCGTAACCAATACAGTCATTCAACATTGCACGTGAGATATTAGCAAGCAATAATAATTATAAACAATATTAGGAAATACTTCATGCTGGTAGCTGATTGAGTTCAATGTACACTGACACTGCCGCTTAGGATTTGGTCCTGTCTGAACATAAAATATCACCATCACTGCAAATTCGCTTGTTGGGTGTTGAGTAATATGTCCAGGAGTAGTCAGGTGTTCGAATTAGCTAAGGCAGCTTGACGAAAACTTGGAGCCTTCTTTAAGACCAAAAAGCTCTGTACTCCGCAAAAGCTTCTAGTCCTCTACAAGGTCCAGATTCGCCCATATTTGGAATATTGCTCGTACATTTGGTGCTAGGCTCCCAAGTATACTCTGAGGATGTTCAATTCAATTCAAAGGAGAACAATTTGACTTATAGTAGATCCAGAGTCGACCAGAAACTTGGACAGCTTGGAGAATAGAAGAAAGGTCGATGGCCTGACTCTGTTTTACTGATACTACCGCGACTAATGCTTCTCCGAGCTGTCTAACACAATCCTCCCTATAGCAGTATTTGCAAGACCCAGACGTGGCTCATGAATACCATGAGTTCTCTTGCAGACGCTCAGGGACTGCTTTCCTTGGAGAAGTACAAGTCTGTGGAATCAGCTACCGAGCTAGTCAAACAGCTAACATAATTCAGATATATTGAGTGAGTGATTAAAATATTTTTTCCTAAATTGTATTGAAATGGCCTTCAATATCATTATATATATAAGATGACATAAGTCGTAACTTACTTTATCTGTAAAATTCAGTTTCTTCCATGATTCTGTAGAGCAGGTTCTCATCGGCTTACAAGAAAAAGTGGGTCTTAGAATATTCGAAACAGATCTAATGAAAGCCATCGGTATAAGTATTACATTTGGCAGGCAATTTTGATGTCTATTTGAACAATAACTGACAAAGTGACATTAGTCATATATGATTTCGTTCATTGAATCTCTAATGGTAATTTCATATGAACAGTTTTTGTAAGAAACAAAAATTATAAATGTTTTTGACTTTTTACAAAATTTGACATCACAAGTTCCCTTAGTAATTGAATATTTTGTATCAAGTAGACTGGACAGTAGTGTGATTTGGCCAATGCGCAAGGAAGTGATGTCAGAAACATTCGGTTCCTGTGATAAAGAAGTAGAAGAATTTTTCTTCCTAGTAACTGCATTGTAGTGCTTTCCGACGCCATGAACTTCTTTGGAGCCGCTTCTCCTTTATCAATCCATTGTTTTGATTGTACTTTGTTTCGGGTATGAAGTGATGGTTATGAAACGGCGCAATAATTTATGTAAAACATTGCCAAACACTCAATGGAAACATCTTCACGACGCAGTTTTTGTTCAATTGTGAGCAAACCCGGCACACATCTTGCTCCCAGCTTTCTCGTGTCCAAATTTTCAGTTAACATACGATGTTTCGTGGAAACACTTGCTGAGAGTTAGACTAAGTGCAAAGGAAGATATTGGAAATCACGTAACGTCAAAATGACAACTAGTAGAGATAATTGTGGACAGGTAATAAAATTAGAAAAAACTCAACAAACAAATAGTGCAGCTATTTAAATGGAGATTACGAGAAAATAGGTAAATCCACAATTTCGATGGGTAAATGAAAAAAAACAGCCATAGACTGATAAAAATGTAAATGCATGAAAAATCTTCGCATACAGAATTGAGGAAAGATGAAGAAATCATAAAAAAACTATTATTTGTTTCAACTTGATTGTTAACTTTTGTATTAATATAATCAATGTGGGTCTGTATGTAATATTTATTAACATCATTAAAGCCTTGCTTGTTTATGTCAATATCAATTAAAAATCAATCTTAGATATGATATACTGAGAATTTTTCAAAATGAAAATATTTCCAAACGAGAATATCGCCAGAGAGCATTGTTTAACCTATCAAGAAGTTGTGACAAGCAGAACTAATGAAAAGGAAATAGTACAATATATATTCAATTCCGGAGCGTTCATTCAAATTAAGAGATGGTTTTTTTATAGGTACTTATATATTTTATTAATTTTAAACACTATTTTCATTATTCTGACCTTGATAGTTGTATAATTTGAATTTTTGGGTCAATATTTGAGTTGTTTTGCGTATTGACATTATACTACCTCAATTTTAGAGCTTATACGATACCTTTTACCATCATGTGTATTAACAAGCCAAATTCGGTCGTTATCGCTTGATTTCTTCGCTCAAATAGTGCAATGAGTTCACATTATACTCGCTGTTGATAATTTTTCCTTTTACAAGATAGTCAATGAAAATTATGTCATCCGCTTTCCAAAAAAACCGGCGCCTTGACCTTGCCTGCAGATGGAACGGTATTTTTACCTTTCCAGTCCATTGTTTTGATTGTGAACGGTGCAAAAATTCGGCTTTATTTCTGTAAAACACCGTCAAAAACTGACTCTGAGATCAATAACAGGACATACGTTACTCGATTGGAAGAAATAAGGGACATGTGCGATATTCAGGATGTAGTAAGATGGGCAAGGAGCCGCAGAAGAGAATGGAGAGACCATGTTGACAGAATGCCAAATGAATGGTTAGCAAAAATTGCAAAGGAAAAGAAACCAGACACAACTCGACCTCCTGGACGACCACCTATAAGGTAGTATGAAAGCTGGTCCTCAGCATCCCAACTACTCCTGGCAAACCCTTGATAAAAATACAGGACCTAGTCCTAACGTAAGAAGAAGAAGACCGCACTTTCTGAAATACCTACTATGTCTGCTAGCTTCCGCACTTTCAGTCGACGATCATCTAGTAGCACAGTGGATTTTCTTCAGCATTTCTGAAGTCGTCACCTCATTTGGTCGACCACTGCGATGCTGGTCGTACAGCCTCGTTTAAACTCTGCTTCTCAATATTTTACTGTTATTCACGAAGGAGGAGTCTCATCCAGACCAGAATATAATTCAGCTTTATCTTGGTTGGGCTAATGCCTTTCAAATAAAATTATTGTATCACATAACGATGACCAATTGTTTCCATATTCACAAATTTACTGAAGAGTTCACTATTGACGGCTGCCAAACAAATAGTAAACAACGTGGCGTCTTCTATCTGGAAACATGTGCTGTATACATTATGTTCTTTCTAATTCGGTGGTATTTTTCAAATAACTACCTCCACCTCTAGTTTAGGCCAGGTACTTCTAGGAACATCCTCGCACTCTTGCACTGACTAAGTTGAGTAATAATTAAAGACTCTACTCGACTCGGTTCGATAAGTTCGATACCCTTTTTATAACAAGAATCGTCAGGCTTCTCATAATAGCCATTAACTGCAGATATCACCTCTTCATTATTGGAAAATCTTTGACTACTGAGACATTTTTCCAATTCTGGGATCAGAAAATAATCTGAGGGGGCTAAATCTAGCGAATAGGGTGCATGAGGTAGCAAGTCAAACTTTAATTCATTAAAGTTGTCCATTGCAATAACGGATGTATGATATAGTGCATTGTCTTGATGAAACAAAACTTTCTTCTTAGCCAAATGCGGCCGATTTTGTCTGATTTCTTCGCTCAAACGTTGCAATAAATGCGAACTTATTAATACTTTCGTTCTTGAAAGTTTTTCCTTTTTCAATAATTTCAGCACTAGCTTAAGAATACATTTTGATGAATCTCTGATCTTATTAAAATAATTACGCAAAATATGATTGAGATAATCGATTTTTTCTACAAAGAAATTTGAACTATAGGGCTTGGAAGTCAAATTTTCTTATAAACTTCATCTCCAATAATTTTACTGTACTTTCAATTATGCATTTTCATTGAACCCTTCTAATATAATTTTGCTTTCCATGGAGGTTCTATTCCAATTTTCAAAGCAATCATATTTCTTACCTTTTTTCAATGACTTATGCATTTTATATTACAAAAAAAAATTATTTTTAACATTTCACAACTAACTTTTTGAGTTCTTCCTTATATAAAGCATTCTACACCAGAAAATGCATTTTGATACAACAATTATATATTGAGAGACATTCTAGGAAGATTTGCATCACCTAAAACTGTGGATAGATGCTTATATCCAAATCCCACAGCTATCGTACCGCAGCTTTATTTATGTCAAACTATTTTTCATCGTTAGTACTAAATTTATTCATTTTCTAAACATGCATTAGATATATCGCAACAAAATAAATCATTGTGTTCAATATTTGTATCGCCGTACTCAAAATCTACTACAGAGAAAGACCAAGGGCTTACGTTAAAGTGTGTTTTTATTGGTTAATACTTTTACTTACAGAGTTTCGATTAGGATATTTGTTTAGGACTTATAAATTTAAACGAAGTAAGTTAAATGCAAAAGAAACTTTGAAATCTTAAAATGTACGACAACATATGATTTCCATTTTACATTTATTTCATCCTACATAAAAAAGTCGGTAATTTTTTTGTTTCTATATCAATTTTATTTTCAATCTTAAATAAAGAAAAGAAAACTCAATACTATGTATTACTGCATTGCTCTACAAAAGATTATAAAGTGTTTACAGCTTTCCTTACTTCGCTGATAGATAAAATCGTAGGATCTTGTGGCTCGTTATTAAAATCTTTGTCTTTATCATTTTTCTTAGCACCATGAATAACGGCATCCATTATTTCTTCTTCTGTTAACGTTCCCGCTGTGACTACTACTTCATCGCATGTGTGAACTAACTCCTCGGAAGTCATTTCTACGTGAGACATACAATTATTCCACTATTGATTCTCCTTTCCAAACTGGACTGCAATGACTTTTCTCTTCAAACCACTTATTTATTTAATTTCTTCTGTTTTGAAATTAGTTTTTTTTAATAATTAACAAATATGTACGGAAAGGTTTCCGCGGTCAGGATTATCAACAAAAGAACTAGGTTCGCGAGTTGTACCGCGTTGGAATTTAGAAAATTATCGACGTTTCGGCTCAAAGCCATTATCAAGAGAATGGTTAGGACGAGATGGTTATTTGTTCATCGGTAAGAAGTGATCCGATTCCGTGGTCTCAATCAGTCTACTCCACGCAACGAATCACCCTTTTTATTCGTTGATTCCAAGGCCTCAATCTGCACACTCTTTGGAATGTCACCAAGGAAATGAAAAGCTGAAATAAAAAAATATGAAAGATTTAAAATAGGAAATAAAAATGATTTTTTTACCATCGAGAACACTGTTGACGCTAATACACTCACCGCTGGTCTTGAGCTAACTTCTTTGCGTGAAGTAGGCAGATTTAGACCACGAAATCGTATCACTTACACTACCAATGAACAAATTTAATAACTACCCCGTCATCACCCTTTTAAAGTTCATAGGTTTCAATATATATATATATATATATATATATATATATATATATATATATATTGAGCGTTTTCTTATTGGGAACGTGGCAATGAAACACCAACGTAACTATCTAACTAACGTAACCAGACTAACTGTAATATATTTGTCTACTTTAAATATTGAATACGATTCAAAGCCACCGAATACATAAGTATTCTGTAATAAAACTACAGTGAAAGTTTTGTATTAGAAATTATCACTATTTCGTACAGAAAAACAGACTATAAGACCAGCGCTGCGCTGACGGCATTGCTATTCCGGTTATTATTGGGTCCCCGTCGAATAAGTGATTATGTGTTTTAATGACTTTGATTATTTTCAGGATAACTATAAATTCTAAACACCCAACGACTTTGATTTATTTCAAATCATCGAGCTCAAGAAAAAATGAACAGACAAGACATTTGATGCACTACAAAAACACGATCCATCCTTTCAGCATGATGAACCTATTTTGGGAATATGTCATGGCTTGGGTTTATTTATACATGTTAATTACATATTTCTTGAGTAGTCTCTACATATTCGACGAGTACCT
The DNA here is from genome assembly GCF_026230105.1 of Diorhabda sublineata. Classification (NCBI taxonomy): domain Eukaryota; kingdom Metazoa; phylum Arthropoda; class Insecta; order Coleoptera; family Chrysomelidae; genus Diorhabda; species Diorhabda sublineata. The sequence continues at coordinate 33,501,203 of NC_079478.1, read as the reverse complement.
TAAGCTCGGCCACATTAGGAGAACTATTGGAGATTTTATCTATTTATTAGATATGATCCATTTTTTCTTCGAGGGATATTACAATGCTTTGGATCATAGGACAGTTCTCAGTCACCGTTACATAGCACGCCGATATTTAAAATCTTATTTTATAATTGACGTCATAGCTTTGTTACCAAATATTTCTTTAATTGCTTATCTGATCACATGGAGTCCTAAAGTCATTTATATGAGATATTTCGGTTTGATAAGGATTTTTAGGTTGAAGAGACTCCTCAATGCTTTTGACCTAATTAAAAATTATAAAGATTACACGAGCTATCATTTGAAAGCAATCAAATGTGTTCTCATATATTTTGCAATCGTTACCTTTTTATACTCAATGATATTTATTCTTAGTTATCATATAGACAGATTTTCAGAAATTTATATAGTCCATGATAGTAATCTCGATTTTCTTTCTACAACTTTGATTTTGTTTATGGTCAGTCAAGGTCTCGAACCCCTTTATACCCAATGGACTATTTTACTTATCACCATATGTTATTTCTGCGCTTTATTCATACATCTTTTTCTACACGCCCAAGTTTATCAAGTTTGGAACACGTTTTTTAGTGTAAAAAGCAAGAACGAAGATTTACTTAATCAGTTTAAAGAGTATGTTAGATACAGAGGTCAGTACATTATTTTAATATACAATTAAATAGAATTGTTGGTATTAATAATATAAACATAACTTTCGTGGGAAATATCGGGGCTACTCTTGCTTCTAGTAAATAATAACGCGCGTTCTCTATAAAACAGGCTCAAAGTTTGTTTCCGCACAAGTGTTCATATGTTTTTGCGATACTTCGAACAACTTTGCATGAGATATTGAAATTGAATCTTAAACTGTTTGTGCTGCGATTATTTTAAAGAATATAATTCGCTCGTACTTTTTTTAAATATCGATCGAAGTCCTCTTTCACTTAAATGTGAATGTCAACAATCAAAATCGCAGATTTTGGAATGGACAAAACCCTTAATTGAAACACCAAAAACCTTCAGAAGCTTCAAAAGACACGGTTTGTGTTGCAATAATTTTAAAGAATATAATTCGCCCGTACTTTTTTTAAATAGCTACGGGTTGTAGCAAAAACTGTTATGCTAAGTCTGCAGAAGTTTTCTACAACCTTATATGAGATATTGGGATTGAATTTTAAACTATTTCCCTTCAACATATAGTTAATGCGTGAATTAGAAGAAAATAATATAATTAATAAAAAGATCTGAGCCGATATGATACTTTGGGTACTTTAATAACATTTTTTTCTCGATCGAAGTCCTCTTTCACTTAAATGTGAGTGTCAACAATCAAAATCGCAGATTTTGAAGTGGACAAAACCCTTAATTGAAACACCAAAAACCTTCAGAAGCTTCAAAAGAGACGGTTTGTGTTGCAATAATTTTAAAGAATATAATTCGCCAGTACTTTTTTTAAATAGCTACGGGTTGTAGCAAAAACTGTTATGCTAAGTCTGCAGAAGTTTTCTACAACCTTATATGAGATATTGGGATTGAATTTTAAACTATTTCCCTTCAACATATAGTTAATGCGTGAATTAGAAGAAAATAATTTAATTAATAAAAAGATCTGAGCCGATATGATACTTTGGGTACTTTAATAACATTTTTTTCTCGATCGAAGTCCTCTTTCACTTAAATGTGAATGTCAACAATCAAAATCGCATATTTTGGAATGGACAAAACCCTTAATTGAAACACCAAAAACCTTCAGAAGCTTCAAAAGACACGGTTTGTGTTGCAATAATTTTAAAGAATATAATTCGCTCGTACTTTTTTTAAATAGCTACGGGTTGTAGCAAAAACTGTTATGCTAAGTCTGCAGAAGTTTTCTACAACCTTATATGAGATATTGGGATTGAATTTTAAACTATTTCCCTTCAACATATAGTTAATGCGTGAATTAGAAGAAAATAATATAATTAATAAAAAGATCTGAGCCGATATGATACTTTGGGTACTTTAATAACATTTTTTTCTCGATCGAAGTCCTCTTTCACTTAAATGTGAATGTCAACAATCAAAATCGCAGATTTTGAAGTGGACAAAACCCTTAATTGAAACACCAAAAACCTTCAGAAGCTTCAAAAGAGACGGTTTGTGTTGCAATAATTTTAAAGAATATAATTCGCCCGTACTTTTTTTAAATAGCTACGGGTTGTAGCAAAAACTGTTATGCTAAGTCTGCAGAAGTTTTCTACAACCTTATATGAGATATTGGGATTGAATTTTAAACTATTTCCCTTCAACATATAGTTAATGCGTGAATTAGAAGAAAATAATATAATTAATAAAAAGATCTGAGCCGATATGATACTTTGGGTACTTTAATAACATTTTTTTCTCGATCGAAGTCCTCTTTCACTTAAATGTGAATGTCAACAATCAAAATCGCAGATTTTGAAGTGGACAAAACCCTTAATTGAAACACCAAAAACCTTCAGAAGCTTCAAAAGAGACGGTTTGTGTTGCAATAATTTTAAAGAATATAATTCGCCAGTACTTTTTTTAAATAGCTACGGGTTGTAGCAAAAACTGTTATGCTAAGTCTGCAGAAGTTTTCTACAACCTTATATGAGATATTGGGATTGAATTTTAAACTATTTCCCTTCAACATATAGTTAATGCGTGAATTAGAAGAAAATAATTTAATTAATAAAAAGATCTGAGCCGATATGATACTTTGGGTACTTTAATAACATTTTTTTCTCGATCGAAGTCCTCTTTCACTTAAATGTGAATGTCAACAATCAAAATCGCATATTTTGGAATGGACAAAACCCTTAATTGAAACACCAAAAACCTTCAGAAGCTTCAAAAGACACGGTTTGTGTTGCAATAATTTTAAAGAATATAATTCGCTCGTACTTTTTTTAAATAGCTACGGGTTGTAGCAAAAACTGTTATGCTAAGTCTGCAGAAGTTTTCTACAACCTTATATGAGATATTGGGATTGAATTTTAAACTATTTCCCTTCAACATATAGTTAATGCGTGAATTAGAAGAAAATAATATAATTAATAAAAAGATCTGAGCCGATATGATACTTTGGGTACTTTAATAACATTTTTTTCTCGATCGAAGTCCTCTTTCACTTAAATGTGAATGTCAACAATCAAAATCGCAGATTTTGAAGTGGACAAAACCCTTAATTGAAACACCAAAAACCTTCAGAAGCTTCAAAAGAGACGGTTTGTGTTGCAATAATTTTAAAGAATATAATTCGCCCGTACTTTTTTTAAATAGCTACGGGTTGTAGCAAAAACTGTTATGCTAAGTCTGCAGAAGTTTTCTACAACCTTATATGAGATATTGGGATTGAATTTTAAACTATTTCCCTTCAAGATATAGTTAATGCGTGAATTAGAAGAAAATAATTTAATTAATAAAAAATCTGAGCCGATATGATACTTTGGGTACTTTAATAACATTTTTTTCTCGATCGAAGTTCTCTTTCACTTAAATGTGAATGTCAACAATCAAAATCGCAGATTTTGAAATGGACAAAACCCTTAATTGAAACACCAAAAACCTTCAGAAGCTTCAAAAGAGACGGTTTGTGTTCCAATAATTTTAAAGAATATAATTCGCCCGTACTTTTCTTAAATAGCTAGGGTTGTATCTAAAACTGTTGTGCTAAGTCTGCAGAGGTTTGCCAATTACAGCTTCGTCATTTTAAAGGTTACATATTATATGAAACGAGAATTTACATTTAAAGAAATGTTCCTAAACAAATTGATCTCACTTAGAGGAGAAGTTACTACGAAATTTGCTTCTAGAAATAATTGGAAATTGGAATAAACTGTATCAACACCATATTATTAGATTTATGAAAAAAATTGATCTGATTATTAAGTTATGTGGTAATGGACATTCCAATCGAATGATTAATGTATGCATATCGTATTATATTTTCTTATTCGATTCAAAAGCTGAATATCTAAAATAACATTATCGGTAAATGTTTGAGAGAAATTTGATTTTTGTTTGCTTCAATTGACTCAAAATACTTCTATGTTTTTGCTTTTGTAGCAATAAAAACGAAATTTTAAATTATGAGGAAAACTTTTCTATTTCTGTAGAATACAAAATCAAGAAAGAAATTCCAATTTACATATCAGTAATTTTTATTCAAAAACAACAATAAATATCAATTTCAAAAGAAATACACATGAAGTTTCGAGAGTTATTTTTCCATTTTTCTTCGATGTAGTAGTAGTAGAAACTCGACTTAAACTCCGAATGTAGTCACCTATCATGTTCTCATTATTTTGTCCTTCATCACGTTGCTCAAAGTCCGTTAGATCTTGGCTAAAGCGTTTTTTTTTATTTTTTTTCTTAATATGCCTCCAAGTTATCTTTGAATTGATTCAAGTGCTCTGAAGCTTGACTAAGAGTCTTCACACATTTCTTCGCGAAGCTTTATATGCAACGGAATCATTAAAATATAGAGGGTGTGTCATAAATACTGTCTGTTCCCAATGTTCACTTTGTTTATCAAATAATCATACAGCAAGAAAGCTTTAATATTCGTAAAGCCAGTCGTATTCTACGGTTGAGATGTTTAGATAAATCCTTTTTTCATAATAAAACGATTATCTTCCGGCAGGGCGAGGGCTGTACACATTTTTAGAGCTCTTGTAGACCTCCGTTTTTTTCACCGGAAAACGGACAGTGTTTTTTGCCGGATTCGCGGTGGTGTACGATTTATAATGGAGTGTGCATGCTCCGGACATCGGTCCGGCGAACATTATATCTGGTACATGTGCACACATACATTATAAATCGTACACCACCGCGAATCTGGCAAAAAACACTGTCCGTTTTCCGGTGAAAAAAACGGACGTCTACAAGAGCTCTTACCCAACGTTTTGCTTGAATATCGGTTGATTCGTCTGGCACTATTCGACAACACGATCCCATAAGCGAAGAAAACATGGATATTCAGTGTATCTACCACGAATTCCTACCAGAAAAACTTCCATCTTGGAAATACCGGCCAAACGCCTTAATATTTAAATGTGATTTTATCACATCATTGCAATATAAAAGTCCGTCTTCTTTTGTGAAAAATCAAAATAATATCTGATGACTCTTTCCTTGATTAGCTATATCAACATCATTTTTGAGTAAATTCCACTGTTTCAGCTGCGAACTTATATTGCTATTTATGTAGGTTTGAGTATTTTACAAAAATCGTTGAACTCTTAAAATAATAGAACGTGGTTCAACTGACATTACTAGACATTTGTGGGAGTAGTAGTACCTTCGAATTTGAACGAGAAGGCGCAGAAAAATGTTCATTTTCAGGTAGGTCTGGGTACTGAATCTTTCTGGCAAATTTGCCAGCTCGAAACATTGCGACTCGAGATAATGCTTCATAACCAAGAGTCGAAGCGAGTTGATCGGTACATTGCTTTTGGTTTAACCCTCGTCGAAAGTTGTAGGAAATCATCGCAACGATTTATTTCCATTTTTGACCAAAATGAATGTTTCAAGTATCTGCGAACAAATAAAAATGTCAAACTTTATGATGGCAATGTCAGATTGGACATATTCACATCAGCGTTGCCATATCTCAAAACTTAAAAAGCAACCCTCGTATTCTTGAAAATTATTATGTACTCTTGTACATTCTAATATGGTTCAACAGAATTTAGGTACTTTTTCAGGTATTTTGATGTTCGTACAACACAAATAACGCCGTTTCTTGGTAATTATTCTAAGAATACCATCGAGGTTACCTACTACTTCCCGCTACACATTCGTTACTCCTTAACCGCAACTACTACGTGTTAATGCCGTTATTCTTCAAAATGCCTGCCAAAATCTCAAAATATTTATTTTTAATTGTCAAATGTACAGAAGCAAACTTTATTTTCTTATTTAACTTTAAGTTATCGTCTTCAGAGACTGAAGGTAAGTAGTAGTAGAAGTAAACAGTTTACCTTCAGTCCCTGATGATGATAACTTGGTTATCGAAACGCGCGTTAGACAGTGAAATTAGTATTGGTGATGTAAAAAGTGTATTGCGATCTTTGTTCGAAAGTTTGTTACATTATTAGGGAAAAAAACCGAGCAACTAGTCCAATTATTAAAAATATGGATTGTACAGATCAGTATACTACTTCTTATTATCTACGACAACCATATTCACACTACTGTATATCCACCATTTTTGTAGGACCTTGAACTGTGACATTATCTTATCTATCTATGACATTGTACTATGATACGCTGTTTCGATACGACCAAAATGCAGCGGAGCACAAGCTACAAGCGAAACAATCAGAATCCAACTGATCCTACCAACAGTCTTTTTTATTTTGTTCAATTTTGTATTTATTAGGTTTACCTGAAGGCCTGAAAAAAAGAATATTGTTGTATTTCAAATTCAAATTCCAAAATAATTTCTACAACGAAAGACATATCAATTACATTGTTTCGAATTCTATTAAAGAAGAAATTATGTGTAATATAGTCCATAAATATTTGGTAAAAGCATATATTTTGAAGACTTTGCCAAGAAATATTCTGCTGAAAGTTGTGACGAAACTGAAATCGGAGATATTCCTACCGGATGATATTGTAGGTTAGTAACAAAATAAGTTATAATCATCTATCAACGCTATGAAGCTATTATGTCTGTATATACAGGTTGTTTCTAAATTCAATACGACCAAAATCAGCCCACCCCTTTCCCCTTAAAAGGTAGTGACTAAAATTGAGTTTTTCTTTCGAAAATTTCAACTAGAAACTTGAAATTGTGTAATTTTCGTCTACTTGCAGCTAACTACTTAGAACAAGGAATTATAGATGAAATTAATGAACAGCCTGAAGCAAGCACTAACCCTCTAAATATAAGCTATCCATCTGTGATGCAAGTTTGAAAAGAATATCAGTCATATCCTTACCACAACCAAAGGAATCAAGCTTTTGCTATCTATTGACTTTCTTCAACGCGTTAGTTCTTGTAAATGGATGATAACACACGAAATGCTACAAAATTCTCAATTTCTAAATAATGTATTGTGAACGGACAAGGCACATTTTTCAAAAGTATCTACCAAATTTTCACAAAAGTCACGTATAGGCAGACTAGAATCTCCATGAGATTATTTTCAAAATGCTTTTTCAGTGAATATATGGGTTGGTATCGATGGGAATAACATAATTGGGCCGAATTTTCTACCTCAGTCATTAAAGAGTTTCTTACACCAGTTTTCTCGAAAATGACTAGGCAACATTTAGATACAATATATTCTACAAGTTGGATTGGTCGAGGAGGGCCCCAACATTGGAGTCCTCGATCTCCAGAGTTAAATCCTTAAGATTTCTGTTTATGGGATTATCTTAAATCTACACACGACACCCATAGTTAATATCAACGATCTGAAGAATCGTATTTAACCCGACATTAGACAGGTGGGGTATGACAAACCCCAGCGTTTGAGGAATGCAGAAAAAATATTCAAATTGACCGCCAAACGACGCTAGCGCCTCTGTACCTTCAAACTAAGTATTCCTCTACACGAAGTAGACAATAATTCTGATACGAAACTTCCAAAAATAATATTTTTCTATAATTTGAATTAATGTGAAGTAGATGTCGTGGACGAATTGTCGGCATCTTATAATGTATCTTGCAATAGCCGCAGATGGCTATTAACATTTTTTTTTCATTACTTAATACTGCGGGGATTAACAGCATAATTATACACAAGGAGAATAACAATGGACAGAAAATCCCAAGAAGAATTTTCTTAAAAACATTAGGTATGGATTTTATCAAAGACCACCAGAGACAAAGGCTGTCTAACCCCAGGCTTGCTCTCGATTTACGCGGCAATATCAGAAAAATTTTGGGTGAAAATCTGGACACACCTACCAAAAAGACAAGACCTAATCAACAGGGAAGATGCTCTGAATGCCGACGTTCACGTTTGCAGATTCTGCAGTCAACTAATGCAAAAATTGTACTGAATACAGAATAACTTTTTTGTTATTAGCGAGAATTTTATTATTAATTTTTTTTGTTTGAAAGCCTATAGTTTTATTTATAACACTTTGTTTCTCGATTTGTTTAGTATCTTTATTCAAAAATTTTCAGGAAATAAATAACAAAAGCGCCTCATTTTTTACTCTAAAAGAATCCACTTTCGTGTAATATCCAATAAAAACCAAAAATAATTCTTTTGCACAAGGATTTTAATATTACCTACTAAGAGGGCCCAAAAAAGCACTAAAATTTCCCCAAAATTGATATCAGGAAGGCATGGCTGACCGAATCAAATTGAGGTTTTGCTACACCCCACGTGTCATGACTGGTAACTATTTTTGACCTGTCTAATGCTGGGTTAAATAGCGTGTAACACCATAAGAAATACACCTCAAATCTTTGAACGTGTACGGCAATCCATGACACATAGGCCATGTTCAGGTATTACATTATTTATTTTTTTCCTTGTAGGTTTTGGGAAAAAATGTAACAATAAAAAATATTTTGAAATAAAACTTCATCTTAAAAATATGTTGTGATATTAAATAAAGTGAGGGTTGCTAATTTCACCCCTGTACAATGTTTTAATAATAATATTAAAAAATATGCGTTAGTTAGTCCGTTGCGATTGCACGAAAATTACACAATTTCAAGTTTCTAGCTGAAATTTTCGAAAGAAAAAAAATAAAAACTCAATTTTAGTCATCACATTTTAAGGGTGATTTCTGAGAAAGAGGTGGGGTGAGAAAATTTTGTTGGAGGAGATACTGATCTTCATTTCATAAGAGCAAACACCTACTAAATTTGGTCGCATGAATTTAGAAATACCCTATGGAAGAATACCTCTAAAAATACAACTATGGAAAGATATCCATGTTTTGCTAGAACTTTGGTTATATACAGACGGGAATTTCTAATAAAACGTGGAGTTTCGGTCGGTTAATATCCTCAAAGTTTTCAGAACTGTCTGAGATAAAAATTCGACGTTTATGATTTCCAAGAACTTATTTTACATTTAAACCTTTTAGTTTTTTAATGTTATTTTATGTCTATGTTTATTGAAGAAGGTATGTACTGGTTTAGTAAATTATCAGCTCTGTTTATTGAAACTATGTGGTTACCAATAGAAAAGAATATGATATACCCAAGCTTAATATTGCAAACTCATCCCAGCTTGGTATAAGTCTGATACAAGGCTCGATTCGATCTCTGTAAGGCTATACTTAGTGATTGAGGCTTACTTTATATTGCTAGGATAGTTATTTTTATTTACACATCTACTCCGAATTTCTTCATTTGCACTTTGTGTATTATTGTGACCCCAAATATGACCAAAACCAATCCTCTCGTTGACCAATTCCGATTGACCAATCAAGGACCAAAAAGTGGGTTTCACAGTTTTAAACTTTGTTGATTAATCAATTTTAGGTCAAAGGTTGATCTTGCCTCTCAAGTTTGTTATTGCGAAGCTAGTGTTGATAGTGATCGTTAAAAATGGATGGTTTTTTATTATTTTGAAAGAGTCCTTACACACAATACATAGCATCCCTTCATGCAGCTTTTGATAACGCAGCATCCATTAGAGAAGGTTGTTTACCATTGGTTCGCATAATTTCGTCATGGTCGTGCGTCCGTCGAGGACGAAGGTCAGCCAAAATCGATTGTCATTCCGAGAAACATCGATGCTGCGCGCAACATGATTGAAAAAGACCGGTATGTGACTGACAGATAGAAAGATGCGTCTGTTGGGATACCGAAGACTGCGAAAGAATCGATTTTGCATAAATATTCATCATAAAATGATGATGAATGTGGATCATCAGGGCCGGATTCAGCTTTTCAGCACCACTAAACCCAATAATTTTTCCCGCTCCCTAGTCTAGTTAGAATTACTTTCATATAATAAAACGTTCCAACCCGCAAAACATTCCCGTCATAAAGCATTGCTATTGCTGCTGTCGCAACGACTTCCAATTCCAATACAGAACGTGATACTTCCGTATCATATTTTTTCTAATATTTTGTTTTCTTTCGATTGTCCGCCCCTTGGGAGCTTGCTCCTATAAACCCGGGCGTATTGAGACAATGCGGTCCTGTGAATAATCTTGTAAGAGATTAAAATCTTTCTAAACAAACTTAAGAATTGTTACCTTCAAAAAGATTTTCCTTCTTTAGACAATAGAATAAGTTTTTCTTGTGAAAGAAATGAAGATTTGAGAATGAAAAGCGTAGTACTTTCTGACATTATGTAAAAATGGGCTTAAAACAATACGAACCAAACGACTGGCGTTTATTCATTGACGTTTCAAACGTAGCCTAAAATATATTCCATTAGGTAATGGAAATAAATACGCTGGGATACATATTGTCCACAGTACAAAGTGTAACGTTTCGCTAGTCTTGTACAAAATAAAATATAATTATCATAAATGGAAAATTTGTATGGATTTGAAAATTCTTCTCATTTCATAAAGTGGTTACACTCAGTTTGCCTGTTTTATATGTCTTCGGGACTCTGGAGTTAAACGAGAGCATTGGGTAAGAAGAAACTGACCCTTGGGAGAATATATGGAGACTGGAAACACAAATACGTTCCAGAATTAATGAATTCAATGAAAGCTATATCCTCCACCACACTCCTGAAACGAAACTCAAAATAGAGGATTGCAGAGGACGAAATTCAAGGACTTAGGACACTGTGGTTAAAAATAAAAATGATTATGTTGTTATAGAAAAAAATTTCTCAAAATCTAATAAAAACTGATAATTATTGGGTCGTACTGTTTTCTGTGACCCATTTGGTACAAAATTTTAAAAAAAAAATTGATTCTAGTTATTGCCGGTAAACCTGCTCAAAATATATATTTTATTTACTATGGACAACTAGCCGTTTACAACAGGCATGGAATCGAAATAGCGCATATCGAAGATGGAGACTGTTTTGGAGAAATGGATACTCTTTTTTACGAGGTAAATCCATTTCGAGAAACGCCTTAGGTTTTTTTCGCTGTACACTAGTTGCGTATCGCGGTCCACCGGACCTGTGAAGGTCTAGGTTAAGTTAAGTCATAAGATTTCAACGAATTACTTAAATTTATCCCCATCCATAGTAGTTATCCCAACATGAGAGGGGGTGTTGTATAGATAATATGTATTTAGATATCGATAATCCCGCATACTATAAATTATTTAGTACCACATTTCTTGGAAGGTTTTAACTTTACGGTAACCCGGATTACAATTTAACCGCGGAACGCAACTCGTATGCAGCCACTCTCTTACATCCAATTTGGAACCCCTTGTGATTGTTGCTACTCAAGTTTAAGATATGAATATGTCAAATTTGACATTTCCATCACGAAGTTTGACATTTTTAATGGATAACATACTCAGAACGTCTTGCCGTACGAGTGTGCTATTTAAATTGTTTATAGATACTAGAAACATTCATCTTGATCAAAAAATGGAATTAAATCGTCAACATTTTCTTGCCATGATTTTGTTTTTGTCATTTTATTTGTCTTTTGCAAATTGCGTGTGTCGCTGTCGGTGTATTGCAATGAGATAAATTGTCATTACGTCACGGATTGTGGAGGACAATGAAGATGGCTGCGGTCGGGACGAAACGGCGAGAAAAGTTGGCATTATTCTCTCAAGAGTACAACGAGTATAGCATGATGTAGTGGACAGGTAGAAGGCGACTTCATGGTGCTGTATTATCTTCTCGAACTAGAGCTAGTGAACGCCGCTTTCCCGTGAACACTAGATTGCTAAGTTGAATTTTCCACCTGGCTTGGACAATAGTGGACTGAAAGCGCGTACTGCTTCTCGCTGAATCGCGATTTTGTCTTACGGACTGGCGTGTTAGAATGTGGTGACGACAAGCGTGTATTGCGGAGCGACTTCAATATGGTGGAAAATTAGGTATGAGGAGGCATATCTTTTGACACTCACACTAAGTTTTTATCGAGAATGAGACGTTAACACATACCATACAGAGGTGCTAGAAGACCATTTTGTACCATTCATGGTTATTTTTGGAGACTAGGCATCTTGACGAGGTTCAAAACACGCGATTTGCTTGAGCTGCTAGCAGTTCAGACTTAAATCTCATTGAATACATTTGGGATGAGATTGGGGGGACATTTACGAAGACATAAGCCGGCTCCCAAAAATTCTAGTAGCTTCGTGACATACTGGTGAAGGATTGGTATAGTCTTCCACAGAAGGTCATTCAAAATTTGATCTAAACCATGCTTTGTCGTATGCAAGCTGTTAGCATTGCCAGGGGAGGTAATATTTGGTACTGAAGGTATTAAAATTTCTTGTTTGTTGTTTCCACGAAAATCATATCAAGGTAAAATAGTTCAACTCCATCATTTTCAATGAACTTTCAACAACAGAAACTTTTTTTATTAGAGTAAACTACGTTGCAACCGAAAAAAATCCTAAAAACATAAAAAGGGTAATTTTATACTTTCGCGGTCCCTTCGTTTTTTGGCTCTAGAAAATCGAAAAATCATCCGATTTATATGAATTTTTTTTTAAATTTATAAAAAAAAAATGGGAAATATCTCACCTGGAGATTTCATTTAGTTATATGACTTTAAATGTGATCAAAAACGCACTTCTTCGGATATAATCGTTCATAACTTTTTTACAAAGCATCAAACGCAGTTCACATATTTTTTTTGTTAATCTACACAAAAAACGAACATTTTAGAACAAAAATTGAAAAATGTTTGCTTATTCATTTTCTATCTCGCTTAAATATTTCATATGTTTAACTTTAAATGTTATCATTAACGCTGTAGAAAATCGAAAAATCATCCGATTTCGATGAATTTTTTTTCAAAAATCTTCGTTTTTACGGTGAATTTATATAAAAAAATATAAGAAATATCTCACTTGAAGATTTTATACGATTTTATGACTTTAAATGTGGTTATAAAGGCACTTCTTGAGATATAATCGTTCATTTTATTAATCTACAAAAAAACGAATATTTTGAAAAATAAAAATAGATAATGTTGCTTATTTATTAATTTTTTACAAAATCAACTTTTGTCGTCAATAATGGTACATAAAATTTATGTTCATAGTCAAATTATACTTATTTCTTTGGTCTAAGCAAAAAAAATTAATATTTACAAAAAAAAATGATGTACACAACTGATGATTCTTGAATGTTAAGTAACTTAAAATAATATTTATGACTTCAAAATTTTATATATTTATGTTTAATTAAGTTTGGTTAGGTTAGATTAGGTAAGGTTAGGTTAGGTAAGGTTAAGTTAGGTTAGATTAGGTTAGGTTAGGTTAGGTTAGATTAGGTTGGCACAAAAGTTATGAATGATTATAACTCAAAAAGTGCATTTATGACCACATTTAAAGTCATAAAACCATATAAAATCTTCAAGTGAGATATATCCTACATTTTTTCACAAAAATTCGCCGTAAAAACGAAGATTTTTAAAAACAATTCATCGAAATCGGATAATTTTTCGATTTTCTAGATCTAGAGCATTTATGATAATATTTAAAGTCAGAAAATCATATAAAATCTTTAAGTGAGATAAAAAATAAACAAACATTTCTCAATTTTTTGTCCAAAATGTCCGTTTTTTGTGTAGATAAATAAAAAAATATATGAAATATATGAAAAAGGATGCTTAGTAAAAAATCTATGAACGATTATATGCGAAGAAGTGCGTTTATGATCATATTTAAAGTCATAAAACTATATGAAAACTCCAGGTGACATATTTCCCATATTTTTTTCATAAATCCACCGTAAAAACGGATATTTAAAAAAAATTCAACGAAATCGGATGATTTTTCTATTTTCTAGAGCGCGGAAGTATAAAATTACTATAAAAAGTTCTCAAACAACTTCAAATTAAGGTACGACCCTAATTTTATACTCGGCAGTGTATATACGAAGGTGTTCATACTGAAATCTAGTGAAAATTCAGATAACAGTGTATCAATATTCTTATTTTTTGTTTCATAATCTTGAGTTTTCCTCAATTTTCAAATGCAATATATTTGAAATATTCCCATATGTCAACAAATTGGATGTACGTATAGAGAAATCTAAAAGTTTTTATATAAACTTAAGAAAAACAATTAATTTAATGATATTTATTAGGCACAGAGTTACACCGTTGTAGCAATAACACCATGCGAGTTGTTCAGTCTTAGCAGAGAGGCTTTTATGGAAATTATAGACAAAAATATCGAATTGAAAAAAAGAGTAATGGCTGAGGCGAAAGTTCGATTACTTGCTGCCTCGCACTACCATTTCAATTAACTTTTAAAAGATAAAATTTCCAACAATTCATTTGGCACTAATGTATATTGATGAAGATCATTCAAAAAATAACATGCTATATTAGCCAGCTCTAACACTTTGCTTTTTTTCATCATGGCAGTTTGTTTTATTGTATTTACATATTTATGAGTTTCTTCTCATTCTTGTTTTTCAATTTTCTGCATACTACAAATTATTTTATTTCGTCTTCCGCATTTTAGACATACAATTTTGTAAATTTTCCCAATATTCATACCACTATTTACCCACTTTTCCTATTATTATATTATACGAGATGTGTTTAAAAAGTTCGTTGAATGGTCTTAGAAACAAAACAGAAGATACAAATTAATTACTTTTATTGATTTTAAAAGTAAACGACACACTTTTGACGTCACACATCCTTGCATGGCCCACGCTTTCGTAAAATGTGCCTCTTTTATAACTCTCTTTATGCATAAAAACAAAAAAATTGGAAGGCAGCAAGTGAGAACCTTGAGCTAAGAATTGGCGCTTGCGGATTGCAAAATGAGCAAGCGCTTTATCGTGCAGTCCTGCTCAACTGATGCCTACTGCGTCATAGCAACCGTTTAAAAAGTTCCTCGTATAATGCGGCGTTCATGGTTTATCCCACAAAAACTAATTTCTAATGGATCACTCCATCGTTGTCTAACAAGACTTGAACTTTTGACAACGGTACTTTTTGGGCCGCGGAAACCGCCATTCCATCTATTGCCACTTAGAATCCAGTAGCACCAGGTTTTATCCTATATGAATATACCTCACAAAAAGAATAAATGAAATCTCTCGTGGCTTCCCCCTCTCTGACACCATGTGTGACACCAATTGGGAACAAATCAAATGTTCATGTCCTTATTAATGCTCGATGCTTCAGCTACTAATTGTAGAGTCGATCTCTTGCCAGCATGTTTCGTAATCGCTCAATCATGTTTAGAATTTTTTTTGTTCAAGGCCGAATCGACTTCAATCGTTAAACGTTGGCACCAGGCGTAAACACATTTTGTGGTGATATTAAATTGTCATTTGCGAGCGCTTACGCCTAAAATATCTTGCCGTTGAGATATCGGATCATTCACTGAACTTTTTAGACCACAATTTATGGTGATTTCCACCGTCATGTCAATTATACTAAGCTTCTACACGAGGTGTGGCTATTAAATAACATTTTGACTGACTCTGCTGTAGTGATGGAAGTCCTCTTCAAGTGACTTTCAAAGATGAGGTAAAATATATTTGTACAATGTCTTGATGTTCGATTCGGGAGTAGGTTTCGCAAATAGGTGGCCTTTGTCTTCTCACACGTCCATCTAGTACCGAAAATTGAGAGTTGCGTTGCTTCACTTTTGATTTATATTCAAAGCGTTTATATAATTTTTACAATTTCGGTATTACCAACTTCACCGTAACTCAATTTAGTGCTGTCGTATCAAATCCCATTTCTGAATAGAAGAATAAAGAAAGACAATATATATTTGTCAGTCTAGATGATGTTTTCAAGATAAATAACGATACTGATTATTTTACTAATTATTCAATATTCTTTCTTCTTTGATTTGATTCTCCTAAACCCAAAACTGATCAAATGGCTTGTTTGGAAAGCTCAGAGTGGGGAACGATCATCATACAAAGTTTTATCCGGCTTAACAGAAACTTCTTGGTAATAATCAAGTGTCAAAACGTTGCATATTCCAAACAGAACTTTAGTGTATGCCTAATTGAATCTATAGCTATGGTTAATCTGATTTGCCTAGCACGGGGGTGAGAGAAACGCCATCAAATATGTGACGAAGTGCTTGCAGATTTTCGTAATATCAGTTTTTAATATCCATACCTCGAATTAAATAATTATTTGTATACGGTTCAAACTTTTTGTATTGTTTACATTTTTTAACTTTTTGTGCATGTGTACTGATTTTTCTCATGACATTATATTTTTATAATTTAGAATGAAAATTTATTTTTCTTACAAAACATATTATCAAAGATACTTTGAATATTCATATGAGGAGACAACTTGAATCAAGGGTTTATTTGCTTAAAAAACACATCACTTCTATTTTTTACAGAATAGATGATTCAATTTATTTTGGGAGGAAAATATTATGTTTTTGCCAAAACATAAATCCTCTTATTTCATTTTTAATGGAATATAATTGGAGTTCAGCTCAACCGAAGTGTTTATAATTCTCTTTCATTCTCTTTTCGTATATTCTGAAGATTCTAATTATCAATTTCGTGAAATAATTGGTCTTTAATAATTGTGACAAATATTTTGAGCTTAGAAGATACAATACAGCTTTTGAATTTAGGATATCAGTTTACTTCTTAAGCTCTATTTCTATTTATTTCTGTAGTGTCTCATATTTTGGATCTCTTCCCTCTTTAAGCTTTTATTACTTCCTAGCGCATTTGTATCCTATAAACGTGCTTCTTTTGGTCTTCTTGTTGTATTTCCAAACACCTGTTTACTAATATTTTTTCCATCATTCGTTGTATGTCGGTAAAGAATCCTATAACAAATTTAGATTTTGTCTATGTATTATAAACTTAATCTCAGTGTATCCTGTTTTATTTATTGAAAATCTCCATTGGATTTAATTTTCCTTCGAAGCTGTTATTGCTTGTTATCGTTTCTATGCCATATGTATGTCTCTGTATAATTTGTTTTTTACATTCATTGGATACAACTCTTTTCGAAAGGAATTTATTTGTTTATACTGGTAAACAGTATTTGGCTGCTGTTTTTCTTTCCTATGTTTCCTCTTCTAATTTCCAAACTACTGAAATTATTGAATTCAAATAATATCTTACCTAACAAAATATTTGGAATGTTCTTTCCATGTTTATCCTCATACTAATATGTTCGCCCTTTCTTATATATCTATGTTTAATATTATTCCCTCTTTTATTTTTTAGTACCTCATTTCATATAGCTCAGTTTTTTTCTTCACTTCTTTAGTTTTAACTATACACCCCACAAAAATTATCACATCCCTCATTATTTTTTAAATATTTTAAATGTGTTGCCTGTTTTTCGAATTTTATTATTATTACGAATTAAAATACCAGTTTAATCTACAGAGGACAAAAAGTTTGATTTACCAAAACATAGAAAATATCCAAAAAATTGTAGAAAACATCTATAAAAAACATAAACTAGAACCAGCTAATTTCTAATAGCGTGTGCTGCAGCTCCTAGCTCTAATTATAGCTCCTATTTGTCTTGGGAGGCTTCTAAACAGGTTCTGAACGTATCCATGCGGCATGTTTTCCCAGAAGTTAAAAAGAACATTTTGAAAATCATCTAGTGTTCTTATTGGTGCCGATTGTTGCTGAATTTGCCATCCTAGATGGTCCCAGACATGCTCTATTGGGTTAAGGTCCGGGCTACGTGCAGGCCAATTCAGGGTGGGTATCTCGACCTCTTCTAAATACTGCCGAACCACTCTAATAGCGTGTAGACGACCATTATCGTGCATTAGCACAGAGTTGTCACCGATATGAGGCACTGCATGAGTTCTAGGATATTGGTTATGTACCTGTCAGCATTAAGTCTTCCATCATTCACTGGTACTAACTCCGTGCGACCCTCGAAAGAAATTCCTCCACAAACCATGATAGTGCCACCACCAAAACCACCAAAGCTTTCAGTTTGACAAAAATTAACCTGATCATGCCGTTCACCATGTCGTCTATATACTAGTACACGCTTATCTGATGAATACAGATATTCCAATTTGCGTGTTCTCGAGCAAATTCCAATCTTGCTACTCGATGTTCTCTGATAAGACGTGGACCTCTTGCTGGCACTCTGGCTCGTATACGTGCTTCTCTCAGCCTATTTTGAACTGTTTGAAGGCTTATTCGGAAATTACGAGCAGCCAACAAATCTGCAGTCTTCGAGCGGTGGTATGTCTAATTCTTAATGCCATTAACCTCAAATAACGATCATCTACTACCGAAGTTACCATTCCGCGGCCTTGTCTGGGTCTTTTGGTTAGCTACCCTGTTTCTTGGTAGCGAATAACAACTTTGGATATGATGCTTTGTTGAACTCCAATTGCCCCGGCGACGTATCTTTGACTGCGGCCATCTTGTATGAGCGCGATGATTCTAGTGGCTTCTTTATTCGTCACATGTCTTGTTAAACATTGAGGCATGCCCATTATTAACAAAATAAATTCAAATTTTCACTAGACAATAACACAATTTACTTAGAAAGTTCTTGATCTAAATGCATTCTCCAAGACAGAAATGATTTACTCGAGCATTTTTGCTTCCAAAAAAATTTGTAAGAAATTGTGATATTTTTTTGCCCATGATAAGAAACCAGAAATATCTATTAAGTTGATACATATACAGATTGTCCCAAAAAACTAAAATTAAGTATTAAAAATATCCCAAAATACCAGTGATGCGATAATTTTTGTGGTGTGAATATTACCAACGCTAACAAGATATATATTTTAAGGGGTTGTAAATATTCGTTTTTTTTTGCTCAATTTTTATATACTTATCAGTATGATTGTGTTGATTTCTTTTTCTTTTTATATTATATATTTTTCGTATTTTAAGCATTCTTTAGTTTCTTTCTGTCTATTGTCTTATATGAAGAAACTTAATTTGGAAAGGGTTCAATTTCATATTAAAATCCTTTTCAAAGTAAACCTAAATTAATAAAAACAAAGAATAGTCACGGATTGCAATTCTTGGATTTTGCTTAGTGATTCCTGAATTGGTTGGATGCTGTATTCTTCGAAATCTATTAATTATTGATGAGCAAAAGCAAGATGAAGACCAAACCGGCTTGGTCTTTGTCTTGGTCTGCAGCCTCATATCTGGTCTTGGTCTTGTTGCAAGAGTCTTGCAGATCTTGCATTTTATAATTGATCCTGAAGAGTATAAGTATACGAACCCATCTCACGAAAAAAATATACCAAAATATAAGAACGAGGATATATATATAAAAGTGTTTCTGAAATTGAATTAAAATCATTTTCATACATGGTCGAATATCCCTGAAATCTGTGGTGAAGTTAGTACCTGATCGATTAAAGTTCTAAATTTATCCTTTTGTGAAAGGATTTCGTTCGTTTTTTTTCGTAATTTTTGTCTCAAAATAGATACACAACGATACAACAAATATTTCTTTTATTTGCCATATTTTGATATCTATTCAACAAACATATTTTAATTTAAATTAGCTTATAATGATATTTTGAGATAAAAATAGACATTTTGTAAGAATAAATTTGGTACATTATTGAATAAATGAACAAAAAGCATGACTGTGAAGATCTTGCAGGCTGGTTTTGGTCTTGCATAAGTCTTGCACAACTCGGTCTTGGTCTTGGTCTTGCAAGCCTTTAGCTGTCCCGATTTTGCTGCTTTTTTGCAAGACCAAGATCAAAACCGCAAGACCAGGACCAGTCTCATCATCAATTTACCTCTCAATCAATGATCATAATTATAAATTTAATCTAATCTAACCTGATATAACCGTATAAAATATTCTAAAGGCTATTCTCGAGCTATACATTTTGATTTATATATTGAGCATTACAACATAATATTGAATGAAATTTGTTTTTTTATGGATATTGAGCAGCCAATTATTTATTTAATATGAAAACAAGAAATTTTATTGAGAAAAATCAGTATATCAATACGATTTTATGACATTCTATTTATTTTATTCTGTGTATTTACATATTTTGGAATTATATTATTATATTTAGCTTAAAAATTCATTTATTCACATACCAATCATGGAGATGTGTTTACATAGTGGTTTTTTTGGATCAAGTGAACAAAATCGTTGAGAAAGAATATGAGTGATGGATATATCTCATAAATAATATCCGAATTATAGCTTTTCGTATTCTATTGATTTGAACCAAAGCTCTTTGAAACCTTGATATAGCCATTCTTTGAACTAAAAAATTGTCCCACTGTATCTCCTTTGGATTCAATTTTTTCCCACACCTAAATTGCACCATGGATCTGAATAAATAATAATCTGATGATGCAAGGTCCAAACTAAACGCAGGAATTGATAGGAGCTCAATACCACCACGTTCTTCGATCTTATTCCGCGTAACTTGTATGACAACGTGAATATTTTTCTCATACATTCATATAGCTGTCCACTATATACCTTGGCATTGATGGCTCGATCCTCTGAAATTATTTCGAAGTACATTAAACCTCCATAATTCCATCACACACACAACCAAACTTTTCACTTGAATCGACCTCTCATTGCGACCGTTTATGGTACCTGTCCTTAGTCTAACCACTATTTTCAATTTTCAGTTTGCTCAAATAAATCCATTTTTCATCACAAGTAACAATAAAACGATCATCTTTCAGCAGTGCAAGTTGTTTGGCACTATTCGAGAACTTTCATCACATATAACAACCTTATTAATTACCATTTTAAACCCTTCAACGTGTTAAGTAAAGAAGCACTTGATTGAAGCCTCGTTATCAACCTCGTCCCTCATAGTCCACAGAACTGAACCATTCCTACTCAATGATTAATACACTTCAAATTTTGCATATTGCTTGCTTTCAGGGGTTCCGCAAACTTTTTATCCAAAACATTCTTCGAAACTGGTGCTTTACAAAGCTAAAAATTTGAGAAAAAGTTTTGTTGTTTGTTGAATATACGCGGTTAAGATTTGCAATACATATATTGTACATTTTGTGTTAATTGTTTAGTAATTGTATATTTAATCAAAAGATCATAGTGTCCGACAAATTCCCAGTTGCGTTTTTGGGTCCGACAACTTAAATATGAGGATTTCGAGATGTTTACTTTTGCGATTGATACATGTCGAAAAAGAGAACAAAAAGATATATTAGAACAAAATAAAACATAATATATTATTGTCCGACAAAAATACGGATTCTTAGAGTCAGTGCGACAAAAAATAAACAAAAAACAATAAACATAATGGAGTCTTACAACTTAAATATGACCATTTTGCGATTGATACATGTCGAACAAGAAAACAAATGATGTATTAGAAAAAAGATAACATAATATACTATTGTCCGACAAGAATACTGATTCTTAGAGTCAGTCCGACAAAAAATAACGTAAAAAAATGAAAATAATAGAGTCTGACCGCTTAATATGACCAATTCGCGATGTTTTGTTTTACTATTGATACATGTCGAATATAATATACTATTGTGCGACAAGAATACTGATTCTTAGAGTCAGTCCGACAAAAAATAACGTAAAAAAATGAAAATAAAAGAGTCTGACCGCTTAATATGACCAATTCGCGATGTTTTGTTTTACTATTGATACATGTCGAATATAATATACTATTGTGCGACAAGAATACTGATTCTTAGAGTCAGTCCGACAAAAAATAACGTAAAAAAATGAAAATAATAGAGTCTGACCGCTTAATATGACCAATTCGCGATGTTTTGTTTTACTATTGATACATGTCGAATATAATATACTATTGTGCGACAAGAATACTGATTCTTAGAGTCAGTCCGACAAAAAATAACGTAAAAAAATGAAAATAATAGAGTCTGACCGCTTAATATGACCAATTCGCGATGTTTTGTTTTACTATTGATACATGTCGAATATAATATACTATTGTGCGACAAGAATACTGATTCTTAGAGTCAGTCCGACAAAAAATAACGTAAAAAAATGAAAATAAAAGAGTCTGACCGCTTAATATGACCAATTCGCGATGTTTTGTTTTACTATTGATACATGTCGAATATAATATACTATTGTGCGACAAGAATACTGATTCTTAGAGTCAGTCCGACAAAAAATAACGTAAAAAAATGAAAATAAAAGAGTCTGACCGCTTAATATGACCAATTCGCGATGTTTTGTTTTACTATTGATACATATAGAATATAATATACTATTGTGCGACAAGAATACTGATTCTTAGAGTCAGTCCGACAAAAAATAACGTAAAAAAATGAAAATAATAGAGTCTGACCGCTTAATATGACCAATTCGCGATGTTTTGTTTTACTATTGATACATGTCGAATATAATATACTATTGTGCGACAAGAATACTGATTCTTAGAGTCAGTCCGACAAAAAATAACGTAAAAAAATGAAAATAAAAGAGTCTGACCGCTTAATATGACCAATTCGCGATGTTTTGTTTTACTATTGATACATGTCGAATATAATATACTATTGTGCGACAAGAATACTGATTCTTAGAGTCAGTCCGACAAAAAATAACGTAAAAAAATGAAAATAATAGAGTCTGACCGCTTAATATGACCAATTCGCGATGTTTTGTTTTACTATTGATACATGTCGAATATAATATACTATTGTGCGACAAGAATACTGATTCTTAGAGTCAGTCCGACAAAAAATAACGTAAAAAAATGAAAATAATAGAGTCTGACCGCTTAATATGACCAATTCGCGATGTTTTGTTTTACTATTGATACATGTCGAATATAATATACTATTGTGCGACAAGAATACTGATTCTTAGAGTCAGTCCGACAAAAAATAACGTAAAAAAATGAAAATAAAAGAGTCTGACCGCTTAATATGACCAATTCGCGATGTTTTGTTTTACTATTGATACATGTCGAATATAATATACTATTGTGCGACAAGAATACTGATTCTTAGAGTCAGTCCGACAAAAAATAACGTAAAAAAATGAAAATAATAGAGTCTGACCGCTTAATATGACCAATTCGCGATGTTTTGTTTTACTATTGATACATGTCGAATATAATATACTATTGTGCGACAAGAATACTGATTCTTAGAGTCAGTCCGACAAAAAATAACGTAAAAAAATGAAAATAATAGAGTCTGACCGCTTAATATGACCAATTCGCGATGTTTTGTTTTACTATTGATACATGTCGAATATAATATACTATTGTGCGACAAGAATACTGATTCTTAGAGTCAGTCCGACAAAAAATAACGTAAAAAAATGAAAATAAAAGAGTCTGACCGCTTAATATGACCAATTCGCGATGTTTTGTTTTACTATTGATACATGTCGAATATAATATACTATTGTGCGACAAGAATACTGATTCTTAGAGTCAGTCCGACAAAAAATAACGTAAAAAAATGAAAATAAAAGAGTCTGACCGCTTAATATGACCAATTCGCGATGTTTTGTTTTACTATTGATACATATAGAATATAATATACTATTGTGCGACAAGAATACTGATTCTTAGAGTCAGTCCGACAAAAAATAACGTAAAAAAATGAAAATAATAGAGTCTGACCGCTTAATATGACCAATTCGCGATGTTTTGTTTTACTATTGATACATGTCGAATATAATATACTATTGTGCGACAAGAATACTGATTCTTAGAGTCAGTCCGACAAAAAATAACGTAAAAAAATGAAAATAAAAGAGTCTGACCGCTTAATATGACCAATTCGCGATGTTTTGTTTTACTATTGATACATGTCGAATATAATATACTATTGTGCGACAAGAATACTGATTCTTAGAGTCAGTCCGACAAAAAATAACGTAAAAAAATGAAAATAATAGAGTCTGACCGCTTAATATGACCAATTCGCGATGTTTTGTTTTACTATTGATACATGTCGAATATAATATACTATTGTGCGACAAGAATACTGATTCTTAGAGTCAGTCCGACAAAAAATAACGTGAAAAAATGAAAATAATAGAGTCTGACCGCTTAATATGACCAATTCGCGATGTTTTGTTTTACTATTGATACATATAGAATATAATATACTATTGTGCGACAAGAATACTGATTCTTAGAGTCAGTCCGACAAAAAATAACGTGAAAAAATGAAAATAATAGAGTCTGACCGCTTAATATGACCAATTCGCGATGTTTTGTTTTACTATTGATACATATAGAATATAATATACTATTGTGCGACAAGAATACTGATTCTTAGAGTCAGTCCGACAAAAAATAACGTAAAAAAATGAAAATAATAGAGTCTGACCGCTTAATATGACCAATTCGCGATGTTTTGTTTTACTATTGATACATGTCGAATATAATATACTATTGTGCGACAAGAATACTGATTCTTAGAGTCAGTCCGACAAAAAATAACGTAAAAAAATGAAAATAAAAGAGTCTGACCGCTTAATATGACCAATTCGCGATGTTTTGTTTTACTATTGATACATGTCGAATATAATATACTATTGTGCGACAAGAATACTGATTCTTAGAGTCAGTCCGACAAAAAATAACGTAAAAAAATGAAAATAATAGAGTCTGACCGCTTAATATGACCAATTCGCGATGTTTTGTTTTACTATTGATACATGTCGAATATAATATACTATTGTGCGACAAGAATACTGATTCTTAGAGTCAGTCCGACAAAAAATAACGTAAAAAAATGAAAATAATAGAGTCTGACCGCTTAATATGACCAATTCGCGATGTTTTGTTTTACTATTGATACATGTCGAATATAATATACTATTGTGCGACAAGAATACTGATTCTTAGAGTCAGTCCGACAAAAAATAACGTAAAAAAATGAAAATAATAGAGTCTGACCGCTTAATATGACCAATTCGCGATGTTTTGTTTTACTATTGATACATGTCGAATATAATATACTATTGTGCGACAAGAATACTGATTCTTAGAGTCAGTCCGACAAAAAATAACGTAAAAAAATGAAAATAAAAGAGTCTGACCGCTTAATATGACCAATTCGCGATGTTTTGTTTTACTATTGATACATATAGAATATAATATACTATTGTGCGACAAGAATACTGATTCTTAGAGTCAGTCCGACAAAAAATAACGTAAAAAAATGAAAATAATAGAGTCTGACCGCTTAATATGACCAATTCGCGATGTTTTGTTTTACTATTGATACATGTCGAATATAATATACTATTGTGCGACAAGAATACTGATTCTTAGAGTCAGTCCGACAAAAAATAACGTAAAAAAATGAAAATAAAAGAGTCTGACCGCTTAATATAACCAATTCGCGATGTTTTGTTTTACTATTGATACATATAGAATATAATATACTATTGTGCGACAAGAATACTGATTCTTAGAGTCAGTCCGACAAAAAATAACGTGAAAAAATGAAAATAATAGAGTCTGACCACTTAAGTAAGACGATTTCGAGGTGAGGTTTTGTTTTGCGATATCGGACAAGAAAAGCAAATGATGCATTAGAAAAATAGGTAGCATAATATCCTATTGTCCGACAATAATACTAATTCTTAGAGTCATTCCGACAAAAAATAACATTAAAAAATGAAAATAATAGAGTCTGACAACCTGAATATGACGAATTAGACGATTGTTAGAATCTGTCCGACAAAAAATAAAAAGAATTCACGAAATTGTTTAGATAATTTTAATATATAGGCTAAATGTAAATGCAATTTTTAATTGGTATTTGATATAAAATACATTTGATATTTTACCTCAAACACATTAATTTATGGAAGTATGTGTATCGGTTAATATAATATAAAATTGAAAAACTGTTGACTGACATTTTTACATTTTTAAGTAATTTGCAGCAGAAAATTTGTCGGCAAGATTATTAACATGTTAATCGCAAAACAAAACCTCTCGAAATCGTCATATTTAAGCTGTCAGATTTCAAAAACACAGCAGGGAATTTGTCGGACACTGTGAGGGTTGGATTAAATATACAATTACTAAACTATTACTAAAAAATTAGCATAAAATAAACTATATATGTATTACAAATCTTAACCCCATATATTCGAGCTGACGGACAAATTCAATGCAGCAGTTATTTTGTCGGACAAATTTTTTTTCGAATGTCTTGCCATATAAGCAATAGAATGCATTAAAATTGAGCATATATTCATCACAAAACAAGAACCCGATGTGAATTCGACATGTTTCGAAATTTCTAGCTCTAAAAAAACAGATAAAAAGTTTGTCGGACTCAACGAAACATGCAAATCATTAAGTAGGAAGGATTCTGTACTGTGGACTATCGATAACGTAAATTAACATAAAAAAGTTGTATACAATAAATCTACTAAAGAATTTTGATTAAAATTGTCCCAACTTCTAACTGTTTGTAAAGGTAATATCATTCTCTTGAAGTTTACTTGAAAAAGTTAGGGTAGGACCGGATAAAGAGGTAAGATGAAGACATACTAAACCAGATGACAAAAAGTCGTTAATTATTGTAACGCCTTTGGATTACATTCGGCGGAAGTTTTTAGTACCACGTACGTATCACAAACTTATCGATTGAAATTTGTAAGATTTTATTTTTCCCATTTTTATATATCTCAGAAAATGTATGCATTGATCGCCCCGATTATTCATCGCGAAAATCATGATAAAAAAGTTCTTTTTATTACTGAGAAACCGATAAAATTTCTTAAATTACATTCTAAAACTGGTGAGAACGAAAGGCGTCGGTGGCAATTTCTCCGTTCTCAAGTTTCGTAACCAGTTGCCGCAATGACGAAAGTAGAAGCGAAATTTATTCATTACTTTGCATAGTCATTGACTTTATTTCGAATAAACATACAACCAATGACTCATACACGGATGTTGAGTTATATGAATTTCCGTATAAACAATTGAATTAGTAGGTTATTGATTTACACTATCACTCAAAAGTTTTTATCCACTCCATACCATAATCCATTTATCCAATTTCAAAATATAAAATATATCTAAGTAAATATGAAAAAAACTGCCATCGAGAATGAAGCCTGTGAAACGGTCAAAGACCCCGAAATATTTTTCCGATACATAGAAAAGAAGACACCAGGGTATGCCCACATTATAGAAGCATTGTTTCCAAAGTAGAAAAAAAGGTTAGGACACTAGTATAAGGATCAACCTGACGAAGCCCAAAGTGGAATCAGAAAAAGATATAATATACAAAATCATATAGTTTGATTACCAAATTTATATTATTTAATTGAAACTTCATCTAAAAACACTACCTATCGCAGTTTTTATCAAGGTCATATATCCACCATGAAACAATTAATAGGAAATTCACCAAAAGAATTATACTTTGACTTCATAGACGTACAAAATGCTTATGACAATGTAAGACAAATCTGGGGATAGGCTTAAAGACTAATAAATACAATCAAATAAAAAGATGAACTAAAATAGTGTAGGGTACTAGGTCTTTTGTTGTTTATAATAGTTATGGATGATTCAATAAAAGTAACAACTAGAGAAACCAAAAAAATAAGAATGGGATATTTAAGATTAAACCCAGTAGAATTACGGAATACATCTTTACAGCAAACCTCATGATACGTGCGTCTACTGAAAGCAATTTAATAAACAAACAAAAAGCTGCCCAAGCTGTTGCTTTAATCGGAAATGGACTTGGTCAGCGAGCCATTGCTCGATAATTGGATACGCGCAGATATTCGAAGACTGTGCCAGCGTTACGAGGAGACTGGATCCTTTATAGGCAGAAGCCGCTAATGATGTCCACTTTATTGTGTCAACAACATTAAGAAATCGTCACTTTAATGCCGTTCAAGTGCAACGACACCTCCGTGAGGTGTGAGCAGTGACTATTAGTCAGTGGACAGTAAAACGAAAACTGCAGGAAAATAATCTGACCCCTAAAATACCTGTAATTGGTCCAAAACTTATTCCAACTTATCGGAAAGCAAACCCGTGCTTAGTTCAGGATCATCTGAATTGGCCGTTACAACAATGGGGATCTGTTATATTCTTAGATGAGACCATAATATGCTTCCATGGTACCATTATAGAGACCGAAGACCAAGAGAGCGATTCGCATATTGCTGCTTTGAAGAGCGGAGTGCTCTTGGAGGTGGTTCCCGCGTGATCTAGGGTGCAATTTCTATAGGAGCACGAGCCGACCCTGTGTTCATCCGTAGGTGCGACCGTGTTCACGGAAAAGAGGTTTAACAGCTGATAGATATGTCGAGGAGACAGCAATTCATGTGGTACCTTACATCGACTAAATCGGAGACGAATTTACCTTTATGCATGACAATGCAATACCGCACACCAAGTCGGTTTTCGGGTTACAAAGTGGCCAGCATATAGTCCTGACCTAAATCCGATAGAACATTCATAGGATGAACTAAAAAGGAGAATTCGAGCTAGATTTCGCAACCCAAACTTGATCCCAGAGCTTTTAGTTGCTATATAAGAAGAGCTTAACACCCAACAAGAAACAATACCTAATTAGATCTATGCCTAATCGTATGATGGATGTTATTAGGGTAAGGGGAGATCATACCCATCATTAAGTATTGAGTGTTTACTTTACCTAATCCATTAATTTCACTAAGTTAATCGAAAGAATTTTTCATAGATTCATACTCACATTGAAGCATATTAAAATGTTTTTCGAACACTATCTGGTTTGATCTGATGAATGATTTAAAAAAAGTGAATTTAGATCAAAAGTTTACAGTGGGTCCATTTCTATGGATGCAAGTATATAATGGAATAGTAGAGATATAAATAATATCTCTACAAAATATCATTGAAATGAAATGAAACTCATCCCACGTATTTGAAATAAAAAATTTTGAACTGGTTCTTTTAGGGTTCAACAGTTATCACCTGCTTAATGTTCTGCAACTCTGTTTGTTCGAACCATATAAAATAAGTACCTGTGCTCACCTGAACACAACTTACAAGTCTCGATACCTCTCAATTATGTTTTTCGTACCACGCTGAATACTCAAAATTCACCGTCATAGTTTATTTCACTATATATATATATATATAAATTTCGAGAACCTACTTACCATAAATCTTGAGTAGACGTACCTAACGCATTCACTCGCATTGGTGGTACCCTTGGAAGTAAGTACCACGACTACCTTCTTATTAGGAGAATATAGACGGCGCAGAGGTAGATATATTACTTACCTGCTACAGGTATGCTTTGTTAAATCAATAGGTGAGAGAACACTGTTGCCAAGTTGTATAAAAAATAAATGGAATACTGGATAATTTTGTATTCGTAGTAACAACTATATATTTGAAAAAGGAATTTTTACTAAGTAAAGAGGGTTATTGAATTTTGAATTCTTTCACTCATTTGAGCATCTGCACTATGAGTGGCATCAGTAACGTTAATCTGGGCTAAAATGCTGGAACATCGTTCCGACTGATACGAGTTATGTCGAACTTTAACATGAGTTGTTTTCCTTTCTTAACAAAACGATATGGAAACAATAGAAACAAAAAAAATGTTACTTCGGTATTATACAGGGTGAGTGAGAGGAACTTTACATACTTTTACCATATGTAGAGTCCCTCAGGGAGGCTAGTAAAAACTGTCAACTCCTTTTCTTTATTAATTTACGCGATGATTTGTGAAATCATAAATTTAGTTTCTAAATTTTTTTTATTCATGCACTGTCATCCAGCATTCGACTGATACTCACTGAAATTTCAGGACCGGCTTTGGAAAAATCAATTTATTGATTCATATTGAATATTGCATTTTATATAATAGCAATCAAATCTTACAACCATAACGACATATCACAATCTATATGTTAAAAAAATAGATATATAAAAATCTACTGGCAGACTGTCAGTTCTATCCGGCCGATTTCCTTCATTTTTTTGACTTTAAAGTGTTATCAAGCCTTCAAAGTTTTAAGCTTCTGTCTTCTTTCTCTTGTGCATTTTCGATGTTTTTATAGGTTTCTTCTTTCATATCTCGAATTCCAATTGAGGTAAGTTCTTCATTTTGACCTAAAAGTACTCAGTAAATCATTTGAGATATAACATGAGTGAATTGGTTGAGTCTAAGGAGAGGTTAGAGCGGATATTTAACATGAGTTTTTATTTTGGGAAGTATTAGTTGACTAGGTATTTAAAGCCGATTCATAAACTTGACTTTCCGTTTGCAATAGTTATTCGCGGGTGAAGTTTGCCGTTTGCCGTTCGTAACAAATTCTACACCCTATTCATAAACTTGAGATTGTTGCCGTTACAAAAACAATTTACTATTCTTTTTGACTTGTGTACTACTTTCTATCTTTGTCCGGCTTTATCCAGGCGACTGGCAACGTTAGTTGAAAATCACCAACGGCAGACCAATCAACAAACGGCAACTATGAATAGTTTTATGCATTTCAATGTAATTAAGCAAACGTCAACGTCAACTGCAAACGGAAAGTCAAGTTTATGATTTGGCCTCTATACTAAAATCCAAATAAGAAGATTTCAATATTTACATTATTGCTTGTTTACAATTCTGTGCTCTGTAGTAGTTGGGTTCAGATAACCCACATTCATAGAACTGGGGACATATGGAGGTTTGCACTAATCTGATAACTCCTATTCCAGGCTTTCTGAAAATATGATTTGATTGTTGATTCCTAGATGTTATAAATACTACAACTTACAGTATAAGAATTATTTTAAGAGGTATCAAAAACTGTTATTATTCCATATTTTTAAATTATCTCGTACAATACAAAGAGATAGAAAACTCCATTACAAACCAAACCAACTTACAAGTTGGTTACCTTCAGTCTCTGAAGACGATAATTTGGTTATCGAAACGCACGTCAGACAGTGTAATCGTGAGTGTTGGTGTAGTGGTGGTGTGAACAGTGTATTCAGTATAAACCAGTTTCTCAGTAACATTTTTCGATATCGACTTTCATAAATAAATTAATTGATTACATGAAATTTATCATGAAAATGCAAAACACGTTTTTCCGTGTTCACATACATTACAAAATAAATTTTATAGCTTCCTACATATTTACATTGTATGTTAAATGACATTTAAATTTTAAATAGATAAAGTTTTTCTAAAATAAGATTAGAGGTTTCTACGGTTATTAGAGGTCATCAACAAACAGGTAGGTATATCGTGATGGTATTCAGTTAGAATGGTACCAGTGGTACCTATGTGTACCACCCCGTATCAGGAGAACATGTTTGTTAAACAGTTGATCTCTTGAGTACGTTATTTACATTTATATACTCGTAATCGTACTATTAGGGTTACTGCATTGTTTATTAATAACTTGGATTATCGTTTCGAGTTATGTGACATGCATAATCATAGATTTTTGCTTCATGAACGATAATAGTATATTACACACCGAGGTGGACAGAATCAAGACGCGAAGCTTCCTGCAAATCTTTTAATGGTTTCACTAACAGTCCAAATCTCTGTGGAGATCAATGTTTCTATGGTACCAAGAGGCGTTGACTATACTCCTCAGCACTTTATTCTGGAATCTAATTTGTTCTTTTTGGCACATCCCCAAAGTTGTAAGCCATATGTCCAAATTGGCGTTAATATTGATTTATACAATATTACATATGGTCCGAGCAGAGTTACGTCCGGGTAGCCAATACATCTTCCTAAATTTTATATCCAGTTCTTCCCTTTTCTTCTTGATGTGAGCCATCCAAAGTAATAGCCAGATATTTTGCTGTGTTGGAATGTGGTATTCGAGTATTATTTAAGCTAATGGGAATGTGTTGCTTTCTTATATTTGTAAAGTTTACATAGGCAGATTTTGCATCACTCAGTTTTATTCTCCACTGTTTTATCCATTTGTTAATCTTGTAAACAGACGCTTGCAGGTTTCTTTCCTCTTCATTATGGTCATTACCTACTGCCAAAATTGCAGTGTTATCCGCAAAAGTGGCTATAATATCATTCTCTAGGTCAGGAATACCACTAGTGTAAAGTAGGTATAGGACACGTTACTTGTGGTATCCCTGCATTAATGTCTTTTAATTCAGAGTCTTCTTGTTTTATTCTAAACGCTCTATGTGTGATATTTGACTCTAGTAGCTGAAAATATTGTCTAGGCAAAAATTTTCTTAATTTATACTTAAGTCCTTCATGCCACACTCTTATTTTTTCTATTATATTCGTTATTCGGTGAACTTGATCTATTATGAAATGACTTTATCAGGCAAACTGGTGTGTTGAGATACTGTTCTCCTCTTCTATGAAGAGGGAGATTGATCTAAACGATGAGACTTCATTCAGTGATTTTCCTGGTTTAGGAGTCATCAATTTTTCCACGGTATACCAAGAACTGATTGTATAGTTATGAAATTTTGAACTTTGACTTTTCAATAACGTTCATAAATAAGAATGTAAACATAAAAACTCAGCATGAGTTAAGCTATTTTTTATAAATCCAAATCGAAATCACAATATTGACTGTCGCAACCAATATTTACAATGAGTGTCTCGATCCCTGCATCAGTAATATTGTCTTCCACATTTTCTCTTCTTCTTTCTTTTGTAGGCTTCATATTATTCACAGCCTCCAAAAACAACGATTCAACATCGCTTGTTTTAAAGGAATTACATATTTTTTCTTGAAACTTCTCCCTTTATCTGTATCCATAATAGTTCAATCGGGCTTATCTCGCAGTGATATGGTCTAACCACCGTCAATCCACGATTTTCTGCAATTTTATCAATTTAAATTTTTTTTAATTCCTAGAACCCAGTTTTTAATATTTTTTAAGGCTTCCAAAATAAATCGATTTCAAAAAAATGTGTAATGAGGCGACGGGAAGAGCTGATTGAGCTCCACCTAAAAGAACTGTCATCTACTCTGTTTACTTTGAAGGGTAATTTTTTCTGATACTTTCAGTTGACCCGGTATCCAACGAATAAATATAAAAGTACAAATATTATTGAGAATAAATAAGATCATAGTTGTAAATTTGAACTGCCTGATTTTGCCAATTCTGCCTCCAGTTTAACACACAATTCACGCATGTTGAAATTTTCAGGTAGAATTTGCCACACACATTCTTTGTCAATTCCTATGGTACCTATATTTTTACGCCCATCATTCCAAAGAGTGGCTTTAGGCTAAACAGGTTGTGGTGATGGAAGGGTCGCCATGTGTTGTATAAGGGAGAGGATCTCCAATCAGTGGCAACTTAATAAAACCATATCTTCAAATCCCATACTTTTGTTGTAGCAGCAAGTTTCGCTACTTAATAACCAAGCCACGTACTTATTTTTTATCTAAATTATTATGAAAGATTTGTTTTTAACATATACCAACATTAACATTTACAATGTCTGACGCGCGTTTCGATAACCAAGTTATCGTCTTCAGGTATCGAAAGTGAACTAAATGCACTATTTCCTAACAATTGTGTATTATTAAATTCATAAAATTATTCAAAAACTGTTCTATTTTTGAATCCTTTTGTAGGAGCAAGATTAAATGTTAACTGTTTTCATTAATATTTGGGAAAAAATAGTCACCCAAAAATTTTCAAGGCCATGAAAATTAATCAAAATACCTACTATCTTTCTGTGAAAAAAAATTCCATATCTTCAAATATTAAATAGATAATTGATGTCAAAATAACAGTTTATCGTTTTTTGACACAACTTCGAACCATGTACATTCTATATTTTATTGTATATTCCATATTATCCACTAAAAAATTATTTAATCTTAAAAAAAAAACAAAGAACCAAATACAAAAGAATTCCTATCGTACCCATAATCCCCATAAACACATCGAAGTCAACGTGGTGGTTATCTTACATCACCAGCTAGCCGAAGACATACCACAAAGCGAACCATGGTAAATGTACACGTGCTACATACCGTTGATGATGGTACTTAATGGTACCATAATGTACCATCGAGTAACAGGAGAATAGAAGCGCGTGTTTATAGTAACAAAAAGGCCAAATATTGTCGACAAATATTATTTAATTATGTCGACACGGAAGAATTACTACACCTGAGAGAGGTTGTTTACCTGTTTTGTAAAAGTGAGCGAATTCGAAATAAGTAACAGAATCGCCCAAATAAAACATGATTTTGAAGGTTTGTAAGTAAAATTGATGAGTATTAAACATTTTTTTTATTATTATATATGCAAATCAAAAATACAATAATGGTAAAAGCTAATAGGAACTTGTACTTTTATATTATAATGTTGGTACTATCTCTACTCGATTTGAAAATGAATAATATCATTATTTCTATGACCCAGCAGATAAGCACTAATAATAAATCATAGATAAATGACAGAAATTTAAAAAAAAAATGAAATCCTATCAAAAAGTATTTGTCTCCGTGAGATTTATTTAGGTCGACGATAAACAAGTTTGTAATAGTGGCAACACTGATGCGAATATGTCAGATCTGACATCGCCATCATGAAGTTTGACATTTTTAATGTTGTACGTACTCAGAACGTGTTGTCATACGAGTTTGAAACTTGAATTAAACAAACGTCAGTGTGCCGATCAACTCGCTTCGACTTTTGATGATGAAGCACCATCTCGAGCCATAGTGTTTTGTTGGTTTTCCGAATTCAAACGAGGTCGCATTCCGCTACAGGATGAATGTTGTGAAAGTCGTCCAAAAGCAGCTGTTGTGCGAGAAAACATCGATGCTAAGCGTAAACTTATATTCCAAGATCATATTGCGACATACCGTGAGATTAAGGCATACTTTGGCATTAGATCCACTCGCATACATTCATTATTACATTAGCATTTGACTGGCAAAAGATTTGTTCACGTTGGATACCGCATAACTTGACAATCACTCAAAAAAAGCTCTTGTCGATTGGTGCAAAGAAATGCTGAAAAAAGTCAATCGCGTTGCTTCAAAAGACTTGTATGAAATTGTGACAAGCGAAGAATTATGGATCTATGCATTTGAATCCGACATCGACTGTGTGGGTGCTACAGTAACGTAGAACGGTCAATTCTGAATGGTACACCAGTAGTTGGTGTTGGGAAGAAGCACGGAAACCAATCGCAGAAGCCGAATCATTCTTCAACACGACAATGCGATCAATTCAAACAAAAACGTTTTTGAACAGTAAAAACATCGAATTGATGTGTCTTTGTTTGGCGCCCAATGATTTCTTCTTATTCCCGCAGATCAAAAATAAATTGCAAGGTCAACGTTTTCCTACACCTGTTGAAGCATTCAGATTACATATTTTGCAGGTACCTTATTCGGAATTGAAAAAATGCTTCTACAATTGGTTCAAACGCAAGCAAACGTGTATTGATCACATTGAAGAATATTTTGAAAAGCAATAAAGCCATATCCAGTTGTAAATATTCGTTTTTACTGCAAGCTCCTAGATAAAGTATGAATGAATGAAAAATAAACGACTTATTACTATTTTTGTAACAAGCTAATCACAATTTTTTTGTATAGTTTGAACCCTCATATTGCGAGCGAAGACTATAATCGAGATATGGGTCTACCGTAGACCGTAGGATATTGAAAAAGGACATAGAGATCCTTCATGAAGGACAAAGAAGAAAACTTTCTTAACCACATCATGAGAGGTCTAAAATATTAGATCAAACATCTCATAATTCAAGAGAAAATTGTAGGAAAAGATTTATTAGAAGGTAAAGAGTATCTTTGCTTAGAAACCTGCGAAAATGGTTCAACGTCACATCTTCTGACTTACTTAAGGCTGTTGCTTCTAAAGTCAAAATAGCTATAATCGTAGCCAAACTCCAAAATAGTACATGAAGAAGAAGATTGAAGATTTCGAAAGTAAAAATATATAGAAACACTATTGGAACCGAATTTAGCAGCAGTCAAGTGCCATTGCATCATTATAAATTTTTTCAATAATCACTCTATCACTGATAACAAGCCGCCATGAATGAATGCTGCATTTTTGTGGTTTAATTCACTTGTAATAAATTGCTTTACCCTTAACTAAACTCAAATCCAAAAAAAAACATAAAAAAACATTTCAGATCTCTAGGTAACTCACAAAAGGATACACCCGACACGATAACTCGTGGGCAAACGCAGAGTTTCACATCTTTAAAGAAAGCGAAGGACTATTTAGATTAGAGCTGATCCTCACGAAGAGGGCAAGAAAGGTTCTAGCTGATGCAGCGAAATTAACCGAAAAGACAAGGGTGTACAGCTGTCAGCTAAAGAGAAGACCTCCTGTAATTCCCCATAGAATTGGGAGATACGAACTCTTTTCTTTTCAACTACTGGTTTTCTCGTATCTTTAGTATTGTGATTACTTTTTGAATTTGTTTTGTGACGTTCGTTTAAATATTGAAAATACTGAATACATGTTTATAGAATTTCGAACCAAACCGTTTGAGTGCAATACCTATCGAAAAAATAAAAGTCTGTTTCAAAAAAATATGTAAAGAGTAGGTAATTATCTATATTATAAAAATAATTAACAAAAACTGTGATATTTTTGATGATTTTCAACTTCAATTATTTATATATGAAACTTTATCAATTGTATTAGTTATTTCAAATAATTCTCATGTATATAAAAAATAAATGTCGTACTTCGTTTCTAAATATACTAATACTTTATTTGTACGATT
This sequence comes from Diorhabda sublineata, assembly GCF_026230105.1. Classification (NCBI taxonomy): domain Eukaryota; kingdom Metazoa; phylum Arthropoda; class Insecta; order Coleoptera; family Chrysomelidae; genus Diorhabda; species Diorhabda sublineata. The sequence continues at coordinate 33,464,433 of NC_079478.1, read as the reverse complement.
TCTTTTTAAGTGTTTTCAATTTCTTTTAATCAAAAATCATATTTTCGACTAGGAAAAGTTTATTTAAAAATTAAAAACGAACGTGTATACTTTCTATTAATGTATATATCTGACAATCCAAACGAGTACCAGCCAGTACGTATATATTTTTCAACAATAGCACACACGCTTGTAAACGAGCGGTACCCTACGGTATCATAACCTAATGGTATCGTACGGTACCATCGAATACCAGGCAGACATGTAAAGCGGTAGGTGTATGTGTTTGCAGAGTGGGTACCTCGGCGGTCTACGATCTAGCTTAGGCGGGTGGACGCAGAAAGTGAAGTCTTGGTACTGGGGCACACCTCTTGTAAGTTTTAGTACCTCGAAAGCACTTGTAATAAGTAGCATGCGCCAAAACACTCTTTTAAATTGGACTTGACACACCAACACTTACAATTATCTTGAGTTTGGTTATATTTATAAATTTCTAAATCGTAGTTGATGATACTAAAAAATTATTTTATACTTGAATGAATTTGTAAAATCGGTTGGGGAAAATGCTAAAAAATAACGGAATAGACGAATGCTAATTGTGTTACTACAAATATAAAAGTATGAACTATTGATATGTTTTCAGGTAACGAAATTCAAATTTTCCAGTTTTTATCTTTCTTTGATTGAAAAGCTTCGAACGTCGCAGTTTTTTGTACAACTCTGGATCATATGCTTTGAACTACACTTGAAAAAATGTGAAAATCTTCAAAAAAAACAAAAAAAATCACAAAGTATATCCACCAAACTGGAAGAAAACGTTTATTTTAAACTTTCTTTTCTTCTTCTTCGATCCAAGTTTGATCGTCAGTATTTTTTTCATCCTGAATTATCGCAATCACAAACCAATCACCACAACCCCAGCCCTGCACAGAAGCAACTCCTATATGAGGGCCAATTCCAATGAAGTTTCCTCTCTAGAAAAAAATTCCTCATCCCACCCAAAACAAACTCAACGAATTTTTAACCTCAACTATCAGTTAGCCATCAAACGTCAATCTCTGTGGACAAGAATTCTACCTGAAAATATGTTCATTTTCAGTCAGTCAAGTGATGAAGTTGTAATCATCTCACTGCGATGTCCAAGTCCAAAGTCAGCGAGAAGTGACCAGTGCGCTGAACATGAATCAGTCTGCTGTTTCCAGAGTTGACCGCCATTACAAAGAAACTGGTAACTTTCATTGAAGATGCCATTCCTTAAGGAATATCCGAGGGAGATGACCGATTCATTATCAGCTCATCTTTGCCGAATAACACGTTAATTGCACTTACGAACAATGGGGCTCCGTTCTCTTTGTTGAGTATTTCTGGGACCATCATTCATAGTTTCTTTCATTCATTCATTCTTCCAAATGTATGCTAAATCTAATATAAATTTCTATACTTACACAAAGATAAACTGAAGACTGTTTATAAAAACAACCTATAACTGAGATGTATGACACACAAAATATATTATCAGAGTTGATAAGCGTTTAATAGCTTTAAGTTCAGCTTTAAAGAAACGTAGAAGAAACGTAAGAATCACATTTTCAAGCGACGATTATTAACCCTGAAATGCGCTGTAGGCAATTTGTTTCGAAACGTCTCTTCCAATAAATCATAATAATAAATTTCTAGACGTTCTTGATCTGTTAAGAGTGGGCCGAAGTCTCAGTACGGAGAAACTGAATATGTATGTATGATTATGTGTTTTATTACCAGTTTCCACTTCTTATTCATAAGACTTGCACAATTGATGCGTGTGAAGATGCTAAAGAACAACTTACACCGAGAAACATAACCAATTAGAGCTCATATTTCTCTATAATTCATATTATTACTACGGTTGTCAAACAGAAAAATGATACCAATGATTAACATCGATCTAGTAAGCGCGTGTCCACGTATCAGAAATTTGTATCATTTCTATATTTTTATCACATATGAGAGGTCTATTCCCAACAACTACTGTCCGATGGCTTTAGTCCCAGCCATTGATAATGTCATGGAGAAAGTCATTAAACAGCAAACCTTGAGTCTAACATCATCAGCGACCATTGATACGGCTTTCGTGAACATCGATCAACCCGGGATCTCCTTACGTATGGACTGAAGCTATTAAGAAATATGGAGAATCCAGAGCAATTGCACTGGCTATATCCAAGGCTTTTAACAGGGTTTGGTATGATTACCTTCTAAATAAATTAAGATAGTAAGGTTTGTCATCCTCACTTATCGACTGGCTTAGTAGTATCCTCAAAGACCGATCCATTCGATGGACACACCTCAGAAAGGTTTGAGGTCAACACCCAAATCCGTATGCGACAACAGATCATTACCATCAATACCGATCTTGGAAACATTCTGGAGAAAGGTGCAAATAAGTCTGGCACTGGACGCAATATGTCCTGGCAAAGTCATGTGGCTGATTTAGCCAAGGCAGCTTCACAAAAACTTGGAGACCAAAAGCTATATACTCCACAACAGATTCTAATCCCGTACAAGACCCAGATTCTTCCATCTTTAGAATATTGCTCGCACATTTGGAGTTCGGCTCCCAAATATACCCTGAAGATGCTCCACTGAATACAGAAGAGAGCAGTCCGATTTACAGGCGATCCAGAGTTGAACAGAAGTTAGGACAGCTTGGAGCATAGAAAAAAGGTCCCCGACCTGATTCTGTTTACCGATAATACCGCAGAAAATGCTCATCCGAGCTGTCCAAAATAGTCCCAACTAGAGCAGTTTTTGCAAGACCTACTCGATAGGCAAGCGAGCATCGAGTTCACCTAGAGACTCCCAGAACGTCCATTTATTGGGACTTCTTTATTTAAAGGAGTGCAAGCCTGTGGAATCAGCTGCCAAGCTCCGAACACTACAGAAATTCAATATCTACATGCGTCTCCACATAGCAGGCACCACTTGAATTACTTGAGTGTAAAAGGGTTTGCCCTCTTTTGGTTGTAGTAGGGGCGTTCAGAGACATTTTTGTACATCTGCAGTAACAAATTTTAACTTTTTATCTGTCTGTATCTGTCTTTTTATCTGTTCTTTTTAACGCATATTTTTTACCAGCTTGGTCAAGGTGTTCTTGATAACTTCTGTAAATATTTTCTCAATTTATATCATATATGTACTCAAAAGAGTAATTGAAAGTTGTCGAGTATAGTCAATTTTTGGCAAAATTTTCTTCAGGTACATTAGTTCATACATTCCATTTATATCAAATTCATCTTGTGTAGTGAGATGTTACTGCAGTAAACTTAATATTATCTTGACCTGCTTGCTTTACGAATTCAGAAATTTTGTTGCCTGAGGTGTGCTTGATGCTAAGATGAAAGAATAAAACTTTTGGTAAATATGTACTTTAGTACTCCACTACCCAAAAAAATAGTGTCTGGTGAAAGGCCTTTTAACAGTTAGCTTTCCAGTTGCTGGAATTGTTTGCATTATTGCAACAGATAGAACAGATAGGAAAATTGTATGGAATAGTATGAGGAAACCCTAGGAAAATAACAGGGATCTATAGATCAGTGCTACACGCAGGCCTTTTAGTGATTCCCTTCCACTCTTTCCTATGTTTTGCTTTCGTTTTCCAGTCTAACTCCGAAGCTTATTGCCGGAGCTGTGAGCATGTTTTGTTTTACGATGCTTAGAGCGCTAACCTGGCCCATTACCTTCCTCGTTTATCCGGGCTTGGGACCAGCAACACAAACACTGGGTTACTCCATCCACTCAGAAGTCATGCAGGCGGTCACACAGCAGAGACAAGACTCGATACAATTAAGACAAAAAGATTACTAGAGGCAAGTAATCAGGAAATTAGCAGGGAAAATACTTTTAACGGAGAAAGAAGTGAAAACATAAGAAATACGTATGTAGAAAATCTAAGTGACTGGGTATTAAAACGAAAACAAGAATGGAATAGTCACATTAGCAGAATGACAAGCTGAAGACTAGTGCATATCCCAGGCAGAAGAAGTATTGGTCGAACGAGAAAGAGATGGTGTGACAATCTGGATCCAGGTGGCTGAAACTGAAGAAGAAACAGAAGAAACCTACCATACAAGAAGGAATAAGAATAAGAAGTTTTCCAGTCCTGAATTTTTCTCTCTGTCTGAGGTCTTCCATCATCTCTACGTACCATCTTTTCCTGGGTCTTCCTTTTTGCTTGTTCCGAACTATTCATTTGGATCTGATTATTTTGCTTAGTTTCGCTTCTCCAAATTCTGTATCAGAAAAATCGATAGCAAAAAGAAGAGGTTTGTGAAGTTTTTGAAGCAATTTCCATTAGTTTTTTTAGGCCAATTTGCAATATTTTGGTGGAAAGCAAAACACACGTGTACTTCTACACAAACAATATCAACACAAAGCGCATTCTACATTCGATGTGGAAATTCTAGTATCGTTTAATAAAAGAAGAAAACTTGACATCTATTTTGAAAAGAATGGATTTAATGAAGTGAAGCTCTCAGGTGAAGATGTAAAAACAGCAGTAACTTCTGTGGAAAGGTTTTAAGTATGGAATTTGAGCCGCTTGTTAGCATGATATGTCTTACTCTAATCCAGAATCTTTTCAATTATAACTAGCAACATATTATTTATTTCTTCGTCAATTGTTGATAAAACTAACAATTTTTTATCAGTGTGAATGTCACACTCACTAGAATCCAAGCACTAAAACTGTTGTAGTATCTTCGGAATGAATATAAAGTAGCAGTTTAAAACCATACTATGAATAATTGTTTCTATACAATGATGAATGAAATTCTCAATAGAAGTAATAGTAGCAATATATTCAGATGATAATTATCGTGATTTAAGTAACCAAACGGCTTATTGCAGCTTCTTCTCCCATTAAGAAATATACTGCGACGGATAACATCGATAAATTATATGTTAAGAATAAAAAATCTCCTAACGAATATATTTATTTTCACATATTACCTCATTCATTATAGACGGCAAGGTAACGAGTTCTGACTATATTTTCTATTTCCAGTTAATTGCACATTTCTTAAAATATATATTTCCACTAACAGTCATTTGATTCCCGGATACCGTATACAATATTTACTCAGATAAACATCATTTGAGAGAATTTCTAGATGATTGTACAATTTCCGTTTGTTCTTAACAAAGTGGAAGAAAACAACGAATCTTGTGATGGGTTTCTTGTGCTTCTCAGTATAAAATGGCGTCTCAACTAGCTGCCATATTGTTTAGACATACCCAATAAAAATTACTAGTGGTGGTGGTGTTTTATTTCAAATTTTTTGGGTCAAAAATATTCATTCCAATGAGAAAAACTCGAAAAATTCTTTCTTCTTTCCACCACGACAATATGAACGACGTTTCAAGTCACGTGACGCGCGTTTCAGTAACCAAATTATCATCTCCATAGTCCAAAGGTGAGGTTACTAATTACTGAAGCGCGCATCATACAGTTTACATAATTTAATACAACTATTCATCAGTAAATACAGGCATATCTAAATCTAAATCTAAATTTCCATACATTTGCTATTATCCTTGGCTGATATGGCCTTCACTTAGGAATTAATTTTGATGACTTGAATGGACTCATTCTACGGAACAGATTTTTTGATCTAGAAATTAAGAAAAAGTCACAGGGAGCCCTATTTGGCGAATATGGTGGCTGAGCGATGACTTTCGTATCCTATTTAGCTACAGAATCATTCTGTGATGTAACCATGCATTCTCTTGGTGAAAATCCTTAAGTTGTCCACCAATCCGACTCTGTACAACTAATTGCTTCACGTAGATGCTTCAAAATATCTAAGTAATACTCCTTACTGAGCACCTGACTCTCTGAAACGAATTCGTCATGAGTCAACGATTTTGTCGTTGTATTTTCAGTTGGGGCTCATTTTAAAGATTGCTGAGCAATTTCGACATATTTTCCACTTCTACTCGACGTTGTTTTTTGCAAAAGATGCAGCTTTTTAGTGTCAATCTAGTATCTACACGATAATAATCGATCAATAAGAAATGTTGAGAGCCTCTGTTATCTCTAGGATACCAACACAATTTTTTATGATATAGTCATTATTATATAATAATAAATGGGTCATTCGCATGAGATAATTTTGCGACGATTTCACAGAATGCTTCGTGCCATTGGTGATTCGAAAATTAAATAATGCCGAATATGCTGTTATTTAACACGGACACTTCACACCAAAATTGATAAATTCAATTCAATTATTTAGGAGTTGCCTTGAAATGTCTTGAGCACAATTTCGAAGTTCACAATGTACTGACAAATGACAATCAGATGTAGACAAGCGCGGAAACAATATTAGTTTCTGATCCCCAAAGTATAGACTTTCTTCTAATCGTTCCTCCAAAGGGACTCTTTAATTCAGTTGGTAATCATCGGGGGGACAAGTCTAGGATATAAGGGGGGCGTCAGACAGTATTCCATGCAAATTTGTACGTCCGTCTCTAAATTATCTTCACCATTTGCGCTAAAAAAGCACTTATCCTTTGGATTTTTTGTTTTCAATAAACGAATTTAATAATTATCGCACTCCATACTATTTATTATTAAATTATACAGCGTCGTCAATAAACAAGAAGAGAATGATTGATAGAAAGTCAAGCAATTTCTTCTTCATAAAATTAGAGGTTACTAACAAGACGTGTTTGAATTGTGGTGCAGAAATTTGCACACATGAAAATTTATATTAGTTTTGTATATAAGAAAATTTGCAGCAAAACAGAAAATCATTTCGACAATCAGTATTTTCCTCCTCAATTATGTAGTTATAAAAATATGAATCAAAAAACAATGGAAAATTTGAGTTTCTACTTTATTCTTCGTAGAAATATCAGTAGTTTTAATTTGAAAATATTAATGTCAACATTTACACTATTTTCAGGATAATGTTGACCACGTAAGTACAATATTATACACTACAAAATTCATTAAACAAAAACGCTTTGCTTTTAGAAAGAATTTCTACTGAATCACTACAAATCTATACTTTTCCAAATTGGCAATTTTCGCATTTTATCTATTTCTATGTTGTAGATTTGTGAATTGTTTTTATTTTTTCACATAACTTTTCACACAAAATAACACAAATTATGAAAAAACTAAATGTAATTAGAAAATCGAGGTACCACTGGTATCAAGATAAGTACTTTCCTCGTCCACACTAAGCATGGGGCATGTTGTTTTCTTAGAATATTAGTGCACTGTTTGGTGACAACTTTGAATCATCAATTATCCATTTTAAAAAATTAGAAATTTGAATTGTACAAAACATTTTTCACCTACTGCATATTTTAATTTTATTTACGACCCAGAATTGCAGACGTACTCCAAATAACACCACAGCGTTGACACCTTGTACAGTGACGAATTTAGAAGAGGACAAAAGTTTAGAAGGTTTCTTTCGTTAACAGTAAAATTCGATTTTAGACAATTCTCGTTTCAGTTCATATTCAAGCCTACGACTACTTAGGACTCTCAATTTTGTCAAAAAAAACTTAGTTGGACGAGTTTGAAAAAACAGACATTTTTTAGACGACGCATAAGATCCAAAACTTTTTCAATTACACTAAAGAAAGAAAATAAATAATAGAGAATTATAAACATTTTATTTATTGAACAATATAATGTACTTAATGATATTTGCAATGTCAATATTAATTTATTTATTATTTACAAAAGGTAATGTTGATTGTACCTCCTGGACAATTATTAATATTTATTGGATTGGATGCAGATGGAATATTTATATCTCTATTAAATGTTGATGGAATCTCTGTAAATGTGTTTGTAATTTCGATACAATTTGTAGATGTGTTTGTGTCTTCGATAGAATTTGTCGATTGATTCGTGGAAGAAAGTATTCTGTTAGCAATTTCAATCTTGTCATCTATATCTATATCATCACCATTGAGTCATCTATACAAGCTTCCGCTACGGTGGAAGAAGCCTTGTCAACATCAGAAGGTCTGCGCCAGTATCAGCTAACAGGGGCGCTGAGCTGCATCTAAAACAGTGGCCTGTATAATCTTCTGGATTTTGTAAATGTAGATATTTAGCAATATCATATGGTATCTAACTGAAAGTATGAATTGAAACTGTCAACTGTCAGCATTGAAGTGGCTACAGTCACATTTAAGGAAGTTAAAGCCTACTCCAGAGCGTCCCGAAAGTGTTTTGCAGTACGGAACTGCTCTTATGTAAAGTGGGGTGGGTACATTACCATTGGTAATTGGGTGGTGGGTACATTACCATTGCAATGTACCCACCCCTTGAATCACGTGATGGGCAACACGATTTGCCGTTCTCCTGAATGTGTCCTCCGTGTACGGTACACTCTTTGCATGCCTGTTTGAGGCGTGCTTGTTTATAATCATCCATATTTGTTAAATGATAAAAGAAACTAATCTGAGCTTCTCTGTTGCCCCAGGACTTCAAGATTTCTAGATCCGGCCCTAATCTTGTTTGTCGGGAAAATAAGTTTCACAACAACAAAATTACAATCAATACTTCGTGAAACTTATTCTGACTAATAGTCTATGGAAAGGTTACAATGGACTTTGCGTTTTTCTGAGGACGCAATTTTATTGTACCGATGGGTAGGGGGATGTGAAGGAATGTTTGTGGGGTTCCACCCCTTGCACCTTAGCTGCTATCTTAAAAAAAGGGGTGAAAGACTATTTTTGACTATATCTAGCGAACTATAGTCCCTACAAATAATTCGCAAAAACATAAATTGTAAAAAATTTCTTTGCCTACAAATTTCTTTATGACAATTTTTCCCATTAACCGCGAATTTAAAAAGTTATGAGCAAAAAAGTGGAAAAATTTTGTCAACAATTCCTTTTTTCGCTAAATAACTTTTTATTTTTTGATTTTTCAATAAAATTACTTCAGAATCTTTTAGATCGTTCCTTGAGGATTAATTTTATTTGTGGATGTTTTGAATTCCATTCATTTTTATGGCTCATACTGAACATTTATATATAATTTCTTATTTTTAATCGACTCTTTTCCTCCGCCACCTATGAGATAGAGTCCGTAGGCGCGTTTTTTTACGTGTTATCCCCAGTAGGCCTAATCCACAGATAAGTTGTAAGTGAGAGAGATTTGAATAATTATTAAATTTACCAGGCATTTTGTACTACTTAGTGTATTTCAGTTCTTTTTGATGGTCCAGGTTGTGTTTCAGGATCAGTATCTGTGTCAAAAGTAAAGGTTTGGGGAATGACGGGAGTTAAAATTGGAGTCATAGTTGGAAGTTCATCTTCTAATTTGTTTTCTTCTATTAACTTTGATATTTTCATGGTGTTGCTGCAAGTTTTGCCAGAACAATGAAGACATACTGCAGAAAATTTGAGGCTTGCTTTATGAGCCACAAAAATGAGTGGAATTCAAAAAATCCACATATAAAATGAATCCTCAAAGAACAATCTAAGAGATTGTTCTGAGGTAATTTTATTGTATAATCAAAAAATAAAAAGTTATTGGGCGAAAAAAGAAATTGTTGACAAAATTTTTGCCCTTTTTTGCTCATAACTAACTCGCGGTTAATGGCAAAAAGTCTTTTGTAGGGACAATAGTCCGCGAAATATCATAAAAAATAGCTTTTCACCCCTTTATTTAAGAGGGCGGCCGAAAGAACTGCAAACTTGGGGTTAAGCTTTCCTTGGCCCCCCCACACATCGCTAAAATAAAATTGCGTCCTCAGAAAAACGCAGTGTGATAGGGTACTAAAAATTGTAACATTTTAATTAGTCCGGTCAAATTAGACCAAAAATAAGAGTGAAGCTACATAAATTTCAATCAAGCTGAAAATCAGTAAAATTGTTTAAAATACAATTTGGATGCTCCCCATATTTCCGTGTATGGAAAAAAATTTATTCGAGGTTAAAGGTCAAAAAGTTTTCGCGAATATCAGCAAAACAATAAGTTTGTAGATCATAAAATTATTTACAAAAACGTATTTTTCCTACGGGCCATTGTTTCTGAGATATAACGATTCAAAAAGTTGTAAATGTTTCGTCGAACCCCAATTTTTTATAAATCCTCAAAGTCTCGGTTAATTTCCGTAATTTGTAAGAAAACTTTACTGTTGAAAATATATATATTGGTGAAACCATTAAAAACATTCACAACTTTTTGACTCATTATATCTCAGAAACAGTGGCTTGTAGGAAAAGAGTATTAATACGTTTTTTTAGATAATTTTATGATCTACAATTTTTGTCTGAGGTATTTTCATGATAAAACTCACCGTTTCGCTGAAAATTGACCTTTGACCTTGAAAAAATTTTCTTACACGGATATAATAGGGAATATTCAAATTTTATTTTCAATTATGCGACAAGAAAATATCAAAAATTGTTAAGAAAATGAGGTCCATACTTTGTAATTATCTCGAAGCCGAAACTAGAACCATCATTTTCTGTCAAGCAGAACATCCCATAACTTTAATTTTGTTAACTATACTAAAAATAATGATAAATTCTGAAAAAAACATTTAATCTAAACATACTCGTTAATCCTTAAGAGGAATATCTATAACTATAAGAAACTATGAACCTCGATAACATCTGTAATTTTCTTTATAAAATTTGCTGATATCTAAAATTAGTACACCCTGTATATTCCACAACAATATCTTTCTATTCAAATTAAGTCTATGAGCAGGAAAATTTATTATAAGTTTCAAATAGAAATTGTGTTAGTACCGCAATTGTTTAATGTTGATCAATGCCTCTTGTATCTCCTGTAGCCAAGCGGCTAATGTGGCTACCAGGCCACCAGAGTATACTAGGGAATGAAGAAGCGAAAAGCCTTATAGCATATTTTGAACAAGAGCCCTACTTTGGTACCACGAGATGTCACATCCTCAACGAATTGAACGACTGGCTAGAGGATCAGATGGAATCTTACTGGGGAAACACTCCAGGTTTAACACAATCCAAAAGATTTATAAACATTTCAGCAAAAAACAATATTAAACTGGCTGTCTTCTGACAGTTCACTGCACCTTAAGATGATAGATATGGCAGAGGAGGGACAACTACAGACTCTGCGAGATTCTCCTCTGTAAATTTTCTGCCCATTACATCGAAAAGCTTATTAAGAAAGACGAAACTACAGAAAAATATCCCAAAATGGGAGAAACCTAAATATTTGTTAGGCAAAATATTCATAGTCACACTGGAAATATCTTATTAGGCAAAGGAACGACTGGAATGCCTAAACGACTTCACAAACAGTTTAATCTGAGCTGGCTCGCAAAAAAATGGAAGTGATATTTTCAGACGATAAAACGTGAGTACAGAAACCAAAACACAGTCGAAACAATGAACTTTAACCGACAAACATGTTCACAACGATACAATAAGAAGATTGATACTTAAGTTTTGAGATAGACAAATAAAAACAAATATTTATGATTGGATAAGCTTTATTATTTTTCAAAATATTCTCTATTAAGAACAATACCTTTCTGCATGCGTTTAAACCAATTGTCGAAAAATTTTTTCCATTCCGATTGAAGTACCTCCAAAACATGTAATTTAAACACATCAACTGCTTCTTCAGGTGTAGAAAAACATTGATCTTGCAATTTATTTTTGATCTGCGGGAATAAGAAGGAATCATTGAGTGACAAAATAGAACTGTACTATTAATTCGATGTTCGACAACATTTTTGCTTAAACTGATGTGTTAGTACTCGCACTGTCGTAGTGGAGAATGATTCGTCTTTCGCAATTGGTTTCCCTGATTTTCCCAACACTTCTGGCAAACATTTACTGATGTACCATTCAGAATGAAACGGTGGTGAAATCTGGCTCGTCTTGAAGGACCCACACAGTCGATTGTTGTTTAATTTTGGATTCATATGCATATCTCCATGATTTACAACACCGCAATTGAACTTTGTCAGTATTTCTTTGCACCAATCGACAACAGTTTTTTTTGAGCGATTGTCAAATTCTGCGGTATCCATCGCACAAAAATGTTTGCGATTTAATTCAATTTTTTGACAAAGATGAATGTTTCAAGTATCTGTGAACAACTCAAATAGCACTCGTATGACAACACGTTCGGAGTACGTTCACCATTAAAAATGTCAAGCTTTATGGTGAAAATGTTAGATGTTGCCATATCTCAAATCTTAATTAGCAATCCTCGTAACAGTTTTTGCGTGTAGTCAGTGTGTAGATATAAGAAGGATTCTAATTGCGAAAAACAAGTAAACAGACAAAGTTTTACAGATGACAATTATGAAGAAGAAACTGTTCAGAAATAATATAATATAGAAGAATTCAAAGAACATTTTAGGATTAATAATAACTGACATTGCTAGTCGATTTAAACAAAGCGATATATTAAATTATCATAGCAGAAGAAATGATAAAATCACTTCGAGAAGTCACGTTTATATTGTTCAGTCATGATGCAGCTTCTTTTCAAGATGTGACTGACCGATTTAATATAACAATCAGCAATTTATTTCATATACCTAGTTCAAAGAATTTGCAAATTATTAATAAAAAAATTAAATTGAAAGATACCTTAGAGGAATTTTCTATAAATGCCCTTTACGAGATGCACATCAGAATTGATAAACCTGCAGAAGACTGATTCATTATTATCGATTCAAATACATTTAATCTAAAGAATAAACTATAGTCTATTCTTATGAATGAGAGAGTAATAAAATGATGAAACATTCGTTATCTAATAAATCACCTTCAACAAAACAGTTTGAACTGTGTACCATTATTAGCCTACGTCCCTCATAGATTCATATTTCATTTACATGAAGTATATTTCTTCTTTGTTTCCTCCTTTCTTTTATAGTAGTATAGATATTTTTTTTTCCGTACTACAATATCGTCTTTTTATATTAGAATAAACTTTCTGGAATAATTATTTAAACGAAGACATATGTCTTCTAGAAGTTTCCATAGTGTATCCCTACTTATTTCAAGTTAATCCTTGTTATATCGTGGCAAAAACTATGTATGAGGATGGTCCCACGAGCACCTGGCATGACCTAAGATGGCGGTAGTTGCTTGAAAAATATCACTGTATTAGAAAGTAGACAATCTATACCAGCGATGGGGAAACTTTTTTCTTCGCGTGCCAAGTTTTGCTAAGGAAATGTATGGCCGCCCAAGTAGCACTACATTATTTAGTAAAATAGAAATATTGTTTTGATTTTTCTGAAACAATAATTTATTGTGCAATATTAAAAAATAAGATTTTCAATTGCAATTAATTGAACTCAAGTTAGCCGCGAAGTAAAAAGTTGAGGAGAGCTGGTCTTTGTGGGAACATGCGACATGTGGAACTGTTTTTGTTTCCTCATGACTTCATTACAAGCCGGCTGCATTTGTGATGATGAATTGCTAACAATGAAAAAAGGAGGTCATCCGAAAGCCTCTTACGAAGACAATTTTTGCTTAGTTTCATTATTGAAAACGTTTGTTCGCACAAATAGCTTGTACCAAACGTAGCCATTATTTTCTGGGCATGGGCAACTATTTTTGGGTATTGTGTCCTAGATAAAGACTTATAAAATTCCTTATAGTTGCTTCAAATGGGTAGCGCGTTCGACGATAGACGCACCTACTCGAGCTTCATTTTCGGTTTTCGCTCATATCCCCATCCGCGCTCGCACATGTAGAGAATGTAATTTCTGATAATAAGAAAGCTGTACTTGATTTTTGTTTGATGGCCACGGGCCGGATTTCAACGCTATGCGGGCCGAAGTTTCCCCATCCCTGATCTATACAGTTTATGTTACTAGTTTGAAAACGCAATGTTGTTTGGTATTTGTTTGGCAGCCATCAGTAGTGAACGTCTTCAATGATTTGTAAACATGGAAAAAATTGGTCATCATTATGTGATACAATACTTTCATTTGGAAGGTTTTAGCTCAACCAATATAAAAGCTGAACTATATTTTACTCTGGGTGAGTCCACTCCTTCATTACCAAAAGTAAAATATTGGGTAGCACAGTTTAAACAAGGCCGTACGACCTGCGAAGACCAGCATCGCAGAGGTCGATCAAATGAGGTGACGACTCCAGAAATGTTGAGGAAATTCAACTAAGCGGTTCTGGATGATAGTTAATTGAAAGTGCGCGAGCTAACAGACAGGTATTCCAAAAAATATGGTACATCGCAGATTAACTGAAAAATTGAACATGAGAAATCTGTGCATAAGATGCGTTTGCTCACAATGGAACAAAAAAAGTGTCGTGAAGATGTTTACAGTGAGTGTTTGGCAATGACTCACAAAAATAAAGCTGTTTCATAATTATGAATGAAACGTGGGTTCATCACTTCAAACTCGAAACAAAAGAACAATCAAAATAATGGACTGAAAGGGGAGAACCGGCTCCAAAGAAGACAAAGACCGTTTCATCTGCAGGTAAGGTCATGGCGTTGGTTTTTTGTGATGGATGCGGGATAACTTCCATTGATTATCTTACAAAAGGAAAAACTATCAAGGGCGAGTATGCGAACTTATTTCAACATTTGAGCGAAGAAATCTAGGAAAATACCAGCTCACATATCCGTCATGCACACTTTTCGACAGATTTAGTTCCATCGGATTATTTTCTGTTCGTAGACTTGAAAAAATGGCTCGTTGGACAAAGATTTTTCAGCAATGAAGAGATTATGTCGTCAAGGGCAAGCAAGAAAGGAAGCTAAAGTGACATAAACAATTCCTAATATAAAACAGTTCATTCTCATCGGAAGATTCAGTTTATACTGGGGCTATTCATATTCACAATATTCTTAAGGCTGGATTAAGTGTACCATATGTCAACGGTAGGCGCACTGCTCTTGTAAAGAAGAGGAAAATGAGGATAATGAAACTTTTTGCATTTGTGGACATTATCAGTGATTAACTTCATTATGATCCGTATTTACCTTCAAGGAAGTGTTATTTTTTATTGTGAAATATGTTCACTTCTTATGTGTAATTACATCTTTCAATGATTATTATACAGAGGTGGCCAAGCTCCTTGATAGTCCCAGCCATTTTTCAAAATTTTAAATGTTTATTGAAAAAATATAAATAAAAGTACAAAATGTTTGTATTGAATTTAAAAGTTGAACATATTTATTTTACTTCTTTTGATAATTTTTCAAAATTTGGTGAGTAATTTGTGAAAGCACTTCTCAATAATTCTTTCAGATGCTGGTTAGTTAGTACTGATCAGTGTTTGGTTTCACGAATTTGAAAGTAGAATAAAATGATACACATAAGTACGTTGTTCCGAATATTGAAATAATTCGACAAGCAGCCTTTTTTAATTCAGGATACTTCGATTCTGGTATAAATTTCCCAAATTCAGTAATCGGCGTCGACTTATATTTTAATTGTAGAGCTTGATCTTCTTGCATCTCTACTAATTCTAATTCTCCAGATGCTTTTTGGGTCATAATTATATTGGAAATAAAAAACTCATCTTGAATTATGTTAATTTCAAATGGATTCAGAAAAAAATCAAGAGACGATTTCAAGTCTTTGGAATTCTTTTTATATACTCCTTGAGTGTTTCTTGTTTAATATTGGAACAGTTTTTTTTTAATTCGAGGAAAGTGGCAAAATGTTTTATTTTAGAAGTCCTATTGAAAAAGTCGTAATTTAGTTTGAAAACTTAATATACACCTTGAGAGATCAGATATTATCTTTCCCCTCCAAACATTAAGTCTTGTAACCACTCGTCTTCGTCTAATTCTGAATAGGGTATTTCCTTTTCTTTTAGAAATGTAGTTATCGGATGAAACAAATCTACAAATCGATTTAATACGTTGTAGCTAGATAACCATCTAACAATGCAAAAGAAATTAATGTCATTCGGAAGTTCTTTTAATTCTTCAAGAAAATTTTTGAATTGTCGATGATTTTTTGCATTAGTGCAAATGTAATTTACAACGTGTAACACTGTTTTCATAACATCATGATATTTTAAATATTTTGCAACCAGATGTTCTCGGTGAATATTGAAAGCCCAATAAGACCAACATTTTTACCCAGCATTGTCGGAACTCCATCAGTTGCAATGCTCACAATATTTTGTATAATATTGAACATTTGCTAATTTTGGAAAATCTTAGATGTTGCTGATGGTTTTACGTTTTGTCTTAATGATAATCAATATTCGAAAGTTCGTATGTTTGCCCATCTCTAGGACTCACTTCGACAGATCAAATTTTCTAATCTAGCCTAATCTAATCAAACCTAACCTAACCTAATCTAAACTGATCTAACCTAACCTACACTAAACGAATCTAACCTAACCTAACCTAACCCAACCAATCTTAAATTAAAAGGCTTTTTTGTGGAAAACTCAGAGTACGCAATTTCTTAATTATTTTGAATCTATTCCAAAAATATACAATATTGAGCATTTGCTTATTTTTAAAAATCTTAGACGTTGATGATGGTTTTTCGTTTTGTCTTAATTATAATAATTATTAAAAAGGTTCGTACGTTTGCCCATATCTAGGACTCACTTCGGCAGATCAAATTTTCTAACCTAACCTAACTTAACCTAACCAATCTTAAATTAAAAGGCTTTTTTGTGGAAAATTCAAAGTACGCAATTTCTTAATTATTTTGAACCTATTCCAAAAATGCACTCATTCTTAGAAAAAATAAATTTTTCTATCAATTTTTGTTCAATATTTTATACAATATTGAACATTTGCTTATTCTTAAAAATCTTAGATTTTGCTGATGGTTTTTCGTTTTGTCTTAATTATAATAATTATTAAAAAGGTTCGTACGTTTGCCCATCTATTGGACTCACTTCGGCAGATCAAATTTTCTAACCTAACCTAACTTAACCTAACCAATCTTAAATTAAAAGGCTTTTTTGTGGAAAATTCAAAGTACGCAATTTCTTAATTATTTTGAACCTATTCCAAAAATGCACTCATTCTTAGAAAAAATAAATTTTTCTATCAATTTTTATTCAATATTTTATACAATATTGAACATTTGCTTATTTTTAAGAATCTTAGATGTTGCTGATGGTTTTTCGTTTTGTCTTAATGATAATCATTATTAAAAAGGTTCGTACGTTTGCCCATCTCTTTCAACTCATTTCGGCAGATCAAATTTTCTAATCTAACTTAATCTAACCTAACCTAACTTAACCTAACCAATCTTAAATTAAAAGGCTTTTTTGTGGAAAATTCAAAGTACGCAATTTTTTAATTATTTTGAACCTAAATATTCGTATTTCAGTGTTATTGAACTTGAGTTCTATATGACAAATTGTCTAAAAGTACAACAACATTCCGGTATCTTGTTTCCTATAAGAATAAAATGCGAATTAATTAACAATAAATCTTGACTTAATTAAAGCTCTGAATAACACAATTGTACACATTGCTTATCTCAAATTGTGGAACAGAACAAAGTAATAATAAATCATCACGATAATCGATCATATCTGCGGTAATTCGTATTATTTGTCGACATAAAAGTTTTTTTTTCGTCAATTTTCGCTAAAGTATATATTTATCTGGTTAGGTATATTTTATCTACACCAATTTTCGAACACGAGGTAGAACTAAATCGTTGGCGCATGAGAAATTCAACAGTCAACGGCTTCTTATACGAAACTGCCATAGATATCGAATACTTTAATCATCATGGGCGTACTAAAGAATTCAGAGGTTTAATATTGTCTTTTGTTATCAAATTTTGTACACTTATTTAGATATATACGGCCAAAAAATTGAAATCAACTGAGTCAACACGCTTTATATCTATCTGCGGTAAAAGCTCTGTATAATGCCGATGAGGTACATAAGTTTATGATGTTGAGTATATAGGTTGGAGGTGAGGACTCAAAATATCTAAGCATTCATTGCGAAAGAGCGGAGTCATGAAAAAGAGATTCTACAGCTGTTATTGGACGAAAAAGTTATTGAAACAAGATAATCGCATAAATGGCATATAATTTGAGAATGATTTGCTTGAAACGACACCTAGAGCTACTCTAAACTAACTTAACCTAACCTAAGCTTCATGAGCCGCGTGCTTTTTTTGGAGATTATACACAAAGGAATATTTAATAAGTGCGAAGAGGTTAGTGGTGAAACGGTAAAAACGGGAAGCACTATTCTGTATGCAGTTACTAATTCAAAAATACTATGATCAAAGAAAATATGTATTCGTTTGCTTTACAGACTACCAAAAAGCGTTTGACTCCATACAAAAGCTATATGCAAATTGAACAGCGTAACTGCGAACTAGCGGCTCTCTAAGTACGGAACACCTTCAGATACTTAGGTGAGTTCATCAGGGATACTATTTAACATATATGTAGAACGAATTTTTAAGCTGGCATTTAAAAAATCAAACTAATGGTCACAAGCAGACAACAACACGGCGAAGCTCAATTACCTGTCGATGGAAATAACATAGAGAGAGTCAATAAATTTAAATACTTTGGATGTAGGAAGTTAAAACTCGGATAGCAATTGCATAAACAGTTTTTACAAACTTTAATAAGTTCCTAATCTGCCGAGAAGTCCCCCAAAGCCTTAGATTGATAAAATGTTATATTTGGCCAATCGTTGTAAATATTGCGCAGACCTCTACGGATCCCATGGACCGAGCAAACAACGAATGAAGAAGTACTGATGAGAGCGGGTGTGGAAAGAGAACTGATTGCGGTAATTAAACAACGAAAAGCATCCTGCAAGTGCCGAGATATTCAACTCTCAAGCTCATACTGACGGAAAAGATCGACGGAAGGAGAGGACCAGGACGTAAACAACATTCCTGGCTACGGAATATAAGAGTGGTGACTTCAGATAATAGATTAGAAGTTTTGGACAAGATAGCACCTACACGCTGCAAAGTCTATGGTACTTGAAGAAGAAGACCCTATGTTCTAAATACTATTTAACAAGGTTATTTGAACAAGAACGACACACATACTTTAACAGGTTGTAGCTACAGTAGCAGTCAACAGATAACATTATAGTCCAAATTTTAAGAAAAAATGGAGTTAAACATAATTCTGGTTTCAACGACGTTATAAATCTAATGATACGGTTATGTACTCTTCAATACATAAGGCTCCTGGCCACTCCAAACGTTTTTCTATTTTTCTGTACAGCTTATGGTTACAAAAGACCAATGAAAGCCATAAAACTTGTATTACCTCGGGTACATTCATGGAAATTTGTAATAATATATAAAATACACTTTCGTGCATAAAAACAGACTAAATATGTTGAGAATTGATTAAATTGTCAGCTGATCCGACCTATCCCAACCTTGACCAAAGTTGGTAACCATGTTCATGTTAATTTTTAATTTGGTTAAGTTGGCAGGCGATAAGCACTTTTTGAAAAAGCGGAATGAAATGGCGCCAGGCAAACGTGCTCCAATTTGTAATCTCAAGAATTATTAAGTATTGAGCAACAATCCGACGATTGTTTAGCAAGAGTTTTGTTAATAAAAACAAGTATTGTCAAACGATTCAAAAGGTATGTTCATTTCGTATCAAATTAAGCTTTATTTTTGTGTTCAAATCTTGTCTCCACATGCCAAAACTTTGTTCATTAATTTTCTTTCACAGAATTGTAAGAATTGTAAACAAAAAAATAAATTGCTTTTATATAAAGTCCTGAATATTTTTCTTATTAAATTATTTAAATTATTAAATTCTAAATTATATTCTTATTAAAATTGTAAAAGTTAGGTACTGATTTTTGTGTACATTGACAGGTACTTTTTGTTCAATAAACTGAACATTTTGCGAACTTTTGACTTTATCATTTCTCAATAAAGAACCCAAACCCACTGAAAAAAAAAACAAAATATCTTTCGCATACACCCGCATGCAATTCATTCTACATTACAAAAGTTATTACAATTTCTCCGCGAAGATTACTTCAATCACATAATTATGGAAGTACTTATCCGTAGTTATTTATAGGAATCAAAACGAAATCTTGGCACAAACTATATTTTGTTAGAGTATGTCTATGGTAATTGATACCTGTATATACCAAAAGCACCGTGAGATATCCACTATACGCATGAGTACCATAATGATACTGTAGCAGTTTTCAATAAGTACCCGAGATGAGAGAGAACGTCAACCGAACGTCATGCATTTTTCAACAGCAATTATTATTGCAGTTATACGTGCCCGTGGATGGAATAATTACAAAAAACGGTTTTGGAAAAAGTGTAATTGACGAACATATCACATTAAATTTATAATCCTATTATTGAAACAAAAATTTAGAAAAAACGAAAATATCCATAATATGTTAATAAATAGTACCCGGGACTTAAAAGCGAAATTAAATAATAAGTTGGTTACAGCATTTTCAAACAATAGTATACAGTGTCCTCTTATGACAATCTTTTAAAAAAGTTTTGCTGAATCAGCTTTCGAAGTTCCAGTTTAAACTTGTTCACACTAAGAGTTCTAGTCCCTCTTGACAGCTGATTGTAGTACCTTGGTCCTTGGAATGCAATCAACCTTTGGCCCATTGTAGTTCTTGCTGTTGTGGTTCGTAGGTGGTCTGCTGATCTGTTTGACATCTGTGTATGGAGTTGGCTGCTTGCTGTGTATATACAGGTTTTAATATTCCGTTTGGGAGGTATAAGCCCGATGTAGGATGAAGATGAAGCAAACCAAAGACTCGTCGGCAGCACTCCCCCACACTAGTGTCAGGTATGAGAGGTGGGAATGGATAAATGAGTAATATAATGTTAGTAAATGTTTGGAAAACAAAATGGTGACGGCTCTCCGAAGCATTACAACTGCCGGTGCTATCTTCCTGCAGATACTGTCTATATGTGCTTCCCGTGAAAATTTGTAGTCTATAAATTGAAAATACAATATTATGAATATGGTAAGGGAAACTGTAATTTTTTATAAACATAAAATAAATTTACAAGGATTTTATAAAACTTTGAATTCCATCCATTTTTTCGCAAATGACAAAAAATATCAAAACTCTTCCCAGAAGTACCTGGCCTAACCTAGAGATGGCGATAGTTGCTTGAAAATACCACTGTATTAGAAAGTACACAATCTATACAGAATAAGTTTGAAGTTTGAAGATGACATGTTGTTTAATATTTGTTGGCAGCTATCAATAGTGAACGTTTTCAGTGAATTTGTGAATATAGAAAAAATTGGTCAAGACCAGCATCGCAGTGGTCGACCAAATGAGGTAACGACTCCAGAAATGTTGTAGAAAACCCACTAGTCGGTACTGGATGATCGTCGGTTGAAAATGGGTCGGCTAGCAGATATAGTAAACATTTCAGAAAGTGTGGTACATCGTATATTAACTGAAAATTTGGACTTGAGAAAGATGTGCTCATGATGGTTGCCGCGTTTGCTGTTTCATGACCATCGAGAAAACGTGGGTACATCACTTCATACCCGAAACAATGGACTGAAAAGGAACAACCGGCTTCACAGAAGACAAAGACCGTTCCATCTGCAGACAAGGTCATGGCGTTGATTTTTAGTGATGCGCGTGGGATAATTTTCATTTATTATCTTGAAAAAGAAGGAACTATCAATGACTAGTATTATGCGAACTTATTGCAACAGTTGAGCGAAGAAATCTAGCAAAAAACGACCGCATTTGGCTAAGAAGAAATTGTTGTTTCATCAATACATTGCACCGGCTCACATATTCGTTATTGTAATAACCAAACTGAATGAATTAAAGTTTGTATTACATTATACACCCTAAACGCCAGATTTAACTCTCTCGGATTAGTTTCTGTTTCCAAATTTCCTAAAATGGCTCGGTGGTTGAAGATTTTCCAACAATGAAGAGGAGACGTCGGCAGTTAATAGCTATGCTGAGGAGCTTGACGATTCTTATCATAAATAAAGTATCGAACTTATTAAATATCGCAGGAAAAATGTATGGAGCTAAAAGGAGATTACGTTGGAAAATAAATATATTTTTTTCCCAAAATTTTCGTGTTTTCTTTGTTAGACCATGTACTTCTGTACTATAATAAGATAGCTTACACCCAGAGCTCAAAATTGATACTTTTCATATGAAACACATATTGAATATTATTTAATGTAAGTCATTTTTAACCTACGGAAGTGGAACTGAAAGATCCAAAAAATAGCCTCCTTTGGGAGTAGTCTATGTATTCTGAAAGCAGAACAATAAGATGTATGTCTTATACAAAATGTCTTCAAAGTATAGCCTGTAAAACCAAAACGACTCCCTAAAACAATCTACAATCTACAAATAATTATATAATATATTTAATAAATGATACATGTCTTTCCTATCTGAATCTTTTGGTCTTAATTATCTAGAAGCTAAAGACAACTAATATTCTCACACAACTTGGTAATTTTTGGTTTATTACTAGTTCAAAACCGATACAAAGTAACCAATTAACACATCGAATGATCAAATGATTTTGTATAACTAACAATTTCCATATTTCTAGGAATTGGCTCATAAACTTTCCAGAAGCTTCGACATGAAAGATGAGCAGAATCTATTAGAAACCGAAGGCGGCATGAGACGACACCAGTCGATGCAGAGGCTAACACGAGACGGTATTCCACCAGAACATAGAGATCCTGCCAAGGTGGTACAAGACGAGGAAGGTAATCTGAGGATAACTGTAAAAAAAACAAAACCTATCCTCGGAATAGCGATAGAAGGTGGAGCAAACACGAAGCATCCTTTACCGAGGATCATAAATATAAATGTAAGTACATAATTTTTTTTATTTTTCGGTTCTAAACGTTTGTACTTCTCTGGGAAAATATGATATCTACGCCAATGTTAATCCCCAATTTCTCTCGCGTATCTATTGTACTCTTTTATCGTTAAGACACCTCTTTTCTATGAGCATAAAACTTTCTTCTGAACCTATTCTTTGTCGTATTACTACTTATATTGTTGATATCCCTTTTTGTATTTCCTCGTCCTGTTGAAACACCACCAACTTTGCAGATGCAGTCTTTGATGTTAAGTGTCGTATTTGTGAAAACTCTATAACGAGGCAAATCTGTTGAAACCGTATTCTTCATGGTTGATATCAAGCAATCAGCTTAAGAATATGCATATCGACTGCTTGGAGGTGAAAGTCAAATTGTTTCAGGAGAATGATAAATAATACAAAATTTCTAATTAATTCCTTCTTTAAACCAATTTCAAATGAGTATGTGAGGGTACTAAATAGTATATAACAACTACAGGGGCCGAAATTGAAGTTTCGTTCTTCGCTTCGGGCATCATGACACGCAGGAGCGAGATGTCAACTTTTGGCCCGTGTAGTGTATATGATTTTTCTTTATACCTCGGTCGAAAGTACGTACTTTCGTACGGGGACAAAAGTTTAACATTTACTCGGCTGTGCCATATTCTACAAAGTTCGCCACGTACATTTTCCAAAAAAATACGGGCAAACATCACTCAATAAGTCAATATCAATGCAAACATTCCAACGCTTCTTCAGCTTCTCGTTGCTGTGCTTGTAGAAGAATTTGTCTTTTGCATCAAGCTTCAGTTTCGGCAATAGCCAGTAGTCACTGGACTCCAGATCTGGACTATACGGTGGATAAGGAAAACAAATCAAAGTGTGAATCGGTGCATTGTTTTTGTTTTTTCTTCGACATATGAGGCTGTTTTTCCTTGATTTTTGCATTCAAATGATCCAACAACTCTACGTAGTATTCGCTATTGATTGTTTTTCCCTTTTGGATATAGTCGATGAACAATATTCCATGCGCATCTCCAAATACTGAAGCCATAACCTTCCCAGGTTGACTGTTATGCCTTTGAACGCTTCGAACTTGGTTCACAGACCGCAATCCACTAAGATGATGATCGTATCAATTCCTGAGTGAAGAATGGATCCATGTTTCATCCATTGTGACATATAGGCGCAAAAAATCTGATTTATTACGTGTAAATAAGACCAAACACTGAATCATCGACACGTTGTTGGTATTGATCTACTGTGAATAAACACGACACCTACTTTGAAAAAAGCTTTCTCGTGGTCAAATGTTCATGCATTGGCAATTGTAAACGCACTGCCTTCTGATATCTTTACATCCTAAGCTAGCTCACGCAATTTCAATTTACGATTAGATATAACCAATTTGTGGACTTTTTTTATATTTTCTGGACCTCATTTGGACGACAAGAACGTTCACCATCATCGGTGTCTATACGACCACGTTTAAATTCAGCAAACTAATAACAGATGGTTCTTTTCGATGGAGCAGAGTCCGGATAAAACTTTTTAAACCATTGCTGAGCTTGTACAGTATTTTTTTCGTCAAGAAGCAATGATAAGTAAATACACGAAATGTATAAACTGGTGCTACGTAAACGTCATACGGATTTGACAATGGCAGCGCCATCTGTGTGTAAGTCACACGACTTATTAAGTGATGTATTGTGTATCTCGAACTTAAAGTAAAATTAGACATGATCTGAAGTTTCTTCCTCTTCCTCAGAAAATCTATGAAATGTTTGTAGATTATTTATGGAACAGTTTTGCCATACGTCACTAGTTTTGTTGGTTTTATGTTAGTCTAATTTTGTTTGTTGTGATTTTCTAAATCTAAATAATGAAAAATGCTTGATGTTCGATTTGATTTTTTCTCGCTTTAAAAACAATTGTCATGGATGAGGTCGTTTCCACATTTATTGGTAGAAGTCTCCAATTGATCTGAGTAAAGTATTTTAACAAAAATGAAATTAACATTGTGATCAAACAATCTGCATTCGTTATTTTCTACTTAACTATGTAATTAGATACTTTCTGAGGGGGTAGTATCCTCTAAAAGATCCATAAATGAAATTTTTTTAGCATTAAAAGTCCTAAAGAACTTATAGTCCTAGCAAAATCCGTTCTACTAATGAAGTACACTGATCATTCGATAATCAATTTGAGTTCAGTTGAAACAAAAGTGTACTTGATGCCTTCTAGGTTAACCAAAATTCAGAAAGCTGCCAATATTGCCTAATTGGCATATGATAGTCTATCAGAAGACTGGCAACTCATCAAGGTCTTAAGGCGAGTACTGTAGCCAGAGTGAAGAAGCGATGGCAACCAGACAGGACCTTGCGTCGAAAGGTTGGGTCTGGAGGAAAGAGAATTCCTAATGATTCACAAAATGTTGCATGGATTAATGTTTGAAGAGAACATTCGTTTTCATCGGATACTAGTGCTGCATATGCAACAAACTTTCCAGGATCCCGTTCTATGACATGCAGACGAATTAGTAAGTGCTAGGAAAGCATTGCTTTCAAATGAGTGTGTATCGTAATCTGGATTATTGGATCGAATTGTCTTTACACAAGAAAAACCAAAAAGAATCAAACAAAATTTCGATGTCAAAATATTTTATTACTCAACACATTCTCCTCTTAATTGGATACATTTATTAGAGCGAACCTGCAACGTCTCTAGACCTTTAAAAAAAATGTTTTAAACTTTTTTTCAGTTGAGGAAAGAGATAATAGTCGGACGGAGCCAAATCTGGTGAATAAGGGGGGTGTTCTAGTAATTCAAACCATAAATCACGAATTTTTTGTATAGCAACATGAAATGTGTGTACAGGGGCGTTGTCCTGCAAAAACAAAACACCTTTGAATAACTATCCGCGTCTTTTAACTTTAATTTTTCCCGTAGAGTGGTCCCCTTATCTGCCCTTATCCAAACAATCAATCATGATTACTTCATGGCAATCCCAAAAAACTGAAGCAAGAACTTTTCCACCAGATTTTTGGGCACGAAACTTCTTAGGTCTTGGAGAAACAGAGTGTCGCCATTCCATCGAATGTTGCTTTGTTTGTGGATCGTAGAAATGTACCCAAGTCTCATCCATAGTAACAATTCGGTTTAAGAAGTCTTCATCGTTTTTAAATCGAGCACAAATCGAGGGCGATGCTTCTACCCTTGCACGCTTTTAGTCAATATTCAAACATTTGGGGATCCATTTTGCAGCAATTTTTCTCATGTCTAAATTGACTGCATCGATATTTTCGGAGACTGACACAGAAACTGGCCTTCCCGATCGGTCATCATCTTCAATGGAAAATTTACCTCTTTTGAAGCTTGCAGTCCAATTTTTCACGGTCGCATACGAAGGACATTGATCCCCAAGAGTATTAAGTATATCTTCGAAAATTTGCTTACCTCTTAACCCTTTTAAATACAGGTACTTGATGATGACTCGATACTCCAATTTTTCGATTTTCACAATTTCGGTGGACATCTTTTTTCTTTTAATTTATTGCGTAACTCTGGTTCACTTTTTTGACGTCAAACTTTACACCAACACTTCTAATAAGTTATTGTTCATTGCTATGGTAACGCAATATTGTGTTTATACATGGAGCTGGTCTAGGCTAACTAGAAATCAATACATCCTCGTATTGATGGAAAGAATGTAAATGTTTAGGCTTGGAAGAGTATCAATGAGCCTATCGTTTGTTGAAGAATTTATGCAAGGTTAAATTCTGAAATTTACCTCAATACTACATGATGTAGTAATCGGTAAATCAAACTTTGATGTAAACGACTTATCATTTACCAACATGATAATTGTCCTGTCCACACCGCCCGCATAATTCAACATTGGTTTCGACAAAGCAATATTGAGACCATGTCCAACAAATAATCCTGATATAAATCCCATTGAAATTTTATGTGGATGGTTGGTAAAAAAAATTTACAAAAGGAATTTTACTCCTAAAAATCAAGAGGAGCTATGGGAAACTATTGGAACATTATGGGAAAACTTCATACCAAGAAGATCAGAAAAAGTGATAAACAGAATGGCGCTCTAATTGATTACCAACAAATTTGTTTTTCTATTTAATTATTCGTCAAATAATTCGTTTGTTATCTACTGTTTTATCATCATTATTCTGTATTTTCAAATTTATTATGGATTCTTCAATAAGTGACTCACTTATGACGCGGCCTCTAATATAACAGGTCGTAGGAAACGATCTTAATCATTCCAGTATAGGAGACGAATCTATCCGCCAAATCATTACCGATGTCTTTACTAAAATCTGACCGAAAAGCAACCGAATTCGCTGTTCTAGTATGAACCAATACGATTTGTTTGAAAGTTTCCATTCTGTAGCTCTGTTTGGTAATAACATCGCAGACCTCATCGTTTTACCTTGTTTGTTCCACTATAGATCACTATTAGCATTCTTCCTGATGCCCAAGGAACAGGATTTTTGACCTGGCGCTCATATCAATTCAAGTTCTTCTAGTTCGATTCAGAAATTCAGAATTGTTTGTATTGAGTGATGGACTTATTGCGCTTTAGTAATCTTTAGAAGAAAAGAAGATACTCCTCTATAATTTTCAAGCCTACCTTATAACGAACAAATGGGTTTGAATGGTGAATATTTACCCGAGTCAGCTGGACCGAAAAGATTAATAATTATGATATAATGAAAATTTACCTGATATCTTAATATCGGTTATTATGGCAATAAATGTCAAGTAAATCAACTGAACAATTGCAAATATCTGTTTCAAGACTTGTATAATATTTCAATGAATAGAAATGTGCATCTCTGAACTATAATATTGTACTAATAACTGCATACGATACCAGTAGAAAATCGAGAAGCTATTACATGAATGAACATTATTTCTTTTGTGACTGTTGAAGTAGCATCTATGGTCATCGTGGTTATCTTATCATAAGACAACTATCGAGGTATTCACTGCGTGATTCAAATGCAACCTGACCTATAACTCTGACAGTTGTAGCTGACAGAACGCGGTTGTTACCACAATCAATATAAATAACAGAATATCATATATTGGTTCTAAGTAGTTTAATTCAGTTTAATTTTACAGGAAAGTGGGGCTGCTTTTTACGCTGGAGGTCTAGAAGTTGGCCAACTCATTTTACAAGTCGACGGAACCCGCGTCGACGGTCTTCAGCACCAAGACGTAGCACGTCTCATAGCCGAATGTTACGTTCGAAGAGATAGAGAAGAAATAGAATTTCTAGTCGTGGAGGCAAAAAAGAGCAACACGGAGCCGAAACCAACGGCATTAATCTTCTTAGAAGCTTAACATTTGCTTAGCCTCCCCCCTAGCGACCCTCCGGGGCCGAGTCACCAACCGACTGAATAGATCTACGATCTACGATTTACTACATATCACTTGTATAATAAAAAAAAAATCCACCACCTTGAAACTCGTCAGCTACTTCAATTAAACGTAATATTTAGTAGGCGAATAGTTGAGATTCAAGTTGGTCGCGTAGTTGTCGTAGGAACGAAGAATGCTTGCATATTATATTTTAGTCTCGTTTATAGTACAGAAAATTTTTCATCACTTTTAAAGTAATTAGATGCCTCAGAACAACAATAGAAAAAATTTTGATTTTTCGAGATACGTTCAAATTAGTTCCAATAACAAAACCTGGGTATTGATAAAAAAAATAAAAGAATCCATGCTTGGAAATTGGTGAATTTTAATTACTTTCAAATCTTATATTTCTATAATTGCCGTTTTAAGTTGCTATTCAATACATTAGTATCAAAAGGAAGTATTATACAACCATCCAAACTTCGGAGACTGATTTTACCGTGTAAACTTCTAGAATCTCAACAAATGTTAATAAAAAACATCACAAGGTCGCTTCGAAAGAACCATCCAATCACCCAAACCCTCACCACTCTCTCGACCACTCCTAACCCTCCCACAATCGACTCTTCTGTCTGTTTTGTCGTCAGAACAATCTCAATAATTACTTCTAATTTTGATCAAAGCGAATATCCGTGCTTGCTGTCTAGGAGCTTGCAGAAATTATGCATTTCGTTGTTTAAACCTCTTCTCCACAAACCCTGCAGTCACCTCAGTATTTTTATTCTCATTCTCTCAATGAATTCATTCAAGTGTCAAGGAACCTTTGAAAATGAATAGGTTATTCTACAAAACTTCCTGGAAGTGTCTAACGTCGAATATAGACTCCATATCCAATACTCGGCTGCGGTTTTCTATTTTTATTAGTCCTTATTTCAAGTGGTTTCCTCCTGGGCAACAAATCAACTTCAAATCTTAACTCTTATCCGAGGTTGGCATCCACAAAGTCCATCCAGCAATCAGGATCAGAAGTATCCATCTTAAAACAAATTGCTGAAGTATTTATATCGATCGTGAGCTTTTCCTAAGATGAGAAAGAAGAGGAATGTTGATCAAAGAACAAGATATTTGATACTTGAATTGTGGATTCAATAGCTTTAGTATAATTTTATCAAACGTGGAAGAAAGAGAAGAAAAAAGAGGAAAGCAAGTTGATGGTGCAATGGTAATATCAGGGGACAAGGACAATCTAAGATGAATGTAACTGCTGTCTGATAAAATTTCATATACACTAGAGACGAGCTTCCAAGTAGAGGTGGTTATCATTTCGTCTCCTCATCTGTCCAGCTACTTCATCAAACTTTTATCCTTCACGTTCAAATCAGTTGAAGATTATGTCATGAATTTTGCTTTAATCTTTCTTTGATACGGCCCACTTAAGACGAATGGAATCTTTCTGTTGTCGGTTACTCCTTGTAGCTATCGAAAAGCAGTATTAGGCTGGATCCATGTAAACCTAAGAATTTTCTCTCATAGTATAGGAATAGTCTTCTTCTTCTTCTTGTGGTGTCTATTCGTAACACATGTTGGCAATCATCATGGGAATCTTTATTGTGTCAGCGACAATGTGAAAAAGTTAGAGGGAGGTTTTATTAAACCAAGTTCTAAGGTTTTTGAGCAAAGATGTTCGTCTTCTTCCTGGACCTCTTTTTCCCAATATTTACTTTTGCAAGATGGCGTGGAGCAATGCATATCTGGATTCATTCATTACTTTTATTTCTTTCTTAATTCTTCTGAAAACTTTTTAATTTGTTACCCGGATAGTCCAGGGGAACTTGAGTATTGTAATGTGAAGCCACATTTCGAATGCTTCCAATTTTTCGCTCATATCTTCGTTCAAGGTCCAGGATTCAACTCTATAAAACAGAATAGAGAAACGTAGCTTCTGGGCACTCTTATCTTTATTTCAACAAAGAAGTTATGACTCTTAAAGAAGGCCGTTTAAAGGGATTTTCGATGCATTATTTGAGTGTTTCTCTCGGAGCTTGATCGATATATAGATCGCTTCCTGTGACCAGTATTGAGAACAATGCTTCCCTCGTTTGGCTCACATATAATTTGTGAATTCTTGAGCTTTAAATGATGGCCCATAAGACGGTATTCTTCGCATTACTTGGCGCCAGGTTCCTTGAGCTCGGAATTCAATAATTCTGATGGTATTCTTCAAATATGCTGCTTAACATCTTCGTAATCAATGTTATCGTTTTGGTATCAAGGAATTTCAGGAATTCTGATGGTACGTTCTCAGGGCCTGCTGCCTTACCATCTCTTGCATCATTGCTGCTTGATCTTCTTGTTGTAAGTTTTCTGGTCCTTTCATTACTTTTTACTTTTTTGCTCTCTTAATCATTTTTCATGATATGTTTTGCAATATCTGATTTTGTCTTTATTCAGTCTCTGAAGACGATAATTTGATTGTCGAAACGTGCGCGAGATAGTGTAATTGTGAGTGTAGGTGTAGTAGTCAGATTTTCTCCATGAACCATGTCGTTTAGATAAAGAGGTGAGCCTCTATCTGATTCTTAACGAATATAATAAATATTATTCGATGAAATGATAAACAAATCGTGATATTTATTTCATATGCAAGCATTTGTCTAATGTAGACTTAATATAATATGCATTGTAACCATTGTAATAATAAATATTGTTAATTGTTGTGTACAGCTTTAGTGAACAATTGCTTTCATCGTAAGCTACAAATGGTCGTGCATATTATAACCGTCGTATTTTAAATATGTCGATGTACGCTGCTCGCTTTCGTAGCAAAATGTAATTATCAACTAATTTTATACGAGTAGGTGTCATCGTGTTTCGTAAATAATATAACCAATTTACATTTCAGATAATGCTTTCTGCGGCAAATAAAATAATCATACCATTTTCATTAGTAGAAGAAGATGGATTTGGTCCAAGTTATAAAATGACAGAATTATATTTATTACAGTATTTCAGGCCTTGAAAACATATTAAGTCTCTTTAAATTCTGTTTTGTTCTTCTTCCTCTACTCTACTACTATTCCTCCTCATCCACTACTGTCCTCTGTTCTTTTTCTCCACTCATTTATTCCCACTCTTCACCTATCCGTTTCTTTTTCGGCCTGCTTCTTCTCCTTCTGATTCCCTGTTCTTCCTTGTGCGCTCTCTTGGCGACACACATGCTCTTTGGGTTCTGACTACTTATGTGATATTAAACTTGTTATCTATTTCTTTCAGCTCAGCATCAGTTTATCTTCTACATCTTCATTCTTCTTCCTCTTCGGCAATTCTATTTTCTAATTTAATCAACTATTTTACGCGTAATGAGACGTGGTTTTTCAAGAATTAAGTCATGAATTAAAAACTGCTTCTAAACGTATTATTGCGTTTTTAGCGTTATCACAGGCGTTAATTGCCTCGGTTATCTATAAAATTGAAGTTATACCGAAGCAATCCATGGCGATTTCAAGCTTATATAATCCCTTGAAGCCCTTCTCCTACAATGGTACTATAACCCGCTGCAGACCTTGGTATCCTTAAGTTTTCTACCCAGCCGTGCCTGTCTAGAGCTGCGCTTATCAGGACACTAAAGTCATAGGAAGCACCTAATGAGATTTAGTCTAGCAGAAACTGATGAATGATATTTATGTGTAGAAAAGGGAGGAAGTAGTTACAGGAATACTTATTATAACAAGCCAATGCAGGAAATGTTTTAGTCCAGATTGTAGGAGCTAAGATGTGACCTCCTTGAAGCCCTTCATCTTCTATGGTACTACAGCCCCTGCGGATCTTGCCATCTCTAAGTTTCCATCCATTGTTTTTGTCCAGAGCGTCCAATTGCTTATCTTCAGAAGATCATTTTCTGATATTTCTTCCTGCCATCTTTTCGGAGGTCTTTCAATTAGCCTATGCTCTTCAAAATTGGGTTCTAATACTGCCCATAGAAGTTTTTCCATGCCGACAACTTCCGATATCTGTATATCCTTGTATTGTTAATATAAATAATGATTATATCTAGATATATTTGCTCCTTTCCCACATATATTATCCTTAATATCTTTTTTGTGTGTCAAGACCCACGTTTCACAACCATACTTTCTTATAGGTCTTATATATTATGACTTGATGACTGTTTATATGTACGCCTCTATATCTAAATATCAGAAGAGTATGCCTTATTTGTTTGGATGATTCTTCTTCTGATTTCCATTCGTATCCAGCTGTACATCCAGGTATA
Source organism: Diorhabda sublineata (assembly GCF_026230105.1). Taxonomy (NCBI): domain Eukaryota; kingdom Metazoa; phylum Arthropoda; class Insecta; order Coleoptera; family Chrysomelidae; genus Diorhabda; species Diorhabda sublineata. The sequence continues at coordinate 33,431,988 of NC_079478.1, read as the reverse complement.
TGGAATCTGTTATTCTTTGCAGGTTATCATGTACTATTGTAACGTTCTGGAGCATTCTGTTCGTAAGGGCATGTGTTAATCCGTTTCTTTTATGTCGACTGCTAGTCCTACCTCACTTTCGAGCATAATAACATGGGATCCAGACCATTACCCTATTCAAGGTCTGCATTATTGCTATCAGATATTGAATTACGATTTAATACTTGTCATTATGACTTTGATCTTGAAAATAGTGTCTGAAATATGATTAAATTTGTAATTTGCTTTCGTAGAGTGCTTCCGATTTTCAATTTTATTAAATTCCATTCCGATACAAAACGTTTTGTTTTATAACCTGCTTGACTAGTATAAAATTTTGTTGAAGGCCAAAATAAAATGTTTAAAATATGACAATCGGTGACACAATTGCAAATTCTAGAGGGAGAGGCACGAAAATAGGAAAAAAATATAGTAAACAAAAAACACAATGTACATACAACAAATATATATATATATATATATATATTTTAAAACGTTTTTAAAAAATTAATTTTATAAAAATGCAGTATTATGAAATCAAATAAGCTAAAATAGCTGTGCCAAATAATTTAAAATCGCGAAAAGGTAATTATAGCCTTAAATAAAGTAAAAAAAAATTATTCATAAACATACTTTGAATAGTTTCGGTATATTTTATTCATTTATTTATAAAGGAATAATTGAATATTACAAATATTTAATAAGTTTACGAGGCCACCGTTTCTAATTTTCAAAACACTAAAGAAACATTTCATCAATATGATTATTTTTACTATACTTGTTGCGTAAATGAATAAATTTCAAAAATTAATATTTTTTGGAAATCTAGTTTCGGTAATTTTATACTTTCGCGATCCCCTCGTTTTTTTGGCTGTAGAAAATCGAAAAATCATCTGATTTCGATGAATTTTGTTTTTAAATCTTTGTTTTTACGCCGAATTTACGAAAAAAGAATATGGAAATAAAAAAAAATGAAAATTTACATGAAAATTCACTCATCCACGTATAATCGTTGATAACTTTTGTTAGTTGTTATATTTTTTTTCGTAATCTACACAAAAAACGAACAAATTGAAAAAAAAATTATACAAAAATGTTGATTTATCATGTTTTACAATTGAAAATAATAACAATTTCTCTTAAAATTGACCTTTTCTCACATATAATCGTTTGTACTTTTTTTATTAAGTAATCATTAAAGTTGTATGAACGAAAATATTCTTAAAATCACTTATTTTAATCAAGTGTACAATATTAAAAGCTAACTTTGATCTATGTCGCTACTATCGTAAAAATTCAACGTTGTGAAAAATTATTAAGCAACAATATCAATTAGTTTCATGATTAATAATTTATCTATTAGTGTAATAATTAACAATGTTGTGTTCTAATTGTGAAGTGACCCTTTTTGAGGCACTTTCAATGTTCAATGACTTTAAACAAATAATACAATTTCTTATAAATCATGGTGCGGTAAAGTCGAAGGTATTTTGTGGGAATTGTGGTAAATTATGTGAATCAAACTTTACAACTATGTTTTGGCAGTGCTGCAGAAAGAAATTAGTGACTGTAAATAAACGTGCAAAAAAAAAGGTGTCAGTTCGGATGATTTTTCGATTTTCTAGAGCGTTTATGATAAAATAAAAGAATATTGATACACTGTTATCTGAATTTTCACTAGATTTCAGTATGAACACCTCTAAAAACTCCGAATATACATTGCCGAGTATAAAATTAGGGCCACATCTTAATTTCAAGTTATTTGAGAACTTTTTATGCTTTCACGGTCCCCTCGTTTTTGGCTGAAATCTTTAAGTGAGAAAAAAAATTAATAAACAAACATTTTTCAATTTTTTGTCCAAAATGTTCGTTTTTTGTGTAGATTAACAAAAAAAATACATGAACTGCGTTTGATGCTTTGTAAAAAAGTTATCAACGGTTATAAGCGAAGAAGTGCGTTTATTATCACATTTAAACTCATGAAACTATATAAAATCTCCGAGGTGACATATTTTCCATATTTTTTTTTATAAATCCGCCGTAAAAACGAAGGTTTTAAAAAAATTCATCGAAATCGGATTATTTTTACATTTTCTAGGGCTAAAAAACGAAGAGGCCGCGAAAGTATAAAATTACCCTAAGTTTTATCATATAGGCAAGAATTTTGTTGCCAACAACAACAGCAAAAGCGAAAAAGATATCAGTTTAAAAGATTCAAATTTCAAGTGTCCAAAGATGACCTTACAAGCTTCGGCGGAATTTATTATTAAAAAAATTATTATGGATCAATTATTTTCGATTAGGTACATGATAATCTATATCCACAAAATATTTTGTGGTTTTCCTAAATCCCCCAAACCACGTAATCGACAGAAGTATGTAAAAGTTGCTTCATGAATTGAATACGTTGATGTTATAACTCATTTTACGAACTTCTTCAGTCAAAAAATGAAAACTCACTTTCAACGCTAATATTATGAAACTTTTTTTGCAGAACTGCCCTATTTTGGTGATAAAGTAGAAGAATTTGGGTTGACATTAATGTTCAAAATGGATTTTGATATTTAAATAATCACAAAACCGCGGTAAAAATATTTCTAAGACGCTCAAAATATTTTTAACACGCTCACATGTAAACAATCGCTTGTAACAACTGTTGACTGTCATCAGAAGTGCTGCATTGAGCAGCAGGCTGAGTAGGCTGTAGTCTACAGCGGCATATTTCGAGAGGCGGCAAATTTTGTTTACAAGGAGGTTTCCATATAAAAATGCATTGCAGCCTTTTTTATCAAATAACACCACCATTGACGTCGTTGAAGATTCTTACAGCTTGTTGTGTACAATTCCTTGAAATGGGAGTCACATATTACCACCTTATTCAAAAAATTAAGTTCCTCCTGTCTTGCGCTGAGATCACTTTCCAAAAAACTAAACTTATCCACCGGTTTAACAGTTCATTATGCCCTTATTGAATCGCATCTTCGATATGCCCTTCCCTTCTGGGGTGCCTGTTGTGCGACTCAAGTTGAGCGAATCTTCAAACTACAGAAGAAAGCTGTTAGATATTTACTCATGGCATGGATTCTTCCTTCCTTGTTCATCTTTGAATCCATTTGCCAGTCATAAGCACGCTTCTCTAATGCCAGAAAGGATGTTGCACGGCTATCCACTAAGGAACGCGGAGCACGATCTTTATTTACCTACTCCACGTTCAGAATTAGTTAAGGGCTCAATATTTTACAATGCAAAAAAATGCACAATCACTTGCCAATTGAAATCATATCGATACCATATTTTCCCGTATTTCGCAATAATTTGAGGGCATATTTACTGGAAAGTGTCTTGTACTCTGTAAACGACTTCTATTCTAAGAATAACATTAGACATATCAGGAATGCGTATACTTTCAAAGCTACATTTCACTTAAAATAATTTTGTTACATCAATTCTATTCTTTGTTTATGAACGAACAGTATTCAGAATACATTTTGATATAGCACACGTATTTATTTGTGTATAACAACGACAAATTGTTCAGGTGAGACAGGTTTACTTACCTTAGTTTTAGAATTTTTTTGTCGTATTAAATGTAATTTAACTAATTGTGAATTAAGTTGTAAAATGAATAGCCTACAAGCGGCAGATCTGTAGGTCCGTCATTGGTCATCAAACGTGGCAATTTTAATGGCAGTTGTTGTATTCTTGTCGCTTATTCACATCCAATCATTTATTTCAAACAAAAGAAGAAAATATAATTTAGAGATTTACTATTTTTAGTTGAAACATCTTATATTTGAATGAAATTTACCGAAACTTTTGACTGTTACCATAGGCTAAGTTCAAACTACATACCAAAAAGAATATATATATATTATACTAAGAACCCAAAAATTTCAATGTCTGCCTTCACTGCATTGTTGCAAACCACTGTTGATTTTTGTGCGCTGATATGTATATAATGTTAATTTAGTTTATAAGAGCGAATGAACTGTTTATAAAAAGTAATAAGTAGTTTAGATGAATAACAAAATCATATAGAGCTTATTATTGCAATGTTTTGGAAAATGTTACATTTTCATTCTTTGTAAATCGGCTACAAACACCTCATTGAATGATTCAATTTCAACGAAAAATGATCAGTCAATTAGGTATATATACAGAATGTTGATAAGCCAAACATGAGATTCAAATCACCAACCGGTTTAATAAGGTTCAATAAAAAGTGATTTCGGCGTAATTTCAAAGTATTCACAGCTTGTAAATGTATAAATACCATAAAAAATACTAAAAAAAGCTTATGAAAAAACGCAAATATTCATTTTTTTAATTATAACTACAAAGTGTAATGACTAAAAGAAAAAAGAAAAAGTGGAGAACGAGACACAGTTAAACTTTTTCTGTAAATTGGTTCAAGTATACTTATAACTTTCACGGAAAACCGAGACAACTCTGATCCTGATGAAATTTCACCTACATATGAAGCACATTGAAAGAAGAAGTGATTGGAAAAACGTTCCAAACAAAAAATGAAGAAATTAAAAGTTTCTATAAAATCATTTCAAGTCAATTTTGACGTAAGTACATGCAGTAGAAACAGATATTACAATTAACAGTTGGAATCGAAAATTTTTTTTCTAATAGCTTATTAAATATTTATTTTTTTTTAATGTAAATTTCCAGTAAATATTTTACTGGAAACGAGTTTAAGTTTGAGACAAGAATATTTTAAACTGCTGAAACTTGCTATAGGAATTGGTACAAGTATTTAGTTTTATACATAAAAAAGTCGGTTTTCTCCGCTAGGGAATTGAAAAGAGCTGATGATGATGATTTTTCAAAATTTGCGGAAAATCGAAACACTTGTAAATAATATATTTCCGCATAACCTCAAAATCTGCTAGAAAATTGCCAAAAAAACAACTCCATTGGTAAGATCTCAGTATATTTACGATCTTTTGATCTGAAAGTTTGGAATTGAAGAAGTTTGGTTTGGCCGAAACGCCTAAATTTGAAGAAATGTAAGTTAGAATTTTAATTTTTTCACTAGAACCTAACCTAACCGATCAGATCTTAACCTAACTCAACTAATCCTAACCTAACCTAACCAAATCTAACCTAACCTAACTTCCATAGCCTAATTTAATCAAACCAAACCAAACTTAACTACAACTTTAGTAAACAAATAGAGTAGTCTCATTTTCCCGTAAATTTTGAGACATTTCTCAGTCCTATTGAACCCTATAACGGAGGTGCGCCGATTTAGATGCCAACAAAACAAATTACACTTTTTTACTGGCAAGTTTCAATGGTAAAATTGAAGGTTAAAATGTTTATTTTTGGTTTTTAATCCTATATGTGATCTAAGTTTGATAAAACAACATTTTTTAATAAAATGAATGTTCATCATTTTTGAATAAATCGAAAAATATGCGCAGATATTATTCAAAAAAGGTAGAATATTAACGTTTCTGAATTTGATTGAATTCGTACTTTCTTGTTGAATTTTTATCGCAGTTTTTGTATTATATATTCACAAAAAAGTATTTTTTAAGGTAATTTGTAATAATTTTCTACGAAATTCAACATTTTTCAATTACAATTTGAATGTGTGCTAAAATCAACTTCTAAAATTCAGATTTGCTTTTCGGTTGGTTATTTGAATCCTCATCTTATTAAAAGGAAAAATGAAGTTTATATCAAAATCCACTGCAAAATATTTACTAATTATGCTCATTTAGAATATTTTCATCATAATCTACTGTTGTAAAATAAGTATCTAACAACCACCCCTACAACAAGTATTACCCCACATTCCTATATATACAGATTATTTCTAAAATTCAATGGGCGGTTAGTCATATAAAATCATGATGTGTCTTTTGTATAACAATATAACTGTAAATTTAGAAGCGCCCTCTATGTATATTTCGATCTATGTATATTTCCAATAATATGCTGAGCATACTCGATCTGATATGACAACAGAGCTGTCATATAAGCTATAACTGCTCAAACAGTATGCTCTTAAAAGTGCCGGAATGTAAGAAAGTCCTACAAGCACTGGTGAGTAATAACTGAAAAATCCAGCTTGTTTGTGGCAAAACATCTATTAGGACTATCGTCTACCGATTTCCTTTCTTCAAAACCTAACCTAACTTTACCAATTGTGGTATTCCTATTTTTTCTTGAATTTAAATTATCAAAAAAATAGATTATTACTTTGTTATGGGGGTAGAAAACATATCTGATTCTTCTAAAACGTTTAACATAGTTTTAAATTCTTATAAAAGAATCGAAAACTATTTTAGAACATTGAGGAGGCTTTTCGGTTCTTTTGGAGTCATTAAAAGCAGCTAACGGAATATAGAATCTTGCGTGGTCGTGCAAGAACGTTTTGACGTTAGTCCTATTGGATATTTTGACTAAAGTAGCAATTTTTGTAACTGTACAGTCACTAACAACTAGAAAATTATAACTGGTGTGATTTGCAAAGAATGCAAAAATGATTTAAATTAACGCCTCCATGTTTCGGCTAAAAAAAATCAATTTATGTAAATAGGTCATAGGTGCTATGTATATAAAAATGATACAAATTATTTAATGCTTTTAATATGTACTGTTATATTTCTGACATTGCAATCGCAGTGATTTAAGAAAATATTTAATCCAAAGCATTTTTAGAACATTAAGAAATTCATTTTGATAAACTGATAAAAACAATTAAGGCAGCGATATGTTCATCAATCCTATTTTCATTCAGAAATCAGTATTCATTGATCAATTATTTACAATACCATATCTATACAGTATCTCCAAAAAGTAGCAATAGTCTAACAAATAATGAATGAAATTAACCTCTTTTATACCACTATATCATTAAGAGCACTTTTAGACGTCCGTTTTTTCACCGGACAACGGACCGTCAATAAACGGCTATATTTTTTTACCGGATGGATGTTACCCCGGACTGCCGTCTTACATGAATTAATAGTTAATAGTTTTGAACTGGTAGTCAGAGATTACCAAAATCATTCTTTTCTTTTTCGGACAACGTTTCAAAACATTCATTTAACGCAAGACAAATTTATCTCCAAGCGACAAAACTCGACTGTCTATTTTAATAGCACTCTTGTGTTTTGTCCCACAGTACAGGCCTATTTTCAACTAAACTTATTAACAATTCCATGTCAATAGCAGCTGTTTTTAAAAGAACGCAGGTAGACAGCACTCCATTTGCAGAAAACAGGTAATACGATATCCGGTGCATGTACACACATACATTTTAAATCATACACCACCGCGAATCCGGCAATAAACACGGTCCGTTGTCCGGTGAAAAAAACGGGCGTCTACAAGCGCTCTAATAGTTATTTTTCTACGTCCGTTGTAATATTCACTCTATATTTCATTCATTTGCATTCATAAAGAATATAATTTCCGAATCGGTCAAAAAGCTTCTTCAATCTACAATGGGTCAAGAACGACTAGCAAATCTAGCCGTGCTTTCAATAAAATAAAATCAAAAGAAATATATATATATATATAAAATATATATATATATATATATATATATAAATATATATACGAAGCATATTTTTTAAGTAAGTACCGTTTTGCAATTCCGCCGCCGCAACCCCAAGGTCGGCGTTCCGCAAATCCACGCCATTACAGTCTGATTCTTCATTGTGTACGTTGTTTACTGAGTGCTTAAGATGCCTCAGACAATCGTGACTCCCGCCGATTGTGAAGTACGGGCTGTTATACGTAAAACCGTTCGATTTTCATCGTGAGATCTGCATGAAAATGCCTGTCCACATGTGGCTAATCGGACCAAAGATCTCATCAAATCTTTTCAATGGGAAACTCTAGATCATCCTCCCTACAGCCCTGATCTGGCGCCCAGCGACTACCATTTGTTCGTGCACTTGAAGAAACACCTGGGCGGTTAGCGTCTTCGAGACGATAACGAAGTCAAAACAGTTATGATACAGTGGTTAACAAGTCAGACGGCAGAATTTTATGAGGAGTGGTGCCACGTTATGGCAAGTGCCTCAATATTCACGGAAATTATGTAGAAAAGTAGATTAAGGTACAGGCTTTCATGTAAAAATAAAATTATTGCGATATCTTTGCACATAGACAGATTTTAAGGAAATAAACATAGACACTTATTTATACATACAAATGTGAATTGAATACAAATAGTCCAAGAGCTGGCTGGAAAAAACCTAGCCTATCGAGTTACCGGATGAAGTATTTTTTGATTGATACTACTCACTGTAACTTTTGAAAAAATCGTTTAGTGCCAGGGCAAATATGGTGCATAACATTGATATATTTTTCCTACGGTACATTTTTTGGACATAAACTGTACATATCGAGTAACCGCTTGAAACTGATTTTAAAATTTAGTTTCGAGTGAGTAAAAAATAACTACACCTCCAAAAAATAAGGGCCAGGAATTTAATTGTTAATAATCCAGCTCAAACGTTAACTTTTTTAGGATTTTGAGTGTAAGCCTCATACATTTATTGAAGATTTTCTCTGCTCCAGTCTCTACAGTTCTGTTTATTATCATCGTCATCATCAATCAGCTTTATCTTGTCCACTGCTGGACATAGGCCCCCTCCAAATGCTTCCAGTTTTCTCTGCTCTGAGCGGTTGCTACCCAATTTGTCCGTATTCTTTTAATATCGTCAGTCCATCTCTTAAGGAGTCTTCCTGGATTTCGACTGTCTGTTCTCGGTCTCCAATCTAGAATCCTTTTTGTCTATCGGTTATCTTGTATCCTTGGTTCTAAAACTAATCAAAATAATTTGGATCGTCTTTCTAAATTAAGGCCTTTGACGGAATCCTTATTGAGAAATATTAGAGCTATACCAAGGCAATAACTTTTATGTATTGATTAACAGATTCAAGGGGACAGTCCAACCCCAAAAACCATATAAATAGAGGTATAAAATTTATGTTATGTGATGTCACTGGTCCGATTCATAATTTTGAAATTTGTACCGGAAAAAGAGAACCAAATCCCAACTTTCCACATTTCGGAATTAGTTCAAATAAATATGAATCAGTTCTCTTCGCCAGAAATATTTGTTGAGCTACACAAACGAGGAATTTTTGATCTACAGTTTAAACAAAGAGGTTTCATAGTCTTACTTTTACAGATGATATAGACATGACAAAAAAGGGACGTGACTAAGGGATGGAAATGGATAGATAATGAATCAGTCGTATTAGTATCTTCTTTAGAAAGGTTTGAGAAGGAAACAAAAAGTTATATCTCTATTAGTTATTAGTTATATTTTAAGAGAGAATGTAAAGCAAATAATTTCAACGAACAATAAATCATTGATCCAATTTCCTTCAAATCAACCAATACTGACATTTGATGCAATGTAAATCATAATCCTTGGTGGTAGACCTAACAGCTATATTAAAAAGGCATTAGCAGCAAAGAGAAAAAAAGGTCTAGCTAAACTATTGAATGGAAATAATAAGAAATGTGTTTCCAGACTTAAAAGAAAATCTTCAAAGATGCAAGGAACCAAGATATTCCTTACTCAAGTCAGTTGAGTGTACGAAATGTATAAATTTTTTGTCTAAATAGAACTAGGAATTATTTTGTGTTTATGCATAGATAAAAAATAAATATTGTTTCACTTTTTGAATAAATCTTTGCTATATATTGAAACTAGTATTATGACCATTGTATCAAGGGCGATAAATAATTCAATAATTATAATAAAAAAAAAGATTTTTTTGTATAAACGTATTCTTTTAGAAACAACTTTGATGACTTTGTGGCCATTTGTTTTTCGATGGGCTATGTGGTATATAAGAGGTTAATCAGCTAAATTATCGTTATATAAAATCGATACTTTTTCATTATCTATTTCTCCAATTAGCAATTTCATCCATTTCGTCCAAGTTTATACGAGACCCCAAAGCTGTATAAAATCTAAAAAATTTCTGATGTAGCTGACTAATTTCTTCTTTAGTTTTTTATAATACAGTTAAGTACAAATAATATACCCAAACACAATCATCACCCTAATTGTTTTTCAGTATAAAATGAATTGTTAGTTACCCATAACATGATTATTAATCTGAATGTAGTCTATATAGCATTATTTAGTTATAATCAGTAAAAATAATTTATCAGATATTCGACAACTACGAAATTCGTAGAGAGATCACAAGCAATCAGCAATGAAATGCGTTACTAATTTGTAGATTGTTGTGATTCCTCTAAGAATGAAGATACTCAAGTGATGGATTAGGAGCTGCAGCAAAAAGTTTTAAAATTTCGTACATAATACATTGTACAATTTTAAACTTTCTATATAATTTTTTCTGTCCATAGTTATTAACGATTATCTTGCAACAACGTAGGAATATCTATGTAAATAGTTTTGGACCAATCCAACAGGTTCTGGAAAACGTTACGTCATTGGTGTTCTAAAATTGGAAAGAAATAGCACATGGTGTAATAATTTATTGTGAAATTGTCTTCTTCAGCATAAAAAAATCCAAGCCATATTTCACTCCTATTAAGGTTTAAAATGTTATTTTATAATTTTTTATAATTAGGGGTAGTTTTCACTCTTAAAAAACAAAAATTGTATAACGGTACAATATAGAAAATGAACTACAGGTTGAAATGAGTCTAATCCCAAACTTTTGTACAAAAAAATGCGTTTTTTGAGCTTTATTTCCTGGGCTATAAGTGGTTAACATCGAATTTGTGCAAACTGCACCAATTACCAACAAAATTTTAGCAATTGACAAATAAAATGAACACAAGAAAAAGATTTTGAAATTGAAATTTTGAAAATATGATATGATTTTTGTAAATTCATCAATTTTTTGCAAATAAATTTTGCTCGTAAACCATCATTTGATATGATATAAACATGATCATTTTGTAAATTCAACAATATATTCACAATGACATTTTATATTTTATCTCCTATAATATGAGGTGTCGATATGAATATTAGAATGAAAAACTTGGAATTTTTGCTCAATTCATAGCTAAGGACGTTTTTATAAGTACTGGATATGAAAATAAATATCGCACATCAACAAAAAGTTATCAGTTCATGTTTCTTTATAAACAATTTGTTTCTTTTGGTTTCGTAGGTATTTAAGTTAATTTTCGTGAATTCTTCTCTCAATAAAAGCCGCTTGACATGAAGCAGTACAACGTGCAATGCAATGAATCAAATGCAACGAATCGATTTCCACGGTTTTACATTCGTTGGAAAGGTCTCGGGCTCCGTGAGGTTTATAGCAAAGAAAATTTAGGAAAAATTTCAACAGAAAAGCGGGAAAATCTTTTTTCACATACAGCGCCATCTCTGATACATAGCATGTACTACAAACCAATATTTTAAGTCGATCAAGATGTGACATAGCTTTGGCATTAGCATCATCTGGAATTGCGGCGACTCTTCTAGATGGCGATCGTACTGCACATTCTGCGCTTAAGTTGCCACTCAATTTAAACACAATTGATACTCCAACATGCAATATTTCCCGATCCAGTGCAATGGGAAAATTGTTGATGCAATGCAAGCTCATTGTTTGGGATGGGTGCACAATGGCACATAAGAAATCACTTGAAGCACTTAACTTCACACTGAAGGATCTTCGGCGAAATAACAACATCTTTGGCGGCTTGATGATATTGTTGGCAGGCGATTTCAGGCAGATGTTGCCGGAATTGAATGCTTGCCTGAAGGCATCACCTTTATGGAATAACGTAAAAACATTATCGCTAACCACTAATATGAGAGTTCAACTTCAAATTGATCAAAGTGCTGCACCATTTTCCAAACAATTGTTAGCTGCCGCAAAGAATAATTATGTACACGCACTGAATTTCACCATTCAATCAAAAATTGCTGGCGATTTGGTGACATACAAATCCTTTGATTCCATAACAAATCCCGATGATATAGTAAATTATCCAACGGAGTTTTTGAACTCTCTGGAGTTACCGGGATTTCCAGCACTTGCAACTCAAAATTGGTATAGTTATTATGATATTGCGTAATTTGAATCCACCGCGACTTTGCAACGGTACTCGACTTTCGGTGCCGAATTTGATTGAGGCAACCATTATTAACGGAAAGTACGCAGATGAAAATGTATGTATTCCTCGAATACCAATGATTCCGATTGATCTTCATTTTGAATTCAAACGATTGCAATTTCCAGTTACATAATTGTTGTGGCGAAACGGAGTTCGCTGGGTTTGCCAGCTCTTGATAAAAATCGTGCGCAGATTAAGTTCAGTTGATTGTTTGATGCAAGATCTTGACATTATCGGTTTTGTATCATTTTTATTGCATGCAAGTTGCTATCTAGTTACTTTTGGCTTAACAGATCAGCTGACTTTCGTAAAACTTAGATTCGTTATTTTCATTGTTAAACTAGGTACAAAATATTATATAAATTTTGAGGTTATGAATTTGTATTTATTACAGAGACTTACATGCAATTTCTTGAACGTTGTATTGCATTACGTTGAGCGGCTTTTAGGAATTAGATTATTGGATTTATTCATAGTGATTTTTGATTAAAACTGACATGATAATCCATTTGACCAATTTTCGAAATTGTTTTAAATTATTATTCATAATGTAACTAGTATATTACAACTACTAAAATCAACATTTTTGTAACGGACTACGTCAGAAGATAGTAAACAAGTTAAAATATGACAAGAAAATATGATTTTTGATCAAATTTATTAATGCCCCGATTAGTAATCAGAAATCTATTAGGCCAAGCATCTGGTACTTTTTTGCAAAGTTCCAGAGAACGAATTTTTTCTTGGAATTAGATCAGGAGTGTCCCCTGAATTTAAGTCCAAAAGGACATCATGGGGGGCGCCCGCATCAACCGCCATATTGAAAAATACGTTTTATCGAATATCTCGCGAACCGCGAATCGTATGACAAAAATTGTTAAGATTATTTTTATAGATAATCATTTTTGCCACCTTTTTTGTTTAAAACTTTTTTGTATAACGCATGCAACTCTCCAAACTTTTTTCTAATATGGTTTTTGCTAAATATATAGTTAATGGTTCATGATAAGTTGAAAATGATGGTGACTGAATTTGTAGTGCATGAAATTCCCTATAAATTTTATTTAAATTTTTTTCCCGTAACATTTATAGCTCAAGAGCTGCAACTTGGCACATTATCAGTAGCAATATTGCTCGTTGTATACGAAAACATTTCTTAACACATAAAATGGCGTCGGATTTAGGGAGGTTCTAGCGGAGACCGAAGCCCCTGGTCCCGAGTACGTAGGGGCAAAATAACTAATTTCAACATTTATTTTAGAAGAAATATTGAATCAACAGCAAAATTTGCATTTTTTCCAAAAGTTGTTTGAAAATTTGATTGAAATGAATAAATTAATGTAATTTAATTCACACACTAATTTTATAATCTAAATAATAATTTTATCCTCTAAATAATAATAAATTCTATATTCCATGCATTCAGAATGATCTAGAACTTGAATTATTTTGTCAATTACAGCAATTCATTCCTCTAATTAAACTTCAACCCAAATTGATTGATAAAACAAATAATTTTTAATACCCTTGAAAATGCCTAATTGGATCGTTGAATCAGATATGATCGAAGCTTTTCCGAACGTACTACACGCTTCGCCACTTTTGACATTCAGGTGTCATTCGGCGTTGTGCTACAGCCACGTAAACATGTCCGCCATTCTTGATCCTCCCGCCAAGTGTAAATTGCGAAGTGAGATTCGTTTTCTCCAGACTGAAGGCCATAGTGCTGCAGAAATACATCGGAGAATGAGTCGTGTGTATGGGGAAAACTTCATGAGTGACGGTGTTGGGCGTGAATGGTGTCGAAAATTAAAAGATGTGCATGCTGAAGTTGACCAATGATGCAAATCTGTCGTTTCAGATGACCTGGTTAGGTTAGGTCTACTTTCGGCACCTTTCTTTGAAGAATGTATTGAAAAGCTTGTTCACAGATATGACAAATTTCTCAATCTCTTGTTGTGAATATGTCAAAAAGTAACCGAAAGTGTACTAATCTTTTGGTAGTAAAATTATTGTTTTTATATGAACTTGTCTTTTATTTATAGTCTATCGGAGGCAGAACGAAAAAGGCACTCATATATACAGCCTACCGATTGCTCGTGACGATACCTATAGCGAATTCTGAAGCAGAAAACTCGTTATAAGTTTTAACCTTTTCACTGCGACGCCCTTCTATAGTCGGGCCAGTGAAGCTTTCCCTGTTTTGCCCCATTTTAATAGGTCCAGACGAATGTTCTGTGCTTGCGCACCATCCATAGAGTCGGGCGCGAGATTTTTAACATCTGATTGCTAGCGGGTTTTCCAATAAGAGGTGTTATTTTGATATTCAAAGAAAAATGCCATTTTTTGAGATAAATGATCGGATGTTCATTTCATTATAAAGAGGAAGGTATGCCGTTAATAATGGAACATAACATCAGCCAAATGGCCGCTACGACTGCGCTTACAGTAACTAAATTGCAAAGCGGCTGCCCTACGTTCTCGATAGCCTGACGAATTCCATCTTTGAGGTCTTGAATCGATGCTGGACTGTTGGCGTAGACCTTATCTTTCACGTAGGCCCAAAGGAAAAAGTCGCAAGGTGTTAAATCACAAGATCTCGGTGGCCAATTGTGATCACCTCTTCGAGAGATAACACGGTCCGGAAATTTTTCCCGTAAAAGATCGATGGTTTCGTTGCTTGTGTGGCACGTAGCGCCGTCTTGTTGAAAGTAAACGTTGTCCAAATCTATATCATCCAATTCCGGCCATAAAAAATCATTAATCATCTTTCGACAGCGCAATCCATTCACCGTAACTGTTGCTCCAGCCTCATTTTCGAAAAAGTAAAGTCCAATGACACCGCCAGACCATAAACCGCACCAAATAGTCACACGTTGAGGATAGAGAGGATTTTCAACAATAAATCTTGAGTTTTCCTAGCCCCAGATTCGACAATTTTGTTTATTGACGTAACCACCAAGGTGGAAATGCATGTCAAGGACCCAATCAGCAAAGACACGACGTTGTTGATGATCGACCGGCTTGAGTTCTTGTGTTAACTGTTTTTATGCAAAATACGGTGTAATGACGTTTGTGGAATGGCTAATTCAAAAGAACGACGGGGAATGGACAAACCTGGGTTTTCTTCAACACTTTGGGCTACAGCAGCAATATTCTCAGTTGTTCTTAAGCGACGTGCACGGGTTTTATTCTTCACATCACTAACTTGTACGAACAGCTCAAATTTTTCCACCAATTTCTGTATTGCGGTCCGAGAAGGTGCTTCACGTCGACCCAAAAATGTTTTAGTTTTACGAACCGTCTCTGCCAAACTTTCACCATTTTTATAGTGAATTTTAATAATTTCAATGCGTTGTTGAAGCGTGTATCGTTCCATTTTCATTAATGGCGTAGTTTCTACTTGTCAAATGTCAAAAAATGGCAGCTTCAAAAGTGACATTTACCGAAATAGCGGGCTGTTCAAAATAACACCTCTTATTGGAAAACCCTTTACAATGATTAAAATAGTCCCATAAATCCATTCTAATGGATTTCAGAAATGATTTATAAAGTCATACTAGCAGTGAAAAGGTTTTAAAGAGAATAAAAAATGTACATCGCTCTACAATGTTAAATGAGCGATTGTCGTCATTAACAAGACTGTGTATTGTAAATGAGTTGTTACAGAATATTAATTTTGATGAGATAATTGGAAATTTTGCCACAACTAAATCGAGAAAGAAGTTTATTAAATAAAAATTTTCAATTCATTTTTACTTATAATTTATATTGAATTGAAACTAAGTTACATTTAAAAGAGTTCGTGCTGATTTTGATTTCCTTAAGTGGGGTCGATTTTAGTCCCAGGTCCCACTACTTCTTAATCCGACGCTGCATAAAGTGTTCGCAAAAATGTCAATGAAATTATGTAGCGAATGAATTAAAATTATAAATAGTGTGGAGAATAACTAATAATTTATCAATCTTTATTGTTATTTGTAAGGGTAAAACGGTATCATCATAAAAGATTGTCTATGTAGAAAACAAACACCACGAAATGCTATTTTATATTATGTTACTTTAAAAAAACGGACTCAAGACATTTGTTTTCATATAAACAATGGCGTATCAACGGAAGAGACTGATGCCTTCACTTCTGAATCTATCTTCTGCCTCCGCCATAACCGATGTATCTAAGTTTGAGTCTTTTTCGATTTCGTTTTCGATGACATGTAATATGTCTGGCTCGTTTTTATACAAAAAAAGTTTCAAATAAAGAAGATTGCAAAAATAATTATCTATAAAATTGATCTTTACTATTTTCGTCGTACGATGGGCGGTTCTCGAGAAATTCGTCAGGCAACTAACGCGGGCGCTTGGCCTATATGAGTAACTTTAAAAAGACAACAATTCATTGTTACAACTCATTAATTTAATACTATGAATTGTTTATAACAAAAAATCTAAATATTCTTAAAATTACATCAACATTTAATGAATAAGAAATTAGAATTTTTAACTTTTTGTGATTAAAATACTAAATATCTATGTTAGTTCGAAAGCAGTACTCCAAAAACCTCCTGAATTTATGAAAAATATCAAACTTACTAATGAATTCATGTAAGATTCAAAAAAAAGTTTATTTATTATCGGTTTCAACAATTATTTTACAAATCGAATAATTCTATTTATATAAAATGAAGTTAATTTTGTATTACACATCCGTTTTATTGGTAGTTTTCCAATTACAGCACCAGAGGGCGGCATTGTGTGCAGAAGTGTTACAACTTTGTTCGTACAGGCGAATCCCGGATAAATTTTTTTCTGCGCAAATGCGGTTTGAAATGAGTCCTCGACTTATTTCTGATTCATGTGAAAACGATCACTCTATAAACATAATCTCTCTTATTTTTGTATTTAATATGGGTTCCATCCACTGCACCTTTAACTGTTAGCTTATATGCATTTGCTCTATAGCTGTGGGTCAGGTTATGACATTAGAAGTTAGATTACTTAAAAAATAAGCTGTTCTATCCACAACCTTTCTCAACGTACTAATTGCAATGTCAAATTAGTCAGCAACATCTCTTGAGAATGATGAGTTATGTCCAGCAAACCATAAAAATATTACAGTAAAGTAAAAGTTTTAGTTTTTCTGTTATTTCAATTACAACTAACGAATTTACTCTAAAGTTTTCAGTGAACTGTATTTTATTATACTGGTGTGAAGTTACCTCTAAGTAGTTTTCAACTCACCATTTTCAATAGAAATTATAATGAATAAAAGATTCAAATCAGCAATAATAATAAATTTACAGTAAATAAAATATCAAATGTAGCGAAATCTTGCTTATACTATTCAAGTGCGCAGGTCTTCAATTCAAAATTTCCTACGAACCCGCGTAATTTTATGTCTGTCAGAAAACAGTCTCCAACTACTACAGTTTGTTCTTCGAACGCCTGATTATTTATCAGCAGCTAGAAACAGTGTTCCCAACTGTCAAAAATTCATCTCCCTGAAGCCCCAATCAAAAACCCCTAAAATTCCCACAATTACTAAGGATTCCCCCTAAAAAATTCTATTATTTATAAAATGACTAATTAAATATTTCAAATTAATTAACAAACAAGTAGATATCATTAAATAAATAATAAATTTCCAATAATCGATAAGTAATTTCATTCGGAAATATCATTATTTTAAATTTTTTAATCATAAATTATAGAAAACTTCAAGTAAAAAAAATTTTTTTTCAGAAAACAGTCTCCAACTACTACCATTTGTTCTGCGAACGCCTGATTATTTATCAGCAGCTAGAAACAGTGTTCCCAACTGTTAAAAATTCATATCCCCAAAGCCCCAATCAAAAACCCCTAAAATTACCACAATTACTAAAGATTCCTCCTAAAAAATTCTATTATTTATAAAATGAGTAATTAAATATTTCAAATTAATTAACAAACAATGAGATATCATTAAACAAATAATAAATTTCCAATAATCGATAAGTAATTTCATTCGGAAATATCATTATTTTAAATTCTTTAATCATAAATTATAGAAAACTTCAAGTAAAAAAAATTTTTTTTCAGAAAACAGTCTCCAACTACTACCATTTGTTCTGCGAACGCCTGATTATTTATCAGCAGCTAGAAACAGTGTTCCCAACTGTTAAAAATTCATATCCCTAAAGCCCCAATCAAAAACTCCTAAATAATCACAATTACTAAGGATTCCCCCTAAAAAATTCTATTATTTATAAAATGAATAATTATATATTTTAAATTAATTATCAAATAATGAGATAACATTAAACAAATAATAAATTTCAAACAATCGATTAGTAATTTCATTCGGCTATATTACTTCTTTAAATTCCTTAATCATAAACTATAGAAAACTTCAAGTAAAAAATTTTTTTTTTTTTCAGAAAACAGTCTCCAACTACTACAGTTTGTTCTTCGAACGCCTGATTATTTATCAGCAGCTAGAAACAGTGTTCCCAACTGTCAAAAATTCATCTCCCTGAAGCCCCAATCAAAAACCCCTAAAATTACCACAATTTCTAAGGATTCCCCCTAAAAAATTCTATTTTTCATAAAATGAGTAATTAAATATTTCAAATTAATTAACAAACAATGAGATATCATTAAACAAATAATAAATTTCCAATAATCGATAAGTAATTTCATTCGGAAATATCATTATTTTAAATTCTTTAATCATAAATTATAGAAAACTTCAAGTAAAAAAAATTTTTTTTCAGAAAACAGTCTCCAACTACTACCATTTGTTCTGCGAACGCCTGATTATTTATCAGCAGCTAGAAACAGTGTTCCCAACTGTTAAAAATTCATATCCCTAAAGCCCCAATCAAAAACTCCTAAATAATCACAATTACTAAGGATTCCCCCTAAAAAATTCTATTATTTATAAAATGAGTAATTATATATTTTAAATTAATTTCAAATAATGAGATAACATTAAACAAATAATAAATTTCAAACAATCGATTAGTAATTTCATTCGGCTATATTACTTCTTTAAATTCCTTAATCATAAACTATAGAAAACTTCAAGTAAAAAAATTTTTTTTTTTCAGAAAACAGTCTCCAACTACTACAGTTTGTTCTTCGAACGCCTGATTATTTATCAGCAGCTAGAAACAGTGTTCCCAACTGTCAAAAATTCATCTCCCTGAAGCCCCAATCAAAAACCCCTAAAATTACCACAATTTCTAAGGATTCCCCCTAAAAAATTCTATTATTTATAAAATGAGTAATTATATATTTCAAATTAATTAACAAACAATGAGATATCATTAAACAAATAATAAATTTCCAATAATCGATAAGTAATTTCATTCGGAAATATCATTATTTTAAATTCTTTAATCATAAATTATAGAAAACTTCAAGTAAAAAAAATTTTTTTTCAGAAAACAGTCTCCAACTACTACCATTTGTTCTGCGAACGCCTGATTATTTATCAGCAGCTAGAAACAGTGTTCCCAACTGTTAAAAATTCATATCCCTAAAGCCCCAATCAAAAACTCCTAAATAATCACAATTACTAAGGATTCCCCCTAAAAAATTCTATTATTTATAAAATGAGTAATTATATATTTTAAATTAATTATCAAATAATGAGATAACATTAAACAAATAATAAATTTCAAACAATCGATTAGTAATTTCATTCGGCTATATTACTTCTTTAAATTCCTTAATCATAAACTATAGAAAACTTCAAGTAAAAAAATTTTTTTTTTTCAGAAAACAGTCTCCAACTACTACAGTTTGTTCTTCGAACGCCTGATTATTTATCAGCAGCTAGAAACAGTGTTCCCAACTGTCAAAAATTCATCTCCCTGAAGCCCCAATCAAAAACCCCTAAAATTACCACAATTTCTAAGGATTCCCCCTAAAAAATTCTATTATTTATAAAATGAGTAATTATATATTTCAAATTAATTAACAAACAATGAGATATCATTAAACAAATAATAAATTTCCAATAATCGATAAGTAATTTCATTCGGAAATATCATTATTTTAAATTTTTTAATCATAAATTATAGAAAACTTCAAGTAAAAAAATTTTTTTTTTCAGAAAACAGTCTCCAACTATTACAGTTTGTTCTGCGGACGCCTGATTATTTATCAGCAGCTAGAAACAGTGTTCCCAACAGTCAAAAATTCATCTCCCTAAAGCCCCAATCAAAAACCCCTAAATAATCACAATTACTGAGGATTCCCCCTAAAAAATTCTATTATTTATTTAATGAGTAATTAAATATTTCAAATTAATTAACAAACAATGAGATATCATTAAACAAATAATAAATTTCAAACAACCGATAAGTAATTTCATTCAGCAATACCATTATTTTAAATTCTTTAATCATAAATTATAGAAAATTTCAAGTAACAAATCATTTTCCTCAGATTCTGATTGTTCAAAATCATACATATCGACTCTAAATAATTTTAATATTTTTACGGTTTGCAGTGTGGATCGAACCAGTATCATATTTTGTAACATTTCAATCGATATCATGATACGCAACTTATTCTTTACAATGTTATATACCGATATTTGAAGTTATTTAAATCCCTGGAAATGTAATACCCTTTCTCCTTAAATTTTGGGGGAAAATCCCCAAAAGTTGGGAACCCTGGTTAGAAATTTTAATTCTGCGACGACTGCTCATGCGTCGGACAGTTTCTGATAGTTCCTGACTACTGTGCGAACAAAGCTAAATATCAATCACTTAAATCTCAAATATAATTTTGTATGTTTTCTCACTACTAATTCTATAGCTAAAAACAGACAGCAGCCTTTAAACCGACCACAAAATATAAACTACAATTTGAGGTTATGAAATTGTTTACTTTTTTTATGGAATTTTTGTTAGTGGCAACTATTATGCAAGAAACTAGAGTAATCTCCAGCAACGTGCAATAGTTGTCTATGCAACATTCTGATCTTGCAAGAAATTCTTAAAGTTATTTCTAGTTTTATTCGAATTGAAAGGGCTTCACGCATTACAGTATCTCAAATTTTAAATTGCTGTTCTAGTACATATTGGGACTATTGTTCGATTGTATAAAGAAAATTTGTTATTTGAATACGAATCCACAACACCAAAATACATGTGTGTACCTACTATTGAATACATGTCAATTTAATTTATTTGACTTGATCAACTCCTTTCACCTTAGCGTACACTAGCTTAAAAAATTAAATTTCTTATTTCTTGTTTCTGTGATTGATAATGTTTTTATCAAACCTAACCTCAAAAATTTTAAACAGCTCGATTTACTCTGTATTTTTCATCATTTAAGCGGATATACCAATCGACAACAGGCGTATTTTACTGTGATTAGTATTTGGAGTTTTTGCGTCATGAATAGTTCAAAAAAACGTTGTTTGAAGAATACAGATAATTTTTATATACACTGGGAAAACAATGTGCTTAAATATTGGGGACCATGTTCATCGTATTCTTCTATCTAGCTAAGGCCTGGCCCACAATCGGCTAGGTTCTCTTTTTTGTCGATCAGACGTCAAAAGCAAGGCAGTAACAGATATAATTATTGCCAGTGATGCACTCATCACTTTTTTCTTGTTTACTTAACCTAGCTCAATTTTTAAGCCGCCCACAAAATAATGAATGAAATTTGAGGTTGAGAAATTACTTTTACTTATGGAATGGCATAATTTCAAGCGGCATGCAATAATCTCTACTGATCTTCTAAGAAATTGCATGCAATTAAGTGTACGTTGTCTTTCATCATGTCAAGCGGCCTTGTGCTAGTCTCTGCCATTGCATTATGGTCGACACTAATAAAAATTCCATGAGTAAAACAAGCTCGGTAAAGTGAACAAGATAAAAGTGATAAGTGCATCACTAGCAATAATTATAACTTTTGCTACTTTGTTTTTGGAGTGTGATCGACAGATAAGAGTATTAATCGAAATCCTAACCTCAAATTTCATTTAATATTTTGTGCTTAGCATAACAATGAAAATAAAGCTAAGTTTTACGAAAGCCGGCTGATCTGTTAAACCAAAAGTAATTAGATTTCTTCCTAGAATTGCAGCTTGCACGCAATAAAATGAAATCAAACCGATAATGTTGCAAGTACGAAATCTTGTATGAAACAATAAGCTGAACTTCATCTGCGCATGATTTTGATTGATTAAAATATTGCGTCTTGCATTGCACTGCACGTTGTCTTGCAGCATGTAAAGCGGCCTTTAGTGGCAACCATCATGCAATGTCAAGAGACGTGCAATATTTGTCTATGCAATATATTTATCTTGCAAGGAATTGCATGCTAAACATTAGTGTAAAAGCCCTATTAACAAGTTGACAATTTTCGGAATTTTATTTAATTGTATAATATCACAAAAAATTTATATACAAAGTTATTACGAAAAGGCACAGAATATGTAGGATATTAAAAAAAGTTATTTCGTTATTGGCAATTAACGTGTTAATCTATTCACTATGAACTTACAAAATGAAGTGAGAGCAATGCACTCTAATGTCGTATTTGAAAACTAGGGCCTTATCATACTAGCGGATTGCGAGCGTCTTCATAGCGAAGCGAGCGCGCAACGATCACGTCGCGCACTCGCAGCGAAGATCGCTGCTGAATCAATTTGGTAATGAGTGTATTTTGCACTACAAACACGCGACGAAGACGAAGAGGCGTGTTCGCGACGCATTCGTTGCGCGCCCGCTCCGCAGCCGCTCGCAAATCTCTAGTATGATAAGACTAATATTTTTCAATTGATATTATGAAAGGTAAAGGCGAAAAAAGTTTTCTCTTAAGGAGCTCCACTTTGAAATGTGTCCTTCTGAAAGCGAAAAATAGCCTCAATATGTGACACAATGTTCCCGTAATTTGAAAACTGCCCTTATCTATAACCAAAACTCATATCCACATTTACAACGCCTAGTATTATGTAAACATTTACTCTATTATTCACTTTCTAAGAGAAAAGCAAAACTTTTTGCGTAATTGTAGACTTGATATGAAGTCTTAAACTTTTGTTGTACGTCATGCAAGAAAGGGTTAAAACGTACCTATGGCTATATTTTACTAACGAGCTTGTTTTGCCGGGCATGTACCTATACGTAAGCTCGTCAAAAAATTTTGTATTATTTATTATAGTCAAATAACGACATATCAACACGACAAAGCAATATTTTCCAAACGATAAGCAATATTATGTTAATCTGATGACTCAAAGTACAAGGTTTGATGACAAAAATATGTTTTATCAAAAACAAAGCTTTTTAATCTTCTTCAAAGTTAACCCAATAATGAATCTATATCAGGAATGGTGCCAAACGGTTTTTACGTAGTTTTCATTTCCGGGAATGATGTCTTGCTGCTAACTAGCACGACTTGTAAACGTTGGCCCATTTTTTCAACTTTTCTCCAACATTTGTGGCTCTTTTTTTGAGCGAAACCAATGTTTCACTACGTACACCACATACAAAAAAGTAAGCCTGTCATGGATGATTTCCATTTTTGCACTTCCTTCTTATAAACGTCCACTATCACTAATTTATTGAATCAATTTCTAAATTGCCATTGGCTCCGCAATAACAAATATCAATGTTAACAAATCATTAACGGAACCTATTATTCGATTATGACAACTTAAAAAGCATCCCTCGTATACTAGATTGAAATGTAGGTTTTCATGAAAAATTCTTCTCACAAAGCGAGCGGAAAATACAAGGAAAGCCGTATCTTTGCGATCAGAACGCTGTGATGATCACCACATTGAAGCTCTCAGTGTTTCAATGTTTTTATGTGATTCAACAAGCTGAGGAACTTAAGTTGCAAGTTCTGTTGCATTTGCAGTTCTTATAAACTTCCACTCTCACCAACCTAATGAATCACTTTCTAAATTGCCATTGGCTCCGCAATAACAAATGTCAATGCTGACAAATCATTAACGGCGCCTATTATTCGATTGTGACAACTTAAAAGGCAACCCTCGTATCTTAGATTGATGGAAATGTAGGTTTTCATGAAAAATTCTTCTCACAAAGCGATCGGAAAATACAAGGAAAGCCGTATCTTTGCGATCAGAACGCTGTGATGATCACGACATTGAAGCTCTCAGTGTTTCAATGTTTTTATGTGATTCAACAAGCTGAGGAACTTAAGTTGCAAGTTCTGTTGCATTTGCAGTTCTTATAAACTTCCACTCTCACCAATCTAATGAATCACTGTCTAAATTGCCATTGGCTCCGCAATAACAAATGTCAATGCTGACAAATCATTAACGGCGCCTATTATTCGATTGTGACAACTTAAAAGGCAACCCTCGTATCTTAGATTGATGGAAATGTAGGTTTTCATGAAAAATTCTTCTCACAAAGCGATCGGAAAATACAAGGAAAGCCGTATCTTTGCGATCAGAACGCTGTGATGATCACGACATTGAAGCTCTCAGTGTTTCAATGTTTTTATGTGATTCAACAAGCTGAGGAACTTAAGTTGCAAGTTCAGTTGCATTTGCAGTTCTTATAAACTTCCACTCTCACCAACCTAATGAATCACTTTCTAAATTGCCATTGGCTCCGCAATAACAAATGTCAATGCTGACAAATCATTAACGGCGCCTATTATTCGATTGTGACAACTTAAAAGGCAACCCTCGTATCTTAGATTGATGGAAATGTAGGTTTTCATGAAAAATTCTTCTCACAAAGCGATCGGAAAATACAAGGAAAGCCGTATCTTTGCGATCAGAACGCTGTGATGATCACGACATTGAAGCTCTCAGTGTTTCAATGTTTTTATGTGATTCAACAAGCTGAGGAACTTAAGTTGCAAGTTCTGTTGCATTTGCAGTTCTTATAAACTTCCACTCTCACCAATCTAATGAATCACTGTCTAAATTGCCATTGGCTCCGCAATAACAAATGTCAATGCTGACAAATCATTAACGGCGCCTATTATTCGATTGTGACAACTTAAAAGGCAACCCTCGTATCTTAGATTGATGGAAATGTAGGTTTTCATGAAAAATTCTTCTCACAAAGCGATCGAAAAATACAAGGAAAGCCGTATCTTTGCGATCAGAACGCTGTGATGATCACCACATTGAAGCTCTCAGTGTTTCAATGTTTTTATGTGATTCAACAAGCTGAGGAACTTAAGTTGCAAGTTCTGTTGCATTTGCAGTTCTTATAAACTTCCACTCTCACCAATCTAATGAATCACTGTCTAAATTGCCATTGGCTCCGCAATAACAAATGTCAATGCTGACAAATCATTAACGGCGCCTATTATTCGATTGTGACAACTTAAAAGGCAACCCTCGTATCTTAGATTGATGGAAATGTAGGTTTTCATGAAAAATTCTTCTCACAAAGCGATCGGAAAATACAAGGAAAGCCGTATCTTTGCGATCAGAACGCTGTGATGATCACGACATTGAAGCTCTCAGTGTTTCAATGTTTTTATGTGATTCAACAAGCTGAGGAACTTAAGTTGCAAGTTCAGTTGCATTTGCAGTTTGTTCAATCATAATAATTCTCATGAAAATTGATTTCCAGTCCGAAATAAGGCCAACGGGATTAAATTTAAGCGCTCATTGAAAAAATAAAGTATATTTTAATAACTTATAATTGGGGTACTGTTTGATAGATTCAAAAATATGCGTCACACTTATTATTGAACGATTTTTTTAGGTTAGTTTTCAATTTTCAACATTCAAACTTTTAGAATCTAAATGGTAAAAAGGTTAACTAATACCTCATTTTAAATATTGTCAACTACCTTTTCAAAAGTATTATATAATAAACCTATTTCTTAGTGTAACGTGGTTTTATACAGGGTGTTCCAGGACTTGATGCTAAAAAATCGGAAGTCAGTAGATAACGGGAAAATAATGCTGTGACATAAAAAATAATTCTCAAACGACACCTCGTTTCTGAATTTTTTATGAATTATTATGTAATCATAAACAATCCATAACTTTCAATAAAAAGATGCCCTTTGTTTAACTCGATAAAATTTATGATTTAGGAGATGGGTGGATTTTTAGACTGTCGTACATGCCAAGGAAACCGTTCGCCATAAATTGTAATAATAAATAAATATATAATAAATCGTAATTATTCATTGAATATACTTACAGGAGGTATTAAAACAATCAAAAATTTCTTGAAGAACTAATGAATAAACAAAAAAAAACACGTTTGTGCCATATACTATCGAAGATCATATTACTGGCATAAGGAAAAACTTAAAGAGATTAATAATTACTTTTCATGTAGTAGGCTACTATCGAGTGATAATTTAGAAGGTCCATATTTTTTTATAATAGTCCCAGAGCTGGCTACAAAAAACAGGGTCGATAAGGTGCGCGCCATTTCAGCTTGTAAACTGGCGGTTCCCACTTAATACATCACCGAACGCCACTTCTTAAGGTCAGCACAGGTCGGATATGAAAATGCCAGCCGGTTTTCCCGGACGAAAAAATTGGCTGAAAAACCTCATAACGGGCACGCGTGAAACCTTTAGTAACGTGGGGTTCAAACCTCAAATAAGAGCGGTGTAATAGCGCAAGAAGTTTTGCAGGCCGGAAAACCCTCGTAAGAAGTGATCGAAAGTGTCGGAAAACTCATATGAAAAACCTCATAACGTGCGCGCGCGAAACTTTTTTATTAGGTTTTTTGGGTCTCAACTAAGAGCGGTGTGATAGCGCAAGAAGTTTTGCGGGCCGGAAAGAAAATCTGCGTATATTTGAAATGAAAATTTTTCATATTCGGCTTAATGGAAAATTATTTTTGATGTCTCCATTCAAAATACCTGTTTGAGCTACCCGAAATTAAAAAAAAAATCATCAAGATACGATGAAAACTCGCTGAAATATAATCATTTTTTATCGCGCGCGTGATTTTATAGCGCTTACTCATTTTCCACCTACTCGAGCCGCCGCCAACAACGCAAAAACGGGCTTCTAATTTTTTTTTTTTTAATTCATTTACTGCGTCAATTATCAAGTGATTTTGATCAAATTTTTTTTAAAACTTCTGGGATTGGTTATACTTTTTGATAAAGTTACTCAGTATTGAGTAACGGCTCGTGATGCCCCAAGAAACCTTGAGGAACGTTGAGGCAAGATGATAATCTCGGCGCTCGCCTCTATCATTGCGAAAATGCGTTAAAGTATTTACTCATCTAAAGTGCGCATTTGATTTTCAATGACCAAAAATAAAAAAATATTAACAGTTATCGAATCAAATAAAATTTTATGATAAATTGTATTATTTTGCGATGTTTGAAAATTTTTTTCTTCAGCTCGATTTATGTCATATAAATCGCTGCAATTTGAATAAAATATATACCGTTGTTAATAAAATGATTATATTTCAGCGAGTTTTCATCGTATCTTATGATTTTTTTTTTAATTTCGGGTAGCTCAAACAGGTATTTTGAATGGAGACATCAAAAATAATTTTCCATTAAGCCGAATATGAAAAATTTTCATTTCAAATATACGCAGATTTTCTTTCCGGCCCGCAAAACTTCTTGCGCTATCACACCGCTCTTAGTTGAGACCCAAAAAACCTAGTAAAAAAGTTTCGCGCGCGCCCGTTATGAGGTTTTTCAGATGAGTTTTCCGACACTTTCGATCACTTCTTACGAGGGTTTTCCGGCCTGCAAAACTTCTTGCGCTATTACACCGCTCTTATTTGAGGTTTGAACCCCACGTTACTAAAGGTTTCACGCGTGCCCGTTATGAGGTTTTTCAGCCAATTTTTTCGTCCGGGAAAACCGGCTGGCATTTTCATATCCGACCTGTGCTGACCTTAAGAAGTGGCGTTCGGTGATGTATTAGTGGGAACCGCCAGTTTACAAGCTGAAATGGCGCGCACCTTATCGACCCTGTTTTTTGTAGCCAGCTCCTCGTCTATAATAACCTGAAGGGTCAGCGATACTCAGAATTTAACCAAATTGATTTCTGTTATGTGATATTCTTAGATCGCCCTTCCAATTTCAAAGAAATATCCTCCGTGGACTCCGGAAGTTTTTAGAACTAAAAAATTACAATTTATGGTAATTTTCTTGAGAATGACTCTTTATGACGAACGATTACCTTGGCAGGTACGACGATCGAAAAGTCTACATATCTCCCAAACTATAAATTTTATCAAGCTAAACAAAAAGTACCTTTTAGTTGAAAAATCCATTTTTGCTATCTTTGGATTGTTCAGGTTGTCCCTGTAAAAGTTACGGATTGTTAACCATTGGGCATGAGCCATTCCTGACCTTCAAATAGTAGTGTGGAATCATTTATTCCGTCAAACACACCACGCGGACATACGTAATCATTCATTCAAAATTTATATAATTCTGATGTGTAATTTAGAAAATATACTTACATATAAATTCTGATATCGCAACTTTAAATGCCTATAACTCAGAAACGAGAGATCGAAAGAGAAAATTTTTGTCACAGCATTATTTCCACGTCATCTACTCATTTTATGCATCAAGTCCCAGAACTCCCTGTATATTTTTGAATTTACAACTGGAGTCGAAATATAAAGTGTGGTACTAATTTGAAAATATTATTGCCTCGTGTATATTTCAACATACTGTAAATATGGATTGAATTTCGGTACAAAACTTGGATGTGTGAAATGTATATATGCCAAAAAAGGATTTTCAGCATTTTATTTCAAATTTTATCAATAAACGAGATCTTCATAATTAAATTTAAATTGTGTTTGTGAGGTTCAAATCTTAGAGCAAAGTTTTTTAACAAATATAAAGATAAACAGCATGAAAATAGGCAATTGCATATTTTATAGTACAATTTTAGATCCTAAAAAACAAACATAGGTTTGTTCGACTTGATTTTTAGCTACGGTATAATATTTCCAAAGTTATTGTAGACATAAACATCGTTAACAAATTACTGATAGTAAACTTGGTTATAGAATTGATTGGAATATATTCCAGGACCATAGAATTAAAAAGAAAAATCATACAAGAAAATAATGAAATCGCTTATAAAAACCCTTTTTTAAAATCAACAATACATATATAAACATCGTGGTTTATATCCCATCTTGGAATCAGCGATTGAGTTGTAAGCAATGCTTCACGCGTGTCTATTTCGGTGTTTTTAATTCTTTCAAGTTTGTTATTCTCTATTGTGGATTATTTTAAAAAATGTTGTTAACACGTAGTCCATAAGGCTGTTGTTTAAGGTCACTGTATTTTGTTGGCTTATGATTTTTTCAGAATTACCACAGCAGTAGACTTCAACCAATCTGGTGGAATAATGCCCGTTTCATAAAACTTTCGCTTGTTGTTAAGAGTCATGAAGAAACAAAATAAATTTTTTTCGGGGTAACAAAAAACGATGATGAGCTTATTAAGAAAAATTCTAAATTTCCACTCAATTCCTTTTTTTAAATTAATTGTGTATCATATTACCTTTTCTGTAATTAACACTTGACTCATAGTGGACGAAAATTCAATTTTTGCACTTAATGAGTTTTACCTTCCAACAATATTTCAAGTATGATAGTTGGTGATAGTGAAATAAAATATTATTATTCTATAATCCTTTTATTAAAAGAGAAAAATGTGTTACAAATATTTTGAAATAACAAAAATCGATATAATTCATATAGGGCTTTGGAGCTCTTTCATCTGGAGCTGAACCAAGTCTTTTGCTTTGCTTTCTTTAACTCTAAATGGGCGCTATCGGCAAGAACGAGAGCTGAGTAACAATGGCCTTAATTTGTAGGTCTTGATGAGCTATCATTATTTTTTTTTGTTAAAAGCAAGTACAAGAAGGTAAATCGTATCACCTTCGAGTAGTTCGAGTGGTGCCTGCCGCGTGGAAATGCCTGTGGATATTGATCTTGAGCTTCTCTAGGTTGTAGTGCTTGCTTGATTCCATAGGGTTGCACTTCTCAAGAGAAATTAATCCCGATAAAGCTCTGGTCGTCTGCAGGTGAACTCCGTGGTCATGAGCCACGTCTGCATGATGAGTAGGTCTTGCAAAAACTGCTCTAGACGGCATTATTAGCAGGAATCAGGTCAGCGACCTTTCTTCTTTGCTCCAAGCTGTCCAAGTTTCTTGTGATCTCTCTGGATCACCTATAAGTCGAACTACTTTCTTCTGTATTGAGTCGAGCATCTTCAGGGTATGCTTAAGAGCTGTGCTCCAAATGTGCGAGCAATATTCCTTAGATGGACGAATCTCTGATATCTATTTTAAGTCTTTGTGATTGTTCTTTGCTTTAAATTTGAAACATTTGATATGGGGCATACTAAATAAACATAAAGTTGAGTTGAAGTTGATCAAGCTGCCACGAAGTGACTATGATAAACTTTAACTTTTATGAAATTTCTCAGATAATTGAATAGTGAAATTTATCATTCTCTGATGTGCATTTATACCAGTTATATTCACTTATTCAGATTTTATGCTCTTGGGAAATGATGAATCAATAATATTTATTGATTATGATTATTTATTGCGCTGGCCAAACAATTCAAATTAAATGTACACTTTTCTTGGCTTTTTTCGGCAAATTGATTTATTGAATCATCTGCAGCGGAAGACGATTTCAGTTTTTCCAGCATTTCTGCCTCTATAGACAATAGTGACAAGTCTGATAGCCGTTCCTGCCCCATCGAAAACCTTAAGTTTCTTTCAGCTCTTGCGGTCGTAACTAGAAGTGTTAAGAATAGAAAGCAAGCTGTTATTACCTCTGGAAAACTTGATGCAATAATTCCATGAGTTCCTTAATGGAATGAATTTTCTGAATTCTAGATTCTCCGGTTATAATACTTCGAACACATTACTCAAGTCACAGAGGCTCTAAAATCTTTGTTTAGTTTGAGGAATTAATATATCTAAACAGAAATAGTATACATTGACTTTGAAATAGGATTTCGGGTCTGAAATTTTCTCATCTTGTTATCTTTCGTCTTTTATTTTTAACAACAGTTGTTACTTTCCACTCTTTTGCTAAATCTCTGGACTTATTTAGCAAACCATTGAATGAATTTTTATTTCTTATTTCGCTTAGTCTTTTCAAAAGATTACTTAATAAAATACTAGCTTACTAGCTTTCTGTAAGTCATTATTTTCATGCTGTAGAGCTTTAGAAACAGGATTACTGATTTCAAATAGTAAAGCACTAAGAAATCATAACTCTCTAATGTTAATTATGTTTCTACATTCTTCACGGTCTTTTTTTAGTAGAAATTGAATTCAGTTGGTACAAAGTTTTCATGATTTTTATCGCTAATAAAGCTAATAAAATAATAAAGACCATCTAGTAGGGCATACCTTTTTAAGGGTAATTTTATATTTTTCAGATGAATCGTTATTCAACATTGTCCAGGGTTTGATATTATTGCTAAAATAAGTATATATTTTTTCTAAATTATCGATAAAAGTCAATAACATGTTTCGCAGCATCGTTTAAAATTAAATTTAATTCGTGTGCATCGGCATTCGGAGCATGCTCTTTTATAAGGGCTTGTAATCCTCCATACACACCCGACATAACATTTGCTCCATCAAAACCCTGTCCTCTACATTTAGACAAATCAATTCCATATCCTTTAATCGTATTTTAAATTTGAGTTTTAAGTTTAAGTCCTTCTGCACTGGAATCGGATATAGCTACAAACCCCAAAAATTACTCACAGATTTTTAATTCTTTAGGTATTTTATCATCATTTTCTGTTATCGAGATGTATCGAAAAGCTACAGAAAATTGGTCAATTTTCGACAAGTCTTGTGTTGTATCCAAAATAATTGCCAGAAATGGAAACATTTCACTAATTTTTGTTTTTATACGTTAGGGGCCTCTGTAGCCCTGATATCAAGTCACAATGGCTTTTTCTCGAATTTGTAAAAAATTGCACTTAATGACTTTTACCCCCAAGCAGACGAAATATTATTAAACAAATTCCATAGTACTTTTATACGTTTTTACCGAGCAGGTTAAGAGTTTCTAAGTGTTTTTTATCTACTCCTACTGCGTTATCCGTTTTTTTTGCGCAGTTTATTGCTCATGATACTTGAACCAACTAGGCCTCCTTTTTTTATAATCTGATCTCTTTATAATAGATATCACTTCACTAGAAAAAAAGTGATGTTAGAGGTGTTAGCAGTTGCGCCATCCTGTTGAGAGCAGATCCAGATATTATATCCTGCAGTTTTGATGTAAAAAACACCTCGTTCATTTCCAGATACTGCTCCGAAGCAACAGTAATCTCGCGATCACGTTCGTTCTCAAAAAAGTATAGGCTTATGATATCATCCGTTGATACAGCCGTCCAAATTGTGACTTTGGTACTACGTAAATTGAAGCTCATCAAAGAAAAACACGTAAATGAAATAAAGCGATTTATCATCAGCGTCAGTATCTTTCAATTTGTATACTAACTGAAATTTGCTTAAAGGGAGGAAGTAGATAATAGTTTTGATGCGTTATGATTCGTCGCTTCATCGAGCATATTCACCAAATCTGGCAGCCTCCAATAACTTTTTGACGGATAATAGTTTCAGTCAAATGAGTGGCGATGGAAAAAGCAAACAAGAAACTTCGGAAATATCATTTTTTTTATCGTTTGAATAGATTATAAACTTGAAGTCATTGTCACCTTAACATTAAAGTTGAATTTTGTATCTAGCCTAATACCAAGGCATAACATTCGTGGCTTGTACATTGAGGCATATTGTCCTTTTGTGTGTCAATAGCACGCCTCAGTTTTTTCTAGCGCTAGTTCTAGATTTTGCTTTCGCGACAGTTTCCTACATGTTCCAGTGCTGTGTTAACCAGATTCATGAGAAATTATTCTGCTACAGCTGTTACTACTAAGGCGACGTCGTCTGCAAAACCAACTAGAATGACTCCTTGTGGCATTTCAGTTCTAAGGAGATTATTATACAAAATGATCCCTGGCTAAATGTTTATAGTGGGGCTTATTGGAATCCTCATCATACCGTTTTCATGTTTGTAATTTCTTATCTTTCTTCAAAATCCACTGTAACGTTTATCTTAGTGTCAAATACTTTGAAAGTCTTACTAATAGATTGAGAAGTATTTCCACGTGATGTCCTTGGTCTTTGTCTTTGTTTGTCTAACGTAGAACCAGTGTCCTCGCACTTGTAAACCTAATTCTTAATCGTTTGAACACTGGAACAGTCATTAAACTTGAGTAAAAGGCAATACTCTCGAATTTCACGCGTACACAAAAAGCTCCGGTGAAACCTTCTATGGAGATTCTAAAGAACGTTGGTGCTCTCAATCCAGAGCGTCATTTGCATTTTATTGGAAATTTGAATTTGAAAAGACTTATGGAACTGAGTTGGGATATACTAAGTCATCAATTTTCAATTTTTGAAATTTATCATAGCTGCATGCTAAGTACGAAATTCTCTGTTTTGAACATATGGTAACGATAAGAAAAATGTAATCTGTAGAAAAAGTATATTCCATTTAAATTGTTAACCATTTTAACAACAATTTACAATTAAATAAAATTAAATACAATTAAATTATAAATATTCTAAAAGAATTCCAAAAAAGTAACAAAATTTTAAATAAAAAAGTCAAAAACTATGATTTTATGTTTTTATGAATAGATTTTCAATATATTCTGTTCATATTTCAACAAAAGTTTCATTTATCCCACATTACAATTATGAACTCTAAAATATGCAACTGTTTTCAGTCAAACTATCTCTCCAAGTTTTATTATCAATTCAAAACATCCTGTATATAAATGGAGAGCGTTTACAACAAGAAAACGTCGATATAGTAACGAAAATACAGTTTTTGTCACAAAAAGTTGTACGAACTGTTTTTTTCTCGATTCTCACTGTATGTATAATTGTATAAATGTATATTGATGTAAAAACGATTGTTGAAACAGCTAATCATACAACTTTGTCAAATATTTTTTAATATCACTTATCGCAATGCAGTCAATTGTTTATATTATTTTGCTATTGTTAATTATATTGTTGTTGATATTAATAAGTATGCAATTTGATATATATATAACTAAAACGAATCAGGGAATTATTGAATAATCCAATTTGATCTGATCACGTTTAGTAGGACGTAAAGTGATTGTTCGAAATTTACTATGTGATTTGTTTGTAGAATAATTATTATTGTTAAATAATTTTAGGATATTAATTGAGTATGAGGACGTACATTTTTCTTTAATTCCATTTATTCTATTATTTATAAACCTTTTAACCCTTACTACAAACTTTGAAACGTCAATTCCGAGTTTAATAATTTGCCACTAGAGGTGCTAACAAAGAGCGATACTACGAAATGTCAAGTCAAATATCACTGTTTATTTATGGAGCTCCAATGCGTTTGAATATGTTACAAAAGGCGCTGGTGTAGTGTGATATCTACAAACTGTCAAAGTCAAATATCACTGTTTGTTTTGATCTTTTTGATGCGTTTAAATTTGCCACAAAAGGCGCTGGTGTAGTACGATATCTATGAACTGTCAAGTCAAATATCACTGTTTGTTTTGATGGCTTTGATGCGTTTGAATTTGTCACAAAAGGCGCTGGTGTAGTACGATATCTACGAAATGTCATGTCAAATATCACTATTTATTTAGGGAGCTCTGATGCGTTTCAAAATGTGTTACGAAAGGCGCTGGTGTAGAGAGAAGTTCCGAAATATTATGTCAAAATTTGTTAGAAGCGAATGTTTTGAAGTTGTTTTTTCGGATAGTTACTGTTTTAAGACAGTTCTGATTTATAGAAACTTTTTTTCCGAACAAATTTTGACAGCTACTTTGAAACCTCACTCTGATGGTACCAACTGGTGAGCCTTAAAACAGCATTGCATAACCTTTAACCTACACTTGTCTAATCAAGTTTTACTAATAACTTAAGTTATATTTTTTTTATCAGTGACTTTCTCTATTCGTAATAAAAATATAGTTATCTAAAATACAGAATTAAATCTGGGTTAGCTGAGAAATATCAGAAAACACTAAAGAATTATATACGTCTGTACCTGTTACTAATTTCATCATCGGGTTAAATTATTTATTGTAAGTAGTGGTGAAATATTTGTTAATACATGATAAGTACGACATGATAGGTAACTTGTATTGTTTAATAAATTGGATATTATATTGGCCTTACTAAAACAATTGAAATATATAAAAGATATTACGTTTAAAATGTAAGTAATATGAATTAGACTTGTGGAAACAGAGAAAAAATAATACTACATTTTAGGAAAATCGTTTTTATCTCAAACAGCTAATTTAGGAATGAGTCTAGAGTGGAAACAATTCTAAATCATCAGCTATAGATTAATCATTTCATATTTGTAAATAAATATATTATGAGGTGAACTAAAAGGTAAAACTGAAACAAGTAATGTATCATACAATCGGCCTGTTACGTTTTTCGAAGCATATATTTTCTACTAACACTAATAATAAGTCTTACAGATCTTGCAACATAAGAT
Organism: Diorhabda sublineata; assembly: GCF_026230105.1. Classification (NCBI taxonomy): domain Eukaryota; kingdom Metazoa; phylum Arthropoda; class Insecta; order Coleoptera; family Chrysomelidae; genus Diorhabda; species Diorhabda sublineata. Next base: position 33,396,339 of record NC_079478.1, on the reverse strand, counting down.
CATAGACTTTTTTAAATCTCTAGACTACTCTACTACATTTAAATTCAGAACATTACCTTTGTCATACGATATGATGAAAGCATAGAGTTAACATTAAAGATAGAGAGGATAGAAGCTTGTTTACGTGGACCCCAACTGCTAGAGCATTGGTATACCACTATTTATCTCTCTTTACTTCGTTCTACTTGAATCGCCATTACGTTGAAGTTTTCATGTTTAAAACGACTAGACAGATATAAAAAGTTGTAAACCGATGCTCTCTCTTCCCATAATAATTATACTTACATGCCTCTCTCTATATATTTAATATTAAATCTATGAATGAAAGTTTTTGCTTTAGAGTATTAGAGCTACGAATAGTATATTTTACTCTGTTTAACAGTTTTGTGTTGATTAAACTTATTTTTAATGAGTTTTTACAAAAAAAATTGTGTTTGTAGTAGAAACCAAATTGAAGTTATATTATGTTTTAATTCGAGTAAAGCCTGAATGATATCTAATTTTTATTATTATTTAAATGATTTGTTGTAATGTTCTGGATAAAATGAAAATAGGCATACGAATTAATAGCTTGATCGTTAATATCCCTAAATAATTAATATCGCCTCAAGATTTTAGATCTATAGAAATAAGAAGGCCTAACTACAAAATTTTGAAAGTCTGATGTTTACAAATATTCACTATCTCTTTTTAATAATCATTAACATAACTCCGAAAATGGATTGTTACTTTAAAATGATAACATTTCCTAGAAAAATAAATTAATATTATACTTTCTATGTTTGGTTTACTCATAGAGTTAATTTTAAACATAGAGGAAGGTATCGGAGTTTGTTCAAGTGAGCTGAAACTGCTATTAGAGATAGAAAGAACATCAGTAGACTACTCTATATCTTTCTTTACTCTATTCTGATTGTATTGCCAATATGACGAAGCTTCAAGTAGTCAGGACGGCAAAGAAATCAGAAACGACTGAAAAGTGATGTACAACAGTACAATTTCACTCTTTCTATCTTTATATTTACTCTATGGGCTTACGAAAGTTCAAATCTTTGTATTTTCCTCCATGTCAAACTGCGCGCGCATGTATTTGTTTCAAATGTGTCAATCAAATATCCGTTACTGATGATTTCCGTAATGACTGTACATTGTAACTAAAGATTTTACATTTTAATAACTATTTTAATTGTGTAATAATTATGGCAGACTCCAAGTAGAGTTTTGAGATAAATCCACATTCGAAAAGTGAAGAAACTGACATTTACGAATGAATGAAGTGATTCCAAGTATTTAAGATGATATGATAATAATGAAGTAAGCGATAAAGAAAGCCAATATAGAAGAAGAAAGTGTGTTTCCACTGGAGAGCTGCTTGGAGTTTATAAATAAACACACATGGAAACAATACAAATCTTAAAACAGCATGTATAATAAATAAAAATGTACTCTGCAACTGAAAGCTGCCATAAATATTTCTCTTGTATTATTTTTTTCATTCAATTCTCATTAGTAGCAACAAATTAACTTTATCCTGGGCACTGTGGGTCTCTCTCGCGCAATTTGACGTCACGTTGGAAGCAAAATGTATAATGTATGCTTTATACCAGTTATAAAGTTTTATTTTGATTCCAAAAGTAATATTTGATGCAAAGATATGTCTATATATGTATTATTTATATGGTTATTGAATTTACCAGTTAAAATTCACGTTCTTAATGCCACGTGCGGTTTACAAGGAATGTAAAATATAATTAGCAAAATTATGAAATTATTTAATTGTATAATATGGTTTCTGATATATATCAAATAAAAATCCTATTAGATGCAAATTGGCAGTCGATAGCGGAGTAATAGGTATCAAGATTACCTGGGAGTGAATATATCTAGTGAAGGAAACATGATAGAGGAGGCACGAACACAAGCGATGAAAGTATCAAAAGTCAGCGGCTCTCTGAGAGATATAGTGTGGAGAAACAAAGCGATGAGCTCACAAAGCAAGACCTATTCTCACATATGCCTCAGAAACCAGAGCCGAAACATCAACAACAAAAAGAATAATGAGAACCACAGAGATGAAAATACTACGAAACATTTCCAGGGAGTTACTCTCAGGAACAGAACAAGGAGTGATGACATAAGAGAATAATTGGGCGTACGTGATGTGGTGAGATGGGTCGGGGACGAAAAAGATTCTGGAGGAATCACGTAGAAAGAATGCCAGAAGACAGATGGGCAAAATGGGCTAAAACTCTGAGACCGAACACACGCAGACCTGTAGGCAGACCACCAAAGAGATGGTACGAAAGCTGGAATTCAGCTTCTCAGGAAGATCCAAGAAGAGGGCCAAACGTACAGGATCGAACAGGACCTGGTCTTATTGAAAGAGGAAGAAGAAGAAGCCACTTTGAATTATATGGAACTACCCTGTTCGAAAAGGAGCAAACACCCGCTAAAATAAATAACACATAAAAAAGAGGTATCATATCTGAATATAAAACCGTTTTTGTTAATAATTCTACAACTGAATCGACAACAACATGAAATAAGTATAATTATTGGAAAAAAAATAGGAATTTTGAGTGTTTTGTAATTTACAACATTCGTTATTCATATTTTGAATTAATTTCATCGCCTCGACAACAGGGTCTGATCCACTGCTTCGCCAAGTCTTTTTGTCTGGAAACCAAAGTATTTAATACCATTTTCTTTGGTTCTTTTCGATTAGTGTATGATCTAATAATAGAAATTACAATCTTTTAAAACAAACAGTTAGGCCAACTTTATAATAGCCGCTAAACACAAAAAATATCACACACAAAAACCCAGTGAATATGTATTCAGTTTTTTGTGTTTATAACCACATACTGACAAAACTTGACTAGATAAATGGAAAATTTATTTACTCTAGTTGATTCGGCAATTCTTATTGTGATTGCATTATCAGATTGCTGAATATTTTCCTCTTTAAAACATTCGAATATATTTAAAATAACTTGCTGTGTTTGTATATCTAGATCTTTATTATTAAATTCATAACTGTCTTTATTCTTACTGTATTGTGCAATTTCATTGTCTTCATTCGCCCATGGTCTAAAGAACGCTAGATTTCTATTTACTTAAAGAGATTTATGAATTAAATAAATCTCACCAAACGAAGCCACTGCTTATCGCAGACTGTCACTCCAGCCTAACCTTAATGGCCAAAAAAACATTCTGATTCCAGCGTGATGTCATGCGCGTGTTAAATTTGAGCCGACAACTCAGTATACCGGTGTGTGTATAATCAACTTTGACTGTATAAAATCCATCACTTTTAATCAACAAAAAAGAAAACTTTACGTGTACCCAGTGATATTATTGTAGAATCTACTTTTTCTGCAATATTTTTGTGTGTAACACCATAATAAATAAACGTTTTAGTCAATTTGTAAGGCAAAACGAATTATCTGTATTAAAGTATTAGTTTCCCAACTAAATTCCCATAACTTTCTATTTTATACTTCCTCTTTTTCTGTCTAATCATTAAATAATCCTCTAGATATACCTGAGGAATGATTCCTTCATATAATACGAGTAAATGTTGGAGAACGCTAATAATACTAATTTGTGTTTAGAATCTAAACTCTTGAGGTGATTATCCTTCTTTATCCAACACGAATAAGAAATTATTACGCCAGGATTGAATTATAAATAATCCAGAATATTACAATAAAAATTTAGATTTGTTTTTGGTATTTATATTTGTTAACATAAACTTAAGACTAGTGATATAATAAAACATATATTTCCATTTTAAAAATAGGTTCCTCTTGTGAAATAGTTTTTTGGAATGGGACAAATATGTATGTAAATGCCACAATCACATGAATTTAATAATTTGAAATTGTTTTACACTGTTCATATGCAATTTAAATAAAAATTAAATATTATATGTTCGTTTTTCTATTACATTCGAAATACTGACTGAAATATGCTACTACTACATCAACACTTATTACAATTACACTATCTGATTTCCTTTAGTCTCTGAAGACGATTACTTGGTTATCGAAACGCGCGTCAGACAGTGTAATTGTTAGTGTTAGTGAAGTGGTAGTGTAAACAATATATCACCGTCGCACATAGATCGTTTTACAGGATTTAGGCGGCCAAAATTATTTTATGTGATATTTATATTACAAAATAGTTACATAAAAAGAATTCTGTGTTTGGAATAACTTATCGAAATTATTTGTTGGTGCACGGTGGTTAGGCGCACCTACTTGTGATTTTTTATCAACAAATATTTTATTCGAGATCGTAGTTGATTTCAAAATGTTTATATTGAAAATATATATGACATACTCACGGCTTTCCTCAAGGAGGGACAGCTGTCTACGTTTTAGTAATACTTTCAGGTATGTATTATTAAATAAAACAAAGTTTAGTTTGTTCCAATAAGTAAGTAAATATATTAAATTATTAAAAAGATTTTTACATTCTTCTTCTTCTTCTTCTTGTAGTAGGACGAGGTCCTGTCAGGTCTGTCATCTGCCCTCTTGTGACGCCGATGTCCAGCTATCGTACCAGCGTTTTGGGGGCCTACCGATTGGGCGTCTGGTTTCTGTGTTCTGGAGCCATTCGTTCTACATGGTCTCTCCATTGTCGGCGTCTTGCTCTTACCCATCTAACGACATCTTGTACTCCCAGTTCTCTTAAGGTATCTGTGTTGGGTATTCTATCGTGGAGTGTGGTACCCTTTATTGTTTGTAATATCTTCATCTCTGCTGTTCTCATTTTTCTCTTTGTTTGTGTTGTGTCTGCCTTTGTTTCTGCGGCATAGGTTAGTATGGGTCTGATACAGGTCTTGTAGATTCGCGTCTTACTTTCTATGCTCATATATTCATTTCTCCATATAATGTCCCGTAAATATCCCGATATTCTAGTTGCTTTCTTGATCTGCTTATCTACCTCGTCCGTTATGTTTCTGCTGCTCGTTGTTTCTACGCCCAAGTAGTTGAAATTCATTACTTGCTTTATAATGCGCTCATTTACTACCAACTTGCATCTTATTGGGTCTTTGGATATTACCATGCTTTGTGTTTTCTCGCATGAGATTTGCATGTTAAGTCTCTGTGCCGTCAGGTTAAATTTATGAAGGAGGCGTTGTGGATCGTCTATTTCTTTTTTTTTACATTCGTTATAAGCTAAGTAGATAATCACTAAAAATAATCAATCATACATTGGAGACTTATTCATCTACATTTAAATTTTCGCCGCTTTCATCAATTTCCATTGATTGGTCGGCTTGGCTCAGCAGGAATTAATAGCTGCATTGTCTCAGGCAAAAATAATTTTGAAGCGGTTTTTTTGGTCTTTCTCATGGATCTAATAAATAGGTCGGATGTTAATAGTAACCTATGATAAATATCTAAGTTGCATTCTTCCCTCGAAAACTTGCGAGCAAAGTTTAGGCGATAAGACCTAAAATGTTTATTGCGGGCCTCAGCAGCTTCTTCCGAAAGTTGCCCTATGCAGCATTGGAGTCATAGGATGCCAGTCATATAACTCAACATATAGTTTCGCAGTTTCCATGGCGTATTTATCATAGTTTGCTATGTCAATCTTATGGCCGCTTGATATGGCTTCTAATATCACTTTTAATCTAATAATCAAGTCATAACTTATCCCAGTGATTTCTACAGCCAAATCAGGGTTCTCGAAGAATCTTCTGCTGGTATTTCCATCGTTTGTGTTTCCGAAGTTACTTTTTGGCATATCGACTAAGAGACCTGTCTCCTCTCTAAATTTACGAGTCAACATTTTCACCCCCGAGCAGCCAGGTGAACCTATAACAATAAAAAAATAATATTAACACAAAAACATAAAATCCGATTTTTTCCTATTTTTGTCAAAAAAATTTTCAAACTCGTTTATTTTTAAAACTAGCAGCTGATTTTAAGCAGTTTTCTTTATAAGACTTTATACTATATAATGAAATCAAAAATGTAACTCGGAAAGGTGCGGAAGTAAAGTTTTTTTTCGATTGAAATTGAAAAATAAAGAAAAAACATTTCTAAAAAAAGGTAGATATTATTGACGGCTCATTAAGTCATTTATTGACAATATATTTAATACAATTTCATATTAATTTAATAAAGGCTTACCTGTATTATTGGTATCCATCACTTAAACAAGCAAATATGACACGACACATAAAATATTCACCGAAGAAAATGATATACGAAAAGGGCGTCAAGAACAAGAACAGTCTAGGCATGTGGGTGGGGTTGGCTATTGTTCGTCAGGTAGTCTACTATTCCAGGAAAAAAATTGTTTGTCATTAGTCGATTATTGGAATTGGAAGCGGTTCCGGAAATTCCAACTTACATTGGAAATATAACCGGCGCAATCAAATGAGTTAGTTTTACAAGAGAAAGTTTAAATTCCAAACATCAGTTCTAACCACTGTTATCGACTTTCTTCAAGTTTTACAAACTTAGTTTTAAACATTACCGGTGATTTGGGGTCAGTCTAATATGAAACTAAGAATTCCAACTTAGTTTTATCAAATTGCTAATATTTTTCTTTAATTTCTTATTTCTTAGACCTTTTGATATATTAATGCAACTAAAGAGACCTAAAATCAAGAAAATTTAGATGCATTGTTAATATTTTTATATTATTTTGAGTAAATGATTTTGGTTGTACTAAAATTATTGAAGATTAACACTTTATCTTTGATAAATTCGACGATGATGATGAAGCACTTACCAACATTGTCGATTTATGCTAATGTTTTGTAAATAGAGCTTAGTTTATATTGTCCAGCGGAATAAGAACCTACAAAAAACGTGAGTTCAACTGCGAACTATTAAATTGAGAAGCTCTGTTTATTCTTGGATTAAACTAGAGTACAATCCAAATTATAATCTCCAGTTTTAACCTAACTTGTAAAATTGCATTTGAGTAGTGATGACCATTGAGGTAGAACAAAGACACGTGTGTTACCAACGTTGCCAGATTTAAAAGCAGCCTGACAATAAAGAAATCTATAATAATGAGGTTAAATTTCCCTTCAATTTCAATTTTTTATAACAATAATATTAAAACGAATAAAATACACTATTATCCATATTATTATCGAAATTGCATAAATAACACAAAGATTATGAAGTAAGAACCAGTACCAACAAAAACGTCTTTGCCTGTGCGTCATTTTGTCAAAATAACTTCTTTTTATACTGGCAGACCCATCTAGAGCTCTAAACAGAAAATTAACGTAAATTACTCTTGAGTAATTTGCGTGAACCGTCTATAAAATTGTTACGATGTTTTGCAATTGCTCCAAATCCAAACGAGCAGGAAAAAACTGTAGGCACAACAAAACATAACGATGAGACAAGCACTGCGAGGAAATATACCGAGAGACGGAACAGCAAAAAGTACTGGACATCATGGACAACAGGACAGAGAAGCTATTCGAGCAGCTGGCGACGCATCCTACGAAGAATTGAGGGAAAATTCATCAGGTACACTAGAGAGGCCGAGAGGATAATTTGATCGATAAGTTAAGTAAGTTAAGTTAGGTTAGTATAAAGAAAGTACAAAATAAAACAAAAACCACAAAGCCACATACCAAAAAAAAAACAAAAAACCAAAATAAAAACTCGGATTAGATCTCTTCTTGCCGAAGGAGGTTAGAAAAGGTTTACCCGAGGCAACGAAGCACACCCAATAAGATGTCCAAACAAAGAAGCCAAGAGTGTATAGCCACCGGGCTAGTTCAAAGATTATATATACACTTTTGCAAGATGGACGTTGTTCAGATTGTTTCTCGATACATGATTGCAACTTAGTTTCAGAATCCAGATTGACAAACATTCAAAAATAAAACACCAAAAAGTAAGCTTTTAGATGTGAGCCAATCACAGAGATGGCGTTGAAAATCGTCCTGAATTTCTCCTATTCCAGTGCACACACCCTGCGGTAGCTCTTAACAGAAAGATAAGACTTCCTAGAATTTCCCACAGAGCTCAGGGGAGAGGAAGGAGTCTACGCGCGAAACTGAGACGCGGATGAGGATAAGGACCTGTCGAAATGACAGGGGGTTGGTGGAATGTCTTTTTTCGCACCAATCCGTGAATTAATCCGGGGATGGATGCTTAAAGGGACGGGTTTTCTCACGCGCACGTGTGTGTGTGTGTGTGTGTGTGTGTGTGTGTGTGTGTGTGTGAATTATTCAGATTCTGTTTACTCGACTCAATGTAAACTCACTTGAACACGTCTCTTCTTTATTTTCTTTTGTCTGAAGATTTATTGTACACGTATGTATATTTAAATAGTGGGATCCACCCTATTTTTGGTCATAAAAAAGCAAAAATTCAATTTTTTTTATTTTATTCATTTTTATATTTAAGAAAAAAATAAGACCTAAATTTGAAAAAGTAAATTTCAACACTTTGTCTCCGAATACTATAATTTACAATTTTTTTCGGAAAGTAGATACAAAAACGAACAGAGAGAGATCGAGATAATCTTTGTTCATATATGTTACTCCAATATGGACAGTTGATGTGGGAAAAAACGTCCCTACGTTACAGTGCCGACAATATTCATTTTCTCTATCGTTCGAGACACTTTATCTTTACTGCGCACGCTTCATGCGCGCAAAATATGCGCAGAACTAACTGAAGCGCTCGGAGGAGAGAGAGAACGATATACCATTTGTTTCACTTAGTCGGAACACCTTCCACTTATAGAAACTATCCATATAAGAGTATTACATATATGGCTTTATTGTCATTAATAAATTTTACAATTTTATCGACAAAGCAACACAATTTTATATTAGATAATATAAAATAACAATTGGACTTAATATAGTAATTATAATATGTTTGTAAATAATCTTGATGTTAGGTTTCTTCTGTTTCAAAATTAGTTTTTTTTTTATAATTTTGAAACATTTAGAAACATAAACATATCAAAAGGTCTAAAAAATAGGAAATTAAAGTAATTATAATATATATAATATCTTACTTCACACTAAATTGAATTTTATACCATTCTATTGAGACTATGGTAAATTATAGAATTCTGCCATAGAATAATAAGGTCTTTTAAGCAGCCTTCGTCAATATTCGAAACTCATTAAATGTATTTGCCATTTTTAATTCCGAAGGTAGCTGATTGAATAATTTTTTGGCACTAAAGATGATGGATGGATGATGGAATTTTTTACCAGATCAGAAAGTGGGTATAGTTAAGTAAATGTCCAAATTCTTTCTTCTAGTAGTTTAGGCATGAATGGGTATCTTAGTTGAGTTGTGAAAGTGTTTGCTAACCAAACAAATAGATTCTAAAATGAAAAGAGCGGGAGGATTAGAATTTTATGTTTTTTAAAATTGAATACGTTATATTACTCAAGCCAAAAATATAATTAATAACTCTTTTTTGTAATTTGAAGATAGAATCGAAGAGGTGCAAACTACAAGACTCCCAGAGAGACAAACCATAACGAAGATGCGTTTCGGACACCGAATAAGTAGAAAGTTGTTAAAGCAGTTCGAAAATCGAGCTGTTCAGACACAGATTTAATGGCAAAACAAGCAGAGGAAAATTGTTTTGGCAAGTTTTCTACGTGTACAGACCATTGAAGGGCACCGTCAATATGTAGACCAAGAAACTTGATCGAATTTGAGGATCTATTCAGTCACTGTTCAGTTTTAGAGTTGGTGAATCCCCTTTATAGGATAAAGTTTTTTTAGTAGTTAAACAGAGACTGTTCGTGTCAAACCAAGACTTAATAGTAATAAGATCTTTGCCCATAGTAGAATGTAGAGCTTCTATATGCTTGGAAAAAAAACAATTGCAAAATCAGGACTTTACAAATTATGAAAAATTGCACAATTTATTGTTTCTAAAATATTTAGTCAATTAATAATAATAATTTTTCATCTTTCTCTTTTACCGCTCCTAAGTGGTCAAAAAGATGATAACCACCATTTCCGGGATGCTGAATTGGTTGCCTATAACCATAAAATTTGGAATGCCATCTTCAGTTTTACAATAATGAACATTGGATAGTGCTTAATTCTCACAGACCACATTAATTCTATTGTCAAAACAAATAATGCGACCTAACCTAAAATTATTACTGAATACTAGTTGCGGTGTATTGTTTTTAATCTTTTATTGTGAATATCTTATTTTCTACGCGGTGCAAAGCAGTGTAAGTTTCTTAATATCGAACAAAAAATATCGTCTACTATTCAACAATATATTTCCAGTGTGGCTGGCCGATTCTAGATCCCCAAACACAAGACGAATCTATAGAGCCTTCCAATGAAGAACCTGTTAGAGTTATGGTTATTACAGATACACATCTTTTGGGATCAAGACACGGACATTGGTTTGATAAGTTGCGAAGGGAATGGCAAATGTACAGAGCTTTCCAAAGTGCCATGACATTACACAAACCTGATTTAGTTTTCGTATTAGGCGACCTTACTGACGAAGGATTGTATTGCAGTAGTACAGAATTTGATAATTACGTAAAAAGGTTCCATAGTTTATTTTCTGTGCCCGAAGGAACCAAAATGTATGTAGCTGTCGGAAATCATGACATTGGCTTCCATTATGGGTAAGAATGTTATTATTTCGGAAATTCAGCTACATAGTTCACTTTCTAGAGTGAGTCCATATTTGAATCAAAGGTTCGTGAATGCGTTTGATGCTCCAGCTGTAAGACTGATTAGTGTTAGAGGAAATCATTTCGTTTTAGTGAATAGTATGGCTTTGGAAGGAGATGGGTGTTTTTTATGTAAACCAGCTGAACAACAACTAACAAGAATTGAAAGTGAGTTTTTTTTATATATTTCACTTATACATACATAAGAAATTAAATAATTCTTTAGTGCCCTGCTCAAAAATATGAGAAGAATGATAAGGAAAACTTTTAGAAATTTCAAATTTTTGTGTATCTGGTACTTCATATTTTTAATTTATGATACATTGTTTCAGAAATTTTGAAATGTACCAGAGGAACCTATACAGAAAAATGTACGCCTAATATGAAGTTAGAAAAATATAGTAAACCAATATTAATGCAGGTTTGTTTCAAATTGGGTACAAAGTTTTTTTATGTATTTTATGTATCTTTGTTGATAGTTCGTCTTGATTTTAAGTTTTATACAAATGAAATGGCTTTTTTTCATAGAAATGTTTTGATCTAATTTTAGACTTTATGACAATATATTTTGCAAAAAGATTAAAATTAAGACAAATTATCAACAAAAATCTATTGGATTCTTAATATTCACCTGCCACATGAAGATCTGGTGTATTTCTAATAATGAAAACCACAAGATCTCTGTCTTGAAAGGATTTTCCAATTGTATGCATTTTGGTGAAAGCCAGATAAGTTTTATGGAAAAATTCCATGAATTTGTAATGGTGATGTTGGAATAACAAATTGTCACTAATAACAAAACCATATTTGTCATAAGTAACGTTTTCCAAATTCTGTTGTGTTAAAATTGTTATCTGTATAAAGTAAAAATACAGGGTAGTTGAAACTTCAGGATAAAATCTTAGTAAAATATGTGTAGACATGGAAATTTCTATATAGTTGTGTGAAAAGTTATCTCATTAGATAGATGTGCTAGTAATAAAAATATTTTCTAAACACAAATATGTATACAAGAATTTTTTTATGTTATGTTTGTAAGTCCAACAGTAGGTATCCATATATTGAATAATGTTTCCTATATTATTCTCTCTAAGAGAAAATTTGTGGAACTATTTTAGACAAAACGTTGGCAATTCTGTATACAAAGTTGTGTTTTGAAGAATTTTCAACATTGTACACTATCTGTATTACTCGAATATAATATTTGCATCTCTGGTGGTAGAGAAATCTGTAGATTTATTTTTTTCCCTACTAGATAATGTGTTGAGGAAATCCCCATTAAAAATGTGTATCTAGTGGTAATGTAGGTACTCCATGAAATTGTCTTCATATACTTTATTTTGTGTGGTATAGATACATGTAACAATGAATGACAAAGTTATTTATCTAAAAATCGCTGTGTAGGAAAAACATTTATTTATCTGAACAAATGGAAATAAGATCGTAGATAAAATAAGAAATATATCCCTTACATAGGGCGACATCGAAATAACTTTAGTTTCACTCAGGACCGCCATGGGCATCTTGGGTTATAGTCAAAATATCAGCTATTGTTATCTTTATTCAAGGAAACAACGCTCAGTTTCTCTCAGAAGTGACATAACTGCCACACTCTAGTTTCTGATTAAAATAAGATCTATTTCCACTTGATTTAATCAGGGTGCCCCAATTAAATGTATGTGTTGTATTTTATATGGGGAATTATTATATTGTATTTTATTAAGGGAATATTGTATGACTTATTGCACCTCCTCTTACTGTTAATAGAAAAAGTTCGGTATTATAGCCATTTGTAGCAATCCTTTGAACGTCTAGTTAACATCAATAAATGAAGTCTCATACATTTATCGTGCTTCATTTGGAAGCAAAATAACAATAGTCAACGAAGCACATAAAAAGAAAAATTCTGTTAAACACTTATGGAACTAATCCTACAAAAACAATGGTATAATTTAAAAAAAATTGCTTTTAAAGTTTTTTTTTTCTTTCAGCTGCAAAAGTGCTACATTGTGAAATAATTCAATCGAACCATAATGTTATATTGTTAAAAAATAATTACATCTACTTTGTTTCAGCATTACCCTTTATATAGACAGTCTGATATTGAATGCAATGATTTCGATGCAGCTCCGTTTCCTATAAAACAGGAAAGATTTCGGGAACGTTGGGAATGTTTAAGTCAAGAAGCTACGTTTCAAATACTTAATCAAGTGAAACCTAGATTGGCATTATCCGGCCATACACATCATGGTTGTACTAGAGCATTACCTGTAGGAGAAGGCCTTGAAATAACTATACCTAGCTTCAGTTGGAGGAATAAAGATAATCCAAATTATTTATTGGTAAGTGCAACAGAAGTAGTATTTGTTTATTTCAAATTTAACAAAATCTTTTACTTTTTACTTAAAAAAATTATTACATAAAAAAATTTATTTTTCTCTTTTAGTTTTACTTCTAGTCTCATTCTGAAATTAATTTTTAATGATCTTTGTATTAAGCCTAATGTTGTAGTTGTATGGAAGCTCATTTTTATTTTCATTGGGCTACTATATACTATTTTAATATTCTGTTTAAAGTTGTTTGAAACTTATTTTATCAAAAAATAAACTTTGAAAAGTTGATTGTGTTTGTAGAATATATAAAAAACTTTTTTTTAAATTATTATACCAACTGATTATGTTTATGAAAACACTATGTATGGTTTCTATATCTTAAAACGGTCTTATCAATTTTTTTTATTTCATAAATATCAAAATATTCTCTTGAAACAGTCAGAATTATTTGAGTCATACAGTGTAAATGTTGATAAATTATAATGACCCTAACTGTTATACTTGACTATCCCTCTCTTTTAGTGCCTTGTTTATTAAAATCAAAATTGATCTATATCAAGAATAGTGAGGTTTAAGTCGAGTCCACAAAAATTAAATTGTCAAATTTTGTTGCAATAATGACTTGGAAAGAAAATAGATTTAAAAAATAAGAAAAAACGAAATCTTATCATAATAACAAATCAATTTGAACAATGTGAAAATTTAATATAAAGGATTAATCTCAAATCAAATAACCACAAAAAAACAAATCATTTCGTGATAAATCTGGTGATCTTAAAGGCCATTTATTCACACCATGTGAAGACATATTTCTACTATTAGAAGTAAGTTTATTGTGAACAGGACAATGGTCTTGCTGGAACCAAATCACATAATTAAATAATGGACCTATAGGAATATTTTGATTTCTTAGAAGTTACATTAAATTTTCACTTCTTTAGATGTAGTTATCTAAAATTCTCGTTCAAACTTTAATTTTTTGAGAATTTTGAGTCCATATAGGTATGCTCAGAGGTTTATTTTCTAGAGACCAATATCTTATGATGCACATATACAAAACAATTAGTTTTTTCTTAAACAATTTAGTTTTGATTTCCTATCTTAGTTTCTAATTATTCCATCCATATTATCTTGGGTTGTTGGTAGTTTAAAGAAACGGTAACCATTTTGTTCCAAAATGTTCTTAGCATCATCACTGAGTCAACTTAGACAGTAATTTGGTTCCTCTAACCAGAATTACTGGTTTTACAGCTGTACAGGCATTTATTTTTCTATTTTGCCTAATTTGGAATACACAGTTTTCAATAACTACATATTAGTAACTGTTTAGGCACTGATTTACTTGCATAAGTACAAATAATTTGTTTTGTGAAATACCATTTTAAATTTGTCTACATTTTTTGAACCTACAGAGGCGCAAATACAAATAAACAATAAAAAGTGAAACAAAAACAAATCCTCTTTCATACATTCCCACTAGACTCTAGTAAAGTGAAAAGAAACAAAGTTATTATTGTAATTTATAGTGAGATTCTACTGAAATTTACCCTGGTAAATTGGAAGTGAGAGTTTATATGAGGATTCAATTCTTCAGTTTGTTCTCAAATGGAATCTATTTGGGTGTTGAAGCTATAGGGTTTATAGGCACTAGAGACTGATCCTCACTGGAATGTAGTAGTAGATTGTTAAAAAGTTCCATGAAAAAAATTAACTTCAATATATTTAACTTCAACCGCAGTTATTATATAAAAATTTATTGTTTTTAGGCTACTTTTACCCCTAATAACTACGCTTACATCAAATGTGAGCTTCCTAGAGAATCAACAGTAATCAATTTGTACCTGTTTGGTGGTACCATCCTAATTATTTGGTTGTTGTACTCGTTGAAGTACAGAAGTAGACGTAAGTATAAATACCGCTGACAACACTGCAACTTATGTTAATCATATATGGTGTTTTGGATTATATTTATTCAGTAGTTAATAGATTTCATGAAATTTCGTGTTTCCATTCAAGAATTTCCATCTTTAATTATTCATACGATTTATAGATTTTGCTCAAATTGATTAAATTATCTTTATCATCAATAAATTTCTCTTTTATATGCCATTTAATGGTTTGTTAACGTTTCCTTAAATTATCTGTCATATTAATGACTTTTCAATCTATCCTCAAAATATTGTGATGTTTGTCCTAAATAAACAGAATCACTATTAACTTCATAAATAATATTGTTTTTGCTTTATTAAACGTGTTATGACATTTATAATCTATCCTAATGTCATTTTTAACGAAATAATTCGAAAGTTGTTAAATGGTCTATTTCTATATGGCCTTAATGGTTTGTTAACATTTTTTTCAATTTTTTTTTCATTTTAATGACTCTTCATCTTCTAAATATTGTGATATTTGTCCTAACAGAATCACTGTTAAATTCATAAATAATATTTTCTTATTTTTTTCAAAGTGATATGTGATTTATAATTTATTCTAATGTCATTTTTAATGAAATAATTTGATAACTGTCATACACTCCATTTGTATATGGCAAAGATGAGTGTTTAAGATAATTTGTTAATTGATTATAAAATTTGTTCATCCCTTTTATTATTATTATAATTTTTCAATTGCTGTGTTGTATTTTTTGGTATAGCAGTAAAGTAATGATCTAAATAACTAAAAAATAATGGAATATCAATGTTGATTTTACTGTAGTTTCCTCAAGATCTTTTATAACTACTTGTGCTATGAAAACTTGATATAGATGCCATAGAATAACCAAGAATTGGTTTATCCTCAAATATAAGGAAACCATCACCAGCAAACTTAACATATAAAAATATTTTTTTCCATTATTTTTCTTATTTATTTCCATAGATTTTTCTTACACTAGAAATAGAATATGTAATTCCTTGAATTATTTTTCTCATTAATTGAAATGTAATTTTACAACTGGAAATATTATAATCTTATCGTGGTCAAATTTACTGATTTGTTTTAAAATTATTGTGTTTTCTAGATTAATATATTTTTAAATCAAATCTCTTCGAATGAGGTGTATGAACCCAACCATTCTATTTTTTTGGTGATCTTTTATGGCTTCCTATCTATCCCTTTTGCTGCAGGCACTTTCCAATCCATGGTTTTCTTGGTCTCTCTATAATTTTCACCTGTTATTTTGGATTTGAACATAGTTCTTCATATGTTGTATGGTTGTATCTTTAGTTTTTCTCTATATGTTCTACATTTCTTATTGTCTCTGCTTCTATTGTATTTTCTATTTTCCTGAAGAATATCATTTTAATATTGATTTTGTTTCAGTTTGATTTTGATTTGGTTCACTGCTTTATATTTTTAGTACTTATTTTTCTTTTACTTGGTCAATATGATTTGTCTGTATTTGAATAGTATTTTGCTATTTTTATCCTGTGTAATTTTTTTCCACCTTCTTGTTTCAAACCACTACATATTATTTCCTTTTTTTGTTTTATAGTTTACTAAGCAATTATAATATTAATATACAAATTTATTTTCTAAACTTTTTAAATGCTCCTTGATATCTTTTTTTTGTTGTAGTGTTTCATTTTTACATATTTGTTTCTTTTTATTTACTTCCAGTGTTACAATTTTCCACACATGGCCGAAGTCAGAAAATTATTTAATATACAAAAAATAGACTTTATACATTATACATGTAAAATATGGTAGGATGTAACATCATTTACTAGACTAGCCAAACTAACAATTTTTTCCATGCAGCTTTCATTATTTTTTATGTTAGGAAAGCCTGTTGTACCTCAAACATCGTTTTACCTCGAACATACCTTTAAAACTCAATTTTCGCCTTATTTTTAATTCAAATGTGCAATTGTTTGTCATGTGTCCTACATAGGAACTAATTCCGTACAATGCAATGTCCCTCATAGCATCGAAGAGAAATTCTGTCTCTAATCTAAACTATATATATACAATAAGAAAAAAAAAGAAAAAAACAAAATATTTGAGGTACAATAGGTTCTTCCACACCCCAAATTATACTCCATGCTATATATTTTGGTTAATTGATGTGTGTTTTAATTTATTGTATAAAGGCAATATCTGATTCATTTTACAAGGTAAATAAAAATTTAATAGAAAAATTTTGGATTACCTCCTCAAAATAATTCATTTATTTCAAATGTTATCTCAAAAAATCTTTTATTGCCTTATTCATATACTGTGTAAAGGGTTGTAGTATATATCAAAACGAAAAATTTTTCAAAAAAGCAACAGAATTTATTATTCCAATGTGTTGTAATGCCTCATTTTGGATAAGATCGAGGGTTTGGTGATTATTTTTCGAATTCATTTTAATATAAAAGACAAAAATTTAAGACTTGTACAAAATTTTTGAAATATGCAAAATGCTGTGAATTAGATACAAATATCTGACTTACTACAATAGTATTAATCTAGAATAATGAAAACGTAAAAAAGTCATGGATATATCTAGATTTGTGTCTGTATACGAGGTATTTCCAGAAAGTAAGTTTCATTCTTGAAAAAAAAGAAGGTACACTTTCTCTAACATATTTATTTGTATTTTAACATATTTACCAACATATTTGATACACTTGTCGAGTCGTGGGATTAAATTTGTCGGTTCTGAATAGAACCAAAGTGTGACAGGTTTACCGAAACCATCGCCGAAGGACAGGAATTTATTGAGGTGCATGAAAAACATTGGGAAACTTACTTGTGTACCTGGTATATAAAAATTGTGCGAACTACAGCATTTTTCCTGATATTTATGGATAATAAATGCTCAGATTTTATTACATATTAAATAATATATTCATAGTAATAGTTTTTAACACTTTAACGATTCACCTATTCGAGTGAAATTTTTTTTGTGGACCAATTTTTCGGAAATAGTAAAAAAAGTGTTATATATAAGACATGACACATGTTACTCCCTTTATTGTTCCTTTTAATTACATAAATAGCTAAAAAAGTGTCCAAATAAGGGAAAAAACAACTATATGGGATACAATAGACTCCACATAAACGAACTTATCTATGCGGACTACCTATTAATTCTCTAATGCAAAGTAAGAGCTACAAAACCGAATAGAGAAGTGGAGTAATGAATCGAAACAATACGGACCGCAGATAAACGTATAAAAAAACAGAAATAATTATTAAAATATAAGAACAGGACAAGAAGAATGTCAATAAACTAAATTATCGAGGGATAATTGTAAAACTACATGGAAGATATGACGAAGAGGACAATATGGTACTATACATATATGGTATACATATATATATGGTACATAGTAATCCCTGAATCTAGTTTGTATTCATTCCTTGATGGATGTTGAAAAGTTTTCATTGTAGTCTATCAGATTCCCAAGGTACTTGAGGGTTGCTACTCCCTTAAAAGTTCTATTTTCTATAGAAAGGTCTATTGTGTTGGACCTTGTAAAAAGAGTACGTGGCAGACCTAGAAGGAAATTTCAAATTGAAATAACAAATAACCTTGTAAAAAGAGTTCTGGAGACAGTCTAAACAGGAAGCAATGTATAGAATCAAATGGAAAAGGTGCACAACCGAGAAATATTAATTGTCAGTACACTGGTATTCAAATCCAACAAGACCTCAGAGAAACGCAAGGAATGACTGTGACTGTGAGTGGCTGGAGAGTCAGAAGAAGACTTAAGGCAGCTAACCTTGAGACAAAACGGCCAGCTATCGAACCCTAAAAATAACCCCAGTCTACCGAACAACCCCTCTACGATTTGCCATGTAATTGGACTGACAAACAAGGGGGCTCCGTTCTTTTCTCAGAAGAAACCATTGTAGCGAAAAAAGAGGAAGAGTCTATAGAAGACCTGTAGAAAGATACGGGGATTGTTGCATGAAAGAAAACGTGGCTTTTGGAAGAGGTTACTGGATGGATGGTTTTGGCGGGAATTTCAATGAAAACAAAGAACCCTTTTTCATTGCTTAAAATTCCTTTTCGTTTGATATTTTTTGTTTACCAACACCTTGAAATGCTAAAATCAGAGAGGGAACTAAAGCTACAGATTTTTTGTTAGAGATTCATGAGCGCAAGCGTGCCACTTGGGTCGATTTTTTGTTCAGGTTTATATAAAATTAAATTTCTGGCATTTTTTTTATCAAGATATAAAGAAAAGTCCAAATTTTTAGAATGGCGGGTGTACGCTGACATTGGATGCAAAAATAGGCGTATAGGTCCTCTATAGTCGTTGAAGTGTTAAATTAATGAATCGATTCCATTAAATGTGCCAATAAATATACATGTAACGATATTATAATTAATAAACTGTATTCTTAATAATTCAAATTTTTTATTTATGCAGAAAAAGTTTCAAAAACTACAGACTTCATTAACCAAAAAAAATCTTTACCGCGCAAATGTTCTTTGAGTCCCCCCTGGGGGCTAACTTTTGCGTAACTTCCCCTAGTATTTTTCCTTCCATCGCCTCGGTTTATCCTAAAATGAAATTAGCACAATGAACGATGTTCCCACTTCTCACTTTGCATTTTAGTTTCCACATTATTGTGATAGAACCATGACTCATTCTAATATTGCAAAACAATTTTCTTTATCTGCTTAATAAGTATATTTGGTACCATATGGTATAAGAGACTGACTGCTACATTTAAGTCACTACACCAACTTTCCATTATGTCATATAATACTACTGCCCCTAATGTATTCACTAAATCTTTCTGAATTTGAAGCAAACGCAATTATTTAATCACCGCGCGTTACTCAACACGATCCTTTTTGATACAATGTGATATGATGATGTTTATTTGCGGAAATACGATGTAAGAAAAATAAGAGATAAAAGTGAACGTGGGTTGATTGAAAGTGGATCAGTAGGAACTTAATAAAACCATAGGTTCAAAAACACTGATATATTTTTATCTTTTAACACAGTTAATAACTCAATAACTGACCTCCGACAATATATCGGTGACCGTAGCACGTTCGCTTAACAATGGTAACAACTGTCTCTCCGCGTTTTTCATGCTGGATAAGATATTTACACAAAATATCAAGTACCATTGACATTACTTAATCGAATGTTATAGTCACAAGATTTGTTATTTATTACCTCGCGTATTTATCTGAACGTTTCTGTTAATCGACTCGAATGACACGTTTTTGATTTAAAGTGACTAGCAATTAACCTCACTATTTTTGAACGACCTTTTGGTTCAACAACCGTCACAAATGAAATAATCAGAATGAAAATAGTAGATCATGTAAAGATTTCTAATTAAATTAAAAAAAGAAATAAATCATTTCTGATGAAAGATACGTATGTAAATAATGAAGCATTGACGCAAAATTTAATCTATGTATCAGACAAATAAACAATAGCTTATTTTCAAAAATGTGGTTTTATTAATATTTATTGCCAAACTTACAATAAGGTTATCAATTTTTTTTCTCAAAAAATTTGTTATTATCACAATTAATACGTCTTAACAAACATAGTTGATTAAAATAATTAATTTTTAGAATCAGCATGATATGCTGCTATCTTCAATTATATATTGGTAAAAATTTTTATTTGCAACATATATACGAGTCCTCTATCAGCAAAATTGGCCCTGCGTTGAAAGCTATATTTTCAAAATAACGAAAATTTTATTAATTAAAAACTATCATATATTCAGGTCCGGCTTCAGCATCCCAAACGAAAAAAAAAATGATTCTCTTTCATACATAAATATACAAATTAAAAAAAGTAGGTAGTAACAGAAGCAAAAAAATTAAAATCACAATATACGAGGGCTGACTGAAAATTTTCCGACATAAAGGATCATCCATAAATAAAGTCACACGAATTGTATGACTTTTTGCCCCACCCCCCGTCCTTGTCACAGTTGGTCATATTTATGTGAGTCATAGCTGGTCACATTTGTGTGACGTCACATATTTTGCAAATTACAGTAAGAAATTATTGAATGAAAACAGCGGTTCCGAAATTAGTTTTATTTCCAATTAAATTATTTTTTCAATAAAATTAACATCAAATCAAACAGTTAACAAAACAAAAAACGATTAATTAAAGGAATTAACAATATTGAAATTTAGGACCACTCCCATCCCCTTGTCACACTTCGTCGACCCCCTTAACGTGTGACGTAATTCATGGATGTTCCCTAATAACGAAAAAACACAATTATCCATAATTATTCGTAGTTTTCAACATAGATTCCATTCACGTCTATACATTTAGTCCAGCGATGTTGTCAATTTTTTAACTCGTCTAAATAAAGGGTCATTCATCAATTACGACACACGAATATTGACACTTTTAAACCCCTCCCTACGTCCTTGTCACAGGTTGTGACATTTTCAAATCCTACATCCTGATGTGAAGTGACACATTTTTTAAATTTAAGCATGTACTAGCTGATCTGGCAGACTTCTTACTGCTTCAATCGATAAATAAAAGATCTGAACTTTTGTAAAAAATAAACTTAAACAAAAAGAATCCTTTTTTCTATTATAACCAATTAA
Organism: Diorhabda sublineata; assembly: GCF_026230105.1. Taxonomy (NCBI): domain Eukaryota; kingdom Metazoa; phylum Arthropoda; class Insecta; order Coleoptera; family Chrysomelidae; genus Diorhabda; species Diorhabda sublineata. The sequence goes on along the minus strand of NC_079478.1, from coordinate 33,374,786 downwards.
AAAATGATCTGCTCGGTATGAATTAAGTTTTATTATTATTTTCGATTAATTAGACACACTTACAACACGACAGAGTTTTCCTGAAATACTGGTTTTAATTTTATATTGACAGTTATGATACAGTCTGTTAATCAATTTAAAGCTTTCTGATGAACTATATTTTTTGTTTTGTGGTGCGTAAGTAAACAAAGACGCCGATTTTCCGCCTCCAAACTCCAAGTTGATTGCGCAAACTTCAACGACTGGCCTTGCGATTTATTTATGGTCATCGCAAAGGCCAGGCGTACCGGAAGAAATTGTAAACGTTTAAAATCGCAGTTTGATGCCGACTGATCCTACTTTGAACTGCAAATTGTGAGGTGGTAATCCAGGCAATTCCAGTGAATTAAAAAACTCCATGGGATAGTTGACAACGCCATCCTGGTTCATAACGGTGTCGACTGATTTGAAGAAAACCAACTGTCCCGAAAGAAAATTTTGAATGATCGCATTGAGATCTTCGACATCTTGATTTTTCGCCGCCAATAATGCTCGTTCATCCAGCCAATTATGGTTATTGAACTGTTGGGCTGAAAAAGTTCCTCTTTTAAGTCTGTGGTTTCCTGGTTACTCAAACCAAGCACGTTTTGTTTTTCTTTTCGATCAACGTCGATTCTTGGAAAAGTTGACCCATTAAAACTCCTTGATTTTAGCTTTGCTAAGAGGAGGAAATTTAGTTTTCAAAAATTGAAATGTGTCACCTGTCTTGTCCATTGCTTTCACAAACTGCTGGATCAATCCAAGTTTGACGTGAGAAAGTGGCCAAAAGGACCAAAGGATCGCGGGTGACATTTTTTCTGACTATATTTGTCTGGGGCTCAGCTGTCCCATTATCAAAGGAACCAACCCGTGACTAGAGCAACAACTTTTAAGTCAGCGCAAAGTTTCCATTTATAATTATGATAAATAATTTTATCAAGGATTCGGCTGATATTTTCGTACGTCTTCTTCGTATTAACAGAGTACGCAACTGGAATTGATGGTAAGTAATTCCCATTTGCCAACAGGACAACTTTTATGCTTGTTTTTGACGAATCAATAAACCGTCTCCATTTGTCTATTATTGCAATTCCAAATCCCTGAAGAGATCATCTAAATCCGATTTAGTAAGCAGGTGAGGTTGCCGAGAAACTGAATCAACCGAATACTTCTAATCATCCGTGAACATAACATTCTATGCCCCAGGTTGTATATCAAAGTCTTTCAAATCCATTTCTGTTTCTAGAGTATAAGTTCGTGGGGCACTGTGATTGGTAAAGACTCGTTGTAATGATGATTGCGAGGTTCAAGCCAAACTATGGGCACAGCAAATGACATTGGTTTACTGGTACCTTTGAACCATTTGGTCAAACTACTGTACCAAGTTTCGATAACCAAGTTATCCGAGAATTACCTTCAACCTGCTTTCGGATGTTTATTGTCTACAAGTTAAAATATGTAAAAAATAGTGGTAAAACTGAGGACATATTTGTATTCAGGAGATCCTTTTACATAGGAATTTGTGTTAGGGCCGATTTTCTTGCAACTCAGTGTAATAGTTGCCATCTTTCTAGTCAAAATAGACGTTTACGTAATCGATAATGTCCTCGTTTGATGAAAATTTCACTTCTTCAATTGGGACTTTAAGATTAAGAAATGGGAAAAAGTCGCAGAGGACCAGATCTGCTAAATACGGTGGGTGATCTACCAAAAGATGCGTTATATTGATGGAAAAGTATTTTTTATTAAATTCAGTAGCTTATCGGCAATTTCTCCCTCCAACTTATCAAGCAATCCACTGTCTAGACTAGATTTACTGACATTATGAAAATAAGAGACGCTAGCTCATTTTTAGGTTTCTTTTAATCGTATATTTGAATGAACAAGTTCGTGTACATTTTCACCTGTTTTGTGGTCGATCTTACTGAATCTTTTCCATTTTCAAATCGCTAAGACTACTTGCAAATCGTCTTCAAAGCTACTAAATTATCACCAAAGCTTATCTGAACATTCCGTGAGCTTCTTTGACATTTTTTTTAACACAAACAAAACTGTTGAGTCCTTCGCAATCCACTGTCTTGGCTGGTTTTTCTCTTCAGGACTATCGTGGTACATTCAGGTTTCATATACTTAAAGTTATGAATTGACCCACGTTACTCAAACCGCCTCAGTAAGACCTTGGAATGTGCTATTGGTCTCTAGTTGAGGTTATGTTCAATAATGTAACGTTCCAAACGGAAATGTCGATGACACAGGATAATTTATTGAAAATTCCAAGTAATAAAATCTCGTTTTTCATATAATAATTCAGATCTCGTAAATCAACTGTTTAAAAGTGAGAGTTTGGTTTTTGAATCTAAAAGACTTATGATTTATGTTTGCTTTGCCATATTGTTGATTACAATTTTGGATTCCATTTTGTTATAATTAGATGCTTTAGCAAAGAAAACATTTATTTCCATTGAACAAATTAATATAAAAATATGAATCTTCAATTTTCGCGTCTGAAAAGTCTTGATGGTCCTACAGAAACTATAATTAACAATGAAGCAAAGGAAATTCGTATTTCAGAGAATCATATCTCACTAAGCGGTTATTAATACTAGTGACATAGATCGTATATTTTGAAAATATTGATGCAGAAACAACTAAAACCATGCCAAAACAGTCCTTTTTATTGTGTTTATGGAATATTTTTTATGTAAAATCTATAAAACTATCGTAGACACTCTTACATACTAATATCATTGTTTATATTTTTATTATTGCACATTTCTCAGTTGTAGCCTACCAGGCTTCCTGAAAATTCTTTCGTGTACCGGCAATTCCCCTATACAATATTTTTCAAGGCTCTTTAGAGCTTCGTCGCTATGTCCAGAATCTCTGAAAACTCCACTAGCTTCTCTCCCGCCGTATTCTAAAAGAACTTCACTGCCTCCTGGATGCTAAAAAGAATAACATCATATATTATATTATACACTACCGATCAACAGTTTTCGTCCACCACAAAATAATACACTTTAACAAAATTCGGTGTCGGTGAGTGCGACAAGTTTATGATTGTAGTTTAGTCCCAGCTAGCCCTTTGAGTTACAAGAACGTGCTTTATACTTTGTGGGATTACAGCTTGAAAAAATAAGTATCCACCAGAACCTTTGGCCGCTGAAGATAAACGGATCCAGAAGTTGCAGCTCAGATCAATGAATCTACGGATTTGCAAAAGATTGAGAGAAGCTGGAAGAGTGACAATGAAGAAACGTTAAGACGTCAAAATAAAATTAACGAGGTTGCAGTGGGATAAAGAATCTAAAAGTAGAACGTATGAAGAGTGGGAGAGAGTTTTATGGAGTGAAGAGTCAAAATTTGAGGCTTTGCGTCTAATCGGAGTGTTTATGCGGAGGTTAAAGGAAAAACAGATGTTAGATCCATGTGTAATCCTGACTGTATAATGCGGCGTAAGCTCGGTGATGATTTGAGGATATTTTGAAGGAAGGACGACTGGATATTTGGTAAAAATTGAAAGGATTTTGAAAAACAGAATGCTATAAAGATATATTAAAGGAAATCTAGTACGTTCTGACCAGTGCCTAATAAGGAGAAAAGTTATCTTGCAGGATGACAGCAAGCATTCATCGAAGTTGTGCAAAGAGTATTTGAAAGAAATGGAAAGGAAGAATGTACTGAAAATAATGATTTGGCCGTCACGATCGCCTGACCTGAACCCGATTGAGTTGTGTGACAAATTGGACAGAAAAGTCAGAAAGTAGTGTCCTACTTCCACTTCACATCTTTGGAATATCCTACAAAGAAAATGGAACCAAATAGATGACGATTATTTGTCAATATTATGGCAGAGGATAACAAATTTGTGTACCGTGTTAATAATAATTAAATTGGTTGATTTTTCGTGAAAATAATGCATTTGCCTACTTTTTGCAAAAAATTCTCCTGCGCATACCTCAATCATCGTGACTTTTTCATGCAATGGAATCACAATCTTCTTTGGAATCAATTCTTTTACACGATTGGATGTAAAAACCTCAGAATATGCTTTATTACTTAAAGGGCCCAAGGAGGTTATCTATGAGAAAACAATATATGTACTATATATGGACAGTTAGTATGGGAAAAGACGTTGTTCTCTCATTCGAGACAATTTATCTATACTGCGCATGGTTGAGAATGCGCAGAACCGAGCTAAAACCTCGGAGGATAGAGAAATCGTTGTCGTTCTGTCTTCCTTAGTCGGAACAGCTTCCACATATAGAATTATTACACATACAGGGTGTTTCTCAATAAATGATTCATTTTGATACAGGAATACGAACCCTTACGGGGCCTAGTTGCTCAGATATAGGGTGTTCAAAATTTTAAATCGAAATCAAAAATTTGCCATAAATCAAGAACGCCTTTTAAATTTTTTTTTCAAATTTGTTGACCAATATTCACCTTAATAAAGTAATATTTTGACATAAAAAAACTTTGGAAAACCAGTGGCGCGTTGTCGTGGTTAGTTGTCACTTTTCTCCCCCTATTTCTTACGCCACTTTTTTAAATTTTGTTTTAAATTGCCTGATTATTGTTAGTTAAAAAACTAATAACCTTTTATGGAGCTAAAATGAACGGTGTTGTAGAAATTTGCCTCTAAACAAAAGTTTGCACGTAAGGAATTTACAAATCAATTAATTATTCATTTAATTTCGAATAATAATTAAGCGTAAGTAGTTCAAACCAAACAAAAATTAATCATAATCTCAATTTCGAACAAAAATGTATTGCAGTAATAACAAAATTGGCAATGAAAACAAAAATAATAATAGCACAAATTAAACTGTTGAATATTAGACAACACATGTGGTTTCAACACGATGGAGCATCATTTTGCTGCAGCGGCAAGAAATTACTTAAACAGACGTTTTAGAGAAAAATGGATTGTACGGGGTGGACCTAATTATTGGTCTCCAAAATCACCTGACTTAAATCCTATCGATTTTTTCATATTAAGTCCTTAGTGTACGAAACAATCATCGAATCTGAACAAGCTAGAATTCAAGCTTCGGCAGAAATCATTCAATCCCATTCAGATTTATTCTCAATGACAAAACGGTGTATTAATTGTATTGAAGTAAGTTTGAACAACTTTGTCAATTTTGTTGTTGTTGTAATACGGTGTTGTTCAAACTTAATAGGCCCCGTAAGGATTCGTATTCCTATATCAAAATAAATCATTTATTGAGATCTCTCTGTGGTAGAACGTTGTCGGTGGAATATAGAAACACCCTGTAAGTGTAATAATTGTATATCTGGAAGCTAAGGAAGACAGAACGACAACGATTTCTCTATCCTCCGAGGTTTCAGCTCGGTTCTGCGCATTCTCAAGCATGCGCAATATAGATAAAGTGTCTCGAACGAGAAAACGTTTTTTCCCATACCAACTGGTCCTATAGGGGTATTACATATAGGTATGGTTTTCTCATAGATAAGCTCCTTGGGCAAATGCATTATTTTCATGGAAAATCTATAGATAAATTAGAATTTAGTAATTTTTTTAAGGTTAGGTTAAGTTTTTTGATAAAAATGATAGATTTGAGATTCTGAGATAATGGCCACTTCCGGTATATCCGGAAGTAAAAGTTTCCTCATAAAATAGAAACGATAAATCGATTTCTCGTAATATCAATAGTCTATATATGGAGTTTCATGATGATCGTCGTGGGGTGACTTATCATACTTGTGCCAAAAAAATGAAAATTTACAGAAGTCACACAGGGCCGGATCAAGCTAGAGGCTTAAGGAGGCTATACCCCCGAGCCCCAGAGTCCATCATTTGGGTAACATTCTGTATATTTTGTTGTATTGAAACCACAAATAAATCTAACGTGTTCATATTATTTTTTTTAATTTTTCCGGTTTTCCGAATTCCTTAAGGGGGTCCCGTTATTATTTTAGCTCCGGACCTTATAAATCTTAATCCGGCCCTGGTGACATTGTAAACAAAGGCAGACATATTGAATTTTTGGAAAAACAAAAAATATTTTCCGAAATAACGGCCGATAATTCAAATAAAATTGCCGAGAAGTCGTCTGTAACTTGGAACACCCTGTATCTTAATCCCTTTTTTTAATGCGTACTTTTTTGTAAAAAAAATGACCGTTACAGATTCTTATAAATTATTTTTTTACGAGGATACCCTTAAAGATATGAAAATGGTTTCTGTTTCAGTACTTTTAGGAAGGTCGAACGTATTTGAATCTATGTTGAAAAATTTGCTTTTAATACATGGTGAAAGTGACAAAGTTGTGACAAGAGCATGTATTTTATTTGCTGCTATTAACATAATCTTCGTTATTAAATTGATAACGAGCCACTTTGACGATTTTCGAAAGTATCAACAATTGACTAATGAGTGTCATTTATTACAAAGCCTACTAAAAGTATACGTAATAAATTAAAACTTGTTAAAAAATAAAATAATAATTTAACGCCTCAAATATCTCGGAAACGACTTAAAGTTGAAATAGAATTAATAAATACAATTTGATTTGATTTTTTCATAGACCTTGACAAGATAAAGAAAAATACTTTTTTATTTCTTAGTGCTTGTATGCAATTTTATTTGAATTATCGGCCGTTATTTCGGAAAATATTTTTTGTATTTCCAAAAATTCAATATGTCTGCCTTTATATACAATGTTACCAGGAACGGACTAAGATTTATAATGTCCGGAGCTAAAATAATGACGGGAATTGGGAAATCCGGAAAAATTAAAAAAAAAATAATATCAACACGTTAGGTTTGTGGTTTCAACACATCAAAAAATACAGAATGTTATCCAAATGATGGACTCTGGGGCTCGGGGCTATAGTTCTATATAAAATAACAAAGTTACAGTCGACTTCCGCTGGAACCATAAGTGAAAATATTTTAGTTAAAAAGATCCAATCCGTAAACCCAAACGTAGAAATTTTCATGATTTTACTATAAGTATTTTGATATATACAGTTAGTTTTAACTCGTCGTGGAGCACCCTGTATAGTTAAACTCGGAACTTCATTTCTTTTTATTAAATTTCCTGTTATGTTAATTATATATATTGAGGATTGATCGTACCCCATTTCTGTAAAGGGTTCGAGTGATTTTTCAAAGGAATTGACGATTTTATCATCAACTTTAATTTTATTTTTATTAGTATCTTCGACCTATCTTTCTGCCACGGTATTGCCATCCTCCAACGCGTTTTAAGGTTATGTCCCCTCCTGCATTTCCTAAAATTATTGTCAAAGAACGTCCGAAGCAATGGCTTGTGTGTATTTAAAGTCAACTAAGTTTTCGTCGATTTTTTTTGATTCACCATATAAATGTATGTGGTGTGGGCAAAGTGCCGTGAGAAATAATATTTCTCACAGTGTAGGCAATATTAAATTAAGTTAGCTATAAGAAATACGTCACTTTTCATAGCATATATTTTACCTAATATACCAACATATTTTTATATCAATAAAAAAAAAATTTAAAATAAATTACCTCGTCAAGAAAATCGGTAACGTTGTAAACTCTGTCATAAATAATAACCCAACAATCTTCAGATTTGTCATGCCATGAAACTTCATCCAAACTTATAATTCTCCTTCCCTGTACTCTAATTCCAGAAGGAGCATCAACTGACGTTGAAGGTGAAACGACACTATTTGAAAACTCGGAAAATTTCGTTACGACGCTAGCCATAATGATAATAATTTAAAAAATTAAATAAATAATACTATGAATATAATATCTGTTTGAATATCTATCACGCACCAATTGCAACAAACTCCTGGTGCTACAATAAATTGTTCGACTGGCGGCGGTATTGATCAACAAATAATCTAAGCTGCTTAACTATCTACAAGTCAGGTTTCGCAAATGAATGGATTATTATGATTATTTCCATTGCGAAGTTACTTTTTTTTATCTAATATACAGTTTGTTGACACATTTGCAGCGTCAATGTCAAGTTCGTCATTAAAAATTATCAACTAATTGTTATTTAAAAGTTATTTAAGAAATATTTAAAAAATTGTTGGGACTCCATTATTTTCAAAACTCTTTATATTCACTTCATCTTTTTATGTACGTAAAGGAATCTTTGAAGTCGATATTAAATATATTTGAAATTTTGTATACTTATATATATGCAATAATTTCGTAAATTCGCATCATTATCCTTGCTATGTCCACCAGGTTAGCGTGTAACACAATATTTGGATTCGATTTGTTAGAATTTTGAACAATTAGATGAAATCGAATATTTTATTAACGAGTCAAAAACAGATGACCATGTAGTAATTTCATAAATTCGTACCATTATCGTTGCCGCGTTAACCAGGATAGCATGTATCAGGATCTTTCGATTATATAGTGCGCTTCAAGAGTTCTTAGCCTAACCTACCAATAAACCCGGCTTTTAGCTTTGCGAACGAAAAATAGTCTAAAGGGGTCAGATCCGCGCTGTATGGTTCAATATCTGTGAAGCCACATTTACATACAGTGGCCTTGGAAAGTGAAACAATGCGGACTGGAGAACTGTCATGAAACAAGCGCCTTTTTTGATAAATTGATTCCTTAAAATCAATCAAAACATTGTGTTTTTATGACCTTTGATTTTTTGGCACAGGCTCTCCATTCCGATGTCACTCCATGGAATCTATTTTGGATGTCGGATCATAGTAAAAGGCCATAGTTTCATCAACCGTTATAATTGAGGTTACACTTTCATGGTACTCGCTGCAAAGTTCTAAATATCGTTCAGAACCGTGCACTAATTTTTGTTATATTTAAATGCTCATGTAGGATCCTTGGAGCACCTATTTTGAAAGTCCAAGTCTATGCTGCATGGGTCGTCTTCCAATGTTTCTCGACCCCAGCGAAACAACTTAGACCAATTTTTAATTGTTGAAAATAGTGGACGGACAAAGTCGTTCTAAACACCCCCCATTCTATTTTTGATTTGTGGTGTTAATCCTTCTTTAGTCAAAAATTTTATAACAGCGATAAACTCAATTTGAGACATTTTTTAAAACAACTTGATTGAGTTGTCGTTCGAGCTCTACTATAATAAAATTGATCGAAGCAGCAAGTTGAAACTTTATGTAAAGCTTGTTGAGACTTGCCACTGACGCGTGCTTACAGATTTTTGGAAACTCACTCTATTAACTATATAAGGCCAAGAACTCATGGACCGCATTAAGTACAGACCATTTTATGCGTTTCCCACTCTCCAGAAAAATCGTTTAACGATTCACCAAAATTAAACAGCACAAAAAGTTCATTGCAGTTCTTCAGGTTAACGCTGCAAAGTTACACTGTTGAATTTTCACGTGAAAATAATGTAAGTCATTTAACATCCGTCTCATTCGCCTGATTTGACCATGTGTGATTACTGGTTATTCTTTAACCCAAACAAACATTTAATTGGTCGAAATTTCAACGCAGGGATGGTATGAAGCGATCAATCTACTTTTTGGTAGCCTTCAGCTTCAAGCTGTGTGTTAACGTACCAGAATTGTCTGAAAAGTTTCCAACCTCAACCTTAACACTTATCAGTATGAATTGGGAGATGTGTTTGTAAAGATATTTCTGAAACTTGAAAAAATTGAGTATCTAGCTGTCAAATATTTGTTTTTAAAAAGCAATGCGTCAATGAAAACGTGCCAGACGTTATCGTCTTCAAAGACTGAAGATACTTTTACCTTCGGTCTCTGAAGACGATAACTTGGTTATCGAAACGCGAATCATATAGTAGAATCGTGAGTGCTGGTGTAGTGATAGTGTAAGTAGTGTGTTCACTATGAATATCACCAACGGTTCCAGAAAGTCCAACTTAACAATCTACCAGGGTTCCAATAGAACGTAGCGATAAATTAAAATCAAACAACTAAATTCTGGATACCCTCTCCACTTTATCAGAGTGTGTGTTTAATCTGGAATTTCTGGGACCGTTGGTGTTATTTACACTGTTTACACTACCACTACACCAACACTCACGATTACACTGTCAGAGGTACGTGAACTGTTTACTTTCAGTCTCTGAAGACGATAACTTTGTTATCGAAACGCGCATCAGACAGTGTAACTGTGAGTGTTGGTGTAGTGGTAGTGTTAACAGTATTTATATTAAGACACGAAGCTTTGATGAATAAGTTATAGTGTTTTCCACGAGACGAAATGGACTGAAACATTCAAAAATTCGTCTGGATCTTAACAATTATTCTCGTAAGAAAAAAAATTACGAGAGTATGTTGTCTCGATATAACCTAAAATATATCAACATTACGTGATCGTGATCTCAATCGATTCTGATAGAAACTAAAGAAATGTTAAGGAAGCAAATGAGTTCATTCTCACGGTTGCTTAATCTAATCCAATTCGACAAAAAAATAATATCTGCCACCTTTTCTACTTTGTAAGTTTTCCCATAATACGAAAATAGTATCTAAATATAATACATTTATACTTTATTTATCTATTCAAGTATAAAATAAATTCAAGGATAAATACGACTTTCTAAAAAAATTATTAGTATGTATCGAATTTTATCGTATTCTTACTTGATTGAATTTCACGTGGAAAATATTTTTCTATTTAGGGACAGAGCCTGATTATTAATAAAATCAATTTTATGATTTACAAAATGGGCATCAATGATCATGTTCTATATACCGGGTGTCTCGCATAAGAGCAAACACAGAGCAGAAGCATATGGGGGGACCAAAATATGACGATCGGGGACAATTTACTTCTATAACAAGTTGCTTTCTTGAAAAATTATAGTCTCAAAGTAGGGCACAAAATTTCGGAAAAAAATTATTTTCTGTACTTATAACCCTTTAACTTAAAAATACTATATTTGATACTGATAGTTGATTAGAGGTGACCTAACCTTAAACTTTTTTAAATTGACAGACAGATAAAAACCTTTTGTGAAATTTTTAGGTTTGGCTTTCCCTAATTAACCCCCATAATAATTCGATTGCCTTCTATTTACCATTACTCAAAGTGTACCAAAGAAATTAATTTTTGTTACAATTTAAGGTCCTAATTAATCTCATATGATTTTATGTAGATTCATAAGTTGCTGTGATTTCTTGATATAAACTTACGGCATTAGATGGATAAGTAGCCGATTTAAAGGACGGAACGTACTAACTCGTTTGCATTTGACGTTTGACGTTGACATGCAAGAAAAATCAATTTATATTTTTATAAAATGCAAAAGGTATCAATATAAAATTTGATAAGCAATTGATTAGACCAGATTATTGACAGAAACATTACCTATTGAAAAATATGGATAGTACTTCTACTAACGATAATTGTATGGAAGATAGAAGGCTTTGGATTGGAAACCTGGATCCCAAGGTTACTGAGTAAGTTTACTTTTTATGTACATTAAACAGTCTTAAAATTATCATTATAGACTATAACTTTAACTAATACTTTCATTTGTTGGAATTGCTCTATAGTTTGACAATATTTTTTTGACTTTTTTGACTAAACATGAACGAAGAAATAATTTCTGTTAGTATTAATTACAATTTAAACTTTGTTGATGCAGCCAAAATTGACTTACTAATTGAAAGACACTGAAAATGTACTTATAATTCATGCAGAAAGTTATCAATAAATTAAAATTAAACTTCGCCCACTTTCAACTTCTTAGTTTAATTCCTCAATTTTGTGAGGTTATGAATACAGAATTTAGGTAAGTCTGTATTGGAGGTATTTTTTGTATGTAACATCCTTGTTCTTTGGTTATGAAAATATAATTCGCATTATTGCGCCGATTTCCGCCTTGGTGTTTTATATGGAAAACTACTATAAAAAAATACGTAAAAGAAATGTTTGAAAGTTAGCAATGTCCTTTAAATGATGGAACACTGATAGAGTCAGGAGCTTTCCACATTTGTATGACACAAAGGACCCACATAGGGAATATCTATTGGCTTACCAGTAATTTATGATTATTCTTAATTTACTACATAAATTAATTTTGGCTGCATAAACCAAGCTTTAAACTTTAAATTATGGACTGTCGAATCAGATATTCATATTTTAAAAGAAAATGGGTTTTAATACCTTGCAAGGGCCAAGAGGATGTAATTCATTAGGTTAGGTTGTTAGTAAGGTAGGTTAGATTAGAAAAGTTGACCATGCATAATGCAAGTGGGCATGGGTTTTACTGGCAGTAGCATATAAATTTGTTTTCCAAACTTGCTTATTTTTTAAATAAATCTATGTTGCTTTGAGAAACTCTCCAAATAAAAGTCCAAAGTTTTCTCATGGTGCATTTCACTAAGCGTTCTCGGGCGCTCCACATAGTGACTACGAACTTTATTTTCGCGGCTATAACGTCACTCATGACGTCATGACTAATGTTCACGACGACCCCTGTCAAGAAGAGGGTCGAAGTGAGCTTTGAAAGAATTAGCGGAATTTTCAAAACTCAAGTAACACAGATCGCAACCATGAGACTCTACTTTTGAAGCATTCTTGTGACGCACAACTTTTTTACACTCCAATACAAAATTCAATTACTCACATATTATAACATAACCTCTTAAAGGTTTCGCTTTATTTTTTCTGTTTTGCCATTTGTTAATATTTATCTTATCGCTTAAAACGCCTCGTAATCTATTCCACTTGGGTTTTCGATTATAATTATATAGATTAAGGGAAAGATCGTGGTCGTTAGTGCTTAGTGAAATGCACCCTCGGGGTATTCAAAAGTCATTATTAAGATAGTACTATCCTCTTTTTTTCATTACCTTCCTTGACTTATTATTGCTTTGTTGTTCACATAAAAGTTATTTAAATAAACTTAAATTAAGTTTCTATATGTACCTATATGTAGATTTAGACAGTACCAGCTACATATCCACTTATTGTGTGCTTATGTAAAACTGTTTAATTATTAAATATCATATTAACTTACACGTTTTTTTTTATTTATTGGTATCAACTTTTGAAACTTGTGCAAAAACATGGTACCATTGAAAAGTTTGACTTAATTTTACACCGTAATGGGCCATTAGCTGGACAACCAAGGGGATACGCATTTGTTACATATAAACAAAAAGAAAATGCCTTTGCTGCGAAAGAATTGTTGAATAATCAATTAGTTGGACAGAAAAACATCTCTGTCACATGGGCCTATAGCGTTAACAATGTAAGCATTTTTGTTTTTAAATTTTTTGGAATTGTCAGAAATTTACTAATCACAATTGGAATTAATTCAGTACTTTTGTTTGTGTTTGGTTTTAGGAGGAAGTAGAAAAACCCAAAGAAAATATAATCATACCAGCCCTAGCTATGTCATTAGCTGGTCAAAAAACTGATAGAATATCGCAAATTCAAGCTATAGAAGCGAAATTGAAATTGATGGAGAAGAAAAATGAAGATGAATTGAAAATTAACGACACAGTCGCAACAAAACCTCCAGTAATTCTACAATATCAACATAAAATTTTAAATGGTGTCAATACCATAAGCTCGAATATTAGTAGTAACAAACACCTTATGAAAAAAAGAGACAGGTTTCAAAAACCTTATGCAAAAAATAAATTTGGAAAATAACTCATATTTTTTATATATAGTATGTTGTTAAAATAACAGTGAGAGTTAAATATGTACATTTTTTCTGAAATGATTATGTTAATGAGTACAATTGTCTAAAAAAAGTCTCAGAAACTGTCTTAAATATTGCTTCAATACAGGTTGGATCAATAGTAGAGAATCTCATATTATTTTAACTAAAAAAAATGTTTTTCAACTCATGTACAGGATTATTTATGATACTTTACTTATCCTCGATAATAATGCCTGTTGAAAAAAATGGATTTAACAAAAAGTTAAATTTATATACTGAGTGTAAAAGAAACAGAGTATTATAGTAGGTCTAATTTTGGATTTTTTGGTATAACCTCCAGTTTCACTAGAAACAATATGTAAATTAGAAATTCTATATGAATATATATACATTTTTGAAATTTTGTTCCTTTTTGAGAAAAATTTTATAACTAGGGGAGGGCTTATTTGGCTGGTTCTCATGATCGTCCTAGCTACAGGCGTTGCTGACTTTGAAGCAAGTGTCTTTTACTAGTTGCAAAGGATGTGTTTCATGAAAAATTCCAAAAAGACTAGTACAACTACTTGGAGAAACAAATTTATTCTTGAAAAATCAGTAATTTTGCCACCACTCCGGTAAATGGCAGCATATTGCAAATTATCATGGTACAATTTTTGTTTTCTAATTGATGCAAAGTAGAAGAAATAATTTAAATGTAGAGCTTTCTCAGAAAAAAAATTTATTTTTTAATACTTACGGAGTAACTGATGGATTTGGGGTCAGTATATTGTGCAAATGAAGGCTTTCTCAGAAAAAAATGCATTTTTTTAATACCTATGGTGCAACTATTTGAATATAGAATCAAAATATTGTGCAAATAATGGCCTTCTCAGAAAAAAATGCATTTTTTAAAACTTATGGAGTAAAACTATGGTACAACTATTTGAATATGGGGTCAGTTCAATTGTCCGAAATTGTGTACTACCAGAAAATCTTGCAATTACACTTCCTGAGATACATTTCAATAACCAAATTATCCTCATCAAGGAACAGAAGGTGAACTGATTAACAGTTAATTTTTCTAACAAGCTCTCTAGCTGTAACAGGCATTATTATATCGGTCGATCCATAATTTTTCTTTTAAAAAAATTGTATCTACCCATCAATTAAAACTTATTAGTATTCGGAATTCCGAATATTAATGCTGTATAACATTTAAAGTGGCGTGAACCAAAAAAATTGTTTCAGAATTTATTAGAACAAACGAGTTATTTATATCTAGTATTTATATTTCAAAAGTACAAAGGAATGTTTGTGTTTGTCAAAAAAAGTTGTATTTTAATCATTACCTATTGAAAAATATATTCGTTTTATTTTGCCTCCTAGCTAGCTTAACCAACAACGTGAAGGCATGCATTTCGAAATAAAATATTACCTTCCATTTTACTCCAAATTATTTAAGTCTTACTTGACATATAAACAATTCAGAACCAGAGTCACTTAACCGGTTAAGTTTGGGGTACCACTAGGCAGTGTTCTGGGGCCATTCACTATATACATCAGATCTCCCAATGATAGAAAATACTGTAACAGGAACGTTTGCGGATGATACAGTCATCATCCTTGGGTCGGTATTATAGAGTCCGGTCGACCGAACGTGATTCATCTGTCTTATAAATGTCGAACGGGTGGTTGATTGTCTGTTGGTTCAACAGTAACGGAAGTTCAGTTTGAAATGCCAACCGAGAGCTGGAAGGTACCTTCTAACCTCAATTTTTCTTTACTTTTGTTTGCATTTGATCAACTAATATATTATTATGAATTACTGTAATCATTTGAAAGATGTCGTCATCATCTTCTACAGAAATATTACGAAACAGGCTATTTTGGAAATTTCCAAATTACATACTAGGTAGGTCAATAAAATCAAGAATTAATGAGTCCTCTTGATTCAACCAACCGGAATTGCATAGGATCACCGTTCTCACCCACAACACCATTCAAAAGGAAACCTAAATTCAATAAAGACCTTAGGGTATTACAATGGGCCTAATTTGGACTATGTGTAGGGGTCGCTTGCGAAGCCGTCACCTCAAATTTTCCACTGCAACATGGGGTAGATAAAAATTGATCGAATAAAAGAAACTGTGAAAATGAAACAGTGCATGACCAAGAACATCGAACGATAACAATTCACACTTGAACCTGAGCTAAATTAGCAGGATCCTCACTATTGATTTAGTGATCGAATTATAATATGTTAATAGTATCTCAGAAGTGGATGATGTATATAACTAATCATTTTCAAGCTCTATAGTGAACGATATAAGTATGAAAATGATAACATTAGAAATTTCAAAATATAACTAATTTTAATCTTCATAATAAAGGTGTAGAACAGGATAGAAGCCGTTGAAAATAATGAAAAGTGGAAAAAAAATAATAGTAGGACGAAACCGAAAGAGGAGAATATGATGAAAAATTAAAAAAAAATATTTACAGGTGATATGAGGTCGGGAAGTGAAAAGGGGTGAGTTTTTAAGGGTAAAAAATGGTTTATCTCGATTTTCCGCAAAACTACAAGTCTTATGGAAAAAAGTTAAATAGCAAAGTTTTAGGTAATAAGAAGATCTACAACTTTTGTATTCACACTTTTTCACATAACCTCAAAGTTTATGTGAAAAATTAAAAAGAAAACGAGTTTTTATTTTTTTTATAAAAAAAAATTTTTACACGAAATTTTGTGAAAAGTTACCTTTCTATGTCCCATATAAACTGTAATTTATTTGATTTGAAATATTTTTTCAGGTTATTTTGGCATGTAATCGGAAAAGCACTATAATTTTCAAATGAAAATTCTCCCGTTAAAAAAGTCATTGTGACTTTGGTTCGTTGAAATCTCTATTTCCTGATGGTATAAAAAATATTACCATGGCTATGGTAGACTTTCTCAGAAAAGGCTAAAAATAAGACCAAAAAATTCGTATCCGATTTTTTATTTTCAATTTTTGGTCATTTATCAAATCTTTCCACACTAATTCCACGAAAAAGAGAATTTTCGTTCGAAAATTAGGGTGCTTCTTCAATATTTTGTCAAAATAACCTGAAAAAATAAATATTTCAACTCAAATAAATTAGTGTATATAGGACATAAAAAAGTAACTTCACAAAATTTCATGAAAAAAAATATTTTTTGTAAAAGATAAAAACAAAAACTTGATTTTTTAAATTTTTCCCATAAATTTTGAGGTTATGTGAAAAAAGTGTGACTATAAAAGTTGTAAATACTCTTATTACCTTCAACTTTGCTATTTAACTTTTTTCCATATGATTTGTAGCTTTGCCAGAAATCTAAATACTTCGTTTTTTTACCTTTAAAAACTCACCCCCTTCTGCAATGGGTTTCAACCTACTATTATTTTTTTATTTCAAAAATTATCGACCCTAGTCTAGTGTGTATTCCTACTGAGCACATTCACAAATACGAAAAATGAATTCAACTTCAACTGGAATATCTCATACACTCATCTAATTTCATTACAACTCTTGTCTATCTGCTACCATAACTGCTTCGATGAAATTCTGATTTTGAAACACAAACATTAGGTTTTGTTTAAAATAAAAAATTCCAAAGAATTTCAGGATATATGTTGATAATAATAACAAGCAATTGATTGACGAAATGATGCGCGAAGAAAATTTTTTTTGACCATATTCACTTATTTCTATGCAACTGATATTATTCGATACATTTATGTTTAAAATAAATCAAACAAATAGTATTAAATATTTTAAACTACTTAAAATTTATTTCTGTGTTTATTTAAAGTTGTAATAACACTATGGTGTCAAAGAGTCTAATAGGTAGTGGCTAATAATTAATTGATTACAAATCGTCACTAGTATTTACAACCGCTTATACTCGTACTCGCCTTATAATACTAAAAATAAAACCAACGTACAAATTAAGTAAATACACATAAATGATTCAATTACAATGTGATTATAATAATTAATTTTATGTTTACCTAATGAGATAAATATTAAATTGACGAGTCACGTCCGTTTGGACGAGTAGACATTTCCATAACCTATAGACAGATTTCATGAATGAAAGAGATAGTTATGATTGGAGATAAATGACCTCATGATAATATTACTATGTTAGGAAGTGAAAGATAAAAAACTCGAGGTGATATGTCAACATTGCTCAAGGCAAACATCTCCTTTCGATTTTAATAGCAGGCCATGAAGAACCACACCAACGTCAAATTATGACAGTAATTTACAAAGAATATATTTATCATTTACAGAAATTTTACGTCTTTTATTAGATTAGTTTTTTAAAGATGTGTACTATTAATAGATCTCGCGATAGATCTTATGGCTGTCCAGTGCCAGTTGGAAATAGTGTGTGTGGTGAAACAAGGACTTTGGATATTATAAATGAGTTTAAAAGACTTTATGAAGAGAAAATGCACGAAATAGATAACTCTAGCTGTGGAGATTGCTTACAGGTTACTAAATTTATCTTTACAAATATGTACAGTTTTTAATACAAAGATATTCAGTGATATACCTATATATTTATAAAAAAGTTCTACAAAGCTTCATTTTGTTTAGTCTATAATTAATAATATTCTCATTCTCATCAATTTAAAGTCGATTGAAAATATTTACTCCGATATATTTTAATATAAACTTCATTATTGATTACAAATTTAAATACCAAGAATTTCTATTTATAGAAAGATGTGATGAAAGAAACTTAATTCGTAAATATTAAATTATAATAACCCCTTTTCTTTATTACAATTAGGGTTGTCACCTTTTTTTCTGCAATTAAAGTAAATTGATTGTAATATTTAACACGTTGAGACCCAACCAAATTTGATAAACTTTCCCCTGGGCCAATTTTTTTTTGTCTTTTTACACTCCATAGGGGTGTGTAACCAAGGAAAAATAAATGAAAAATTTATTTGAAATCAATATTGCTAGAAAATGTTTAAACTTTCCCCAGAGCCCAAGACCATACACAAAAACATGTTTCTCACTTTTTGTTCAAAATAAATCTTTTCATTATATTACTTTGAAGGTATACCCTACTTACAATATGGAAAAACAAAGCTTTGTTTTCTTTTTTATCCTTTGAACAATGATTTATGTTTTTATTTAAAGTGTACAAAATGTGCGATGTGCTTTGAAAGATATTATATGATATCAATGTAACGTGAGGGTAGCACAAATCAAATTCAAAAATTTTAATCAAATATTTGAATTATGTTGAAGAAAACAAAAAAATATGAAAAGTAAGGTTTTTTGTTTTACAATGGAGTTGAAGATAATGCAAATGGACCATATGTAGGATAATGTTTCAAGGACCTAGGACGATCCAACCAAACTGTAAAACATATTTAAATACGTTCTCTTTGGCTGTGGAGAAAGTTGGAAATAGAATAGGTCAAGCAGTCCATAGGACTGCTCTGAGCTGAGGGGAAAGTCTGTTGCGGGCCTATGGACTGCACCAGGGCTCAATGTGTTTTAATAACATATTTTTTGTCGCTTTTCACAATAATTATTAAATTAGTATATCTATTGAATAATTATGTATCAAATGTTTTTTTTGTCCTCGCCATTTGTTATTCATCACAGAAAAAACTCTTTTTGTGAATACTTTATACAAATTTAAAAAATTATCATCACTCTTATGAAAGACTTGCTGCAATTCTTGTGTGGTTGATAGTTCCACAAACCCCTTGAAAGTACATATATCTGACTATAAAGTTGGTTTAATGCAGTGATTAATATGATAAATATGTAAAATAGGGTATTTTACCATATTATAAATGGCAACCGTAATAGTTTTACATGGTAAGATTAAAAACGAACTTTGACTTCCCACCTATGTATTCAAACGAGTACTTCTTGAAAAAAAGCGTGCCCTGCCTATGTCCTCTAAATTAATACCAATCTTTCAACTTTACGTTCAGAGTTCGTACTCCTCATACCTATACTTCCTACAAAGAAGAATCGTTGCTTTCCAATTGCACAATTTGAGCGCCCAATTGAGCACATACGTGCACAATACTTTAAACCCACGCTCCAAATTGTCGTTTTCGCGTGCCCATCAACTACCAGATAAATGTTTGGGCTTCAAAATTGCTCTTTAAACACAAACTGTAGAGTTGAGGTTATGTAGGTATTTACTTTAAATTTATTTATATTCACATTTGAGATTTTAAAATGGAATCACAACCGTGCTGCTCAAAACATTATTCTTTTACATGATTGGTTGTAAAAACCTCAGAATATTTTATTACTTAATGAACAAGACTATTAAAGGGCCCAAGGAGATTATCTATGAGAAAACAATATATGGACAGTTGGTATGTGAAAAAACGTTCTCTCATTCAATACACTTTATCTATACTACGTACGCTTCATGCGTGCAAAAGATGCGCAGAACTAAGTGGAGTGCTCGGAGGAGAGAGAGAACGATACACTATTTGTTTCACTTAGTCTGAACACCTTCCACTTATAGGAACTGTCCATATAGAAGTATTACACATATGGAGAAAACGTGTAATTATAAGTGCTTCCATAGTATTACTATTTTTCATTCAATTAATCGAGTTTCTTGTATTTCGAACATAGCAACAAATGTTGGTGCATTCCACTAATCCTTCACGACGCGTGAAATACTCTAACGCGTTCCACATAGCGACTACGATCGTTGTGGTCGCGGCGAAAACGTCGCTCATGACGTCATGACTAACGTTCACGACAACCCTTAGCAAAAAAGAATTAGCTTAATTAACAAAACTCAAGCAACGCAGATTGCAGCTATGAGAATATATTACTATTTATTATCATTATTTATATTTATCTCAACGCTCAAAACGCCTCGCAAACAATTCCAATTGTGGTGTGTGTGTGAAAGAAAATGGCTTGGAAGCAAGTCCATCAGCCACAGAATTGCCATTCCACTTATCGTGAGTGCTTAGCGGAACGCACCCTAAATGGTATGTTTTATAATTTGACACTTGACACAGAAGTTTGTTCCAATCAATTTTTGTGCACCAACCTCATGAGCGTCGAGCCCTTGGGTTTCATGCACAAGTGCTTGATAAATTGGAAAGCCACTAATGGGCGTGTTTTTTAATTCCATCTACCGCTTGAGCCTAATTCTTTCAAACAAGTGGGAATTTTAAAAGAGAGTCGCGTAATCAGAACTAACCTATAAATGATTTTAACTTCTTTAAACTTTGTGAAATATCAAAATGAACAGGCACAATTTAAAAAAATTACTTATTCTATTTCTGCAACAAGGGCAAATACTTTTTTCTAAAAATAAACGAATAAAGAAATGTAATAAATTAATTTACATGCTTATTGTAATTAACAAACACGGCAACAAACGATAAAGAATTGTTGGTTACCAACACTTAGTAGACTATTATTTAGAATATGATTTTAGAATGATATTGTCATTAAAAATAATTATCCTTTATATTTAAAGGAAAAAATAAAGCTTCAACAGGATTGGATTGGAGATTTAACTGAACAAAATGAAATGCTTGTCAGAGCCGTCGAAGAACTGGAGCAAGAAGCTACAGAAAGAGTGAAAATGTTAGAAGAGAAGCTACAAAAGAGCGCACAATGTATTTGTGAGGTAAGATATCATGTTTAAATAATTTTCACTCTATATTTTCCATCGGATATATAAATATGTAAGTAAATATGCCAAATAATCATTAAACATCATGAAATGAAATTCTCAACAATATTTGTGAAAAATAAGTATGTGTAACCCCTAAAATTGAACAAAGTTGGATAAAATATAGCACCGGTGTTATGAATAATATGGAAAAAATTGTATATTTCATATAAAAAATGAACTTTGTGAATGTTGATTTATATTTCCATTGAAGTTTATGTTTTTTTCTATGAACATAATTAAGACAAAGTCAAAAATAAAAATTATAAGCCACATATATGACAAAAAGTGAAATAAAGCCTTTTATATTATGGCAACACAATGTTTTTCTGACTATAAAAAAAGGACAAATAACAGAAAGCTTATAGATAACTGTATTTTCAAATTTGCCGCCGAAGGTAAGATCAAAATGGCAGTTTACGGCATCAGTACATTCGCGCATGTTTACGTTGTTTATTTTCCCTTCCATAACTCTGCTTCCAGCTACGACATGGGGATGGCGATTCTTTCAAAAAAAGATGGATTTTTAAATCGATTCGAATCGTAACCTGATGAATCGATTCATAAAAAATCTAAAGTCTAAAAGATTGATTTTTTTCAAGTTTACATTTATAATTTATAATGTAAATATAAATCCATTTTATGGAAAATAAGAAAAATACCATAATAAACAATCTATGGGATCTCTTATCAGTAAAATCAGGAATTTTATAGTTCAATGAATTCGATAATAACAATTATTTTTATTACCGTATCAAAGTATCAGATCAAGTATAGAAGAAGGCATTGATTTTCATTATATATTTGCTACATTAAAAAAATGAGAAAAGAGATAATAATTATAGTATCCAATGCTTAATACTTAAGTTTTTCAAAAAATTAGTCTGTCGAGTCTACTAGGATCCAAGCAATATCACTTGCCAACATGGTGCCGGCAATTGAAAAAAGCTACTCATAAGGAATACATGATCTTACAAGTTTTTTTGTTCTTGCCACTAAAGTATAGGATATTAGTGGTCAAGTAAAATATTAATCTGCATATAGAAAAAAATTCTCATCAAGCTTGAGCTCTTAATATCAATTTTAAGTACTTACAATTTAAAAATAAAATTTCATCATCTAAAATGCATGTAAAAAAATTTTCTTTGCTAATTTCTAATACTCACTTTTTACAAAAATGCAAATCAGTTTGATGGACCTTGTGGGGAATTTTATGCCCTTCAAAATCACTCTGGTTCACCAATAGGAGTTGTTAAAGCATAGTTTTAGAAAAAAAAAAGAGTTAAGAGCTCAAATTTGGTGAGATTTTTTTTTCTATATATTAATATTTAGTTTGAGCACTGAAAAAATTTTTTTATTGCTTCCTCATCCACCGTATAGTCCAGATTTGGCCCTCAGTGATTACTGGCTATTAGGTGATTTCAAAAAAATTCTCGCCGTTAAGAAATTCAGCTCAAATGAAGAAGCAAGTTGCTGAAACTGAAGCCTATTTTCAGGCAAAAGACAAATCCTTCTACAAGCACGGCATGGAGAAGTTAGAGAAGCGTTGGAATGATTGTATTACTCTCGAAGGAGAGGCAAAAAGAGAGCAAAAAAATGTATTTTTCTTAATTAGTCACACGACTTATTGAATTAATGTATTAGGTGCATTCCTAGATATCCGATGAAAGATGATTGAACTCCTACATCGTTAACGTATATCGAAAGACATTTTTCTTTTCTTAGTGTAAAAGTTATGTGTAGCGATTTGCTATATTTGAACAAAATTTTGAAAGCTTATAACTCCGAAATTATTTGAACATTATCTTCTTTTTAACACGCTCCTAAAATATTAGCATTAAGATCCTGGACACTCTGTATATATGCAAGTAACAGAAGATATAGTATTCCTATAACGGTGCAAATCTTTGGTTGTTAATGATAAATACGAACGATTTGTATGGCACGTAAGTGACCTTACCAAATGGAATCGACACTAACTTTTTGATTTACCCAGGTAATGAAAAAATACAGGGAACACGACATAACAGAAGATATTTTGGAAGAACCAAGAAAGAGGATATTCAATTTGGAAAGTGACGTTAGGAATTTATTGGAACTAATTCGAAGAGTTAGAGATGAAGATGATTTTTCTTTGGGAGGACTCACTTTTTATGAAGTAACTCATAAGGAGCTTTTAGGTGATAAGGTTGAAGGAAAATTATCAAAAGGGTAAGATAATTATTAACGAAAAAAAAAACAATTTCAAAATAATATATCTACTTATGTGAAACCTGGAGCTTTGTGTTAATTAATTATTGTTTGTACAGTGTTTTAACTCTTAATATTTTTCAGGTGTGTACAGAACGATACAAAAAAGGTAGGCAAAGATATTATATCTGCTTCACCTGCAAATATATGCTTTATTAACATTGTTATGTTTAGTTTTGCTTTTGTTTAATAAATGTTGGAACAAGTAATTTGTTTTGACTATTGTCGTTGCTTTTTTCTCGAAAAATAATTTTTTCCAGAAATAATGTAGCTACAACAGAAATTTTTGAAATTAATTTCTGAAAAAGTATTACTTGACAACATGTCAGTGCTTACCATTGATACAGGTACAATAATAAAATATGTGTATATTACTTATATATATAATAACAATTATTATTCTTAAATTATATTTTGTGGAGCAGTTTTTTTGCGGTTAGACTTTGTAAATTGTTTGGTGAGTCTTTTTGGCTTGTCTACGTAGATTGCTTGTAGAATATGTAAAATGTCTATCATCTTAAGATGGTATTTGACAAGGCAATGTCCTGCTAGAAAACTGTCTTAAGCCTGGAGTGTTTCTTCGGCAAGACCTAAACCGATCCCTCAGCCATTTGTTCTGTTCGTTGTTGATGCCACATCTAGTGAGACCACAGTAGAGTTTTGGTTCAAGTTATGGAGTCGTTGCCATTTTTTGGCTTCTTCACTGCCCAGAATACCCTAGTGGTCTGGTAGGCAGCTAGTGCTTTTTATAGTTTGTCTATATTCCCACGCTACCTTGGATCTAAATGTGCTTTCTAGAGATGTTTCTATGCAAACATTCCTGAGCACATATGTTTAAATAAACTGTTACCAACAATAACTACCCTTGTTTGATATTTTGGAAACAAATTTGGGAAATCCTTAAAACTTTCCTGATATTTGTTGAGTTTATACTTCATATCACCATGTTCTAATCCCCTATACACTTCACACTTATATCAGTCCAATGTTTTCCCAACCTGCCATGTTTACAGAAGAATTTTTTTTACCTTAATCTACTTCTGTTTTGCAAGATTTTTTCCGGTCCAAAAACGGCCAGTAATCTCTGGAGGTCAAATCTGGGGAACATGGTGGCAATTCGAAATGTAATTCTTCGTTTTATAGATTATATGGTTGTATTTGTGTATCTGCTCGGTTTAGGATTATAATAAGACACGTTAGTTTATTGTTTTCGAGAACTTAGAATCCATTTATCGAAGTCCCAACTTTGGGAAATTAGTATTTCCGGTTTTATCTGTAATTAAAATGGTTGTCTTCCGGTTCGGCATAATTAAACGAAAGGTTCATTTTGTGGAACCTATTTTTTGAAACTTGGGGTTTGTTAGAAGAGGGGAAACACATACAGTAATAAACAAAGTTACAATATTTTTATTTATCGAACTTTTATTTATTTCGAAATGGAAACTGTCTCAAGATGTCGCTGTTTATTTTTTAGTTAGGTTAGGTTTATTTCAGTTCATCTGTTAAATCGGAAGTACTAATTTCTAACCTATGGGATATCGATAAATGGATTCTGCGATCTCGAAAACGTCCAATTTTTATTGTGATTTTTAACCAGTCACATACAGAAGTATATATACCATTATTTGACAACATAAACGAATAGTGCATTGTACAATTAATATGGAAAATTAGGCGATTTATTTGCCACACAAGTATGAAATAGCACGAGTTGTACACTATAGTTTTCGGACGACTAATACTAGTTGTTGATATTTCTTCACTAGTATATAAAGCAAAAGATTAAGTACTTCATGTAAGTCGGTGGAAAATGTATCTTAACGTTTGTTATTTATTTATTTTCAGACTGACCAAAGGAATAGAGAACAAGAAAGGTACGAAACAAAATTTTTCACTTGAGGCAATTTTTGAACAACAACGTATTATTTGTAGCACGATACAATCATTAGAATCGAAATTAGGAGATTTTGAAAAAGTGTCCAGAGAATTGAAAACTAAACAAGAAGAATGTGACAATCTACAGAAGGTAAATATTTGAGTATAGAGTCTTTAGAAGCTTTGTTTAAATTTAAAATCAAAATTGTGGTAAAAAAACAGTATGTCAGTGTGTTGATGTGGTTAATAATTGAAAACGATGCTTTCAACCAAACTATTGGTGATCAATTAGTGTTACTTTGTCTCTAATTCAAAAGCTGGAAAAATGATTTATAAACAAAATCAAATGATTAATTAAGAAAATAATATACACCATTTTATCTGCTCTTCAATTCTCAGTGAAAAATTAATCAAAAGATTTTATAAAATGGATATTTTGTAAATAATGTGTGCCTTATAGTCCAAACTTTGAGCCCCGTTGAATCAACCAGAATATATATATATATATATATATATATATATATATATATATATATATATATATATATATATATATATATATATATATATATATATATTTACAGTACTACAGGCCTTTAAGGCCCATGACTTATTTTTCTTTTCACATCGGTCTTCAACTGATTTCACGATTCTCCTCCACAGGTTACGATTTTGTACTTTTACTCCCCAATTCGGTTTTTCCTCACTAATATCTTTCAAAACTGCATCCAACAATTTTTTCTTTGGTCTCCGCCTTCTTCTTGTACCTCCTTCCTCTTCTTCAATGGCCCTTTTGCCAATATTTATCCTTTTATTATGTCCCAAACGTCTTACTCTTTGGGCTTTTGTGTATCTTGTTATTGATGCGTATTTATAAAAATCCTTCAGTTTTTGGTTAGTTCTTCTTCTCCATGAGTCCTTCACTTGTTTTTATTCACCCAAAAATTTTTCTTAACACCTTCGCTTCCCATATAACCAATTTGTTAAAATCCATATTTCACTTCCATATGTAACTGTTGGTCGTATTATTGTTTGGTATATTCTAATTTTGGCTGCTCCAAATAACCCTTTCGATTTCATCATTTCACTCAATGATCCCATGGCTTTACTTCCTTTGTCTATTCTTTTATTTATTACTGTGCGTCCTTCATTTTTATTTGACATTGCTGCTTCCAGGTATTCGAATTCAAAAACATTTTCTATCTCATATTTTTTGTCCTTTCCCGCTTTAATCTCTATAGATTCCTGTTTACCAATCACATTTTGTCTTAGCACCATATACTTTGTTTTCTCTCGGTTTATCCTTAATCTATAATTTTTGCAGCCTCTTCTAGTTTAATGAATGCTCTCTTCATTTTTTTTTTCGTTCTGGTTTTAAAGCTAAATCATCTGCATATGCAATTATTTGCTGATTATGGTGATTAATGAGCCTTGTTGTTTGTATTTTGCTATCTTGTAAAATTTTCTCCAACACCAGATTAAAAGCCACTGTCTATATTGGATCTCCTTGTTTTAATCTTTTTTTTTTTTTATTAATATCTTATTTCTTTCAACTGTATCATAAGCCTGCTTAAAATCTATAAACATAATAAGAAGGCCTAGATTTTCTTCAAAACCTTCTTCGTATTCTTCAACTATACTTTCTTGGTGTGCGTTGAGTCTGTTTCTCACTACTTAAGTCAAAACTTTGTACACCACATCAAGGAGTGATATCCCCCTATAATTTTTACATCTACTTTTATCTCCCCTCTTGAATATTGGACATATTATTCCATCTCTCAGGCATTTGTTTCAAGATATATTCATAACTTGGTTGTTCCTCCACGAGATCCTCATTTTCTATTTCGTCTGCTATGTCTTCCTCCTTTCCCGGCTTTTCTTGTTCATTTAATACTCCTTCAAAGTATTGAGCCCATCTTTTAACTTTTCCATGTGGATTTTTTAGCCCCTCGGTAAAAATTTGTAAATTCTTTGTTTCTAAAGTGCTCTTCAATATTTTGTAGTTTTTGTGCGTGTATATTTTCTTTTTATGTCTGAGTATCTTTTTTGTATTCTTTCGAATTTCCGAATATTTTCTCTTGGCTTCTATCGATTCAGTTTTCAGTGTACTTTACACTCCTCATCGAACCATCCTTTCTTGCTTGATTTCTTCTCCGAACCTAGCGTTTGCTTTTCCACCTTGTGCCATTAATTTTTCTATTTGCACTCACTCCATTTCCACATTGTCTTGTCTGTTCATTGCTCTCAGATACTCAGATTGAATTTCTTGTATTATTGGTACATTATACTTCTTCCTTATATTGGATACATTCGGTATTATTGGTAGCTGTTGCTTGATGTTTCCTATTAATAAAAAGTGATCTGTATTGGCGTCCGCGCCTCTGTAACTTCTCGCATCTTTCACTAACTTGATGTTTTCTTTCTATTAACATGGTCAATTTGGTTCTTAGTCCTCCCATTTTCGTTACTTTCTTCGTGCTTTCTCTTCCCTCCTGTTACTTTCTTGTACATCGTTTCCATTCCCACCTTAGCACTCATACCTCCTACCACCATCTTAATATCGTTTATAGGGGTTTTCTTTAGTGCCCTTGCCATATCATATACATTTTCATTTATTGTTGTTATTTTTATGTATTTTGCAAAGTCTCCACAACGCCCCTTCCTCAAAAGTCGACATTACATTCCAAAGTACCAACTTTTATTACATCATTTCGTATCGCCCGTTTCATCCTTTCGTTAGTTTTACATTTTCTTGCACCTACTTTTTTCAATATTTATATTATCTTCTCCTTCATTATACCCTTTAGTTATTTCTCTATTTATCTTGATTGCCGCTCTTATTAATGCCTGTCAGTTTTTTGAGCTACTCTCTTCTTGCTCTTCATTCCATTTCCATACTTTAGTTATTTATCAAATAAGTATTTGAATGGTGGAAAAACAATTTATATTTATTGATTTTTATTTGCCACTAAGAGTCTCAAAAAACTTTTTGTTTATAAATATTTGTTCTGAACACCAAAACTCACGATTACACTGTCTGACACGCGTTTCTATAACCAACTTATCGTCTTCAGAGACTGAAGATAGTTACTTTTAACTTTAGCCTCTGAAGACGATAACTTGGTTATAGAAACGCGTGTCAGACAGTGTAATTATGAGTGTTGGTGTAGTCGTAGTGTAAACTTGTTCCAACTTAGTCATTACTTGTTAAAAACAATAATATTTAATAAAAGAATATCATTAAATTTAAATATTTTACCATTTGATCAGAAACAGTTGGTGCACCAATCATATGCCGGTGGTGTTACTGAAATTCTGATTAAAACTATTCAAGTTTTTGTTTGTTTTGGCTATTAGTTTAACAGTAATTTCATTTTCTTGCGTTTACAAAATATTTATTATAAATGTATAAATTTATACTCACATCAAAGCGATCTTTACAAATAAAAATTTAAGTTGTGAATGATAATCCCTGGACATCTTCCAGTACCTTGTAACCACTTTGTTGTGAGGTATTTGTACGCTGAGGTACTATACACCACGTTTCAAAATATATTTTATGACACAAAAGCAAAAAAACTTTGTTTGTGTATATTAGGGTACACCACCATCCAAAGGATCTATTGTGTCCACTTTTCTTGCTGCGGTACTGGGGACACTCCGTTGAGAAAATTCATAATGTGGATGGCTCTAAGTACCAGAGATCTTTATCTTCTATTTCTACTTTACCTTTGTCAGCCTCTGTAGATTGTCCAAGTTACTGGTTTCACCCTCATATACCCTCTTTTCCAACGCTTTATTTATTGTTCTGTGGTTGAAACCACGAAAGGCTTCAGGTCCTATGAAGAGTTTGTCTATGCCTACTTTATCGAGTCTGTCAGCTATTTCGTTTCCCTCCACTCCTGTATGTACCGGAATCCATTGTAGGACAGTTTCATATCATATCAACGTCATGGTAAAGATCAAAATATAAGATAATCTTGTTTTTAAAATTGCATTTCCCATACAAATGCCATATTTTTTAAAAGATCTAGATTTTTTGTGTTCTTGGGGTAAATAATTATTTAAACGATTATTCTATTCCCCAAAAACCTTCAGGATAAACCTTGTGTCTAAAATGAACATCAAGATTTAAAAAAAAAAAACGATGATTGTAAGAATCTTATGCCCTGAATCGAAATAACTTTCAAGCTGTATAGGTAAAATGTAATAAAATGTATCTGACATTAATTTAATATTTTTCTTTTTTAGAATATGATCGATATGCGACAAGCTTTAACCGAAGAAGTCGCTACCAAACATGATATGGTCTTAAAGTTGAAACGGGAGTGTCAAGAACTTGAAGATAGGTGTATTCAAGCTGATAAACAAACTGCATTCCGAGATGACATTATCAAGGAATTGAGAAAAGAAATCAAGCAACTGAAACAACAGGTACTATTTGTACTTCGTTTAATTTCTTTTTGTTTATCAAGCTGTTATATTTCTTCGGATGTTGGCAACCTTAGGCTCATGTTAGCTTACAGTGAAGACGGTTATGGGCCACAAAAAAAATTATATTTTGAAAAAATTTACTTTGGGGTTCCATCTGGTTTTGTGTATGCTTTGTTACCGTAAACGAGAAAATAGGGGAAACGATAGTCTAAGACAACAACTGTTCTTTAATGTAATGAAATGAATGTAAAAATTAGAGTATAATACCAACAGAAACATTCAATGAAGTATATAGAAACTAATAATAAAACTAAAAAGGTAGTTTTTCATGGGAACACGGGGATAGCTTCTTATACTAATAAAAAAATATACAAAAGTGACGAAATACAGTCATCTACATATCGGAAAAAGAATGGAATATTTATATCAAGTTTGCTTAGAACCGTTTCATCAAGATCTTCCATTACCAATTGTGCTATAACTATGGAGTGTAGAGAAGGAGGAACGTCTCTGGGTTAAAAAATGTAAGCTGATTTTTGATGGGTAAATAGGTGGCGCTGATTATAGAGGGTATTCGCTTGAATTTTAAGCGCTGATTTGAAAATAACTGTATAGTAATGCTTTAAATAATGCACCGTGATAATGAAATTAGTAGTATTAAAATAATGAAACGATTAACAAAACAGAATCTCGTTAAATTAACTTTATTATTTAGCTATTTATTTGGTTAAGATAATACATATATTCTAATATGAAAAAAAAGTAGAATCATGTAACAATAATGAAATAGTATAAAAAAAAAACATTTTGGTTGATTAAAATAAAATATTGAATTTTATCCGTAACTAATATAATAATTATAGCGATATAATTAGATCAATAAAAATAATAGAATAATAAAAAAAATATTTCGGTTCATAAAAATAAAATATTGAACTTCATTAGCAACTAATATAATAGTTATAGTCATATAAAAATATCAATAAGAATAATAAAATAATTGAAAATAAAACATTTTGGTTCATAGAAATAAAATATTGAACTCTATCCGCAACAAATATAATAATTATAATT
This sequence comes from Diorhabda sublineata, assembly GCF_026230105.1. Classification (NCBI taxonomy): domain Eukaryota; kingdom Metazoa; phylum Arthropoda; class Insecta; order Coleoptera; family Chrysomelidae; genus Diorhabda; species Diorhabda sublineata. The sequence continues at coordinate 33,343,814 of NC_079478.1, read as the reverse complement.
TTGTTAAAATATCATTGGTAATTAGCTTATGCAAGCAGGTACAGAAATATATCAAGTTCTTAATAAAAAATAAAAATCTAATAAGATATTAAGGATTGCACAGCTTTTCACATGAATATAATCAAACAATCAGTCACAACTTTGATAATTTCTTATACAGTAAGTGTTTAACTTCAGATCTCAATCCCATAGTACAATCAGCGCCACGTATTATCCCTACAGAATTCAGACCATATTTTAAACGTACCGTCCATAAGAGATGTTCCTCCTTCTTTACACTCCATAGCTATAACACTTGAAATGGAAGCTCCCATAGCACCACCATCAATTTGTTTGTATATTTCATTTTCATACTTGAAATATGTTGTTGTAAATGTGAGTTCTATAGCTTTTATAAATTCATTTTGAGGTATTTCTGTATATTCTTTAATTTTGTCCCATTTTTTCATTAATACATTTTTCACAATGGTAATAGGAATATTTGTATATAAAGAAACCACATCTAACGAAATAAATACATATTCATTAGGAATTTTGATACTTTTAATTTTTTCTTTGAAATCCCATGTGTTTTTGATATAGTATTTGTTTTGATATAAATTTTTTTTCAAATAATTAGTGGAGTGAGAGGAGTTTGAATACTTGAAACAATCGGTCAAAGGGGAATGTCAGGTTTGTGGAGTTTTGGTAAACCATATATTTTAGGGGGTAAGGCATTGTGAATTTTCAATTTTTTTTGCGTCTGATGACGAAATAAAAAGGTGTTCTTCCCAAGATCGGATTCCATCATTATTTTGTTTTTGATAAGAATTCGTAGGGTCTTGTTTAATTTTTTTGTAAGTTGTCTTATCGTTTAATAATTTCATCATTTTATTATTATAATATTCTGCTTTCATGATAACAGTTTTATTAGATTTATCTGCTTTCAAAATTTTGAAATTTCTATTTTTATTGATGAATTCTTTGGTTTTAGTTATATTTTGAGGTTTGATATTGTTTTTTTGTCTTTTGTTTTTCAATTTATTTTTGAAATTAGTGATAATATCACAAGTATCAGATCTTGTTTTATTTTGATTTTGTTATTTAGATGATTTATGTTGCATTCAATATTATATAAAATATTTATCACAGGTAATTCTTTTGTCACTAGAAATATTTTGTGCAAAATTGGGACCTAAAGATATTATTTCATTAGTATTTTCAAGAATTGGTTGTAGTTTTGATATTAACTTATCAATTTTCTTAATATTTTTCCTTTGCATTTATTAAAAAGTGATTCAGTGTTCTTTCTCGACATTTTTTTTTCTTAAATTTTTGGAAAATATTTATAGGAATTACTTCATTTATTTTAACTGTTATGTTTTTTAAATCATTTTCTAATTTTCTTATTAGAGTAGTTGATTTTTATATGGGATAATTTTATATTTAGAAATTTAGGTATCAATTTATCGTTTTTGCATCTGAATAGAAAAATTCTTCGGTTTTTCAGTTTTGCATTTTGTGGAGGATATTATATAAGAGGTCATCAATACGATAAAAAAATAGAACCGCATTAACGAACAATGAAATATCAAAAAAACAAATTCAATTCAATATTCAAAAATTCTTGAAACGGAATCTGATAAACGAAAAAGAGAATTTTTAAAAATGGTTCACATTCATAAGAACGAAAAAGTTGTAAATGATAAAAAAGATCTAAATAATTTAAGTAAAATATAGAGATCTAAAGTCAAGAACATTTAGATGCATTAATATATCAAAAGGTCTAAGAAATAAGAATTTTATATATATATATATATATATATATATATATATATATATATTTTATTTGGCGCCCAACGTGGGGCATATATAAAAATTGGGCATAAAAAAAAATTGGACATAACAAAATTTGGCATTGAAGAGTTTACAGTAATAACAAATTTAAACAAGAAAAATGGAAAAAGGAATGACACTCAGAGATGGGAAACAAATAAGAGAAGGAGAATCAGATGAAGAAGAAATAGTCAAAGAATGGAAGAGAAAATAGAAGATATGAGAAAACAATTGGAGGAAGTAAGAAGCTATGCTGAAAACAACAAAATACAAGAGACAAAACAAGAAATTCGAGATGAAATATGAGGAAGATTAATGGAAGTGAAAAAAATACAATCTAGAGAAATGGAAAATATTAAGAAAAATGAAAATGAATTAAAAATGGAAATAGGTGGGAATAGTAAGAAAATAGAAATAAATACTGAGAAGATAAAGAAATTAGATAGAGAAATAATGAAAACGAATAAAAATATACAAGATATGATGGAAGAGATGAACAAAGAAATAAAAATGAATTTTAAGATAGCAGAAGAAGAGAATTATAAAACAAAAAGGGAATTTAAAATGGAAATAAAGAACATACAAGGAAAAATAGAACAAATTGAGAAAAAAGGAATGAGTATGGAATATGTTGGAGGAGTAAAAACAATTTATGGAGCAACTACTTAAAAATTTGATGGAAATATTAAAAAACTGATTTTATTTAGAAAAAAAAAAATTATAAAAATAAACATTACACATTATCATATCATCATAGTGAGAGAATAAGTGGAATCTTCCATGTTAATCAGTTATATAGATTTTATACATAAAACGAAAGGACATGACTGATAAATTTATTGATATTTCATTAATACTAAAAAAATTATAACTGGGATTTTATCACAAAATAATTATTGAAATAAAAGACAATAACTGAGAACAACTTATAAAGAAGAATTAAAATTTGGTTTTCTTATTTCTTTTATAAATAAAATAAATCAAGAAAACAAATTTTGGGAATATTGTTGTGGTATAAATATATCCAAAATAAATTATTAAATAATAATAAGATATAAATAAAGCAATAAGTTCAGTTCTGTTATTCGATTATTTAGAGCAGTTTATCACAATAAAATAAATAACATTCTTTATATTAAGTTTTGGCCAACACTATATTCTAAATTATTATTTAATTTTGACAAATCCTGTATAATCAAAGAATTTAATCCATAAATTGACAGATAAAAACAGGAGCACCAACTCCAAAAATTTGTGCCACATACCAACATAAATTTTAAGGTTATAAATGATAAAATATAAAAATTTTGACAACTGCAATGATAAAATTAATAACATAGGAATGAAATAAATACAACAAAGAAATTGTAGAATAATATTATTTGAATAAAGTCACAATAATTTAAAAATTTAGAAATGACAGTTAGTAACTAATAATAAATATCATTGGTTAAAAAAAAAAACAATGAAGAAAAGAATCAACAACGAGAGAAATTTTTTTGAGAAGAAAAAGAAAAGAGTAAAATAATTTTAATTGAAATTTAAAAAATTAAAATCTTGATAAAAAAAAGGCATAAAATATTCAAAGGATTGATTATTAATAATTGTATAAGTGTAGTAATAAGAAATTAGTGAAAACAATTAAATAAAGTGAAATAAGTGAGAATACTCACAAAGGGACAATTTCCAAGATAAAGAAGTTGTGAAAAGGAAAAGAACAGAAGTGGAACTACAGCGGAGTATCTGTTTATTCTGCAAGGCCGTAACAATTTCCAATTATAAAAAAAAAAATTAAAAATACAACATAACAAACACTTAAGGTACTGTTCTATTAAGTTTAAGTATTTCTTTTAGTATATAATATTTGAGTTCACATTTCCATATAATTTAGTTTTATGAGTGTAATTACGAGTATGAATGAATGAATGAATGTTTGTAAAATAAAATAATTCTAATAGCTAGTTAAGAAATTGTATATTTTGAATATTTTATTCATTATAAAGAACAGACCCGGTCTTAAAACTATTATAATCTGACCTTATAACCATAACAATTTATCGCAATAAAATTTTTTAATTTGATCTCACAATATAATACCATGAGAATAAAAAAAAATAATATATATATATATATATATATATATATATATTTCAGTGGTTCGAAACGATGAATACATAAGTATTCGAAAACTCGGAATATATATTAAAGTTAGTCCACTTTGGTGTTTCATTGCCACGTTCCCAATAAAAAACCGCTCTTATAAATATATTTGTTATTTCAGATTAACTCTATATTGATCCTTGCTCGTTGTGTTCCCTAGGTTTCCTTTCCTGAAAAACCTTATCCAAAAAATCCGGACAGTCCCAATTCGAATTCAATGTTGCAAAAAGAAGTCGACGAGGAACAAGTGCTAATTATAAATCATACAAAAAAAATAATTCAATCCGGAAAATCAACGGTTATATACTTGCGACATGATGCAGATGAAAAATCTAAAAAATCCGAAACTGTCGTTAACGAACACATAGCGAATTGTTCAAAGTGTCGATTGAAATTCGAAAACAAAATCAACTCAACACAAATCGAGAATAAAAATGAAAAAGGAAACGCTCTGTTTTTATGTAAATCTGAAAATGATTTAACAAAGTGCCGGAATTTATTAAATCGCATTAAAGAGAGATCGAAAATGACCGTATCCAATGCTGTAGTCAGCAGAAGGAACACGTTTATTGGTACTTCTAAAGAACAATTAGATATAGAAGATGAAGATGTGTTGAGAAGAAGACGAAACGTTTGCGTTCCGAAACATATTCCCGTTAAAATGTATGTTAATAATCTGGAATTCAATAAAAAGAAGTAAAACGTCTAAAAAATCCATGGCTTTTCAAAAAACAAACTAATTTAAAATTTATCAAGTGGTAGTAATAGAAAACGGTTACGAAATTTTTAGGAAAATAATGTTTTGAAAGAAGATTCCTTGAGATTAATGAACAAATTAGTTACTTTGGTAAGAAATATTTTAATTACAATTTTTGTTACCTTTATCTCTAACATAAATTCTAAGTCGACATAAATGGCATATCAACCTCCCTCCAAGTCAGATAGAGACTCGTTGAATTTTTTTAATTTGTAGTAGAATCAATTTCTTGAGTAACTTGGTTCATTCCCGGAATGGTTATGATATAGGAAAACTTTTCCTCTGCAGAGCTGGTACTTAGGAAGAGTTTCTTTTGGTGTGGTATGGTTTCATTGTGCGTTTGTTCGCCTACCACCACAAGAAAGTTGGAAATACTGGTGTTGAAACAGTGATTCGATTTATCAAACAGGTTTTTTTGTTGTAAATAATTGCGGGTACAGTTTCGACTGTAATTGTTCCCTATCGTCGGACATTTTATCAGATATTGGGAACAAGAAAACCTGCAACTCTCCTCTTACGTTGTGTGATGTTTTTATAGCCACTCCAATATCTTAGATCTCTAGAATATTCTTCAAAACATTTTAGAAGACTTTAGAATATTCGATAATTATTTAGATAAGTCGAGCTACATCGGATAAAAAAAATAATCTTCAATTAAAACCTTGTTACCATATTGTTTGATTATAACAACATTTCTTACGAAGATATTAAGGTGGAATTATAAAATATGAAACGTGTTTTTCACTTTATACATTGTCTCAATCTAGTCGCTGTATATTTTACGTTTAAAAAATTTTACAACAATTGTTTGCCGTCAAAACCATTAACAACATTGAGACATAATCATAAATCCATGTCATTGTCGTTGTTATTTCTTAAAAACTGTTAAAGTGACATTTCGAAGACAATTCGCTTCAAAACATTTTAGGAATCCCTCACGATGCTACATTTAAGTGACATTTGACATGACATTTCAAAGGTAGTATCCCTAAAAACATTCCAATCCTAATGATTATGGATTGAAGTCTGACTTTTTACATGACATTTCTGAGACAGTTCGCTTCAAAACATTTTAGGAATCCCTTACGATGCTACATTTAAGTGACATTTGACATGACATTTCAAAGGTAGTATCCCTAAAAACATTCCAATCCTAATGATTATGGATTGAAGTCTGACTTTTTACATGACATTTCTGAGACAGTTCGCTTCAAAACATTTTAGGAATCCCTTACGATGCTACATTTAAGTGACATTTGACATGACATTTCGAAGTTAGTATCCCTGAAAAGCAATCGAACCTTAATGATTATGGATTGAAGTTTGACATGACATTTCGGAGACAGTTTCCTTCACAAACATTTTAGGAATTCCTTACGATGCTACATTTAAGTGACATTTGACATGACATTTCAAAGGTAGTATCCCTAAAAACATTCCAATCCTAATGATTATGGATTGAAGTCTGACTTTTTACATGACATTTCTGAGACAGTTCGCTTCAAAACATTTTAGGAATCCCTTACGATGCTACATTTAAGTGACATTTGACATGACATTTCGAAGTTAGTATCCCTGAAAAGCAATCGAACCTTAATGATTATGGATTGAAGTTTGACATGACATTTCGGAGACAGTTTCCTTCACAAACATTTTAGGAATTCCTTACGATGCTACATTTAAGTGACATTTGACATGACATTTCAAAGGTAGTATCCCTAAAAACATTCCAATCCTAATGATTATGGATTGAAGTCTGACTTTTTACATGACATTTCTGAGACAGTTCGCTTCAAAACATTTTAGGAATCCCTTACGATGCTACATTTAAGTGACATTTGACATGACATTTCGAAGTTAGTATCCCTGAAAAGCAATCGAACCTTAATGATTATGGATTGAAGTTTGACATGACATTTCGGAGACAGTTTCCTTCACAACCATTTCAACCCTAATGGATAGGGATTAAAGTGATATTTGTGACATATCGGACACACTTTCCTTCAAAATCATGTCAACCTATAAATTAGAGATTAAAGTGACATTTCACACGATATTTTAAGGACAGTTTTCTCATAAAAAACATTCGAGGATTCTATTAACATTCAAATTCTGACAATTCTATATGAATGCCGCATTTGACAGTCTTTTGGACATACTTAAAGTGACATATCGATCACAGTGTACCTCAATTAGGTTAATGAAGCTCTGGTATATTAAAGTGACATTTCGCAGACAGTGTACCTTAAAAACACTCTAATATTAATCAACATTTCAACCCTTATGATTCTACACCCTAAGTGAGATTTAACATACATTATCCCTTAAAAACATTTAAGTTTATAAGCATTTCAACCCTGGCGATTCTACATTTATGTCACATTTGACATTACATATCGCACCTAGTTTCCCTCAAAAACTTTTCAACCCTAATGTTTATGCATTAAAGTCACATTTGACATGTCATTTCGAAGACAGTATATACCTTAATGACACTCTAGTAATCATAAACATTCCAATCCTGACGACTATGCATTCAATTGACATTTGACATGTCATTTCGAAGACAGTACAGCGTAAGGACACTGTAGGATTAATGAGCATTTCAACTCTGACGATTCTACATTTATATCACATTTGACATGACATTTGGAAGACAATGTGCACCTTAGTGACCTTCTAGTTTTTATAAACATTTCAATATTCACGATTCTGCGTTCAAGTGACATATGACATGACATTTTGAAGACAGTGTAAACATTAATGACACTCTACTACACCAGCGCCCCTAGGGACGAATTGAAACTCAGTCATTTTGTGTATTATCTACTTTTTAATTCATTTTGGGAAATTTTTACTAGTGGGGTGTATTAAAAAACACAAAATTTTTAGAAAGGAGATTTGGACTTAATAAAATACGAAATTCAGTTATCTCTTGACTGCCTTGACCAAAAAATGCAAGAAGCAACCGAAACATCTCGAACTATGTACAACGAATATATTAAAGAGCAATTGAACAGCATAAATAAAACTTCTATTAACAATAATTTGTACAGTTTTATGGAAAACGAAATTATTCAGTTAAACAAATTAGTCGATATCAAACACAATCAGTTGGAAGAACTTTTTATATTGAATAAAATATTGATAAGGAGACTTTTTAAAGTCGACGTCGAACTGAAATATCTCGAAGAGAGAGCAGATTCAGCTGTAAGATCTGATAATATTATTAAATAACAAATTAGCAACCCTTATCTTCAATTTCCTTTACAGTTTCATTGACCTCTATTGCGCATATGACATCGACTTACAAACGAACAGATTATAATTTGAATCCAAGTAGAACTAAAACTACCTACATATATTTGATCATTATCTATGAAGAATTAATTTAAAACTTGTTTATTTTTATTTCTACTGAGATATACGCAAACAAACGTCATTTAAATTCGTCAAGTGCAAAAATACCTCGAGGAAATACTAGAAGTTGCTATAAATGAGATGAAAAAACTGGAGGAAAATAATGTGACCCTTAAAATGCTTACAGAAGGCTTAAAACTTATATCAAGCGTGAGGAACTGCTACATTTTTCACGGGATCATCTAAATTAGACGTTGGAACCATGGGAATCTATTCTTTTCTCTTTTGAGGCCTCTATAAGTGAGAGCACACACTCTGTCTTTCTTACCAAACAACTGCTCCAATTAAATAGATGCGAAATCCGACTAGTGACCGGAATTTGAACCGGACACGGTCATCTAACACTCCATTTTCAAACCATGGGCTTCATGGATGATCCGGAGTGCCGCCGGTGCATGGAGGAGGATGATACTTCTGACCCCGTCACGAAGATCATTCTCAAAATGACCAGTGTAGCTACCACTAAGATGTCTTTTCGGAGATGGATGGAAACACCTGGTGCGAAGACACCAATCGACAATTTCATTTAAACGTTGATTACGACTGGTGATTGGTGTTTTAATCGGTCATCTAAGTTGATATAGACATCACGAATAATCCGGAATGCCGCTGATGCTTGGAAGAAGAAGAAGAAGACATCGGCCATTGGTAATGCGAAGTAGGGTGCGACAGGCCGATGTGCTTAACAGCCTTTAGTCGTCCACAACGCTACTACAGAAGTATGCTGCATCGAATAGAGGATTTCTTTGGTGTATATGAAGCTTCTCGACGAAGATCTTTCTCAAAACCACCAGTGGGGTAGCCAAAAGTTAGCTAACACAACGCTAAGAAGTCTTCTCGTAAGACAATCCCTAACTAAGGAGATGGATTGAAACACCTTGAGCTAAGACACACATAGATGGATTTTTTCCTGTCTTACTAAGCAACTGCTTCGTTTAGACGTGGGATACAACTAGGGAACTAGTGACTGGTCTTTTAATCGACCATCTAAGTTACTATAGGCATCTCAAACAATCGAGAATGTCGCTGATGCTTGGAAAAAGTAAGGGAAGAAGGTTCATGCTGAGAAGCTCGATTGGCTGTTTCAAGAAAATCCTTGTGGTAGTTTTTATAGTGGGGCATCACGGGTCCATCCATGGTCACACATATATAAGCATTAGTTTTAGGTTTCTGTATGATCTGCAGTGCAATTTCTATGAGAGTCTAAACGGATCTTGTTTTAATCCGTGGTTACCGGAAAGGAGGTTTAAGATACATCGAGGGAGATTTTAGCAGCTCTATATCTACATCGATTCCATTAGAGAAGTACCTATACAAAACCCAGCAGCATAATTTGTGCCCCAACATCGATCGCAGAGCTTTTTGTCGCAGTAAAAGAAGAATAGTTTTTCATCTTAGAAGAAACTTAATTATCTTTTATGTGGGATGAAAAGTTCGTCAAATGAGACATAGATGGCGCCACTACTACTACACTTATATGAGCTGTCATTATTAATTTGTGAGCACTTTGAGTGAAGCAACTTTTATTAGTTTAAAAAAAATGAATAAAAAAGAATTTCGGGTGTTCGAAACAATAAAAAAAACTCCACAAAATGATTTCGGATAACCATAGAGTGAAGCTTATTGAGATAGTTAAGACCGTAAAGGTATCCAAAGAAAGTGTTGGACGTTTCGTGATTGAATATTTGGATTTTTGGAAGCTTTGTTGGAAGCGCGAGCTCACAATCGACCAAAATAAAACGAATTTATGATTCTGAGCATCATTTGGCATCAAAGCTCTATCATTTCACACCGGACTCGATGACAGTGAACCGAGTGAACTGCACGTGACTTCAAAGCTCGGAAAGTCGGTTGGTGAGGTTATGGAATGAGTATTTTCGAATGCGCACTGTATAATATTTTAGGGAAAAATAATATCAAAGTGAAAAATAAACAATAAGTTGCTTTATTAGAGTGTTTGAAGGAAGAAATCGTGAAAAACGGTTCCATTAGAAGAAGAAGAAAATGTTGTTTAATTAAGAAAATACACCGTGTCACAAATAAATGAAAATTCCATGGTATATGCGTTGAATTGCTCTCGCATCCACTGTATTCTCCGGATCTTGTCCCCCTAGTTCTCAGATCTCAAGCGAATGCTTGCTGGACAGAAATCTTGCAAGAAGTTATTGCTGAAACTGTAGCCTATTTTGAGACTAAAGACATAAAATTAAATGAAAATTTTTCTCTGCTCACCTCATGATCATATAAGAGATGTTATGAGAGCAAAGCGGGGCCAAGGATCCCCCCATTACAATAAATTTAAACTCATATCAAATCATATTTAATTGTCCCTCGAATAGCACTTTTTTCTGATGAATTATTTCTAAAAATAGTCACGCACGCATGTTTATGATTCAATGATTCATTTATTATACAATGTGGGCAAAAAAATTTTATTTCAAATTTGTTTATAGAAAGAACAACTTTTGAAACAAATAATTCACCCCTAAACTTGTTTGATTATTTCAATTCCCTTCAGATTTCCTCAATAGCTTCATGGAATTAAATGATGAAAATGTTGTATAAGGTCTTTAATAAAATGAATTAAGGCTTGCTAATTTTCTTTAATACAAAAATACGGAAATTGAAGTTCTTTTAAGTGATATAATACCGAAACTTGCTCATATTACCTCAAATTACATCCACAGTGAAAAATTTCGCAATGAAACCCGAATATGTAAATTTTTCCTCATCAGTGAAAAATTTTGGTACAAATTTTGTCTTCACTCATACAAATTTGCAAATAATCTGTATCATGGAATAGACAACCGCCCTGTATATTATAAGCGACTCATACCTAATTTATTTTCAACAAATTCATTCTAACCTAACAGACTACTACTTTGATTTTTATTAGAAACCAATATGGAATTTCAATTTCTAAATTATACATATAGTCCGAGAAAGTAAAGGAAACCGCATAGAAAATATTTTCCCCCCAATCATATTCCTCGTTCATTTAATTAATTACGTTGAAGCTTTGAGTCTTTTAATCTGATATATTTTTCTTTTTTGTTCATACAAAAAAACCTTCCAAAAGGAATGGGGAGACCCCGTGGACAGAATGTCAGATGACATACAACCCGACCGCCTACAAGATGGTATGAAAGCTGGTCTTCATCATCCCAGCCGCAATTAGGCAACCATTGATGCAAACACAGGACTAAGTCCTAACGTACGATGAAGAAGAAGAAGAAAAAAATTTGATTAAACTAGATTTTCAATCCCAAATTTATCGGAAAATTTTCAAATTTATTCATGCGTATACTAAAACAATTATACAGAAATAAGTATATGGGAAATGTTATTTAAAAAAATTGTCGTCTTCAAATTTGCAAAATTCAGAATGAATTTTCAATCAATGTTCATTTCATGAATGTCACAATGTTGAGATGCAGTTTGCTGCAATCGACAAAGGAAGAATTATAGTTTGAAGGATAATACGTAGCATAACAAGATAAAATAGAAAAAAACTGATTATTAGATTGTTTAGATTTGAAATTTTCGTTTAATTTCACCTTCGCAGTTAAATATTTCACCCCTTGACTCGGTCTAGGGTTTTGCGAACAAAATATAGTCGAACGGGGCCATATCAGGGTTATATGGTGATATCGCTATCTGTCTCCCTCGCATTCATTGATTTCCCTATATTTGTAGTCGTGTCGGCCTAGTATATCTGCTGATAATTTTTTTGGATGCAAGTCCAAAGAGTGGTTTTACCAAGGTCTCAAAGAACTAACTGAACGTTAATTCCATAGAACAAACAATATTTAATAAACAGTGAACAATGGAAAGCGACAATATTTATGAGACAACCTCTATAAATTCAGCTTATGTGGACTTAATTTTGAAAACAACGTTTTTAGAAACATTTTCTCTATATTTCCAAAAATTTTATTTTTACTATACTTTTGGAAATCCAGTCGTAACTTGTGAGGCATGAAATTTCCTACAAGTTCGTTGCCTACAATTTTTTTTTGTACAAAATAAAAAAGTTATCAGCCTAAAAGTCTCAAATTTCGAGTGCTCTAAGCCAGGGCTTCTTAAACTTTTTTATATAGCGACCCCCTTCAAGTTTAGGAAATTTTAAACGACCCCCTCCTCCATATAAACGTTCAGTTGAAAATCGAGGAGCGCGTTGTATTTATTATTTTAAATGCTACTTCCATATTTTCATTTATAGGTCCTACATAACAGTTTTGCATTGCCACTTTTTTCAAAAAATAGTTATAATAAAACTACAATAGTATTTTGTATGATTTTTATTTGTATTTATATTTGTACGTAGTGTGTATACTAATTTTAAAATTTTATTTATAATGATTGGAAAGTATCAGATCTTTGCGACCCTTTCTCAGTAGTCTCGCGACCCACAGTTTAAGAAGCCCTGCTCTAAGCTGTTTTTGCCAACTTCATCGAAATTTATTAGAAAATTCAGGGGGTCTCCGAACTATCCCGGACTAAAATCACCTTTTTTGCTCCCCATTTTATTTTTAACAGTATCATATTTTTTATTTAGTGCAAGATCAATGAAGCAAATGTGAAAAGCAAAATTAGAGAAGCAGAAAAAAAATTGTTGAAGTGTTGAGGTGTATTCAGTTAAAAAAATAAAGTTAAAAGTTTGCGTTAAGGTTTTTTATTGAATATAAACATAACTAAAACCTGCTGTAATATCTAATTCCATTCCACATTATTTTTATAGCTAATTAGTTGTTTAGAAGATGGAAAACGTAGGCTCGAAACTGAGGTATTTGTAGTATATCATTACATCGATACAGTAAACAGTAAAATTTTTATATTTCTAGAACCGTGCTTTAAAAATAGACAAAGAAAAGTTAGAAAAATGCAATTCAGTAATAGAAGAAAAGTTGAGAGAAACAAAATGTCACGTTCAAAAATTGGAAAATGATTTTAATATGTTTGTATGTATATTTTTTAAATTTTTCTTATAAAACATTTTTTTTTCATAGTATATTTAACCTGTTGGAATTAAACTTGACTAGATCTAAAGGTATACAAGACGATTTAACATAAAAATGACTTCTCAATGAAAAAATTACTTTATTGTATAAAAACAAACTACTTAGTCCAAATAGTTTGTAATGTGATGTTCTTTTTATTTATTTAAACAGTTTTCAGTCATAAAACTCGTGAGATTCATTTACACATACTTATGTGATGTATTTATATACTATTCACTAACACTTATCACACTAATCTATTCACTAACTCTTAAACTAAATTATTTAGTTACAACGTTATGTTTACTTATCACTATCCCGATGTATTCACCATGACATCAAATTGTTCACTGGCTCTTCTGCTTCTAGAGACTCGTTTTATATACTATCATCACTTTCTAGAATCTTATTTTCCTGGAAATCTATAGTTTGCCTTCTTAGAAATTGTCTCTATGAAAAAAGTTGCAACATAATGTAAAAAAGTCACAAAAAAGTGAATTAAACAGTAAATAAATACAAAAAGTACTAAGTGCCCTCGCTAAATTTTAACTTTGATAACATACTGGAACAGGACCGGCTTCACGGTCTATATCAGTGGGCAGTAATTTCTTCGAACTATCTCAAAAGTACGTTTGAAACAAAATTACGTTTTTCTTTACATCAAGCAATTTTTTAAGTTTGGAAACAGAAAAATAATCGGAGTAAGCCAGATCAGGTCTTTACGGTGGATGGGGCAATAAATCATAATCAAATTATAGCGGATGAATTGTAATAAATTCGTCTCAAAACGTGTCGACCTAAACATGGCCTTCTATCTATTTCAATTTTTCTAATCCTAGAATAAAAATTATGTGCCTACCATCGAGGACACCAAGGTCACTAACACTATCACTGCTGTTATTGAGCGAATTGTAAATAAAAAGACAACAACAAAGTTGACAAAAATTTCTGTGGAAGAAATATCGAAATCTTTGAATAGATCAATGAAAGGACGATGGTTTTTCGACATAGAATTGGAAGTGTTCAGAAATTGGCTGAAAAATTTCACCAAGATGTTTGGCTAGGTGTTGGGTGAGACATTTAAATGCACTTACAATGAGATTTCACCGAAAAAATGAGGGCTGAAAAAAGGAATAAAACAGATTAAATATGCTTACGAATTTCATCGAGAAAATTAAAGAGAACACCGCGGTCACTAACACCATGACTGCTAATTTTCTGCCCAAATGGCAAAGCGTCTAAACGTTTTGATCCCCAATTTAAAGCCATTTTCAAGAGAAGTATAGGGTAGGGTTGTTATTTGTTCATGTTCATGTTATTTGTACTCCAGGCAATGAATTGCCCCTTTTTAGTTGATTCCAATGCCTCAATCTGCTTATTCCGTGGAATTTCATCGAGGAAATTAAAGCTGAAAGAAATAGAAAAGATTAGAATATAAATAAAAAATGTGCTGACCATCGAGAACACCGCGGTCACTAACACTATGACTGCTAGTTTTCTGCCCAAATGGCAAAGCGTCTAAACGTTTTGGCCCCCAATTTAAAGCGATTTTCAAGAGAAGTATAGGGTAGGGTAGTTATTTGTTTATCGATAAGAAGTTATCCGATTCTGTGGTCTCAATATGTCTACTCCTCGCAACGAATTGGTTGATTCCAAGTCCTCAATCTGCTTACAACTGCTGCGCTAGCTATCTGGACATATATAGGGGATCTGCGAGCTCGTTTGGTCTTTTTGGCGCGCGTGGGTGTATATTCTTGGCAAGATGGGTAATAATTTTGAAGAAAATGTTATTATTGGCACTAAAGCAGGTCGATGTGGCATCGGAAAGAGTTGAAGAACTATTTTTCTCTACTTCTTTCGGTCTTTTGCTACCTTTTTCCATTCAATCCTATCGCGTTTGATTTCTTTCACCCATTTTTTGTGCGCTTCTATTTCTGATCGTGATACAATTGGTCCAAAAACGTTTTTGCTCTGGTTAGAGCACTTTCCTTCCAATTTTAGATAAGCGGGTTGCTACTTAAGTTTTGAAATATGGCAACACTGATGTGAACATGTTAAATCTGACATTGCCGTCATAAAGCTTGTCATTATTAATGGTGAACGTACTTGGAAGCATGCTGTCGGACGAGTGCTATTTGAGTTGTTTGCAGCTACTTGAAACATTCATATTGGACAAAAAATGGAATTTTCGTGCCATGAGTTTCGACGTGGGCCAATCAACTCGCTTCGACTTTTTGTGATAAAGCACCTCCTCGAGCTACTGTGTATCGTTGGTTGTACAAATTTAATCGACGTCGAACTTCGCTACAAGATGAATTTCGGGAAGGTCTCCAAAATCGGCTGTTGTGCCAGAAAATATTCATCTTGTGCGTAAATCGTACATGTCCCCACCGTTCCATTAGATCAACGAGAACTGTCAATTCTGAACGGCACACCAGCATTTTTTTGGCAAAAAGTATTCGAAAAACTCAGGGAAACTCAATGCCTGAGACGAATTGTTTTCCACCACGACAATGCGAACTTTCACGCATCAGTTCAAACAAAAACTTTTTTGAATAGTCGAAACATCGATTTGATGGGTCATTCACTTTGTTTGGCACCTAATGATTTCTTCAGATCAAAAATAAATTGCGATGTCAACGTTTTTCTACGCCCGAAAAATCGATTGATGCGTTCAAATCACATGTTTTGGAAGTACCTCAATCGGAATGGAAAAAATATTTTGGAAAACAATGAAGCCATATTCAATTATAAATATTTGTTTTATTTTGTCTATCTCAAAACTTAGTACCAACCCTCTTTAAAGTAAATGTGTTTGTCTTTTCATACCAACATAAAACTTATTCTTTTCCCAATTTAAAATACCTCTACAATGAAACTTCTTGATCTAGAATTATTTTGAGAGATGTTTGGTACTACAATT
The DNA here is from genome assembly GCF_026230105.1 of Diorhabda sublineata. Lineage (NCBI taxonomy): Eukaryota > Metazoa > Arthropoda > Insecta > Coleoptera > Chrysomelidae > Diorhabda > Diorhabda sublineata. Next base: position 33,327,739 of record NC_079478.1, on the reverse strand, counting down.
CTTCTTGGCCATATCTTAGCAACCGTTGAGAAAGTGTTTATTGATATCCCCAATACTACACACCAATTTTCGAGGATATATTGAAAAATTCGTAGCCTACCCTTATCCAAAAAATCAATCATGATTACTCCATGACAATCCCAAAAAACTGAGGCAAGAACTTTTCCATCAGATTTTTGGGCACAAAACTTTTTAGGTCTTGGAGAACCAGAGTGTCGCCATTCCATCGATTGTTGCTTTGTTTCTGGATCGTAGAAATGTACCCAAGTCTCATTCATAGTAACAATTCGGTTTAGGAAGTCTACATCGTTTTCAAATCGAGCACAGATCGAACGCGATGCTTCTACCCTTGCACGCCTTTGGTCAACATTCAAACATTTGGGGATCCATTCTGCAGCAATTTTTCTCATGTCCAAATTGGCGTGCTTCCGATATCCGTTTTAGTCCAATTCGACGTTCTGATAAAATCATGTCATGAAATGTATCGATATTTTCGGGGACTGACACAGAAACTGACCTTCCTGATCTATCATCATCTTCAATAGAAAATTTACCTCTTTTGACACTTGCAGTCCAATTTTTCACGGTCGCATACGAAGGACATTGATCACCAAGAGTATTAAGAATATCTACGTAAAAATGCTTACCTCTTAACCCTTTCAAATACAAGTACTTGATGATGGCTCGATACTCCAATTTTTCGATGTTCACAATTTCGGTGGACATCTTTTTCTTTTAATTTATTGCGTAACTCTGGTTCACTTTTTTGACGTCAAAATTTACACTGACACTTCTAATAATTTATTGTATTATTATATGAAGACATACAATTTACCGTACCATGTATTTTTTAATCCAGCTACAAGAAAAACAGCAGTTGAAAGAAAAATATAAGAAAACTGCACAGCAAGGGTTATGTATAGCCGAACAATGTCGTAAAATTAATTATGAAAATAACGAGTTGAAAGAACAGACTGAAAAACTTAAAGTAGAATTAGAGAACTGTCTTTCAGATAAAGTAAGTCTGTATGCAGTTCATATTGAATAAATATTTTTAACTCATTCTTTAATTAGTGTAGATTGGTGGAACGCGTGAATCAATTAAGCAGAGATTTTAGTAAGGTAAAAATTTATTTGAGTCCATATCGTTTATTTTGCTTTAGTTTTAAAAAACATTTCGTTTTTTTCTTAATTAGTAATCGATATAACAGTAAAAAATATACAGAAAATTTGTTTTAATGTGATTAACTTTTTTAATGGTAATACAAAGACCAGCATAAGTTAGGCAACGCCCTCGAAACATCGGTATAAGTCCAGCAACCCTCATAAGTATGGCAACGCTGTCAAAATAGATTAAAACAAAACATGTTCGTGCTTCAAACAGTTGTGTCTGTGTCACGAGACGTTTTGAAAATGAATAACCAATATAAGAAAGAGTTTATTTTTTACGAAACTATGTTTACCGAATTTCAACAACAATTTCCGAACTCGCCGCTATCAAATCGTTTCAACAGTGTGGAAGACGTACCACAAAGTCTTAAAAACGGGCTCTGTTGCAGACGCGCCGCGTTCTGGACGACCGGTAACTGTAACAAAACTATAGGAACAGTGGCGTTAATTAAGCAGCCGAACCAATCTGCAGTGCGGCTATCGGGAGAACTTTAAATATCCGATCGTTGGATGCTGAAACGCAAGCTTTATCGAATTTACGATCGAGGTAGAGACGATATCACGCTAAATTTCCTTAGCGTGGCTAACGTGCAGAGCGCCCCAGATAGAAGTGTTAGTCTTGATCCAAGACGGCAATTCCTGTCCATTCTTTTTTGCATTGGCCAAAGACTAGAACCTGTTGTGCTTCAATGTATTTATATGGTTTATAAAAATCCATAAATGTTGGAGAATGTTCTTTTAAAGTAATTGATTTGCAACCCATTGAGAATTCTGTAAAGATAAAGATTCACTAAGCTCGGGATGATAGGTACATCACGTAGCGAAAAACTTTTTTTATTTTAAAATTTGAATCATCATTTTGATCCCTGGAAACAAAATTTGTAACAAGATCTGAACGTTGCAATTTTTATTGGAGCCAGTATATGTGACATTATTCTTATTGCAGGAGAAATGTGCTTGTCAAAAAGATAGAAAGTTGACAGAGAATTTGCTTGCTTTAAAAAAGGAGGTAACTTTTTCAAATAATATTCTTCTATCTGTTGATTCGCACTTTTTTTGTAGAACAGATGTTTAATGCAAACCATTGATAATCAAAGAAATAAATTAGACATTACGTCATACGTAAGTCGTTAAAATTATAATGATCTTTTAAATAATACAGGGTGTTCCCTGACCTGATGTGAAAAATTCGGGAGTGAGTAGATGTCGTGAAAATAATGCTGTGACTTTAAAAAAAATAGTTATTTTTCTAACAAGTGCGGAAAGTGATACTTTCCCGCACGCGACTGAAGTTGTCCCGAAGTTCGGCAAGCGGTCAAGTGCAGAAAGACACTTTACGCATTAGTTAGGAATATTTTTTCTACGACCGTATATAGAATGACTCATTTTTCAAAAATTATTTTATTCCAACAAACCATTGGAGTTATTTGGTTTAATGTGGTTTAATTTAGAAGAAGATTGCACTTATTCGTGCACTTCCAAGACGTTTTAAACAACTTTAACGTTTTAGTTACAATTATACGCCTGGGTTGTCATAGCAACTGATATCAAACCCGGGTGGTTTGATTGTTGCTTTGTGACACTCTTTTGAAGAATGTACAAGATTATATAAAAAATATCTTTATTATTTTATATTTTCAACAAATTAAAAATGCTACAAAAAGCTAGAAAAGGTTTAAATTTCATTTTATGGACTATTTCGTAAATATTTATTTACCTGCAGTAACAATAGTTATAACCTCCGAAGTAAAAAACTATCTAATAAGGTCAAAATTTGCATAATTTTACTTTCCCGCACTAGTGCGGGAAAGGGACACTTTCAAAACTAAAATGCGTGCGGGAAAGTGGGTTAAAACGCACGGTCGTAGAAAAAATGTATTTTCCACATTATATTACACATTAGGAATTTTTAATTGTTGATTACTTATGTCCATGTAGTACGATTGACGGAATAAATAATTCTACACTACCATCTGAAGGCCGGGGTGGCTCATACCCAACGGTTAACAATCAGTAACCTTTACAGGGACAACCTAAAGATGGCAACAATAAGTTTTTAATCGATTTTTTAACAAAAAGATACTCTGATAAAATTTATAGTTTGGGAGATATGTAGATTTTTAGATCGTTGTATTTGCCGTGTGAACCGTTCGCCATAAAGAGACATTCTGAAGAAAATAATCATAAATTGTAATTATTTATTTACTTTAAATGTTTACAGGAGGTATTAAGACACAATCAAATATTTCTAACTGAACTGAATACTGTCGAACAGTAAAGTAAAAAACTGTAATAAATGTTCGAAGTGGGCACCTTGAACATCTAAACACTTCCAGAGTCTATTTCTTTGAACTTGGAAGAGCATCCCAAGATTTTTTCTTATAGCGTCAAAATGGAAGTTTGTTCTATCGATAATTTCGTTCCTTGTGTCTACCTGTATTACATATATTTTACGATATCCCCAAAGAAATGAATCCATTGTATTAATTCAGAGGAACGTGGTGGTCATACAAATGGACCTCCCCGTCCAATCCACGTATTAGGAAAAATGTTATTAAGATGATTTTTTACATCATTTAGGAAGTGGGCAGGGGCTCTATCGTGCATGCCTTTGCGAATGTTTAGAGAAATATCACATAACATGAGTGGGAAATCATTTCGGAGAAATTTCTACTTAGAACCTTGGTACATGCTCGAAACAGTCGCAGATAGATGATGGATCCCCTTCCCACTTCCTAAATGATGTGAAAAATTATCTTAATAACATTTTTCCTAATATATGGATTGGTAGGGAAGGGTCCTTTTGCATAGTCACATTATATATTTTTTTTGTTTTTATTTGATAAGTTGTGGACTAGCCAACTAAATTTTTTTACATTCAATTTTTTCCTTATGTGAGTAACACGATGTTCGAGAGTATGCAGTTCAATTAGAAATGTTTGTGTTTTAATACCTCCTGTAAGTATTTTCAATAGATAATTACAGTTTATGATAATTTTCTTCAGAATGTCTCTTTATGGCGAACGGTTGACAATATAAAAATCTACATATCCCCTAAACCATATATTCTATCGAGTTAAACAAAGAGTACATTTTTGTTGAAAAATCGCGTGAAAAATCCATTTTTGCTATGTTTAGACTGTACAGGTTGTCCCTATAAAAGTTACGAATTGTTGCGAAGTCGCTCCGGCATTCAGATAGTAGTGTAGAATTATTTATTCCGTCAAACACACTACATGGATATGCGTAATCATTCTTTTAAAGTTATAAATATAAGTGCTGATTTCGTAACTTTGAAGGCTGATAACTCAGAAACGAGAGGTCGTATGAGATCATTATTTTCAAGTAATCTACTCACTACTACTATTTTTTTGCACATCAAGTTCCGGAAAAGTCTTTATATTCCTAGAGGAGATATAACTTCTTTCTTGTGTCATATTTCTCAACAAAATAAAAAAAACTATTGGCTTTTTTTTGCAGCATTTCAGAATATTTATGAGTACGATCTTTTTCTATCCCGTTCATTGAATATAAATCCCTTTTATTAACCTTTTTATCCTAAATATTACTAAAATTATTGATGAGAAGCAACAAATAAAAATATGCATTCGTGTCTTTGTACAGATTACTCAAGAGGAAGTAGAAAAACTAAATAAAACCATAGACGAGCTTAGAAATACTTTAGAACAAAGTAAAAGGCTTCAAGAAGTCGAAGAAAAGGTATTTCATTTATGCTTTGACAATAAATTATTTTAAAATTCTCGTTTTTTAGGAAAAATGTTCTCAAATATGTGCTTTAACTGAGAGAATTAAAGAGTTAGAGGGATGCTTGTGCGATGCCAATGAAAGGATAAAGGTAAGCATAAAACCTTGGTATAATAAGATATTTGATAGAATTCATATTTTTGCCATAGTGTTTCCTAAAATGGGATCTAAAGGTTGATTAATCTTATATAGTTTTCTTCAGGATACTTTTATTTTGTAATTTCTCTGGCAAAGGCCATTTTTTTCGAAAACCTCGAACATCTGTCCCAGTATTAAAAAATGTTCAATTAATGTCCAAGTTTTTCTTATGGCTACTCGTGTTTTAAAATTTTTTCTGAAGTTCTATTGTAATCAATTTCTTATCTGACCAAGGACCATTCTTATTGGAATACACCCGGTGTATGTTAAATGTTGAAAGATTGTGTAAAATGACAGCTTTATCATAGACGACCATTTTTTTATTGGAAAACCCTGTATATTAATTAAAGAATTTTATAAATAATTTGGAAGTGCTTCTCTTGTATAATTTTGTATCCAGTAAAATAGTTTATGAGAAATTGTGAATAATTTTCCACTTTTTCATGTTACACCTTTTTTCCCAAACCTCTACTTTGGCTGGTTTTCTATATAGCAAGTACCATTTTTTTGGAAAACCTCGTACATCTGTCCCAGTATTAAAAGAATGCTCAATTAATGTCCAGATTCTTCTTATGGCCATTTTTGTTTCGAAATTTTTTCTCAAGATCTATTGTAGTCAATTCTTTATATGACTAAAGACCATTCTTATCGAAACACCCAGTACATGTTAAAAGTTAAAAGATTGTTTAAATTGACCATTTTTTTATTGGAACACCCTGCAAAATTTCTGAACTTCTGAAATTCAACACCCAGTACATCGTTCCCGATGGTGAAAACCATAAGGCTTTTGTTGATACAACTTATGTGTTAAAATTTTTATACCTTGCTCATTCTTAACATAGCTAACGGTAATTTTTTTTGGATAACGTGTTATATCTGTCCCAATATCAAAGAAATGTTTAAATAGTTTATATGCTTCACATACTTTTTATTGGAAATAAACTCCATTTTAGTTGGTTCCTGAGATGGCCAAGGGATATTCTCATTGGACCACCCAGTATATCTCTATCGTTGTTGAAAAATTATGTACATAGTAATTTTCAGTTATTTTCAGCGAACATATTCGGAAAATTGCGTTTTAAACAATAAAATTAAGGAATTGGAATGTTGTATGTGCGAAGCTAACGAACAGAAAAAGGTAAAAATGATGCTTCCATAAACTTTTTTCTGAAAAATTAGATACTACTGCTCTTTAGGAATTTCTTGCTCTAGCAATAATTTTTCTTCATCTTCAATGTTAACTTTTCCACTGAATTCGAGAAAAAATTGCATTTCACTTTTTCTCTGTTGAATATTTTCAAAAGTATAATTTATATTTATTATAATAAAACAACTATAAAATTCATAAATGTTGTACCTTGTATTATTCCGTTTCCAGTGAAATATGATTTTAATGTTCTAATATCAAATAATTAAATCTTCTTGGTTTTCCTTACTCCTTTCTTTACTTAGAATTGTGACCTTTTGTCCTCTTCCACTGATTGTTACCATGCTGTTCTGCCCCTAGCAATACAGCAATTTGCTCCAGAGTTTTCCCATTTCTTTTGTCACCTTCTTGGTCTTCTCCTATTCCTTTTTTCTTGGTTTATCCATCTGAATTATTTTCTTGGTTATTCTTTATTTTCATTCTTCTTATATGACCATATTAATTTAATTATTTTTATTTTATTGCTGTTGGCTTCGTTATTTTTCTTATGTGTTTCAGTACAATCTGTTTTTCTCGCTATTTTTGTTTTGAATTCGATTACTTCAATTTTAGTTTTGTGCTTTTGCTTAATCATCCTATTCTCTTTTGTATATTTTTATTTTGAGGTTATATTACATAATTATTTTGCTGCATTATCTTTTTGTTTATGGTGTAAAATCATTTTATTTGTTGTAATCATTATTATAAATTTCGTTTTATTGATGTTTATTTCCATTTTCCTTCTTTCAACTTCTATATTCCATATATTTTCGGTATTTTTATTTCAATTTCCTCTTCATCTATAGTTTCCTTATTTTTTAGATAAATAAAGAAGAAATAAACATATTAATAAATAGACTTAAAACATTGGAACAGAAACCTTGTCCACAGATGAATTTGGAAGTAATAATGAATAATACACGCATTTATCCATTTAGTAAATTAAAAATATTTTCAGAGTCAACAAACTGCAATTTTGGAAGAAAAAATAAGAGACTTAGAACTGTACATACAGGATATAAAAGGAAAATTGAAAGTAAGTAGAACACATAACAACGCTTATTTATTTTCATTATCAGTATTTTCTTTCTTAATTTCTTTTTTTTATTGGTAGATCTTTGAGGTTTTCATTTACTTCCTGGTGTTTGTGGTAGTATTTAGACTCTTTTCTCACCCAAATTTATTTTATTGGCATAAGAAGTAATCTGAATATCAAGAGGGAATCCTCTGCAGGATTTTGAGGGTCAAACTTCTAGTTTTTCTCCCCCAGTGAAGGTCTCTTCATTTTATGTACAATCCCTTTTTCCTGATAGCTCCGAAGTTTATGTTAAATGTTTCTTTTCTTTCTGGAATATTATGCTTGAAAGTAAGTCTTCACTTCATATTTAAATATTCTTGTAACTTATTCTAGCTTCTTTGAGAAGATAATTGGATTGGTGGGCTTTTTTGTGAGTTCCACTTAGCCCCATTATTGTCTGGTTGATTCTTACTTTAATCTTTTTATGAAGACTATTAGCTGAATCTGTCTTGTAGTTCTTTGTTGATAACTTTTCCATATATAGTATTAAGAACCATAAGATACAATATATACTATTAATTCATCATTTGTCTAAAATTTCTATGTCATCGTATTCAATGTTGTATTATATACTCTTGATGTTTTCAAACAGTGTTTGAAGATACCTGTAAGGACATAAAGTTCTTTATTGATTGTTGTAATTCACTTCTGTTCACTGTGAAGTAATTTTTTGTGTAGAATTTGAATCCACGATCAAAATTGACCCACCACATCTGGATCTGCTAGTGTTCGATATTTTGTACTAAAAAATAATGTTTTTGGCTAAGTTTGAGGTTATGTTTGAAGTACTCTTATATTTTGGTGCTACCCAAATAATAGGGAAACTAAATCTTTAATACCCAATTTAGCGGGCTCGATACCAAAAATACTCATGAATACAACGCACCTCTAACAATGTTATATTTTTTTCCAGTTGTGTAAGTTATGCAGACATAGCCTACGTGTAGGATTTTGTGGTAATACTGAGGTAAGAATCATTTTTCCTTCTAATCACTCCCATCAAATTTATTAAAATAGGGGATATATATTTTTGAAAAACAGAGTTTTTTTAAATGTATATATGTAACTGATAAGGCTGAATTTAGCTTTGAGACAAAAATTACCTCATGTACCCTATTCGACAGATTTAGCCTCCATGGATTATTTTCTGTTCTCGGACTTAAAAAAATGGCTCGGTGGTCAAAGCTTTTCCGAGAATGAAGTGATGATATCTGCAATTAATGTCTTTTTTATGGAGCTAAAATGAGATTATGTTTTGTTTTCTTTGTTGGGTCAGGACCATCCTCGAATAAAATCCAGAGTTGGTATTTTTACTATTGATTCTTTTTATATGTTGTTATATATGAGTTTAAGCTAATTTTTGTTTTTATTTATTAAATATATCATTGCTAAACTTCTTTATAAGGTGTTTACATTTTTTTTTCATCTATAAATTTCAATTTGTTAAAAATTTGATGGCGTCCAATTTAATATTGTTCACTCTATCTGAGCATCAGTTGTATAGTCATCAACTGAATCCGAATACCACTTAAAATAAAAAAATGTTAATTTATTCTATTGGAAACCTTCAATGACCGAGACATACATTTTCCGCATTCTTTCAAGTCTAATACCAAAAGCCAACCGATATTCGTGTTCCTTCCTATGCATTTCTATAAATACATTTAGATTCGATGATCTATTTTAAGACTCCTGGAATGTTCAGTATCAATCCATTTATAACTATTTCATTTTTAGGTTCAAACGGACGTTAGCGAAACAAACGACGAACAAATAGAAAAGGTAAACAAAAATAAAACGAATGTCTTAGATTTTTAACACTAAAATCATTTCAGTTGATTGAAAGAGATGAACTTATCAAATTCCAAGCTGAAACGCTAAAGATGCTGCAACAAGAGTTACAAAACTATCAGAAAAGGGAAGAAGAGTGGTTGACAGATAAAGAAAGGGGTGAAAAGAGCTGTAATGAAGTTCAATGTTTGGAAAATCAAATCATTTCATTAAAAGATAAATTACTTCGGTGTGAATATAAAGTGGACGAATTAGATAACACCGTAAGAAATTACGTTTATAAAATTTATTTTTGATTAATCTATTTTTTTTCTGTAGGTGAAAAATAAAGAAGATATAATAAAAACTCAAAAAGAAGCACTAAATTGTATTGAAAAGGAGGTCGATAATATGAGAAATAAAGAAGCGGAATTGAGGAATGAGAATCAAAAACATTGTTTATGTATTCAACAATTAAAAAATAAATTGAATGAATTGGAGACAACGACTAAAGATGCCGAAAGAAGAGCAAGTAATTTACAAATAGCTGTAAGTATATTTTCACAATATGGCAAATTAATTGCTCACATTTTTTTGCTTACCTCAGCTTTCGCATAATGTATTTTAAAAAATGGCAATATTCAATAATAAAAACCCATATTTGAAGTATTATCCTTTTTTATCGGAATGAAATAATTTATTGTAATATTTTTCCTATTTTTAGAAAATGTTATTTGAATGAGAAACAATTAAAAATGAACGCAGTTGTGCATAAAACAGGCATTATAGACACAAGATCCATCTATTTTTGTCCATGGCTGCTTCATGTCAGTTCTCTATTCCTATTCTTTCTTGTTTTTCTCTAAATGCTTTTATCCGTTTTTTCCGTTATCGCCCTCTTTTCCTTTTCGCTTCTTCTTAGTCCTTCTCTCCCATATGTTTACTTTGTTTTCTTTATTTTGTTAATGGTCCAACATTCACTGCAATACTGCACTGTTGGTTGTTTAAATATAGGCTCATATGCAGACCCTTTAAAATGCATATCTTTGTCATTTCTCTCCACTTCTTTCGGACCCTTGCTTTTTCTCTCCAGCTCTGGATGTTTTTCTCTCTAATGTCTTCTTCTACTACTTCCCTCTACCGCTTTTTTGTCTACGTCTTTCCCTCTTATATGTATATAAACAGCTCAACAGGCCTTATAGGCACAAGGAGGGGAGTCGCTCTACTTCTTCCTCCATCTATTTTTGTTCATGGCTGCTTCACGCCAGTTCTCTATTCCTATTCTTTCTAAATCTTATCTACATCCTTCTATCCTTTTTCTTTTCACTCCTTCTCTCCTTAACAAGGATCTTTTCACCCAAATGTCTTCGTCCATTATGACTAAATGCCCCATCCAAGGGAGTATTTTTGTTCTGACCACATATCCCATCTCAGCTTAACCATACAGTACTTTGATCTCGGTGTTCGTTTTTCTTCTCTTGCTCACGCTCTCCTCCGAAAATCCTTCTTTGTACCTTTTTCTCCCATATATTTATTTTGTTTTCTTCTTTTTTGTTCATTATCCAACACTCACTGCCATAGAGTTACAGTTGGTTGTATAACTTGTAAACGCGTAACTCGGCGGCTCTTTTGATCTTAATTAACCTCCTAGGGCTCCAAACGTTTTCACCTCTTTCGTTTTTCACTGTCACTCCCAGGTATTCGAACTTCTGGACTCTATCAAATGTATACTCCTTGTTTTGCTCAGTCGTCACTTTCAAATGGTTGCAGCTATTCAGATCCCTTCCCATCTCCATATATTTGGTCTCTTTTCCTCTTGTCCTCGGGTATCTTTCGTGTAACTCGTTTCAAAAGTCTGTCTTTCTTCTAAGTGACTTAGCCATTGTAACCGTCTAGTCTTTGTAAACTCGTTGATCGGTGACTCAATGGAAAGTGTGTAAATTTCATGTTTTGATCTTCTCTCTTAGTATTTTTCTCTCCCAGATTTCAAAGTACATAAACATGATGGGACGTTAATAGAATTTGAGGAACTAGAAAATTTCATGTATTTGGGTGTATTACTAGGTATTAAATGCCAAGAAGAAAAGGAAATGGAACTAATAATTGCCAAAAGTAACAGTCTTAGAAGAATATTAACAGAAATTGGAAATTTGTTGGTTGTGTAACTGTCTTGTAATTGCCTAACTTGGCAGCTCTTGAAATAACTTCCTATCTTGATAGTCCTCCTAGGGCTCCAAATGTTTTGTTTCCTCTCGCTAGTCTTTTGTCGATTTTCCTGGTTTAACCTTTAACCGTCACTCCCAGGTATTTGAACTTCTGGACTTTATCGGTTCTTGTCTGTCGTGATTTTTCATTGATTGAAGTTATTCAAATTTCTTTCTGTGTCCATAGAAATGGTCTTTTGTTTATTGAGGTGTAGTCCCTGTTCTTTGGCTTTCTTTTCAAAGAATAGAAACACTAAGTACCAAATCATCTGTGTAGGCAAGGATTTGCGTTTTAATGTTGTAAATCATCCTCAGGGCTCGGATGCCACTACTTCTTAGGATCATTTCTGGTCAAAGGTTGAAAAGCACTGTTGATAGTGGGTCTCTTTGCTTCAAACCTCTTTTTGTTTCAAAATTTTCCAATAGATAACTACTTCATTATCGGTGTAATTCACAGTCGTTTTTACAAAATGTAGTATTTTCTTAGGTATTCTGAGTGTTGCTAACGCCTCAAACAAATGTTTCCTACTTATTAAATCATACGTTTGCTTGATAACCACAAAGAGGAGCTTTAGGTTTAATCCCCAGCTGATGTACTGAATTGTCTTTAGAAAATTCCCTTTTTGAAACCTTCCTGGTACTCACCGAATTGTTCAGCCTAGTATTTGCCTAATCTATTTCTTATTATTCTAGATAAGGCTAGATAAGACATCCAATAATTCACATAGTAAACCACTACTTATATTTTTTTACTTCCCTTAGCTTTGGCACAATGTATTTTTGAAAATGCGATGTTTAATAATAAAAACCCATATTTGAAGTACTACCCTTTTTTTTTTAATTTAAATGTTATTTAAAAATATTTTTATTGGATTTACAGTTAGGGGCAAATGTACGGAACAAAGTAAATCTAAAATGTGTATACATCGAAATGGAATTTATTGTTAAATCATGTAATTTGAATGAGAAACAATTAAAATTAAACTAGAAAGAAGCAGAAAATGATTAAATGAAATATTACAATTATATTTACACGAAATAGTAAATATTTTCTGATTAACTATATATTAAAAAAATTTTTTTTTGACTGTACGGTATTTATGCCTAGATTTATCATCAAGCATTCCAAGTCATTCCTACTCAAACATGACACTTTTCCTGTTCATTTCTGATATTTTTATAGATTTCTTCTTTTATATCTCGAGTTCTAATTGGGGTAAGTTGTTCTTTTGGGTCTAAGAGCACTCAATAAATCAAGCCCTTTCATTTGATATATAATATGAGTGAATTGGTTGAGTCTGAGGAGAATTCATTCAATTTCACCTTTAAATTTTTCTGATCCAACATTCTCAAAAATACTAGGCCTACATTCTGATTAGTTACTGCCTTCAATCAATACCATACAACTAATAAAAATTACACGCCTATTAAAACATATAATGGGATATCAATGTACCATTAGTTCCGGCAAGTGTTGCCAGTTGTACCTCATGCATCTAGAGGTGCTATAGTACAGAACTCAATTAAAACTTCAAAGTTTTAAAAACTTCCTGCGGAATATTAGCAATGGTCAATACCCTACTACTGAAGATTAGTTAGTGGGCTTACCTTCTACCCTGATATCAGACTTGGATATTGCCTAAGAATGAGCACTGCGATGAAATCAATAAGATTTTAGATCTCCTTCCAGGCTTATTTACAATTTACACATGAGTGTGAATATATTAATAACAGGTACTGAAAGCGAAGTCTACAATTCCCTACTGAATTTTTGAACAGCCTTGAGGTGACTGGTTTACCATCCCACGCGCTGACCTTGAAGAAAGGGGCTGTTGTAATACTCTTAAGGAATTTGAGTCCAATGAAAGGATTATTGTATGGCACGAGACTAATTGTGAGATAGATTTGTAATGTATATCGTAACTTCCTCACTTCACTTGCAACAGTTTTTTAAATTTCGTTATACTACAAATTTTTGCAGAATTCCTTGATGTCTTGGTTTTGAATAATTCAGCTGCTTCCTTATGTTTTATAATTTCCACCCATAATTAGAATTTCTATGTGTTCCTAAATTTGATTGAAATTAAAATTAGTTTATAATCTTTTATCGAATTTTCGTCATTATAATTATCAAAGGTACTTTATTTTTCAGAATAATTCATATTTTTCCAAACACCTCTTATACAACTGAAAAATTATAACATCAAGTAGTTTCTATTCAAGCTTTAAACAACCTTTAGATGTTACTAACTTAAGTAGACACACTGTATATGTATTATAATCTTATTTTTGTGTAATCATTGATTCCAATCGATCATTTTTTTATCGAATAGGTTGACTTGTATACAAATACTATCAGTGTACTGGAAGATACTGAAGAGAAGTACAAATTAGAGGTAAGTTATCAGAAAAAAAAAATAAATGGAGAATAATAATTCATCCATTTAATTAATGTATCGGTATAAATGAAAGATTTTTTATTTAAACAATTCAAATTATTTTTAGATCACCTATAATAGAAAATATCAGTGTTTTTATAGAGACAAAAGTATCCTCACATTGTAAAAACTATTTAGATTTATGAGCATTTAAATGAAAAATCTTTGCAATAGTAGCCAGTTATAACTTTTATTTAAAAATTATTCAATCTATAAATTACATTATTTAAGTTTTAATTTATTTTTTTTTTGCTTAGATCGAAAATCAACGCACAACAATCAGTCACTTACAGGAAGTCTTAGTAACGACAAAAAATGAACTAGACAGTGTCAAACAAAAATACAATGATAGTGTGAGTGTTGGATGGACTTCTAGATGGTTTGGATTTTCTGAATCGAAACCTACGAACGATAATCCAAAACCAGTGCATGACATTTGACTTGACGTGTTTGATTATTTTTAAGTTTTATCCATTAACATCTAGTATTTCGTCGTTATGACAAATTAACAGTCTAAAGTAAGCAGATATTTGTGTATATGTCACCTGAAAAGTAGATAATCAGGGAAAGTTGATTTTTATCTAAGAAGAGTATCGGTAAAGTTGATTGAGAATAAACTAATCAACTTTCCTGTGAAAAGTTAAGTATGCATGGTTCAGTAGAAGTTATTTTACTATCTACATACAACTGCTCTTGCATTTTCATTAATAAAATCAAAAACTATGAGTGAAAAAAGAAACTAAAGTAAATTATATATTTCATTTAATTTAACAGATAGCATTTAAAAATATTATATCCTTAAAAGTCCATTTTTTTAATCAAGCTATCACCTTAAGTCTCCTGATAACCAGCTCACTCTGTATTTTATCCCATGCTACAACAGCTTTTAGTAACGGCAGAAATGAACTTTCACTAGTACTACAGTTAAGGGCTGTCCACAACCCTAACTGAGGTTATTGGAAGCGAACAAAAGTCTCACTAGACTTAGCAGGGCTAGATTCACAGTTCTAGGCTACAAAGATAATCTGATAGTAGCAGTAATAAGGGTTAAACATGATGGCATAATCTCTTCCATGATACAAACGGCCGTAAACACAATTAACAACTGGGACATTGATTAGCCCCAATAAAACCAAACAGGTTCCATTTAAGCCACTGCGACTATATGGACTTGTTGCAAGCTTGGGTACTTAAACCTAAGATAGTAGCTCAGAAAAAACTTAACAAGATTCAAAGGCTGCCTATATTAGAGACACTGTTGATCTCACCTCCTCTCCACCTTATACTGAAAAAGAGAAAATTAGCGACGCCAGCAGGCTAATCAAGACAGTAAGACTGAAGCCGGGAAATCTGATAGCCCACCTAAGGATTCTAGAGCTAATAAAGCTAGAAAGCCGTGACAAACCAATGGTCCAAATACACAAGATGATGGTCATAGTTATCCCATTCTAAGTGGAAATCAAAGTCTGGGTCAATAAACATCTTCCGCAAACATAAAATGTATCTCACTGTGTAAACAGATGATCTGAAATTAACGCACGTGGCTAGATTGGGTATTTGCGGACCAAAATGCAAGCTCTCCATACCGCTAGAAAAATCACTCAGCATTTTTCAAGTAAAAAAACAAAGTAACCGCTACCAGAGTACACCAGGCAATGAGGATGCAGTCAACCTAACCAAAAAAGGGGCAACGACTCCATACTTAGGACCAGAATCCTCATCAGTTGCTATATCAATAACGAACTGAACGGATGGCTAAAGAATTAGATGGAGTCTCACGCCAGGCCTAAGACAATATAAAAATATAGGAAACCAGTGTTATTGAGGCAATTTCTGGTAATTTTTGACCTTTTTGTTTTTCTAAATTGTTTTTGATAAGGGCTCAAAATTATCCAAAAAATATCCGGGAATCTGTGAATTTTTTAAGATGCAATAAAAAGTATGGCCTTTAAACGTTATAACCAGAAGTAATAGATAAATGAAAATATTTTAACTGAAACTTTTTCCTCGAAAACTTTCATATAGAAATTTTGATTAATATTAATTTCTGATATAAATGAAAGTTATTATTTTAAGTATAATAAATAATTGTAATCAAGATATTTTAATGAATGCATTGTAAATTTTTCAGTATTATGTGTACTTACCTTTTTCTTTGTAAAATATATAGGTATTATTTTTTTTAATAATAAGTGATTTCGTTTTTTGATTACGTTTCGCATGTTTGTTGATTCCCAAAGTAATAACGCATGTAAGTAAAACCTTGTTTCCAGATCGACAATTTCTTAAAATTAATACTTTTTAGGTTAATTGTCAAGAAAAACTTCTGGTTATGTTTCTTCAAATAATATCAGAGAGCGAAAACGAAAAGGAACAACTGAATCAACAGGTAAAATGAATGTTTCCAAAAATTGTTTATCAACTATAACGTTTTCTTGTCAAATTGTCACTTTATTAAAAAGTAACTCAATTTTATTGGATTAAAAATCCGTGTCGTATTGAAAATTATGTGTTATAATGAATTTTATACAGGAATAGGTCGCTGGAGGCTTAATCTGGCGAATACGATGGGTACAATTTGTGAATTGTAGACATGATGGTTACTAAAGGGTTGAAGGTGCGTGCTTCTGATAGAAAAGCATTTTTTTTTCTTCAAATGCGGTCCCTTTTTCGCAATTCCTCCCTTTACCTTATCAAGAAATGATGCATAATACTCTCCTGTTGTTATTTTCCCCTTTTGAAGATGTCTCAGTCAGTGTATGGCATTGTTTTATTATCCTGATAGATTCTCTAACCTTAATCCGACGGTAGTCGTCCAGTACCATTTGGTAAACTTTTTATATGATATTGTTGTTTGTTGCAGTTTTTCGTAGGCGCATTGCCTTTCCAAAAACAAATATTTAATGACTGCTCAATACTCAATTTTTCCTATTTTCTGAAAAAAATTCACAATATTGTCATGGTGTTTTGTACGTAGAATTTTGATGCCATTTTTCGGAAGGAAATTTGAATGACTTTCGGTCTTAGCAAGATGGTGCAAACCGCACTTTTGTTTTACTGTTCAAAATTACTTTAATGAGTTTTCTAAGATAAATGGATTAGAAGGTGGGGCACAGTAGATTGACCAACCGGATCTCCCGATTTGTCGTCTCGAGACTATGATGGGTTGGAAGATGGGGCACAATAAAGTGACCAAATGTATCTTCCGATTATCGCGTTAAGAATATGATGGATTAGAAGATGGAACACAATAGAGTGACCATCAAGATCTCCCGATTTGTCGCATTGAAACTATGGTGGTTTATTGGAAGATGTGACCCGATAGAGTGAGCAACCGGATTTCCTGATTTATCGTTTTGATTCGATGATGGACTGGAAGATGGGGCACAATAGAGTAATCAACCGGATCTCCAGATTTGTCGTCTAGAGACTATGATAGATTGGAAGATAGGACACTATAGAGTGACCAACTGGATCTCCTGATTTATCGTCTCGAGACTATGGTAGATGAATATGAGGCACAATAGAGTGACTAATCGGATCTCCCGATTTGTTTCCTTGATACTTTTTATCTAAAAAACATAGTGTATACTTACAATTATACCTTCAGTAAAACGATTTAAAAATATTTTTTTCTCAACCTTACAGAAATTGAAATATTAACAATTTTATACATTGCCTAACAACTAAATATTTATATTGTGAGAAATTATTTATTATCTGTATTTCAGCTTTATCTAATTGAAGAAAATTATGAAAAACTGCAAGAATTAAATTTTAACGTAGAATTAGAACATTGTAGCAGTCTGCAAGATGTTGAGAGCTTAGAAAATCAACTATTTAAGTATCATAGTTTATTAAAAAATTCCGAGGTACAATTAATTAAGTGTCTCTACGCTAATGCATGCTTCCAAACGCTTTTATATCTTATATAATAAAAAATATTTGACAGGGAATATAATTTTTATTAGTTTATTGTAAAATAACATTATTTTGAATAAATATTCATTTTAGGATGAATTGAAACAGTGCAAGTGTCATTTAAAAAAATTATTAACACAAAAGAAAAACTTTGAAGAAGTGATTCAGTACTTTAAGCAGGAAATGATCATGATGGCAGAACAACTTGAACATTTACAAGGATTATTGGTGAGTGTGTGGCAAAGATACAGAAGTGCATTATTCATAGTAACTATATACAGTATGTCCACGAATTGAGTTAACGTTAAGGTGTAATTAATGTGAATTTTCAAGTTATAACTTGAATTTTTTGAAATTGAATATTTAAACAATTGAGGACCTTTCTGGAAATACTTTTCTACCGACATGTTTGCCATATATCGGCGACTTTAGTGGTTGGTAGTTTGGTGTCGCGTGATAATTGAACAGTAAGTGGTGGGACGAGTTGACAAGTTTACTTATTAGTGAAATAAAGTTTCATCCCCTTGAAAATGGAGGAAACAGTTGCTGTTGTCATGTCACCGGCCGGCTTAATCGCTAAATAAGGACAAAAAACGAATAACTAACGTCACAGAATGGAAGGACAATAAAAGATTAAGTTAAGCTTGAAAAAGCTATGTGACAAGGAAAGGACAGGAAAAACCTCGAAAATAAGGACCATTGCTGGCAAATGGATGGCGCCACTTAATGGTCGCTGTGATATGTTTAACTACATGTACCAAATTTGAAGTTATCTTCAGTTCGGGTCTCAACCCCAAAAGAGGGTTGTTAAACTGCTCTTATGAGACGTCATAACGTCGAAACTAGTCAATAGTTACAACCTCTTCTTGGAATTGTGAGCCATTGGGGATGTTAATATTGACAAAAAGGTCGATTGACATCACGCTCTTCATTCAGAGGAAATGTAATTCAATATTCGTCGGGGCATCAGCCAGGAAAGTAGTTGTTTTCTCCTTTTAAGAACGGCAGAATTAATTGTGGTGGCTTTAAGTTGTATAAATTCTTCTAAAAAGTTTAAATTCATAGGATTCAATATTCAAAATTAAAAAGATATAAGAAGAACTTACCAATGAATATAAAGAATAATATCACCGGAAATTGAAAACTAAATTTACACTTTTAGAGTATAGATAGATAGATGAGGATTAATCAACGAATCTGGAGTTTTATTGAATTATTCTAATGGAGTGAGAGCTCGATAACAAATCAATTTCTTCAAAAACTCAAATGTTAGAATGTTCAAAATGTTTGAAGAAAAACGTAACATGCCGAATGGCATATTATTTCAACTAACCACCCTCCAAAAAAATCATTTGGAGATAAATCTGTTGATATGGGAGGTTACTTTTTCGCGCAACGTGAAGAAATAATTCCATTAAAAAAATTATTGCCCAAATTATTTTGAAACCTTTCGTTTATTGTGTCTTTTTTTACTTTAAAGCAACGATAACCATTTCTTTTCATCTTTTGCTTACCTTTTTCAGAATTACAATGCTCCACTTGTTGATTTTCAAAAGTAAACGTAAAGTTTCACTCACATTCCTACTAAACTCTTACTGAACATTGTTTTCAGAGTGTTGGTGTAGTGGTAGTGTAAACAGTGTGTTCAGTATGAATGTCACCAGAAATTCCAACTTGATTACTACACTCTGATAAAGTGGAATTTAGTTTGATTATAATTTATCGCTAAGTTCTATTGAATTACTGGTACATTGTTAAGTTGGAGTAGGTGATATTCATACTGAACACACTGTTTATACTACCATTACACCAACACTCACAATTACACTATCTAATGAGCGTTTCGATAACCAAGTTATCGTCTTCAGAGACTAAAAGTAAAAGTAAGTATCTTCAGTCTCTGAAGACGATTACTTGGTTATCGAAACGCTAATTAGATAGGGTAATTGTGAATGTTGGTGTAGTGGTTATGTAAACAATGTGTTCAGTACTCGCAGATTGTATCTGAGTTGATTAAAAATTTTATATTTATATATGTTTTGCTAAATATTTTCTAATATTTGGACAGTTTTGCAAAACTTCTAAGTCACTACCATTTTATTTCAAATCAAATTCTTGCTCCTCTTAATAATCAAGGAATAATATTTATACATTGTAATCCTATAAACTGCCTTTGGTAGTTTCCATTAAGATTTTTTTTATCAACAAATTGATCACTTCATTGTATTTGTTTATTTTCAGGTACAACGTCTGAATTGGTACAAATAACAAGTTGTTAATATATTTGCAAATAAAAATGTTCCAAATTTTTTGACTTGTTTCGTTTTAAAAAATATTCTTTATTATTTTTGAGTTTTCTTCCAAAATTTGCCTTTAGAAAACAAAGGTACCAAAGCAAAAATATAATATATCAAAAAACAAAATTTTGACCAATTAGAATTTACAAGTTGCTTTTAAAAATATTTTGTTATTAAACTGGTTATAGCAACCAGTGTATCCAATTGGCATATGTAGAGGAGGGTTAGTTGGTCCCTTCTACTCACCCCAAACTTATCTAGCGTTCGGCTAAATATACTCATTTTTTTGTTACAGACTCTTTCCCATGGTTCGGCTCAAGAGGAATCTAATAAATTGATGTCGGCCTACACGAATATACAAGATCTGAATGAGAAGTTAACCAAGCAACTGACAATAGCCGAAGAAAAAGTACTTCTCGAAAGCCAAATGAATCAAATAAACGAAGCTAGGATAAACGAATTGGAGAAATTAATTTGTGAAAAGGAAATGGATGGAAAGAAGCACCATCGGACGGTTCAAAACATTAAAGAAAATTTAACTTGCTCCCTAGGACAAAATAAAGAACTACAGAGAACTATATCTTGCCTTACAGAAACCTTGTGTGAGTTCCAAGAAGCCGTTCAACATTATCAATGCGATAATTTGCACGCAAAAGAAGTTACAGGCATTTGTCAAAATCAGATTGAAATCTGCAAAGAAAAACTAACCGATCTTAAGGTCTTATTGGAAAAAAAGACATCAGAACTGTGCAAGATCCAAATGGCGTACAATAATCAACATAGATCTCTAAAATGTTGCCAAAGAGAATTGAAGGATATAAAAGATAGACAAAAAAATAAACAGCATTATTTGAAGTGCGTTATCGAGGAACTTAAAGATAAGTTAGTAAATACAGAAGAAGAACGTGACAAATATCTAAGAGATCTCAAAGAACTTCAAGAACAAATAACGGTTATCAAAAAGAGGGATGCCACCAGATGCCATGCAGAGATAGTTAGATACAGAAAAATTATTAGTGATTTGAGGAAGACGGTAAATAATTAGATATTAAATAAAAAAAATTGTCTAATAGTAAAACATTCCATAAAGTTTAGCATATTCCATTTCATTCAAATCATCAAAATTACATTTTACACTTAGTTACAGATCAAAATGGCTCTTAAATTGAAACTATCCGTCATATCTTTCAACTTTTACAACAATAGAATGCTTATATGGAAAGTCTTCCATGAAAATCATTACATACAGTATAATTTAGATGGTATCAGTCTAGCCGATTTCTGAACTTTATAGAAGGAAAAGGATTAATAGATCAGCTATACACCTTGAGCATCCCCATTGCCACAGTAAAAAAAACTAAATTGGAATCTATGTAATCGTTGGATACTAAACACACTGTTTATGCTACTTCAACACTCACTATTTCACTATCAGACGTGTCTTTAGATAACTTGGTTATCTTCTTAAAAGTTAGAAGGAAAACGGTTTACCTGTAACTTGTACTACCTTCATCAGAGACTAGGGGTACACTCAATTAACCTCTGAAAACGATAACTTGGTTATGGCCTTCAATAATTGAAGGAAAACGATCAACCTATAACCTATACTACCTTATTCAAAGATTGGGGTATACGCAATTTACCTCTGAAAATGATAACTTGGTTATCGTCTTCAATAATTGAAGAAAAATAATTTACCTATAACCTATACTACCTTCTTCAGAGACTAGGATATATTCAATTTACCTCTAAAGATGATAACTTGGTTATCTTCTTCAATAATTGAAGGAAATCAATTTACCTATAACCTATACTACTAAGGCTCAAGTAATTGAGAAATTTTTTACTTTTTATATTTTTTACACATTTTTTTCCATTCCAGTTAACGGATCTTAACAAAAACTTAACAAAAAAAGAAATACCATTCGAAAGTAAATGCAATAGGGAAGAATGTAAAAGGTACATTGAACAATTCAATGATGAAAAAGTTTCAGTTGGGGAAGAAGAGGAAGTGACTTCTTGCATAGATTGCCGCTGTGAAATGGATTTTTATCAAAGGGTAATTGAGAACCTCAAAAGAGCAGTAAGTAACGTTAATTCATTTTAACAATTAAATATGGTGCTCACAAAGATTCTTTAAGTCAATTTGTTTTAAACGGATGTTGTTTTGGTAGAGTTTGGACATAATATCTTTTTTTATGTTTTTAGAATGGTTTAAAAAGGATTTTAGCAGGTTCTATATTCTTCAATTTTTGATTTGTTGTTGACTTCTACTTCTCTTAGATTACAAGATTTGTATCATACAGATTTTTTCGTTTGAATATTTTTGATAGAAATTTTATAGTTCAAACACCAGATGTTGTAGAAGCTCATACTCATACTGTGACACTTCTATGGCGTTAATTTCAATATTACATTGATGAAATGTTTGAATTGAAGTTAATAGCATTTTATAAACTAATTTCTTGTTTGGCAACAATTATTGGGTAATGAAAAGGTATCCATTCTCAAGTATTGAGCTCTGACTTTATTCTTTCAAGTATTAATCATTCTAGAACTTTTGACAGGATTGGAACTAAGTGTATTATCATGTTCCCACCTTGTTTTTTTGGGACTATTATCACGTTTCACCTTGTAGATTGTTTAAGGAGTCGTTTTGAATTAGCATCCACTCTGTATCTATACTTACTTAGTATAGTGGACTTTTTGTATTCATCGTGAGTAATAACGCACATTGGAGAAAAAAAAATATGAAAGCTAATAATGTATCAAAGGAAGGCGCCTAAAAAAATTTCGAGGGCCCAGAACCCTTTTGTGGAATCAGCACTGATACAATTTTGAAAGAAATAGGGAAAAATTTAGAAATAGTGCGACAACAGTCTAGGGTTGAGAGAAGGGCTGACAAGATAGGATCGAATACTGCAATTAGCTAGGACAAGTTTTTGCTAAAAGTTTTAACACCTGAATAGACATCTCAAAAAACTCAACTTGGTGGAAAGAGGCAGCTACAAACCATATGGGTTAAAAAGGAAATATCCATCCACATACTTGCTGAATACAAGGCACCACATAATCTCAGGGTATGAGACCTGAGAGTATATAAGATAGAGCAAAAAGGTTTACTCAAACGGAAGCTCTTAAAATTATAAAAGGGATAGTAATAAAAGAACTACTTTATCTTTTGAATCAGAGCATGGCACTTGGAAGTATATTGGATAGAAGAGGAAGGTTTACCCAAACTGAAGCAGTAAAATTTATTAAATGGTGAGGAATAAAAGTCCTACTAGTTTCTGAGACAGTCTTCAGAAACTGAATAGAGGGGACACAATTAATAGTTCTTATAGGTCTCGTGTTTTTGTTGGAGATAACGCTCTCCATTTCCAATAGAAAATATATATATATATATATATATATATATATATATTAATGCATCTAAATGTTCTTGATTTTAGGTCTCTCTTTTCTTTTAAAAATTATCAAAAAAAAACTAATTTTAAATCAGAAGAGACCTAAAATCAAGAACATTCAGAAAGCTTTCCATTAGGAAATTATATTTCTACCTATTTTTTTAGGTAACAGATTTAAAGAGTAGACTCTTCGATACTCAAAGGAAGAACAAGCAAATGGAATCGGAACTTATGGAAAAAGAATTCCAAGTTGTAGAAATATCAAAGACCCAATTGGAAAAAGATAAAGAATATAGTGAGCTCAAACAAAAATTGATGGACAGGTAAAAGTTGCTGTATATGTTATTGATGTACATGATGTTCTCAAATTCCCTTTTCAAAAAATATAATTTTTTTAAAAATCAATCAAAGTATACATATTCTATTATCGATTTTAGATTAAGACAAGCACACTTGGAGGAAAGTCGATTTTCAGAACGATCAAAACAATTCGAAAAAGAGTTAACGTCTCTACGGAGAGAATTGGAACTGAAAACATTGCAATTAACTGAGTTAGAGCGAAATTCTCAACAACTCAATGGTACGAAATGTGTGCAGTTGGCGTGTGCCCAAGAAGAAATTAATGCTTTAAAAGAACAGTTAAATAGATTATTGAAACAACATTGTGCTATAAATATGGAGGTAATTATTTTTACCCAATTTTTATGTTTTTTAAATAACTTTTCTGATGCAAGTACCAATAAACAAAGTTTTTGTAATTCAGTTGATAGTCTAGACAACAAGTTCAAAAACCTGTAAAATAGAGATAACATAACAATATAAGCGATAGCTCATTGGAATCAGAATCACCTGTAATAAATGTTTTGGTGCTGGTGAAAACTTGCAATTTTTATAAACAATATAAGATGAAAAAAAAACGGTATTTAGTTTTTCTATAATAACTCGAAAAATATTAATATTTAAGCAACTTATAAAAATGATAATTTACACTTTTAAATAGTTTGGAGTGAAAATCTTTTCATTAATTACTAAATTATTTTGAATTAAGTTTAACAATTTGTTATAAATAAATTATAAACAATGCTTTATTTTCTTTCTGAAGCAAAAAAAATTACATAACCATCTATATATAGCAAAATGCAAAAAAATAACTTTTATGAACATTTATCGCAGTATGAAGTATGTAGGGGAGCTAGGACTTTTTAATCGGATATTTCCACCTATTTAACGAGCTTATTTCAAAATTGCTTAAATATTGATATTTTTTGAGTAATTAACGAAAAATCAAATACCATTTTTTTCCATCTTCATTTGTTTATAACAATTGGATTTTTGTACATGTACCCAAATCCTTTAAAAATTTTTTTCTAGAGGTGATTCCAAATCCAATGAGCTATAGGTTTTTAGGACCTTTATCTCTATTTTTCACCACAATCGCCACAATCTTTAAGTCGATTTTTTTTAATGATCAACTATAGAATATTTGCTGCTTATTGGAAATATCGATGTTCAAATATCGGTTTACCACTTCATATTATAATAAAATTGAATATTTATTGGAGTATTAATTATTTGATTGAATTGATTTCCAGAACCAAAAATTGCATTCACATAGTACACAGATGCAATCTACAGTAACTAATCTCGAAGAAAAAAGTGAACTCCTAAAAACGCAGGTCGAGCAATACTTAGTGGAACTTCAAATGGTACAGAGAGAAAAAGATGCACTTCATAGAAAAAATCAAGATTTACTGCGCGAATTGAGATCGTTACAGTCATCGTATGATGATCAGCAAAGGTATAATGAGAATACTGTTAAATCCCTTGAAACTGAATTGAGGGAAGTTAAAAAAAATCGTGACGATATATATTTAGAAAGTAAGACTGTGGTGGAATATTTTCGTTTGTGGTTAAACGAACAGAAAAAAATTAACGATTACACCATGGCCAAAGAGAAAGATTATTGTAAGACCATTGATATGCTAAAGCAACAAAATAAGTATGTGAAAAATATTGTTTTTGTAAAAAATACGGAACTAACATGTCCTGTTTTATATCTAACAATTTTCTAACGTTCATATATTTAAAGCTACTAAAATTATCGATTGGTGCTGGTGTTTGTTGTGACTTGCAAATCTTGATGATAAATTTGAGAATAACTTATAGGGTGTTTCCTTTCCTTCTTTGGGTCTCTATCAATTATCTTGGATATAACCATTTTGTTGACATCTACTTTGAATTATTTGGTGGTAGTTTAAGTTAACCACGTTGCTTAAGTTTTCCCCATTCTGATATCATGGGCGCAGTACAATAACTTGACTTTTTTTTGAAATTGTGTTACATCTGGTTTATAACTCTATGATTCAGTTCTTTCTAATGCTATAACTAGATAAGTCGTTCGACTTTTCAATTGGTGGCGCTAAATATGTTTGGAAATTGGTATCTCTTAAATCCGAATAATTTTTGTTACTACAAGCTGATATTTTAAATTACCTACTTCTTGCTGGACCAAGATCTCACTAAATCCAATTATCTAGTTGTTCAATTAACGTATTGTATATATTATATTATATATTGTATGTCAGTTCCAATTTTGATTTACAGCAAGTTCTGTTGTAACTATCGTCAAATATTTTTTTCTCTAGGATTTCCCAGAAAAACGATTTTTGTAAATACCTAGTTGTTGCACTAACCCCCACGATATTATGTTCAAGGTATACTACTACACTTTAGCAAATAATCTGTATCTTTTAAATTTTTTCTGATTTAGCATCTCAGAGCCATTAGTTTTATAATGAGAAATCTATGTTGTTATTGAGTTTTTTGGTATAAAGAAAAAATATGAAACGAAAGGGAATCTTAAACAATAAAAAAGGGTCATAATTGACAGTAAAGGGAAAAAAGGTTAAATTCGTAAAAATAATAATTTATTTGAAATTAACCAATCAATATGTAGTGTTCCCTCCCCTAGCCCTAATAATAGTTTTTACATGGATCAAATAAGTTTCTTTGCTCGAACTTGTTCAATATTATCCCATTCCACAGCGAAGCTCGTTTTGTAGCCCGAGATTTTTTCTTAAGTTCATCTCATAAATGATCGATAGGTTTTAAGTCTTCTTGTAAATACTGCCATAAGGAGCCTGCACCAGTTTCAAGCAAACAAAGTCTGTTTTTGCTTGACCAAATATACTAAAAAAATTGTATGATGCTAGATACTAATATTTGCTTTTTGAGTCAAAATAGTTTAATCACTAACCAATACCTTAAATATTGTGGTATATAGTTTTTGTTTCTTCATTATCAAATAATTTTTTAGTGGTCTTCCATGTGGTTACCAGGAACAACGACATTTTTCTAAAAATATAAACACACTTAGAACGACGCAAGAAACTTGTCCGTCACCATGGAGTTTGGGATCGCAGGGCACGTCTTCAGGACATGACGAGAGTCCTTGTAGAAGTCCTGGTATCAACGAAAACTGTGATTGGTACTCTCCTAATTTTAAGGTATTAAATTTTTTAACCCATTTGGATTTACTAGTATATGGAAACCTTAAAAAACAGTCGTAAGCCAATCGGTTCGGTACTACTTCCTGCTAGACACTTATCTACTATATTTTTATCACTCCCATGTATTAGATAACATTAATTTGGTTTTCTTGGTAAAAACAGTGTTCTATTAATTTAATTTGTTTTATAAAAAAAAAAAAAAGAAGAAAAGGCATAATTTCCGTACAAGAGGGCGACTATCTCATCAACCTTTTGTATGATATAAGAAACACACATGTTAAAATGGCATTTTAGACATATTCGCATGTTTCCTCCGATTATTCTGCTCAGTATTGACCACCTGATTGTACATCTGGTCTAACTTTATGTCATACAGAAAGTGTAAACTTGGAATGTCACAGGAGATATTTTCTAATGATATTTCTTCTAAATTTTAGTTGGAATTTTTAATGAAGTATAAACATTCTGGATAACGGAATCAATACTACATGAGGAAAATCCTATTAAACATTTTCACACTTCAACAATTGACATTATGAATTCATGAATCTATTCTTTCTATGCCGCAATTGTTCTCTTGGTTTCTGATACTCATTGTTTCACCGAGTTACTTTGTTTTTCTCATTTCTCTAATTCCAGCATCAAAAGCGAAAACCATCATTTCATTCGTTGGTACCTTTTAGTAAGTTATTATATGAATAAATTTGAATGACAAACCTTAAGCATATTAATTAAAAGAATATTAAACTTAGTGAAATGTGAATACAGTTTACCAAAATGTTGGTTGTGGAAAACAATGTTTTGAGACAAGTCCTAGAAGGATACATCAAAGAAGTAATGATTGTTGTTGCTATTAAAGTAAAAGCTAAACGACATTAGCTAGATATGTTGCAGCAATTTTCATTAAACTCAATCGTTTTGATACATTTATGTATTGAAAACATGATGGCAAAGATGTGAGGTACCTAGTTGTCTTTATCCTATTATGTAAAACAAAGATGTCGTTATTCTTTCATGCTGTCTTCTCAACTTTTTCATTATGAGGCAGAGTAAATAACAATACCCCAGCCTGAATTTTATCTAGAAATAGCGCCTGAATCGATTTCCACATCCTATGATACTGTGTATGCTATGGTTTTTTTTGTCTTTTCCTGTTACCTTGTTTCCCTTCATGGTTCATAATAAATACGTCACTACATACTAAGTAAAGCAAATGTCTTATAAATTAGACTTTTACTTTAAATTATTTTGAATACAAAAATTATTGATAATGTATTACTTTAGTTAACCCTACATATTTTGTCTCAGAATGATTCGGAAGAAGAAATGGAAGACGATGAAGACTGGGTTAGAAAAGTAGAAAATTTGGCTGCTCAAGTTAGGAGAACTAATAAAATGTGGAAGCATAAAATGGAAAAGGCTGATTTGACAGTATCGAAAGATTGTCAAAAATAATTATAATTATTTTTATTTCTAATTTTATACAAAAATATACTTCTAAATATTGATGTTAGTTTTTTTAATTTCCAGTAACATATTATGTTTACCAAAAAATTATTTGGTACATTCACTATTTACTCAAATTGCATAATGGCATTCACAGTATTCTATTTAAGTATGGCCACTCAACATAGATTTTGAATCCATCCTAGTTTCCTTGTGGTAACAGTAGAGTAATAATGGAAGCAAATATGGTACCATTTATGTGGTGCGTATACTTTGCTATTTCTCACTTATTGATAAAATCCCAAGATATGTGCAATTCCACTTTTAGGCTATATATAGTATTGACGCGTGCTACACAAGGTCTATCCACACAAGGAAACAAAAACTAGATGTCTTTGCCTTGTGTCAAAAGTTTGTGAAGTATCTTGATACCAATAAAAATTTTATGAGAAAGTCGGTGTAATTTAAGCATTGAAAATTTCAGAAATAATCCAACTTCTACTAATAATGTTTATTTTTCGATAATCTCCAATATTCTGGTTTGAAGTTATTTAAAATTGAATCACCACATACACATTCTAAACTCTGTACGACAAGGCTAATTCGACATAAATTTATTTGCACGTCATATCGTTCATAGTAGAATAGTGGGCAGAAAAGGGCGATTCTACATACAGGCTTTCTAATGGACCTGTCGTGCTCCACTTATATCCAAAGGCCAATATCCTTTAAAATGCCGATCAGTCTCTAGCTTGAAATTTTTTACGAATTAAGATATGATTCCTTACCAGTCGAAGAAGGAGAAACTGTAGAGGATTGGTTACACTGTCCGATGGAGACCCCATGATTGGCTCAGTCACCTCATCAATGAAATCCAGCAGCTGTTCTTCCATGAAGACGTTATCTGGTTTTCTGCTCTACTCACGGCCAGCTGCAAATTCGATCATCCCTCCGATTTCACGTAGTACTACCGAATGTGCAGTTTTACAGATTTTGGAGTCAACTAGTTATTCAATGGGCATATAATTAGGGGTTCTTGGTCTCTTAATAGGTTTTATCTGTGCTTGCAGATTGGAAGTGCTGAATGGATTCGGGGCCGTTAAGCCCTGACCCATCTTGGCATCTTCGGTCTTCTTTCTCCTTTTTTTCTCTGTATCATTGATGTTGCGGCATTTGAGCCTAGTTATATCAAAAGAACCGGTCAGAGCCTTACATTGAGTTCCGTGCTGCCTGTTTTCTTGGAGCCCTCGGGGACAAGAGGAAAATTTATCGCCGCTGGATCCGTTCACCAACTTCGAGTTACAACGGCTCTTCGAGGGGGTGTGCCAAAAATTCAATTCCTAAAATTGGCTACACTAGGAGATATGCATCAAGCCACATTTTCAGTGGAATTGTGCCTCAAGATGTAGATTGGAGTTATAATAATCTTGAAAAACAAAATACATTCCAAAGCCTTTTCTTTTAATAACTTTATTGATGATATTAGTGTATATATTTTTATATATAATTAATTGCACAAAAATGAATTGATTTACATTGAAGAGATAGCCTGTACTTGGATGGTCTGATTGTCGACAGTTCTGTAAATAAAAAATATTTAAATTAGATATTTAGAAGGTTGGAAGTAGCGTTATGTTCAGAATTTCGTGTTACTAAGCAGTTCTTCAAAACACTACTGTCTAGTACAGCATTGTGGGATGTTCAAATTTTGTAGTATAAATACCAAACGACTTGAGAATCATTTCAATTTTGAACTGTTGGAAAAATTATATCTCGAATCGCAAGCAATGAATATAAATTAGTGAGTAATACTTAAAAAATTAATTAGTTGTGTATATTGTGTAAATATACTATGTGTTTAAACAAATCCCACCAATTATGATAAATTATAAATAAATGAGAAATATTACTATAAAAAAATTAATTATATGTGTAAAAAAACATCTACTATTTTCTCAAAATATCTTTGGTTACTTCAACTTTTCACATTCTCTTTATATGTTTTTGTTGATAAATCGTCATAATTATATTAATCAATAGATCACCTATGACATGAATATTGAAATAAAAATAGAAATTTGATTTAATTTGTTCTTAGTTGTGATATTATATTGATATAATTATATAAGGTTGACAACTAAGTACTTTCGCTTTTTACTGAAGAGAGCCTTAATTTATTTTTTTAATAACATTCAGCAGATCTACTTTTGTTATAATTTCCCAGAAGAGTATTTGCCTGTGTCAGACCCTGTAGGTTGACCCGATAATTGTTTTTGCTCCTATCTACCTTCTTTACCAGTGCTTTTTCCATTATCATTAGCTGATACCATAGAATGGTTCGGGTCCTATGAAGGGCTTGTCTGTCCCCATTTTAGCGAGCTTATCAGCAATTTTATTTCCCTTCCCTCCGGCGTGTTCCGGAATCCATTGTAGGTTAATTTTATTTTTCTTGCCTAACTCTTTTAATTGAAGATAAACTAAGAAGATTTATTGTTTGCTCACTGGACACCGAGTGTGAATTATAATCTTTTTCTTATCAATTCTGCTAGGAACTAAACAAAACATCCGAGCATCTCTGTGAGAACGAGGCGAGAATGTTCATAAACAAAGGCTACAGAACTTCCATTCAAGCTTCTTATAGCCAGAAGAGGTACGCCGCATAGATCCCAAACAAGTAGTTCACTTAGCAAAGTTACCAGTTCTGGGCAAACAAAAAATCGATAGGTTAAAGTTTTAGCGAGATACATGAACGAACTTCACGCCCTAGCTGATCTAATTTATTCTAAAACGCCAATATAGACCTCAAACCTACAAGTTGTCATTTCATATTTGGATAAAGATCGAAATAGTTCAAAATGTCAATATTTTTGCGTTTTCCAAAAACTAATTATTAATCAGAACATACTTAAAATCAGGATGATTTATCAATAAAACTATTCTTGGTATCAATTTTGAGTACTTTCAGATAAAATAACTAATCCTTCATTATTATAATTTGTCAAAATTACTTACATTAAGTCCGGTAAAGTTACATGAACTGTATCTAATTTTAGATCAGTTTTAAGGTTATGTGTGGTCATATGCTGTTGAAGGGTACTAGATTGTGAATAACTCTTGTTACAAATTTTACATATGAACGGCTTATCTCCGGTATGAGACCTCATATGCACTTTTAAACTACTTGAACTGGCAAATCTAAAAAAAAGAGAAAATTGAATTCTACTAAGATAGGTGCTACCCAATGCGACAATATTTAGCAAGAAAGTCACATATGCCACAGTATTTGTAATTCAATCCCAGAAGAATCTTGTATATTTCTACTTCTCCTGAAACTATTTCTGATAAGTAAATTTTCTACATAGTAAAAAGATTTTAGGTCAGTAAAAGGCTGTGTGTTCCTTTTTCAGCAAGTATATTGGTTTTCTAATTTTCCTTGATTCCATTCCCAAACCAAGTCTCCATTGTTTTTGCCTAGGCCGTTTCCAGATTATATTTGAAGCAATTAGATGTGAGCTCAATGTTTTTGATACATTCATCAGAATGGATCGTTATGTTGTATGTATGATTATTGAGAACCCAGTATTTACAGCTGATCTGTTAATTACACTCCTTTTAAAAAGTCTAAAACGTGGGATGGTTGCAATTGCCAGAGATCTTCGTCTTCTATTTCATAAGCTCTCAGGTGTAGTACTCTGGAGTTCTGTAGTGAGAATATGGATAGAGGTTTCGTTCTCTGTGTAACAAAATCTGCATGCCACATTATCTGCTTAGTTTAACGTCTTCAAGTGTTTGTTGAAGCGACAGAGCCCCAATAGGACACCTGTTAGTATTTCTAGATTATTCTTACTTAGGTTTATAAATTCAGTAGATTTTCTCTGGTTATAGTTTTCCAGAAGAGTCTGCCTGTCTCAGCCCCTGTAGAAAGCCCTCACTAGATTGAATTTGACACATTTTTCAATTGCATAGATTTTTGTTTCAAAAATGCTTGGTGTACTGCCCAGAATATCAGAGTGTTTAGTTCTGGGTTTGTACACTCCCATTCCAGTTCTGTTTGGTGTCTTAGATCCGTCCGTATACCATTTAATGGCATTATTGTTCACTTCTTGTATGGTGTTACGATCCCATTTATTTCTACAGCTATTATCCTGAGGCACATCTCAGGTTTGATAATTATTTAAGGACAGTTTTTCTTTGTTGATTCCATCTCTGAACATTCTAAGTGATGTTCTCTCTGCCATGCTTTCCAGTACTATGTGAAGAGGTGGGAGATTTAGAATCACTTCTAGTGCAGCTGTTGGACATGATTTCATGGCCTCCGTTGCACGTAAGCAAGCCAGTTTTGGTACCTTCGAGGGTTTATTCCTTGGGGTATTCAGACTAGTTCTAGTACTCCAAACCACTGCGCCATATATGATAAATGGTCTCACAATTGCCGTGTACATCCACAGTAGGATCTTTGGGTTACAACCCCAATTCCTCTCTGCGAAGTTTCTGCACAACATCGGGGCTGTTATGTTTTTAGTTATTCTCTCTTTTTGTTTATTTATTCCAGATAAGTTTACTCTCTAGTGTGAGTTCCAGATATTTCCCCTCTGTTTTACATTCGATTCTGATAGTTTTTTTCAATTTATAAAAATGTTTCAATGGCAAATATGTCTGCTTAGAATGCCCAGTAATGCTACATCAGTTTTCTTTTGAAATAGTTTCTATTATCGGTTTAATATATAATAATTTGATGTGATATATAAAGCGATCTATTTCAATAAGAAAATATTTTATACTTACTTTTTATCGCAACATTCACAAGCATGTGGTTTTTCACCAGTATGAGTTCTCATATGTCCAGATAACAATCCCGAACTGGTAAAACCTTTGTTGCATACTTGGCACACGTGTGGTTTTTCTCCAGTATGTGATCTAGTATGGATTATCAACGTTTCGTGTCGGCTAAACGATTTATTGCACACTTGACAGATATATGGTTTTTCTCCAGTATGTACGTGTTTGTGTATGTTGAGGGTACTTGAACCAGCGAAAGCTTTACCACAAGTACGGCAAACATATGGACGAGCTCCCGTATGTGTACGCATATGGATACCAACGTAACCTGATTGAGTAAATCTAAAAAATAAAAAAAAAGTGAGATATATCAATGTAAAAGACACTAAAAAAATAACGACAACGCCGTATGAATTTTCCATTAGAGATGGAGTAGAGTGAGGACTTCAAAATGTAAAAGATACTGTTCAACAGATTAAAGGTATAATCGTCAAAAATGAAATGCTTTCTATGAATAGGGTTGTAGTTTATATTTAACACACTATATGCTGTTA
This sequence comes from Diorhabda sublineata, assembly GCF_026230105.1. NCBI lineage: Eukaryota > Metazoa > Arthropoda > Insecta > Coleoptera > Chrysomelidae > Diorhabda > Diorhabda sublineata. The sequence goes on along the minus strand of NC_079478.1, from coordinate 33,294,077 downwards.
CTACTAAATTAGCTTTCACAATTACACTGTCTATTTTGCAATTTCAGAATTTTCTTTAGGTCTTTGTTATAGAAACGTACATCAAACAATCCAATTGTGAATGTTGATATAATTTTATCCTACTATTCTATGTTTATAATTTTTTTTCTCATGTAATTACAACCTAAACTATCGAAATTTTATACATTGGAGTCAAAGTCAAATTTTGTGTTGACACGTGTTATGAAAATAACCCTGCATTTTACAAAGACTAATTGTCTAAAAAACTCTTTTCTTTAGGAAATGGAACAATTAAAATTCGTTCGCTCCTTTTAAACACATAATAATGTTTGATTCTAAATCGGATCTAGTTGATCAAAATTGGATTATTGATCATATTTATTCGATTTGAATCCATACCAATGTTTTTTAGAATTAGAATTTGCAATGCAAATATTGATTTAAAACCACACAATCCTCTATCTGTCTCAATACAATCTTGTTAATTATAAGAAATAAAAGTTGATATTCTCAAAGTTAATAATTTAAAGTTATGTTTAAATTCATGTAAGTCAAGTCAAACTTAGTTAAAAAGTTATGTCTTTTGCAAACATATAGCCTTTTTTTCACAATGCTCTCCTATATTATATTGAATAGCATTGGTGGCTTAGGGTCTTCCTATTTGATGCCTTTATTTGTGTGTGTCTTTTCTGATGTGAGAAAAGCAGCATTATAGAATAATAACATTAATACAGACATAACACAGATAGTAGCATACGCAGATGATGCAACTATCATAGCAAATGGACAGAGGGAATTAATAAAGGCGATCAACAAATTAGAAGAAGCAAGCAATTACGGACTGGGAATAGAGGCAGAAAAAAATATATATGAAAATAGGGGGAAAACCAGAAGAGAGAGCAAACCAACTGAAAATTAACAAATACAATTTTGAAACACTAACGACCTTTAACTATCTAGGAATAACATTGAGGCAAACAACCAGAGACAGGATACAGGGAAGGATATAAAAAGGCTATCAAACCTATGGAAGAAACACAAACATAACCAAACAAAACAAAATAAACATGTACAAAACCCTAATAAGACCACATATGCGATTGAAACAACAATAATCAGCAAAAGGTAAGAAGAACTTAAAAGAACCGAGAGAAAGATAATTAGAACCGTAACAGGTCTAAACAAAACACAGAAGGGAGAAAGAAGAGCAAAGAAAAACGAAAAAATAGAGAAAGAGCTGGAGAAGGAAAATATGTTGAGATACATAAAAGCACAAAGACTCAACTGGGCTGGGCACATAGTGAGAAGAAAACCAATTGAAATGATCAAAATAACGCAATGGACCCCGTTGTGACCAAGGAGAAAAGACAGGCAGAGAAAGACTTGGAGAAACGAAACGGAGGAGTACATACGAGAATTTAACATAGAGATCTGGAGGGCAAAATGCCGGAACCGAAAAGAATGGAAAATAATAACAAAAGCAGCCAAGACAAACGATAAATTATAAAGAAAACAAAAATAGAAAACTAAGAGTAATCCACATCAAAAAGGATTTTAAAGCGCTATAAGCGATAACCATAATCCAAAGGATTGAAAGGCTTGATGATGATGATGATAGCCTTTTTACTGAAGAAATCTATACAGTATAACACTGTAGTTTGCTAAATTAGTTCTTCAATTGCACTTTTACATTTCTAGAAAATGGTTTTTATTTTAACTCAGTTTCATCATGTTGAGAGTAATTATTTTAATTTGATTGTTGTTGAGTGGGTAAGTCAATTTTCTTAAAAACGATTATTTAAATTTAACTATTATAAATCTCACAAAATTGAAAACTGTTCATTATCGTTATGGTGAGAAATACTAGGCTTGTTTTTGGTGTTCAATATCCTTATTCGATAACTTATGTTGACAGTTGTACAATTCATAACACTAATTTTTCAGACTTCATTCATTGGTGAGTATAAAAACTCATTAGTGTTTTTTATATTAATATGTACTAAGTGAAAATATATATTCAAATACAAAGATACAAAATAATAAATATAAATTACCTTTTATTGCAAACAGGGCACTGGAACGGTTTTTCTCCAGTGTGTACTCGAAGGTGTTTTTCTAAATTACAAATCTGAGTAAATCCTTTTTCGCAAACTTCACAAACATAAGGACGTTCCCCTGTGTGAGATCTAATGTGAATTCTTAAGCTTCTTGCCTAAAAATATTTTGTTTTTGATTAATGAAAATATACTGCACTTCAAAATTAACACATATTTCTTCAAACTGAAAAATTGATCCCTCAGAAAATTGAAAGACTAACGCCAATGGATTTAAGTTATTTCTATATTATATATTTGCAATATAATTTGGAGTAGTGTTGCGGGTTAGGTACTCAAAATAGAACTGTCCAAGAGTTGTCTAAGCCTTGATAAAGATCAAATAAAAAATTGAAATGTTGGCATTTCAAAAAAATTCTTGGTCAGTTTTATTTTGAGTCCTCAACCCGCAACACCATTCAAAATTACATAATAGAAAGGACAATATTATCAACAAAGATATATTTGCAATGTTTGAGATACTGTTTTTATGTTGAGCATAAAAAGCTCTATTTTCTGATATATTGATAAAGTTTCAATTTTATAAAATTATTTCTTTCTTTTTCCCATGCACTAGCACAACTTTAAGAAACTGGTAATACCCAAAGAATACCTGGATAAGGCTGCCATAGATGTAGAGGGTTACATATACAGCTTATATTACAGTTCCAAAGTTCTAATCAACTCCAATATCTGCAGTCTAAGGAAGGTTGATCTTCACTCCAAGAGTTTTCTTATTTAATATACGTTCTTACAATTTGAAAGTATTCTAGAAGAGTTTCTTTCTCCTCCCCTCAGTTCAGTTCCTGTTAGATCATATCTCATAAGGTGCATCCTGAGGCCACAGTGCCTTGTACGAAAATTAATGAGGAATTGAAGCTTGGTTTACTGAGATACAGGTATTAAAAAATACTTTTAGAGCTTAGAAAAGTACTTCTCTTTTAATTGGCTCCTTCCTAAACTTTCTCTTTTAGGAGGATTTTACAATAAAAGATGTACATGTTTTTTTCTGGCAAATATGTCATTTCATTCCTATATGACCAGGAATTCAGATTGAAGAGACTATTATTCTTATCCCATCAAGTTTCCTTTGGCAGTACCATATTAGGTTTGAGGCGATACCTAGCTACATAACTATCAGTATAAATTGATATGCCACATTTCTGTAAATGTATTTCCAGATATCTTTCAATAACAAGAGCCTAAGGATGATGAGTATTTATTAATAATCTAAAATTTTTCAGCTTAGAGTATGCGGTGGTTTTAAAAACCTTCTGTATATTATTCAGCTTGGAGGCTATGCTTAGCTACAAGACTATCAGAATTAAATATGTTTATTTTCAGGTATCTTTCAATAAACAGTATTTCTGCCTTTAAGATGCTCGAAAACGAGCCTAAGTATGATGAGTATTTAATACCAACGTTAACTACTTTAGCTCTAGTGTATGCCTGGGTTTTAATTCATATCTTTTGACCATTCTCAGATACCCTTCTTACTTAGTAACATAAGGCTACCAGAAGATGACAAAAAATAATTAAGACCAAGAATTTCAAATAGAATTTTTTTGTACCAAATGATTAAGATTCAGATATTTTTTAGATTTAGATTATCATTTGCTTGGTGATTTATTATTGGAAATGTTTTCAAAATGTAAAAACTGTACCATATGAAGATTCATTAAAGAATTGAACTTACAAGGACTTTTGATATACCAAAATTCATAATGTCTCTTATAATTTACATATATTCACAATAATATTGATAAGTTTACAAAGTAGATAGCAAAAAATGTACTGTAGGTAAACTGAATTTTGTGTAAATTATCAAATTTATATGATTCAAAATTACAATTGACATTACCACAACAATAACGTTCAAAAGATAGTTCCAATTCATAATTTTATTTACAGGATTGGATTTTCTTCAAAGATCTTTCCGTGCGCCTTGTAGAATGGATCGAACTATTCAATCTACTCGGAGCTGATAAAGTTTTCTTCTACGAGCTACACGTCCACCTCAACATCAGCAAAGTATTGAAACATTGTGATCAAGAAGGAAAAGTGAGTCTAATTTATCTGTACCGAATTTTACGTAATTTTATTTTAGAGAAGGTCCAATTAATCTTTACCGTTTTATTATAAAAATACATGAATTTCATTATTTGTTTTCATATTTCACAAAGTCATGGCATGTACTACATTTTTAATTTAAAATAAAAGTTTCCAAATTAAATATAATATTTTAAACCCTTCAAATTCATATAATTGACAAAATTAACGATAAATGTCCTTACCTCAACATACTGCTTTCCACAATATTCACATGAAAGTAATTTATGTCCTGTATGATATTTCATATGTTTGGATAAACTAGATGCCCATTTGAACGCTCTGCCACATACGGAACACAAATGTGGTTTCCCCTTGATATTCCTCAACTCACCTGTATGTTTTTTCTTGTGTTTAGTTAAATTAGAACTCTCAGCAAAAGACATTTCGCATTGATCACATTGGTGAGGTTTCTGTTCTAGATGAATTTTAAGATGGCGTTTCAATATCCTCGCTTCGCTGAAAGCTTTTTGGCATATATGACATTCAAAATCGAGATCTTTTGGATGGGACATCATATGAACCTATAAACAAATTTATAAATGAGGGCTTGAATTTTTATTTTATTATTGTGCATGAAAAAATAAAGTGTTGAGTTTAAGAAAAAAAATTTTTACCTTAAGATCAACTTTCAGGGCGAAAGTTTGATCACATTTTGTACATGAATATTTGAATTTATTTTCTCCTGTTGGTTTTGGTTCAAGTCGTAAAACAATTTCATCTCCAAGCCCTTCTGCATCAGGTTCTGTAACAGCGGTTGCTTCAATGGTATATAATCCATCCTTTACCTAAACAAATAAATTTTGTTGTTTAAACACCTTCTTCTGATTGAAAACTAGCTTTTGAAATAGGTACAAATATTGACTATTTAACTAATTCCTTATAAAAAGTTTCCAGTCCTTTCTATCTTACACTAAATTTATTGCTTCAACCTAGGACCTTTCTTCTTTTCTATAATTTTTTTTAAATAAAGCCAGAGGAAAATGTCCCATAAAATGAGCGAAAAAATGTTGAGATTATAATTCAACATAACAAAAATACAATTTCAAGATAGAGTAAAAAATATTTTTGACGATTTGTATCTAGAAACAACTAGATCTGGGAAGAAGAAAACGTTATTCCGATTTGATTAAAAGACAGCTACAAAATTTGACCAGCTCAAGATCCTAAGGAAAGCAAGCAGACTCAAGGATATGGAGAGCTAGAGGTATATGATGTTGAAGTTTATGTCACTGATTGTGACACTTATCTTAATGGAAATGTAGAAAGCCATCTAGTTTTAAAGAAATCATTGGTACTTATAGACCTATTACTAATACTTCTACTTCGCATCTACACCCGAGCATATTCAAGATACCAACATAACGAAAAGTAGAGCGAGGAAGAAACTGGAACAAAAAAGTCTTAGAAGAAAAGAGGGCAGAACAGCAAAAGAAAGAAAAGGAAAAACTTAAGGAGATGGTATGATAGTGAGATTAGTAAAGAAGAGGAATGGATAAATCCATTTGTGAACAAGAAGAAGATGAATTCAAACAAGACGATTAGACTTTCGTCTATTTTTCTGGTAAAAAAAGGTTTCACAAATATCTATGCACCATTCAGCAAGTGATAGACACCAGAAAGAAACCAAAATATTATCCAAGGCAAATGAGTCTGATATTAGTATTATCACAAGTTAATGAGATTCTTCCATTGCCAGCAATTATAAAAACAGGAAACAGGATCAAATAAAGATTTTTTTCACCCCGGAAGTAGACAGTCAAATTAAATTTATTTAAGCCTAAAAACAAATTTTTATCTTTATTTTTTAAAAATAAAAATCTTCCTCCGAAAACAAATGTTCATTACCCTATTTTATACACACTGAGTGTACAAGTGTATATGACAACTTTTGATGATTTATCTGAAATAGATATAAACGAGTTGAAAAATCTTGCCAATAAATTAGTCAGTGAGTATCCTGACGATGTGGAAGAGACGTTACACAATGTATTTATTTCCATTATAAACTCAAAGATTCCTTAGCAAAAACGGAAGTCCTCGACATTTTTATCCGTATGTAGACATTGCTCTCCAAATTTTTTTGAGTATTTAGACTACAAATTGTTAAGAAAAAAGAGCTAAAAAGAGTGAAAGCATATTTACGCGCATGCATGGGGAAAGATAGACTTAATGTTACTACATCATTGTCTATTGAAGCTCAACTAGTTGAAGAAATTAATTATGATGATATAATCAACGTTTTTGCACTGACCAAAGCCAGGGAAAAAATTCAAATTGATTAATATTAAAAAAATATATATCTATCTAAGGCTTACAACTCATTCACTTTTCATGATTATTAGTTATACTTCAATAAAGTTATTTTGAAGAAAATATTGGATCAAAAAAGGCCTAGGGCAGCAGCATGTCACCATACAAGAGTTTATGGTATTTTTTTATTTATAAACTTAATTTTAAATAAAACTCACATCTAATTGACCTTCTGTATATGTAACAAATTCCGGTATTTCTTGTTCAATTATAACAGTACCTATATCATCAGAAAACTGCAACTGCTCTTGTAGTTCTTGTTTAGCTTGTTGCCTGTGTTTTTCAGCAATTGTCTCAGCCAGTTGTTGCTAGAAAATTATTTTCAATAAGGGCATGAGAAAAGTATGGTTAGTATAGAATACAATGGAAAAATTAGATTTTACTGTCTATTACTACTCTTACAAAAGTATAATCATCACAAATTTTTAATCAATATCGCACCTTCGCTCAAATAGTGTCATAACTCAAAAAATTAGAAAATCTCTTTTATTGTATTATTGGTGATAGAAAACTTACCTCAAATAACATCATGTAAATAGTTGTTATTGCGGTATAGCTTTATCAATTTTTACCTAATCATTCAAAGAGTGATAAATAACGTTTATTTTTTGACTTATGACACTCTTTGAACCGAGGTGTGATATCTACTATATCTAAGCTGAAAAACAATGAACTATAAAAAATCAAGGTAAAAAACATCAATCTTCATTACCATTCTCTCTAAACATAACTGACTTTTATGTATCATTAAAAATTACAATGGCTTTGGAAATTCTGAATGATTGTGATTGATACCAATGGTCACCTAATCATCTGACCTTTTTCTAATAGAACTTTTTTCGAAATATTAGTGACTAGGTTTTACGTGAGTTTGAAAGTTCATCACACTATAGTTATTATACATATAACGGGTGTTTACAAAATTCAGGAGGCGATTGCTCTTATGAAATTGAGTGGTCCTTTCCTATAACAAAATATTCTCAGTCCAGCCCTTTCCGAGTTATCACCCTCAAAAGGTGCTGATTGAAATTGAGTTTTTATTTTTTTTCCTAAATATTCAGTAATGCTAGAAACTTGAAATTCTATAATTTTCATGCACTCGCAACGGATTTAGGAGATTTTTTCAATAAACCTGTTACTTCATACTGGAGTGAAATTAGCAACCCTTATTTTATTTTCTATCAAAACTTATCAAGATGAAGATTCATGAGATAAAATTATTACTTAAAATTCATGATTTATTTAATATTTTTTATTTCTGAACTTTTTTCCCAAAATCCAATAGCTACAGAGAAAAAAAGATAAAAACTGAGGTTAATATCTCGGAAAGGGTTGGACTGAGGAGAGTTTGTTATATGAATGACCCATCTTAATTTCATAGGACTAACCACCTCTTGAATTTTGTCGCATGAATTTAGCAGCACCCTGTGTATATATACAATTCCCAAAAAATAAAATTACTCTAAATATTCAAACTTATATGAAATGCTTTTTTAAAGTTGGTCAAATACTTAATGAAATTCTTACCTGAAATTCAGAAGAAAGGTATTGCCTTAAAATATTATCAGATTTTTCACATTGTTGTTTGAAAGTATAGGCTCGACTACATTGCAGTACACATTGTACACACATAAGATGTGGGAATCCGTCATTTTCAGCCACCTAAATAGGAGAAGTACAAAATTTTTTACATAAATATTCCCACCTAGTACGTACTTTCAAAGTAGAAAAAGCTGTAGCAAGTTTGACTTATTGATAATATACTAGGTGTTGAGTACAGTGAGATATATATAAAATATTGTATTTATTTGAATGGAAATGTATATGAAAATCATTCATTAATTCTAATCGACAATAACACAAAAGCTTACAAAATATTTCAAAATCTACAATAATTCAATTTTTTTACAATACCTATTATGTAATTAATTATAATGTAAAGAAATAAAACTCGTGAATACCAATTTCCTATGAAATTTTTGGTTTACTTATGGTGTTATTATTATTATTATTATTATTAATTTATCATTATCACCTTAATAGATGCAAATGAATTTAACATTTCATCCAAACATGCTCCGAATAAAGGCCTCATATCTCCTTTTTCTGATAAACATGCTCGACATATTTTGTCTACCTGCAGAGGAGAAGTCAAGTACATTTTCATATCCATTTGTTATTATGTTTTAATAAATCAGAAAACACAAACGTTTCAATTTCAAACACTTCAAAGGACGTAAGTGTAATCGTATAACAACACAAAAGATGGCAACCGAACAATCTTCGAAATATGTCGTCGTTGTGAAACAAGTGAAAGACTGTCAACGTAGTGCGCAGCTTGGTGCACAAGCCCCGCGAAATTTAAAGTGCAATATTATATCGAGTTATGCAACTAACTATACTAACTATACGTTTGATATTTATCTATGTACAGAAAGGACTTTGTAAACTATATAATCTGAGGTCAGGTTGATAATCTATTAGTTGATTTTGGTGAATTTTCGGTAGAAATTTGAAATTTAAAACAAGATCTACAGGGACTTTTCGTTTTTATCACTTTTTTACACAATCTTTGCATTAAAAATAAATAATTCTTAAGTTCAAAAAACCATAGACTGAAGAAATAACCTGTCAGCTAATCGCGTTTACCCACCGGTCTACCAGACAGAGAAGACCCTGTTAGTTTTGTTTTTGTTTGTACTACCGGGAAAAATACTAATAAATAATTTGCAGCCCTCCAAAAAAAGGAAGAACATAAGAAAAAAACGTGCTCTTGGAAAACGTATACTTCTGACAGAAAAATAAAAGCTTTTGATTAAATCAAGAACTGAATTACTTTGAATTTGTAAAAAATCATACATGATTCGTTTTGTTATCATTTGTATTACCTATTAATTATCATTAACTGATTTACACCCTCAGGTAAAGAGGAGAAAACAAAGTAACGAACTTCTATGCAATAATCCTTACAAAAAAATTATATTGTCTACCAGGATAAAAAGGATCATATCATATGACTACGAACAACAATGAACGTGATTTAGGTTAGTTTTCGACCATTTAGATCGATCATAGTTTCCGAAAAGTCCCAAATTAATCTATTAGATTAGATAGATTGTGACCTGACAATGAAAAGAGCTTTAAAAACCCTTTTCTAGGTCTTTTCAAATAATCAAGAACATGACTATATATACGAGGTACGATTAAAAATTGGCAAAAATCTCACGAAATGTTAAGATATGTCTACGGTGATATATAGTAAATTTGAAGACTGTTTATGAGTGATAAGAGGAATTTAAAGGTGGATAGTACGCAAAATCGATTTAAACAGAACAGGTACACTAAAAACAAGGACAACGCAACGCAGACGATATAGTAATCCTTTCAACATAAGAAAACGAGCTTAAGGAAATCTGCAGAGACTTCATAGAAATGGCAGAGAAAGTGAATTTAATGGCCAACGAAGATAAATCGAAGTTCATGATAACGATAACACCACAATGGAAAAGGGCAATGATAAAGCTTCTCAGTACAACGGAACGAAGAGAAAGCAATGAGCTTGGGACAAGTTCAAAGTTATGTATGTAACTTGGGGTGGTTATCAAGGACGACGGTGACGAGGGAGTCTGGAGCGAGGTTGATGAAGGGAGTGCTGAATGCGATAAGTTCCAAAAAACTCTCCAGAAAAGCGAAGCGAAAAAAAAAAAATAAATAAGAACAACAGTGAGCTACGGAGGCGAAACGTGGATTCTTAATAAAGCAGACGAAGAGACGTTAGATATATGGGAAATAAAAATACTCAGAAGGGTACTAGGAGGTAAAAAAGAGGGAGATTTATGGTTTTTATCTATTTGGAGAAGCAGAACTAAGCAAAATAATAGGATCCAAAAGAATAGAGTGGCTGGGTCACATACAGAAAATGCCAGATTTTAGAGAAATAAAAAAATTGATGGACATAGAACAAGTAGGAACAAATTAATACTACTAACTAGTACTTTGAAGGAAATTAATGCGGAATTGATGTTATCTTTTAACTTTGTTCTTAATAAAATAATTCACCATATCGTTTGATCACTCTTCTTAAATTATAGGCCAATTATATTTTGCAATAATGTGATTAAAATATCGAATAGCTAGTTGTTTCAATATAAGTCTTAAATTAATGCGTTTCAGACCAGAATCGGCCCCGTTTGTTTTCCACTCTCTCATTATATCGTTTCTTGCAAGCATCTATGATCTGCTTGCAGGTACAGGGTGCGGCAGCATAACTTCCTTTTTTAAAAAGTTCGCCATTTAGTCGGTAGATGTCGTAACGGAGTGCTAGTGGTCTCGTTCGAGAGGGGGGACTATAAAGTTTTGTCCCGGCACAGTTCACACAGTTCAGTCGCCATCATGCGTTGGAACAGTGAGGAGCGTGCGTTTGCCGTTGAGGTTTACTTTTCGAGCGGATGTTCTGTGATCGCAACCCAGCGCGCCTTTCGGAATCGCTTTAATTTAGCCCCCTTGGCCCCTGTCCCGGACCGGAAATCAATTGTTACGTGGGTCACTACGTTCAGACAAACTGCAAGTGTGACAAGACGAAGAACTGGAGTCCCTCGGCCCATTAGATCACCGGAGAACATTGAGTTAGTTAGAACTTCAGTGTTGCGATCACCACGGCGTTCTGCGCGCAAACATGCGTCTGCCCTTGGACTTTCCGATTGTTCTGTGAGGAGAATACTTCATGATGATCTTCATTTTTATCCATACAAGATGGCAATTGTGCAGGAACTTTCTGAACGTGACTTCAATTCTTGGAGGAACGCGTGTGAGGTTTTTCTGGAAGTCGTTCCTGAGGACGCTATTGCTTTTTTTAGCGATGAAGCCCATTTTCATTTGTGTGGATCCGTAAACAAACAAAACATGCGCTACTGGGCTGATACCAATCCTCGACAATTGCATCAACGCCCTTTGCATTCACCTAAAGTCACAGTGTGGTGTGCAATTTACTCACGTGGAATTATTGGTCCCTGGTTCTTTGAGGAAAATGAAGTCACAGTGACAGTGAATTCGCACCGGTATGTAAAAATGTTACAGGAATTTTTTTTCCCACGGCTAGATGAGTTGGACTTAGGGGACACTTGGTTCCAACAAGACGGAGCAACGGCACACACTTCAAGAACATCGATGGCTGTTTTGAGGGAACACTTCCCAGAGCGCCTTATCTCAATTAGGGGCGATTTGGAGTAGCCAGCCCGCTCTCCCGATTTGACCCCTTGTGATTATTTCCTATGGGGTTTTTTGAAATCCCGTGTGTATGTGAACCGTTCAAGGACCCTACAAGATTTGAAGACGAACATCCAGGAAGAAATTGCCAACATAACGCCTGCTATGCTGGCAAGAGTCATGACAAACGCCAGAAATCGGTTTACTCAGTGTATGGAGAATGGGGGACGTCACCTAACTGATTTGATCTTCAAAACTCAGTAAAACAAAACTTTATGTATGTACCTGTATTATAAAAAACGAATAAAAATTTTCTGATTCATACAATAAGTTTTATTAACTTTTGAAAAAAGGAAGTTATGCTGCCGCACCCTTTCTCGTAACAAAGTTTGTACGATTTTCGGTACTAGAATTGGAGCGCCATTTGGTATATGCAGCATTTCTGTTTTTGACTGCTCTAATGATGTTTTTTTGCTCTCTGCAAAGCTCTTTATGAAGTAAGGAATATAGGCTTACTTACCTGCAAAGATTACTTTCGAAATCTCGTCACCTTACCTAAATATAAAAATTCAAAATAATAAAAAAATATACGAAATATAACTACTTTAAATTTTGCCCAGTACGACTTCTTTAGGCCGTGTAGTTTACTCTTATACTTGAAATGTACAACTACAATTATCGCAAATCCTGTAATGTTGTACGTACAGTTCAAAAGCTGAAGCTTGAAGCAGCTGGACGTCGAAGAGACGAATAGTCCAACTGATTATAGTCGGAGAGCTGGTCGCCACTTCGACTAAGATACTTTTACAAGGCTGAAACTTTTTTTATATGTTATTTAATATATTTAAAGTAAAAAAATCAACTTCTGGCAAGGTTAATGCGGTTGCAACAATATCCAATGTTTTCTGAATATTGCAAATTTTTTATTTAAAAAAATGTATCTTCACAAATCTGGCTTTTGATTATATTTTTAATTAGACAAAAACTGCCAGATGATTTGCTCGGTTGCAAGTATCTGTAAGATGGTTCGAAAGTTGCTAAGACGGGTAGTACAATATTTTCACAAAACTCTACGGACCCTGTCGACCCTCCAGATAAAGAATTTCTACCTGAATAAAGCCAGATTGTGAAAGTACCTTAGCCGAAGTGGCGACCAGCTTTTTTAGACTATTATACATGGTTTTGCTTCTGTTAATCATCAGTTGTAGCTGATGTTAGGTAGTAGAATCAATAACAAATGAAACTGTATTTGTATAAGACCAATTTTTAATGCAACAATGTTGGATCTAAATTTTTAAATGATTGCGCATGTCGTTGAATAAATTTTGCATTTTACCGCTCTCATAATAGCGCTGATATAGATTTTTAAAAGCGTAATATTTTTACTCCGCCATCATTTATTCTTGTAACGCACCAATCGCTTGCTTACGTCACTAGCGCCGATCGAGTTTCGCCCGATAAGCTACAGCGGCATCCACATCCCGTTGTTTTGTTCTACTATCCTAGCGCGTCTTGTCGTATGTCCTACAAGTAATCGGTTTTGTCGTGAAGATTATTTCATTTTTTTAATAGCATTTTTAAAACTTACGATACAGAGTAGCTTGACCTAATTTTGTAACACTAATGTAGTAGTTGTGAGACGTTACTTGTGATTTGATTTTTTTTTTGTTTTTTTGGCGTGGGGTCCAGATGGGATCTAATCTGAATGTTTTACCGGTTTTTTCAGATCTGTTTTATTTTTATGGCGAAATTTTTAAATGCGGTACGGACATATTCTTTTTACATAAAACTATTAAGGTACGTGGTTAATTAAATAAATCACTCGTAATAAAAAAACTACTTTTTATATATAAGTTGGTTTGCTAAAACGTTTAGAAAACAATAGTATTTCCCTATTAATTATTTTGTGATGACAATCAGACACTTTTTTACTCAAACACCATAAGTGCAACAAAATCAAATTTGCTCCTAATTGAATATTATATATTTGTTTAAGTTTTAACACTTGGTATCTCGAAATTAAGAGATTCCATAAACATGAAATCTTCTTGTTTTGCTCCATAAATCTGTCAATCTTCTATCGATCTGTTTGGTCATCTGGTACATCCCGCGGATTTTACGTCATAAAATCGTTATTTGAGGTAAGTTGTCCACGAAAAAAACCCCTGTTCCATTTTTATCAATAAATTAACTTTTTGTCGTCAAAATAGCACTTTAGCTAGCAGCATTTTGTCAAACAGGCCGGGCGTTTTCCTACACAACGGCGCTGATGACGTAGAAACTATTTGAAACAGATCTTGGGAGATATAAAATATATCCAGATTTCTAAACTCCATTATTCCTATAACACACCTCCGATTTCCATGTAATTTTTGTTCTAGGGGTGAGTTCCACCCCAATTAGGGTAAAATTTTTTATGTGGAAAATAACCGCGGAAATCTATAGAGGACTAAATTTCTAGCAAAAATTGTTCTTGTCTTTTTTTAAAACAATAGTTTTTGATTTAAGCGCGATTGAAAATTTAATTTTTCTAGAAAAAAGCCACGTTTATTATCGATTTTTCATGAGTAACTCAAAAACTTTTGATTTTATCAGAAAAAGTGTAAGATTAATGCTTTTTAATTGGTGTAGGCCTAATACAAACCGAGTTATGATTTATTGAAGATTGAATATTTTTATCGAACGAAAATTTTTTAAAATTCAACGTTGAATAACGGAGCAACGATAATTTTTTCGAGCAAATTGGAGAAAATCTTTTTCAAAGTACTTGTGAAAAACTTTAAAACGAAAGTTAGTAGAAATCTCTAGCATAAAAACTAAGAAAGTTATGACCGAAATAAAATCGATTTGTATTTTTTTTCGTAGAAAAATCCTCAATTTCACCAAGCAATAGTACCCAAATTGTAATATAAATCTAATCCAGTAACTTACGTACTAATAATGATATCTGGAAGTTTGAACGATTTATAATTCATAATTTCGAAAAAAATTAGGTTTAAAATCGAAATTTTTTTTCTCCAAAATTTCTGGAAAACTATAGGATATAAATAAAAATTGATAGGGAAAAAAGTTGGTATTTTTATTAACAAATAACTTAAATTTTTTTGTAACTTCTAAAATAAATGAGATATGTCATTAGAAATCGTACCCTATCGTATAATTAATACCATTTTCGAACCCTTCAAACGTGGCCCTTTAAAAAATAAAGGACTAAAGAAATTTAAAACGCTTATAAACTTTTAGGTTATGAAATTCCCTATAAATCTACGTTTTGAACGACTAGTTTGATTGAAAATTAACCTAGACATGGGCAAAAAAATAAATACACTTTTTTTTTAATTTTAGAGTAGATTTTGGAATATAAGTGAAAGTATGGATCGGAGATATGAGACAAAAAATCGTGCAGAGGTTAAAAATTTCAAGTGCATAATATTGAAGTTAAAAGGGAATGAAAATGTCAATTTGAAATAAATAAAACAAAAAATTGTCTATAAATATTTTTTCATTCTTTTTTAGAAATATGGGATGATTTATAAATGTTGAAAATCATAAATACAAAATATTAAAGTCAAAACAGTTAGAGCGATGTCCATTTAAAATAAATAAATCATCAAAAAGAATAAATACGTCTATAAATATTTTTTTTCAATTTCTTTCGAAATAAGGGATGATTTATAAAGTGGAACATTTGGGATGCAAAATATTTGAGTTAAATACAAACAAAAGGAATCATTTTAATATAAGCTAGCTACCACAGGAGTAATTAAATATAAATATTAAATTAATATAAAAATTAAATTAATTAAATAAAAAATATTTTTTTTTTAATTTTATATTAACCAGGGCTGCTTTATAAGGGATTAAATACATAAAGCGGGGTTGAAAAATTATAAATACTATATTGAAGCATTGAAATACTTTTATTCAAACCTTAAAAGTATTTTTCTACTCATTGAATATTTTTACTTATATTTTTATTGATTTTTTGTAATAAGAGATAGTTTTCACCACTAAGAGTACTAAGAAAATATCGGCGTGAGGTAGATTTTCAAGATAAGGGTAAGTCAAGCTTAATTCCAAACTTTCATGCAAATCGATGCGGGTTCTTGGGAATCGGAGGTGATACCTCATTTTTATCTTGGTTGCCTGGACTATAAGTTGAGTATTTAATAAAATTTAAAAAGGAATATGCTTTTTCCAAGCCATGATGGACATAAATCATCGTAATAAACCTCTATTCTATTTTTGATTTGTGTTGGTTTTATTCCAACGTTAGTCAAAAATGTTGTAACAGCGCGAAACTCAATTTGAAACTATAATAAAATAGATCGAAGCACGAAATCGAAACTTTATGTAAAACTTGTCAAACGCACTCTATTTATTATAATACTATACGAGATCCAAAATTAATGCACGCAAATTTCGAATCCAATCCCGATAAGTGAACATGTATTCGTTCCAATCGTCTGAGTATTGCACCGATAACTGCGAATGTCGAGTCGTGTCGGCAGATTTTTGTAAGCTCGACGATAGTGATTCTTTTTGTCTTGTTAATATTCGGTGGTGAAAATTTGATTGGAAAATTCTGATATAAAGATATAAAGAAAGGAAATAGTGAAAAGGGAATTGAAAATCGGTTTACATTTCAATTAATATATTTCTCTCTCATCTTCTGTAAAACAAAAAACAACAATAAAGTTATGGCAAATTTTGGCATTGAATGCTTTGGCATTAAATCCCATGAACATAAAATTAATACTTTCTAACAGAACAAGTTATATACATATATAGAAATAAAATAAGTATGAAAATTGGTGATAATACTATAGTATTATTAAACTCCTTTTCTAACATCGTGTGAAAATACTTTTGTAAAAATACTCTATGACTAAAAGGCAATGTTAACACGATAAAAATGTATTAATCAGTATTAAGTAAGTTTTCCGATAGATTAATGTAATTATCACTAGAAGTCGGACTAATTTACTTCCATTTTGTAACCCTTTAAGACTGATTATCACTAAATTCCCTTCCTTCGACTAATTCACCAGTTTGTACATTGTAAAATTGTTTTTCACCTTCGTTATTATTAAACTTGTCGGCTACTTCGGTTTTTAACGGTGGCGAAAATTTCCGTTCCTCCGAGCCGTGTTCTTCGAAAACAATCCTATTTTCGGTACCGTCTTGTTCGGTGAGTTTCATATTATCACAACTCATGAATCCTTCGACTTGATGCCGTTTACTTGGTAAAAAATGTAATTTCGTATGCTCACGTAACGTATTAATTTGTGGCACGGTAAAATCACAATGTTCGCAAGTATAAGTACTCGAAGTACCAGAAACACAAGCGTGACAGTTTACATGATTGATAATTGTCTCTTTTTTAACATCGGAATACGGACAAAGAGAACAAAAAAAGGAATCTTTGTCTTCTATTATACGCTTTTGTAATTGTATAGTATCATCGATTTGTGTTTGTACTTTTTTGTCTTCTTCATCGTATTGTTTATCGTCGTCGTCGTCGTTATTAGCGGGTACTTCTTGATTGTTTGTTTCTTCGATACTTTCGTCGATTTCTAGATCGGCTTCGTCACTAGAACGCCTCGCCGCTTGAGCATCGGCGTTCATTTTGTGTTTTTTAATGTGTTGTACATAGTTAGCGTAATATTTGACGGAATAATCACAGTGTTCGCATTGGTAACGTTGATTCGATCCGTGGAGACCTAAATGTATTTTATACTGTTCCCTTTTTTCAAATGCCGTAGGGCACATATGGCACTTGTAACGTTTTTCTTTCAATCGTCCATTTTTCATAATTGGTTGGTATATAAATTCGGGGTTTCCCCTCATTAGTTCGGTAAGGTCGTAATCTGTTATTCTTGGAGGAGAAGAATCCTTCATCATTTGGGCGGCATGCATCTGTTCGGCTTCCGATTTTTGTAAGAATAGATCCGTTCCAGATAATGGCACATTTTGAGAAGATTTCACGGGTTTACTGAGAATACTACATAGAGTACTCATTTCTCTATTCGGTTTTTCCACCACTATCCAAACTTGTTCGCCGTTCTCGGTTTTTATCATCTTCGTATTTGGCCGAGGATAATTTGGACTGATGGCGTACATGCCTTGCAACACTTTGGTTCTATCTTGATATTCGCTAGTGTGGACTTTGGAATGAGACGTTAAGTGAGGTTTCTCTCTAGAAGTATAAGTGCAATGATCACATTTATAAAATAACCTGGATCCGTGGAATTTTTTATGTATTCCGAATTCGTTTTCCTTAAGGAATCTAGAAGGACATTCTTTGCAAAAATAAAGTGCCGTCCCCGTACCAGACGAACTATCTATTTCTTCTACGTCCATCAACTCCTCGAAATCGTCCTGAGAAAAGTTAGACGTTTCGTTTGTCGATGTTATTCCAATTGTTCGACTGAGTTCTCTGATTTGTTCTTCGTCGCTTCTCGATGGATCTACCAATCGATGAACCATACCGTACAACCCTTGATGTACTTTCGAATGTGATGATAAAACACCCGCATTGGCGCAAATGTAATTGCATTCCGTACACCTGTGTTCTACGTCACCACTTTTGGAGCTGTTGTGACTTTTTTCGCGGATACTATGCATCTTTTCGTGTTCTTGAATATTAACTTTTCTCAGATTAACGTGAGGACAATATCTGCATTTGAACATTTTGGAGAATTTTCCATTTTTCGATACCCAAACTAAAGGTATGTCGAGCAAATTTTGCAGATCCATTTTAAATGAATTGGATGATACTTCTTCGATATCGTCCGTTATATCATCCAAGTACATAGCTTCGCCGTTTTGCTTATGATTGGCTATATTGATACCGTGGACTTTGAGGTGTTGATGGAGTAGATGCCGTCTACTGACGTTGTAAGAACAGTGACTACAACTGTACTGTCCCCCTCTTGGTTTATGAAACTGTTTATGGTATTTATACTGCGATTTGGAGTTTGTAACGTAAGGGCATGTTACACATCTGAATTTTTTTCCCTCGCCTTCGATATTCGTTTTTTCGGTCATTTTAATTAAGAAATCGTCCGGTTCGGTTATACCGTGCAGTTGTAGATGATCATGCAAATCAGCCTTTCTATTAACGTAAAATTTGCAATAGAAACATTTGAAGATACTTTCTTCGGTGGGTTTGTGACCTAAAAGGTGTTGTTCAAACTCCATATTATCGTCATTGGAAAAGGGACACTCCGTACATTTGAAGAAACCGTTTTGAACAACGTCGACGTGATCGGGTTCGTCAGTTAATTCTTCCATTTCAATTTTTTCTTGTCCGTATTTGTTGCTTATGACTCGGATATCTCCATTGTGTTTTAATCTGCAATGTCTCTGTAAAGAAAAATAAAGTTAGAATTTTATCGGGTTCAAATCATTCGGACAAGCTTAATATTCAAGCGAACTAAAACAGAAGCAAGCTTTAAAGCTATTCCCAATTAACATGCGTCTTGCCTTTACATTTAATAAAACGGCATCTAACTTTCATCCCTTTATTTTCTTATCACGGTCGAAAGCTGGGAAGTATGAATTGAAGGGGACAAGCAATTGAACCCTATAAGAAAGCTTGGAGTATGGTCAACTTATGGTAAGATGTAACCGCGCTTATTAGTGTTCGTAGGGACCACATCTCGAAAATGAACATAAATTTAACGTTACATTTTCGGTTTAAAGAAGATATGTTAGAAAAACACATTTTTAAAATATAACATTGTCATCAATATACTGAGATAATTTGTATTCTAATGAAATCAATCTATTTTTTCATATCGATTGAGGATAATTTGATTAATCCCTCTGAAAGTGTTATTAAAATACCATTTGAATTCATGTGGATCTGAAATATCAAGGGACTCGTCAAATTCTATATCAGACTCTAAAAAAATTGGAGGTATTGATATTTTTTCTAGTATGCGATTTCAAAACACTGAAATTTGAGTTTATTTTTCTAAAACATTGAATATTATGAAACACATTTGAACCATTCTGAAAAATAAAACAATAAGTAAACAAAAAAATCGACTCAAGTCGCATGCTCGCGGTCACCTAACAAAATCCATTAGACTTAGGTTTATAATGAATGGTCTACGTTCTGAATACCATCACTACACCAACTCTCACAATGACACTGTTTGACGCGCGTTTTGATGACCAAGTTATCGTCTTCAGACGATTAAAACTTTTAGTTCAACTTCATTCTCTGGAGACGATAACTTGGTTATCGAAGCGCACGTCAGACAGTGTCGTTGTCAGCAGTAAACTTAAATGGTCCACGTTGTTGTTGACGTACGTTTTTCGTAAAGAAAAAATATCAAACGAAAACAATGAAAAAGCTTTATAATATAAACAGAACAGAAAATATAAGCGTAAATTCCAGTTATACTAAATACGCTACACAGATGAATGGAGGACATTCTAAAATGAGCCGAGTCGAGCTATTCGCTGTGATGGAATGTGGACGCGCGATACTTAATTGCAGGGTTCCCAAATTGGGGGTTTACCTCCAAAATTTAGGGGGAAAAGATGTGGGATGGGATGTTTTTAGAGATTTTTATAACTTCAGCTATCGATATATAACATTGTAAAGAATAAATTCCGTAAAGGTTGCTTAACATGACGCAAGACAACGTGCAATGCACTACAAGACGTAATATTTCTCGATGAAAAGTATATGTAGATGTGCGTGCAAATTGCAATACTCGGAAGAAATGAGTTTCTGATCTTCTGATATTACGTTTTTTGCCAAGGATTTTTTTAGTTATTTTATTTTTCTTGGGAGTGTGTTTCTTCATCCATTCTCAAATATAATTTTGTATGTATTTTCGACTAATTCTATTAGTTGAATTTATGTTTTCTCTTATTCTATCTGGCCAGAGCTTGGCCCATCATCGCCTAGTTGCTCTTTTTTACTCATCAGACTCCAAAAGCAAGGCATCAGCCTATAAACTGACCATAAAATATAAAATAAAATTTGAGGTTAGGAAATTGTTTAGTTTTTCTAATGGAATTTTCATTAACTGCAACCATGATGCAATGGGAAGAGACCTGCGTAATGTTAGCAGCGTGCAATATTCTTCTATGGAATATTTTGATCTTCCAAGAAATTACCTCATGCCTTGCCTCATGTCAAGCGGTCTTGACAGAATATCGATTGAAATGTTACAAAATATGATTATGGTTCGATCCACACTGCAACGGACTGGTGGATCATGCATCATTTCAACCAACCGCAAAAATGTTAGTTGACGATGGTTAAAATGTCATGGACTTCCTCAAGGTGGAAATAAGGCAGAATCAGGTTAAATAAGGTTAGAATCACAATTTTAATGACAAGTTGATGACAATTGTAATTTTTTTAGGATAAAGAACGCAATGCTCAACCGTGTCCCAGTAGATCCAAGTCTAGACAAAGGAAAGTGGTCGAAGCTAGAATAAGACAAGCAACGAAATCGTCAAGCAGTAAATAATAGTCCTTTGTTGAGTTTCCCAATTGTATGGCAAAAATTTCCATCTTGCATAGTAGAGAAAGAAAATTATAATTTTTGTGATGACGATGAAGAAAATGAGTCAAAAGTGTGAAAAATGAGTGAAAAGTCAAATAGCTACTTTGTCCAGGTTATGATAAATTCTGAAAGTCTTTATTTACATGATCAATCCTTTGGAACCGACCATCACCTCGACCACAACGCTTAACCCACAAATCACATTTACTACACTTGGAACAAGTGTTTAAATGATTTTTCACTGTTGTTTTAATACGTTTTTGACGGTATTCCAAACAATGTTTTGGGAAACTTACAAAAAAATATTGATTTTCTAAAAAGGATTTATTTCGTGTACAACAACAATGTTTTTTGCACCCTTTTTTATTGGTAACATTTTCTATTTCAATAAAAATACTTGTTAATTTTTTATTTATAAATATGCGTTCATTTTAATTTCGCTGTTTTAAACAGATAAGCAATTTTCTCTACTTTTTTTATTTTAAATTGTATATAAAACGTAGTGTGTATCGTATGTTTATTTGTAAAGTGCATGCGCAGAAAATATTTTTAACTATTAGAAAATCTTTGATATTTTGTTATTTCCATAACTTAATTATTTGTTTTATAAATAATTAATTTTTTAGGGGGGAATCCCTAGTAATTGTGAGGATTTCTTGGGGTTTTTGATTGGGGCTTTAGGAAGATAAAATATTGAAAGTTGGGAAAACAGTACTCTCAATCTACTCAAACAGTACAAGTCGCAACGGCTAAAACGATGTACTATAGGAGGCTTATACTGGATTGTAAGAAAGTTTAAAAGAGCGGTGAGTGATTGCTATAAGGTTTAGATCGTTTGGGTTCCCAGTCAAACGGATATCAAGGGAAACGACGGAGCGAATTCGCTCGCCAGATTGAGATCGGCAAATCTACCAATGGCCCCAGAATCCATCACCACACTATGGGTATCATCGTCAACGTCTGGAGTGCCGGTGGTGCATGGAGTCCCTAGCACTCCCAAAGGCATGTTTCAATTGATTGGCATTTTAATTATAATCAGAGGCTTAACGGTCCTTAGCCGTCACTATCCTACTTTTAAACTAATGAAAAGAGCTCGGTTTAAGTGGTTAAAATTTAAATTTGAATGAATATCCTTGTTTATATTTATACATATCGACATAAGTTCAATTATGAAGAATGAAACATTATTATTTTTTGATAAAATAAATTGTGAATTGCTTAGCAACAATTCGATTTATGTTCTGGGGTAATATAAAGACTCAATAATAGTCACGACTAGTGAAATTTTTTGTACTATTGTTATTGGTATTAATAAATTTATTACAGTATACGTCGTGTTATCTTTCTCTATAACCTTGTATGTTTTAAGTCCCATTAAAATTGAATGGCAGCATTGAATGGTACACTTGACAATTAAATCGCATTTTTTCGTTCTTATCGCCTCTTTTTGTTTCTTATCGTTCCTTTCCAGGTAATCCAATTTTGCAAGCAATCAAATTGAATTGAAAATTGTTATAGACAATGAATTTCGATAAGGTGACAGTGGCGTTCATCACTTCTTTTAGTTTTTGGGCTGCGACAATTTTCTTAAAATATTTCACATATACATATACATAATATTAAGTAATCAATCCTGTTTTATGGATTCTGTTTGCAACGGGTGATTCGTTTAGAAGTACATTTTGTGATGAATATTCAATTCAATTTTGTTTGAAATTTCATCATGTTAAGTCTACAAATAGTTCAGCTTTTCGAGGATTGCTACGTAAATTCTGAGATTTGGCAAAACTGATGTGAATATGCCATCATAAAGTTTGAAATTTCTAATGCTATTTGTGTTGTATACAGAAACGATTTTCCATGACTTTCGACGTGGATTAAACCAACAACAGTATGGCAACCAACTCGCTTTGACTTTTGGTGATAGAGCACTATCTTTGCCACCGTGTTTCGCTGGTTTTCCACCGTATAATTTGACAATCGCTCAAAAAAAGCTCGTACCGATTGGTTCTAAGAAATGCTGGAAAAAATCAAAATACGTCTATAAGATCTTGACAGGCGACTAATAAATGAATATGAACCCGAAACTAAACAAAAATCAACTGTATGAGACAAATCCAACAAAAGTTGTTCGCACACGAAGTACTTCGAAGCAAATGGTCACCTATCGCCATCTTTCCATTAGAGCATCGTAGAACTGTAAATTCTGGATGGTACACCAACATTTGTTTGCAGAAGAGTTTGAAGAAATCAGGGAAACCAATTGTAGAAGACGAACCTTTCTCTAACACGACAATGCGAGTTCTCACACATCAGTTTGAACAGACAAAATATCGAATTGATTGATCATCCGCCGTACAGTCCTTGTTTGCCACCCAATGGTTTCTTCTTTTATCCATAGATCCAAAATAAATTACGAGGTCAACGTTTTTTTACACCTGAAGCAGCGGTTGATGCGTTCAATCAAATGTTTTGGAGATACTTCAATCGGAATGGATAAAATGCTTCGACAATTGGTCTTAATGGAAAATATTTTGAAAAACAATAAAGCCATATACAATAATAATTTTTTTTTTCATTTATCTATCTCAAAACTTAAGTAGCATCCCTCATATATAACGATGAAGCCCATCTTTGGCTTAATGGATTCGTATTTAGGATAACGAACAACCTAAGGAAGTTCAAGAGCTACCATTAAATCCACCCATTTCTTCAAAACAGACGACTACCGGAATGTTACTATAGATGGTGATCATTATCGCACCATGATAACAGACTAATTGCCTAAATGCCTAAAATTAAAGCTCGTGGTTTCGACGAAATTTCGTTCCAAAGGGATGGCGTCACTTGCTACACAGCCAGTGAAACTGTGGATTTAGTGCCAGAGCAAATCGACGAACAAATCATTACACGCTTTGGACCAGTTTATTAACAGTTTTATTGGAGAGATATCTAGGTTTAATCAACCAAAAGCGGGTTCTCTTACAACAAGACATTAATAAACTTTATACTGCAAAAGTTACGCGGAATAAGATCAAAGAACTTGGTGGTATGAAGCTCCTATCATATCCACCATTTAGTCCGGACCTTGCATCGTCAGATTACTATTTATTAGTTTAATATAGAAGAGATGTTGGAAATGCAGAATGGTTGTACTTCGAATATTGAGACTTTCTTTTTGTACGATTCTTCAACAAACAAAGTTAACTTTAGAAACCGACACTGTTTATGTACGTCGAAATTTTTTCATTTTGTAATCGACTGAAATATCTAATGTGTTGATAAAATTTTGTATGACGACCTGTAGTTAAATTTTCTATATATGTACGATATTTCGAAGAACTTGTTTATAAATATTAGTAATTGTTCTAAAAAGACATGCACAGTCACATAAACACTTCATTAGTCTATATTTAACCGTAGGTTATATAAATGGACGTATTGTTATTGGTAGTACCAAGGACTTTTTGCATTAGTTTGTTAATTAAATTTTTTTTCCACCGCCAGCTCCGTTCTAAGAAATATATAAACAATTAAATAATGTCAATAATAAATAATGTTAATTTTTATTATTGTTTACACGGCAAGACCAAATTTTATTAGTTCGCCAAATATTTTGTATACTATATTTTCGAAAATTGACGAGTCCAAGTCCAAGAGAAAGACCAATTGAAGTAATCTAGTTCATTTCATAATGAGAATAGTATATACGAGATGTGGCTATTAAAAAACGAGACTAGCGCTGCTACAAAAAAACTACGCATGCGCCAAAGGTTAACGGCTGTTCAGTCTGAAGACAAACCAGTGTAGCCGTTGTCTTTGTTTGTATAGACTTAAAAACGGAGCAACGGATTGTTATTAAATTTAACATGAAAAAGTTAAACTGAAATTTATGATTTATTGAAACAAGGGTATGGTAAAGAACGTTTGTCGCGTCCATGGAGTTGTTGAGTTGTTTAAGTGGTTTCAAGATGGCCGAGAAGATGTTGAAGATGATTCACGTTCTGGTCGGGAAAAGTCTTGTTCGATCTGCCCGTCGGCTAAGTCTTACCGAACTACGTGAAAAAATGAGAAAAAAACGTCATGGGTTCTTCATCATCAATACAATGAGTCAGCTCATTCCACAATGTCCGTCAAGAGGTTTCTAATCAAGCCCAATATCTCAGTGCTAAACCTTTTTCGCCGGTACCTGCACCGTGCGACTTCTACCTCCTTCCTAGCTTCAAATCTGCTTTAAAATGATAATGATTTGAGTCTGCTGAAGTTGTGAAAGAAAAAGCGGCGCACATCATAAAGAAACTGACAGAAAAAGACTTCTTAACCTGTTTCGATCAATGGAAGATTCGCAGGAAACGGTGTAGAGATAGAGGAGGGGTATATATTGAAGGTGATAATAAAAAAAGAGACCTAATATCAGAATAAAATGTTTCATATCACCAGTTTCGTTATTTAATAGCCACACCTCGTATGTGATTACCACTACATTGAATCTACATGTCAATTAAGATTTATAATGAACGACAACTTTCATGTTGATTTTAGGAATTAGATGAATTAGAATCTCCACAGAATCTAGATTCGTCAGTGGCAGCTAGATGTGATTACATCCCTGAAATTTTTGAATTTATCGGAACCAAATTTTTAAAGGAACTTTTTGGAGTGATCTTTTCTGGAAGTATAGTCCTTCTAAATTACTTCTAGGAGTATTCCTCTATGGTGTGAAGCCAATAAATGATCGCGATCCTTTCCTTGTAAGTTTATTAGTCTCTCCATTTTCTTCGTGTGCCTTAAGATGATGATGTGGAGCTTTGTGTTTTGATACCAGGTTCATTCCGATGTGTATTACTTTATAAATATTTCTGCCAGAACTTGCATACCATTTAATATTATTTTTTCGAAGGCTATGATATTTTATGTCTCTCATCAAGACCGGTAGCTTTTCCTTTTTAGCTGTTTATCGTCTAAAACTTCTTATGAAAGATGGAAACATGAAGTCTTTAGTAAAACATCGATCGATAAAAGCTGGGTCTAATAAATTTATACGTTTTATACATCGATAGATCATAAGTAACGCAAAACTTTCCTAAGGTTTCTATGCCATTTTATAAATCGATTTCTCTTATGCTTCTGTTTCATTCATATTTTTTTCCTTGAAGCTTTTTATCTGGTTTGTAAATAATCAGTAGTCTCTGGGAACCAGATCTGAAGATTTGTTTCTTTGGCTCTTACAATCCGATATTGAATGAGGGTTGTCTGAAAAGTTTCCAACCTAACGAAGAATCAATACATTTCTTTCTATAATCATTATTTTTCCATATAAATTCCTTTTAAGTCTATACCACTTTTTCTAATCTCAAAATAGATGTTTCTCTTTTACAAGTGAAACTTTATGTTGCAACGCTCTGGTGAACGGCTGATAGTCAACTGATTTGAAGTGTATGGGAATCACCCAAGTATGAGAAGATGGAAAAGCACTTTATTTCATTTTATGGGCGATTGTTTGCAGTTTCTCGTTTAGTTTATATTCTCCTGTTACTGTAGTTGAACTTTCCCGGTCGATGAAACCGTTTTTTCTTTTTCGGGGCAGGTTTCCTTCCCCTCTGCAATCCATTATCATCGTTTCAGAACTGTAGTGGTGGATCCAGATTTCATCTGAAGTTATGAATTGACGCAAAATATTCAACCCGTTTTTCTTAAACCGTACCAATAAGGCCTGGGAAAGCGCTGTTGGTCCAAAATGAGCAAACCTAATGTGCATATTTTTTCATAATTTACCGATGGATTCTTCTATCTCTCTAACCTTAATCTAACGATCGTCCAGTACCATTTGGTGAACTTTTTCGATGATACCGCCGATTGCCACAGTTTTTGGCCATCTCCAACGCTCGTCGATAGTTAAACTGATAAGGTCAGATTTGAATTCATCTGTCCCAAAGTTTACGGTCGTAGATCATGGTGCAGAGTCTCCGTACACGTTGTATAACTCCTCTTTCATTTGAATTTCAAAAACGAATATTCAATGATAGTCGACATTTAATTTGTTCCATCTTCAAAGGAATCTTCACATCGATTTACATATACGATAGTCAAACAAATATTAAGCGTCGAAAATGGTTGATATCTTCAGGTTGAAGTCGGAAATTTTCGTATTTGTGAAATTATTAACTTATATTTGTTGATGTTTCAACAACTCGTCAATTAATTTTTGTCTTGGACTTTTCAATTATACACACAGTGGACTTTCTTCTCATTTTTCAAATAATAATTGTAGTGCAATTAAAATAAATTACTTTTTGTCATTAGCGTATGTTGCTATCTGTAATTTAAGGACGACTCCTTTTTTTTAACAAGAAATGCAGAAAATGTAAAATTTTTTTACGTCACGTAACTATTATAGATAATGGTTAGTAAATGCTATTTAACACGTTTTATAATTTGCAAAGTGTCCTTGTAAACTGAATTTAAAAAAAAAGACTAATGAAGTACCAAGATGATAACAAGCATTGGCGTAGCGAGGTTGGTCATATCGATGAAAATACTTTGGATGTTTCAAAAATTATCCTTGTCAGGATTCACTGTATCGCCTAAACACTCTCTTCAGGTGCAAGTCCTCAACATTCAAATTGGAATTAAATTTTTGGGTTAAAGTAAACTTCGGCTTTGTCAATATATTCTTTTATTTCCACACATTTTTCAGAATTAAAGCTTCTATGCCTCTACAAAAATATTATGCATCTAGAGTCTTGTACCCAAACCCGGCCTTTAGCTTTGGAACAAAAAATAGTCGGAGAGAGCCAGATCAGAGCTATATGGTGGGTGTTCGATCTCACCGCCTACAATGGCATTGGAAAGAGAAGCATTGTCATGAAGCAAGCGCCATACTTTGGTTAATTTGGTGCGCTTTTTTTGATAATTTCTTGACGTAATTGGCTTAGAGAAATATCCCACGTTCATGGTTGAATTTGATTCCTTAAAGTCAATCAAAAGGATAGCGATCACTTTTTTGTGCTTGTCGTGACCTTTGTTTTTATTGGCACGGGTTCTCTTTTCCCTTTTGAATGTCGGATCATAGAAAAGATTATATTTTCATCACCTTTTATAATTGATCGGATCACATTTTCTTGATCCTCGCGGCAAAGCTCTAAAAATGGCTCACAATATTCTAAACGACGCTGTTTTTGCATCCACCTTTCACTAGTTTTTGTAATATTTAAATGATCATGTGGGATTCTTGGTACACTTTTTGTTCTATAGAGGAATATTACTTTTTTCAATAATGTTTTCTGGAGTAGTCCCTCATGTCCCTCATCTCTAGCGAAACTTTTTTTAATTAACTTCCATTCTGTTTTTGATTTGTGTCGCTGTTAATCCTTCTTTAATAAAAAATTTTATAACAGCGCGAAAAGCATTTTGAGACTATGATAGAATGGATCGCAAGTTGAAGCTTCATGTAAAGCTTGTTGAGACTTTCACTGACGCGTGCATGTCTGCGAACGCATTCTATTTACTATACGAGACCAACAACTCATGGACCACACTACGTAGTTGATGGAATGTAGAACCAAAGCAACCTTGTAAATGAAGTACCACATGCCCTAACTTCCGATTTAAAGATGTAGCGGTCGCGGCTGAAGGGGCTGAATGTGTTTGGGATTTATATATATTTCTATTCAATATTAAAAACGAATTTATAATCCGATCAAATGAGGATTCGAATTGGTTAAGCATACGTTCTCATTAAACATTGATTTTAGCATGAAGGATTGATTTTGTGGTAGAGAATAATCAGAAACCACCCCATTAAAACCTGTTTGGAATATATCTATAAAACGTGAAAAGATTTAGGGATATTTTGACATATTTGTAGTAGAAACCGTAACATTTGTAATAAACTATAAAGATTTATCGTTCAAAAGCAGCAGAAAGCATGAAATATTTACAAAAAATTTAATCGAATTCATTTTTGTTACCTACGAAGTCTAATAAATGTTCTACGGGACGATTTTTTTCGGGGCAATCAAAAATTATAATTATTTCAAAGTTTTAAACGTTATTTTCTACTTATAACAAAAAAAAATAAACTATCAAGTTGTCGCACAATCGACACTCCATTTTCTCTATTTAGGGGTGTTTTAATTTAAAATAGAAAACCAAACCTCATTATACATAAACATAAACACGGTTTGAATATTTTTCATTCATTGAATTTCAAATTTGATAATTTCCAAATTACACACGTGAAAAATAAAAATAGTAAACAAGGTACGGGAATATAATGTGATAAAATAAATTAAAACTACATATGTGGCATGTATTTCTTTGAAGTATGCGTACCTACAAAGAGCAATTGACAAGGTGTAATTGCATGCAATTTCTTGCAAAATTGAAATATTGCACGTCGCTTGTCTCTTATTATCGCATCATGGCTGCCACTAATAAAAATTCAATAAGTGAATTAAACAAATACCTTGCGTAAAATTTGATTCATTATTTTGTGATCGGTTTAACAATGATGATAACAAAACTAAGTAAGTAACTAACGAAATGAAAAAGTGGTCAGTAGATCACTGGAAATAATTATATCTACTGCTGCCCTGGTTTTGGAGCCTAATGGACGGGTTGGTTGTTAAGCCAAAAGTAACTTGTATTGCAGGTTGCAAGTGCCAGATCTTGCATGAAACAATCAGCTGAACTTCATCTGCGTATGCTTTTTATCAAGAAATATTGCGCCTTGCATTGCATTGCACGGTGTATTGTATCACGTCAAGCGGCCTTTACTTAGTTTTGGTATCATTTTCAAAACGGTCACAAAATATATGCAATATTTTGATTTTGCAAAGAATTACGTGCAATTTCTTGCACGTTGTCTTGCACCATGTCAAGCGGATTTAAGATATCCAGCATTTTTTTTACAAATTTCTCCGTATAAGTTTTTCAAAAAAATGATTTTTAGATTAGTTTTTGATTATCCTCTTCCCCCCGAAAGAAACATTTTTTTAATCATGAACCTTCTAAATTCTGACGACAATAATAACATTTTGGAATCTTAGAAGATAATTTCAAATAACAATAAAAAAATCATAATTTTATGTTCTTAGTTCAACGTAAGAGCAAAATATAAGAAAATTCAACATAAAAAGATCAGAATTAAATTTTTATATAAACGTTTCCTTCAACTTCCTAACTTTCAGATATTAAATGAAACATTATTCCATATCGCTAATAAAAAGGGCTACAATTTGTATTCTCCTTCTACTCTAGAGAACTGACTTTACATGTCTCTAAAAATATATAAATGAGAAGGTCTTAGGTCTGTCTTAATGAAAATTGAGGTGCAGTTTCATCTCGAAAATTACTGGTACTATTTTGCAAACGAAAAGGATAAAAACCTTCATTTAAATTGGGAAGTAAAACATTTGGTCCAAGTTGTTGGTCTTGGTTTGAGTTAAATTTAAACATATAATAAACTGAACCACACTTTCAATGCATTCATCTAGTAGGTCAAGCGATTTAACCTAATGTGTATACGGTATTCTAGTATCTTAAGAACCTTCCTTACTACGCCAAAATGATGATCCACATAACAATGAAAAGTTATTGTTGTTAGTAAAAGTGTTAGTATACCTGGATGACATGCTTCCAGTTAGATACCTGGTTGCAATGACCGCAACGGAAGGGGGCAGTACCGCCGCTTCCCTTCCCACCAGTTATGTTATTTACACTTGCCTCATCTCTATCAGGACTCGTACCCCTTAAACTCAAATCCTGTGCTACGCTATTGAGGTCACCGGCGACTATACTGGTCGATGCCTGCTCCTGCGATGCCAAAGTCGACGTCGTTATTGAAGCTGACGACGCTCCTACTTGGTGTGAGGAAGACAAAGAGTGTTGCTGGTAGTGTCCTTTCACATGCTGCAGCAAAATATCCCTCGAAGCGTCCCTGCGAAAGTATTCAAAATTAGGACAAAATAAATCATATTAGGGTGTGGACAAAATGTTAATTGGTAGGCCAACCATAATGTTTGATGTTTATTGTGAGTCGCACTATATCATTAAGTTGTGATATTGAGATTAAATCAACCACGGAGAGGGGTAACGGTATTGAGTAGCGAATTATGATTGTCGCCTTAGATGAAATTATGTATAAATTGGAGCAAACTGGATCTGTAGGAGATGTGAAAACACCTCTGCATGCTGGCCTTCTGGCTTTGTTCTTTCTGCAAAAAAATTACTGTTGTTTGGGATTGACACACACTTACACAAGGTTAAATTAACTCAAGAGCTAAACACTACACATCATTTGAAGCAAATGGTTGGTTGAGCAGACCGACATTATCAGGACAAATTCAGTGGATTCGTTGATATGTAAAATTGGCCGCATTTGAGTTAATGAAAATCCACTAGTGAACTTTGAAAACTCGAGGCATTCACATAGAATGACTGTGGATGTAGTTTATGGATTGGCTACATCATCTTTATAATCGAAATCGTCCAAGCTATTACTGTTGTGTTGACTATCGCTAGAAGATAACAGACGTTTTGTAGCTAAAAATTATGGTTATGGAACTAGAAGAAATATGGTTCCAAGAGAACAGTTCCACTTGTTACAACACCAACTATACCTACGTCGGCGTTATATCAATTGGCCGTCATGATCGAGTGATTTGACACCTTTGGGTTCTATTTGATATTCTTTATTCAACAATAGGTCCTTCGCCTATCCCTTTTGCAGGATATTCCAATTGAAAATTTATCCCGTGCTGTTTGTTGATTTCTTACACATGATACTAATTCATTCTGTGGTCTCCGAGAGTTGTTTCGTTTTTGATATTCCTGGCTTTGTTTCTGTTATTTAGGCCATTACAGGTCTGATTGTTGTTTTGTAAATACGTACCTTTGATTCTTGTATTCTTGTTCTGAAGACATTTCGCGATCTTATTCGCTCTGACTACTTGTCTTTTTACCTTGTCTTCTATGTCTTCACAACTGACAATGTCAATTCAAAGGTACTTTTGATGTTTATTCAAGAACTGAAGGCTTTTGCTTTAGGAACAACGGATTGAGGTAAACCTCCAAAGCCGTGGCGGGTTTTAGTATATTTCTTTCCAAGTAATTGTAATAAATTTTCTTATCATAATAAACAAAAATCGAAATAGTATGTAGAAACTTGTTTTATTTACAATTAACATCGTGCATCATGGTTTGACCAGATTTTTGCAGTCTGCATTCCTTCTATTTACCAATATAACAGTCAGTAGATCACAATGAAGGGCAGATACTAGGGAGTAGCCCACCCTTAAACAACGGATGATCACAACTATACACGAATATCCTTCAAAAACGTCGTGTTAACTTATGCTTTGTGTCAATTTGTTCATCTGCATCGACCAATGGAAATTTTGACCCAAATATGGGAAAAGAGGTTTCGAGCTGCGAATACGTATTACAATTATTTTTATTTATAATAATGAGGACTATGCTTTCTAATGGAAACCTAAATTATCTTCAGATTGTTCCTCAATTACAGTATAAATGGTTCTCAAAATATTAAATCATCCAATAACGAAGCTGTGAAAGTATCTATATATTCTTATAAATGATCGAAGCAAGTTTAAGTAGACATGAAAACAACCTGACCCTGAATTATGTATTTATCTAGGGCACTGTCCCTTCAATGGACACCTGAAGACGTTAGAAGATAATGCAGCCAGCAGATTATATTGCGAAAAGGATGAAACCTCTATCCACATTCTCTCAAAGTGTGTGAGACACTAACAGCTCTATGCCTGGGAGCGTATGAAATAGAATACGAAGATATCTAGTAGCTACAACCATACCACATTCTAAGAGGAGTGATTCAGTAGATCCCCAATATCTCAGCAATAAAAGGGATTCCAATAGATTATTAAGACCAACTTTTGTTCCAGATTTGGAATATTTGACCAAAAGTCGAAAGGAATGTTGTTGTTTCCATTTACTTTCAGTACTGCTAATGAGCCAAAAGATGGCGTTGAATCGGGAACTTGAGTTGGCTATCTGAAGTATGTGGTTGATCTATGGAGAAGATAACATTCTCTGTCTTTAAGAAAACGCCCAAATCAATTTCGATTTTTTTGTAGAATAGATTGTCGTCGGAATGTAGCAATACTTAATATAATTTATTATCACAAGACTGGGAACCATATATACATACATAAAACGTTTATTGCAGATATTCTTATTGTTTGTTGACTATTCAAATATAATTACGCCTCATAATGTACAATCAAATTCGGATCTTTGTGTTTTAGCAGACGATTTCGTCAAATATTTTTGCGTTCTTTATCTGCGCTGTATAAATAAAATGTTGTCGAGACCGATTTTCTTCAAGTGTTTGAATTCACTGAAAAATATTCTCTTTCTATATATATCTAAATCTTTTTTTGTTAGATTAGAGTAAAAATTTTGTTCCGAACAAACAACTACAAATCTCATGATCTGATAGATACGGTCACAAGTTAAATATTATCAAGAAAAGATATTTTATTATCTGTTTGTGTATTGTATATTTTAAGTTGTTTATTACTAAATGTGTCTGCAGAAATAATCAAATTAACGGTTATGATGGTTTTTAAAATAACCAACAAGTCCAAATTATTGGACATTGTAGTTTAAAGGTCGGACCCCTTTATTTTTTAACTAGGAATCGATTTCTGATTTTTATTTTGATGTTCAACTTAATTGGAATCCTACTATTTGAGGTCGCAAAAAGGATTACGTGGTTTTTCGGCAAACCAAAACTCCTTCTTAACATATAAGAGAAGTAGTCAATTCACAATAAATTTTTCACGCATCCAGAACAAATTTTTCTTAGGAATATTTTCGAGTTCAAGATCGTGAATCCATTGTTCATATGCCCGGTTAGAATCTTTGAAACCCATATGGTTTGTTCTGAAAAAATTTAAAATGTCCCGATTTTTGTTCACATTGATATTAAGCTATCCCGATATAGAATTTTATTTCTTTATTTACTTTTTTATTGATGTTTTTACAATTAACGAGGAATAAAGATAATAATATTTGAAAAGAAAGCGGTAGAAAAAAAAATTTTTCACGTGAACCCGCACGAACCCGCAAGTAATTACTCGTATTATGGAAAGTAAACTATAAATCTTCTAGTTAATTTCTGTGGAGGTAGATTTCTGAGCGATTTTGAGCGATATTCTTTATGAATATTTTAAAATTTTCTTATGTTCTCATTAAAAAACTATGAAAGTTCCATCTACCTAAATTTAAATTATCGTGATAAAGATTATTCATTAATTTTGGGTCAACAAAATAGTTGTGGCACTTTTTTTGAAAAAAGGACTGTCGTTGAATGAGATATCTTAAATGTAAATTTTTAATCAACAAAAAGAGGCGATGGACTATGATAATAGGAACTAAGAACAGCTTAACCAAAAAAATATGGGGAAATTTCAGATATTGGTCCTATGTCCACTAAATGCATAGTGCGTTGTGTTAAACTAAATCTTATACAGTGGAAATGAAATTTGAAGATTATGTGACCATTGATGAAGGGCTAGCTACTGCTGGAACACTAACTAAGGCACATACAAGGATGTATTGATATCTTGTTCGATCAGTGCTCGATTTGAAAACGGTCTAGACTTCTTAAATCGAATTGTTACTATGGATAAGACTTGGATACATTTCTACCATCCAAAAACAAAGCAACATTAGATGGAATGGAGACACTCTGGTTCTCGAAGAGCTAAGAAATTTCGTGTCCAAAAATCTGCTGGAAAAGTTCTTGCTTCAGTTTTTTGGGATTGCCATTGAGTAATCATGATTGATTTTTTGGATAATGGATAACTGGAGATTACTATTCGACACTACTGACCACTGTACGGGAAAAATTAAAGAGAAAAGACGCGGAAAGCTATCCAAAGGTGTTTTGTTTTAGCAGGACAACGCCCCTGCACACAAATCTCATGTTGCCATGCAAAAAATTCGTGATTTAGGTTTAAATTATACACCCCCCTTATTAACCAGATTTGGCTTCGTCCGACTATCATCTCCTCAACTGAAAAAAAGTTTAAAAGGTCGTAAATTTTCCTCCAACGAGGAGGTAATAAAAGCTGTGGAAGTCTGGTTTGCAGATCAAGAAAAAACATTTTTTTTTTGAAGGGTTCGCTGTAATTAAATATATCCAATTAAGAGGAGAATATGTTGAGTATTAAAATATTTTGACATTGAATTTTTGTTTGGTTCTATAGTAGGCTAAGAATTTTTCAATATATACTCGTAATAATCAGAAAATGTCTTAGATCATACTGAACCACCAATGACAAATAAAGAAGCCAGAGCTGCAATTAACACACGGACTTTTGGGTTGAAAGACGAGATGATATCGAGGATCATGTATTCAGTTCTTTGTTTGAGCTTGAAAAAATGCAAATTGTTTCAATGAAAAGATATTAACGGATTTTTTACTTCACTAATATGTAATTTGTTTTAATATGTAAAAAATATATATACGAGTAAGCATATTATGACAATAACGTTGAACCCAATCTAACCTAACTAAACTTGACTCCACAAATCGAAAAATATACTTAGAAACCATTGTATGTCAAAATTTCAGCAGTTAAATCATAAATATTTCGTTAAGTCGAAAACTCGTTAACTCGTTTTTTTTTGCGTTTCCCTTGACATTCGAGTTTTAGAGATTCCACTGTATTATGAGTGGCCGTATTTCGATATCCATATAACACATAGAGAACAAAATTTTCATAATATACGTATGCCAAAAGACGCTCTATTAAACTTTATTTTCCGATTTTTTATAATTACATTGTTAGTGTCGAAATGACATGCTTTATTTTGAATACTATGATGAAAAAAAATTTATTTTAAAAGTTTTCTAAAATTAAATTGTTTGAAATTGGAAACTGGTTGTTCATACATGAATTTTCAGTTTCTTGTGCTCCTTCTCAAGTCTAACTTAGTGCAGTACATCAGTTCTCAACATAACAAAAACTGTGATCATTTTTTAATATATTCTCCCTTTATAAATCTTTTACCCCTCATCTCGGACATCAGCTTTGCGAACAAAAAATAGTCATATGGAGCTGAATCAGCCACATTCGTTAGAGTAGCCTTGGAAAACGTAGCACTGTGGATTGGAGCATTACTATGAGGCGAGCCCACACATCGGATGAATTTACCGCGCCTTTTTTGATTTTTTTAACTGTATTTCTTTCGTCGGTGTTTATGATTGTAATTTAGTCCCAATTAGCAAGAACGTACTGTGATTCATAATTATTGGACCAAGACATCTTCTTGTGAAGTTCGTATACGAATTGTTTTCGTTCTCGAAAATCCAAACTTGCAAGTTTTGAAATGTGTTAAACGAAGTAACTATCGGTTGAAACTTGTGCTTCAATTGCAGGTCTTCATAGTCTAGGCAAAAGTGACCGAATCAAAAATACCTCGTGTACTACATCCACCAGGAATAGACGACGTTCAGGGAGGACTCGAAAAACCACAAACGCTGAAGATAAACGTATTGTATTGATCAATAAACGTGATCGACGACTCACAGATCCAAAGATAGCAGCTAAGATCAATGAATCTAGGAATCTGCTTTTGATTACTTCTACAGTAAAAATGAGGAGAGGCTTATTTCGAAGGGCGGCATAGAAGAATCTCCTTTTAAGAGGTTACATTGGGCTACACGACATAAAAATGGTCGCACGAAGAGTGGGGGGGAGCTTTATGTAGTGACGGGTCAAAGTTTGAGGTTTTTGGGTCTAAGAGAAAAGTTTTTGCACGCAGGTCAAATGAAGGACGGATGCTAGATCCATGTGTAATCCCGAATGTTTGGGAGGAAAAGCAACTGGAGACCTGGTGAAAATTTTGGAGAGCGAAAGCAATAAAAATATTAAAGGAGGATGTAGTACGTTCTGATCAGCGTCTGATCGGTAGAAAATTTATCTTTCAGCATGACAACGATCACAAGCATTTGTCGAAGTTGTGCAAAGAGTATTTGAAAGAATTAGGAAGAAGGAATGAACTGAAAGTAATGATTGACTTGTTAGGGAAGTCGAAAAGCAGTGTCCTTTCAAAGAATATCCTACAAAGCAAATCTATATAAGTTTTTTAAAATATAAATAACAAAATTGATCGTATTGCTTTTATTTGTTGGAAATTATAGGGTGGGCAAAAACTTTTCATTGGCAGTGTATATCAGTCAGTATTTTAACCTGTCATGCTCTACTAATCCTAAAATCCCTGCTAGAGCCGTTCTATATTAAGGACACCGATACGCGGTCATTTAATTGATGAAAAAATTGATAGTAAGGATTAACGGAATAAATTTTTTACTGTTCAAACAAAAAATCGAATGATATGCGAGGTACTTTCGAAAAAATCGGAATTCTGCAAATTTTCAATAAGGGAGTGGTACGATTCGAGAAAGCGTATAAAGATAAATGTTTCCAAAAGATTAGATTCCATTGACGCTAAGTATTTCGTAAATTATAAGTACGACGATAACGTTATTCAAACAGTCTTTCATAAGTGATGAAGACTTTATCTAGGTATTAAGTCGCGCGTGATCGTAGCTCAGTACAACCAACCTTGGTTACATATTACCTACACACGCGATAAGAAACTCTTTGTTTCTAGAAAAAAACAGTCGTAAAAACGTATTTTACCTGGTAATAAAAAAAATTATCGACATTTGTATGTAATACCCGATCAATATTTAGCAACAATTCGTTGCAAAAACAAAACTTTGTCGTTATAATAAGCGATAAGATTTAAAAAAAGTAACCTTGAGAGAGCATGCATAATAAATGGAAACTGCATAGAAACACAAGAGGTATTTAATTAGGGAAATTTCAGTACGTGGTCTTTTGTCCGATAAGTTATTTATTAGTCGTATTTTACCAATAATTACTTCGAAAAATATGGTACATTATAAACAGAGTGTAGTAGAAATAGTTATAGAAAAAAATATATTATTGCTAAAACGAGGAACTTGAAAACATAAAAAAACAAAAACCAAATAACACTTGATGGGATCAGGAAGCAAGACTTAGATATAAACAAGACATTAAAGAAAGAAAAAGCAAAGATACTGTATAGAAAAAAAGGAGTAGGAGTAAGGGCTTAGGACGTCGCCAAAGCCACAATTTTGCAAATTTAGGACGATAAATAACAAATTTACAGCCTAGATCAAGGAAGAATTTAAACATAATTTTGTCAAAAAATTTCGACGTTACATAAATTTTAGATAGTCTTTAATAAACACCATATGATTCTGATAAGTAAATCATCTGTTAGTCCAGTCAATCATGAGTTTTTCCAAAGATTTTTGGTCCCAGCAACCAATTGGTATCAACGTGTAACATTAAGTCTATGGGGTTGAAGCCAACTCTTCTAGGAGGTGGAAAATATAATCTTAAAAATAAGTTCCGGAATGGATATAAAAAGGAATTCCATTGAAAAATGTTCTATGAAAATATTTATTTAAGCGATTATTTCTCAAGTTATGTGAAGCTGAAAATATTTAATTTTCATGTAAAAAAGAGCCTTCGTGGATGGTTTTTTCAAAATAACCTTGAAAATGTACAGCTTATAAAAAAATGTAAGTGATAAAGTTGGAGCCTGTCAAAAAAAAAAATAAAATTAAATTCATTATAGTTATCTAAGTACAAAAATAACTAAGATATGGCTTGTTAATGATAATTTTGTCCCAAAACTGTGAAAATAATAACTATTTACGATCTCAAAACTAATCGAATATCATGAAAAAATGTATTGAGCATTTTTTGAGGGAAATTAAAAAAAAATTCAATGAATAATAAGTTATCGCCAGACACCTAAAGCTATCTCGTCGCAACGTTTTTGGAGTATATAAATTAATAAAGCCCGGAGGTTGTATATGCGTATAGGTAGCTAACTAGCTTCTTCCGGGCGGTCGAAACGTTACGCAGGTAGGTATATCTGTCAGAATAAACATACTTTCTAATTGTAGTTGTCGAAAACTTGGTCTTCTTTTGCAATTCGACATGTGGAACATGCTCTGGTGACAGCTGTCCAAATTTCCCCCTATCACAGTTGAAGATGACGAAGAAGAGGAAGAAAAGAATAATGATGAAATAAAAAATTTATTATATACATTATTTTAATTTTTCCTTTCAATCATTGATAAATACAGAGTGAGTTTTATGTATGGAACGCCTCAATTATCTCGGAAACGGCTTGTACGATATTTCCGAAAACACAATGAACTTTGTTATTTCAAATGGATCACCCTTTATATTTTTTAGAAATTCTTAGGAAACACTGGTCATTTTTCATGTGATATTCTCTATACTTAAATGTTATAGCTACATTACACAAAATTTAAAAAAATCGTACAAGATTTCCGAGGCGTTCCATACATAACTCACTCTGTATAGTAAACAACAAAACAGGGGCTTACATTTTTTTCATGAATTTCATGATAAAAGGTTTGTTTTTAAGGGTGAATATATTATTATGAATTAATGTTTGGACCACTAAGTATTACAATGATTATTAATTATTATGTAGCATTGAAAAAACGTCTTAAAGCTGGAAAAAATATTTTTATTTATAATGTTACCACTAAGGGTAGTTTATACGAGTTGAAGTATGATAAATATTATAAGAATTATATTTCGCGATATGTAACAAAAGTTTTTTGTTCGATTTTGATTCATGCAAGGTAGTTTTTCAACTTTTTAATTATCCTTCATAAGGGGTGGTCTTCACTCATTCAGACTAAAAAATCCGGTGCTAAAAACTTTTTCAAAATGATCTACACGGTGAATTAAACTTAATTCCAAATTTTACATTACTGATGGTCCGCGAACTACATATAGTTACAACCAAGATTTTGAATCATTCTTAAACAATTCACAGCCACCTTTTATTTCATTATTTTTTTAGCTAACGGCCGGTTTCATAATCCCAATTTAACTAAAGGTTGCTTCAAATTAAAAGGCGTTTTAACTAACCGATTTGTGAAGTGAAGACTTCAACAGAAAGTTAGCAAGCCTGGTATTTTTTTTTGACAGGTACTACGGATGATAGTTTGTTCTTTTTAAATATGTGTCGTTAGAAAAAGAAGCAAAATGAAACGTGGAAGTCTGTGTTGATAATTGTTTTAGTTCTTCAGTAACAATACTTTAGGATTAATCTTTTGATTATACTATCTATGAAAGGGTTCATTAAGTAGTAACTGCCCAAACTGATGGCCTATGTGGTTATCGTTATCTTAGCCACGTTTTCGGCAATACTATCATCATTATACTCAATCCATTCCTCTGGTATGTCTCCGTTAATATCCGTTGCAATAATGTGCAGTACGGTAATAGCAAATATGACCGGTTAGGTTAAGCATTCAAATTTAAATGAATTCCTCTTAATAAAACGGGAAAACGCCTTTTTTCACGTTTCCTAATTTTGTCATGAATGCGTTTTCCACTAAAATACCTTCCTCAAATTTCCTTCTCAAACCATTGTTTTTGAATATTGTCTAGTCGTGAACGGAACTTGGCCAACAAGCTACATTGTTACGAATTCGAAGCCCAGCATCGGATACAATTTGTACGTTTAATGCCAAAAAGCCTTATCGGTTCCAAAAAATTTCTGCCTTTTCACCGCCTGGTGAAAAATTTTCAACGGAAAATTGGCTATTTGATAAAATACCAAAGACATTTCTTCCATTCCACGTATATGTTGAGGCATTTTGAAATACGTTGGGCTGAATCGTGCTACTTCTTGGGACACTATTCGACTTCGACGAAGATTTTGCGACACTTACAAAATCTCAAAACTTGCTGTCCTTGCTGTTAAAAATTGAACGAGTGATTGAATACAGCCTCCCCTAAAATTATATAGTGAAATAAGATAACAATTTATTAATTAATAGTTTTATCTATGTCGATATATTCTTCGTCTTCGTACAATAATATTTTCCTCTTCAGATAAGCTTAAGTTCGAATTTAATGTAGTACGATATCTGGTCATTGTGTCGTAAACCTTTCATTTTTTAAAAATTATTAAAAAGACACTTAGATTTCAAACATAACATATGTTTGCATATAACGGTTCCTGCTAAATTCTAATATGCTGGAAGGGTTGCTAATTAAATTTTGAGATAGACTATTAATTGTGGCTTTATTTTTTTTATTCTCCATTAATATCAATACATTTTTGCATACGTTTGAACCAATTGTCGAAGCATTTTTCCATTCCGATTGAAGTATCTCCACACATAATTTGAACGCATCAACCTCTTCTTCAGGTGTAGAAAAACGTTGACCTCGCAATTTATTTTTGATCTGCAGAAATAAGAGGAAATCATTGGGTGGCAAACAAGGACTGTACGGCGGATGATGAATCAATTCGATGTTTTGACTGTTCAAAAATGTTTTTGTTCGAACTGATGTGTGAGAGTTCGCATTGTGGATCGTCTCCTGGGATTGGTTTTCCTGATTTTTTCTTCTGGCAAACAAATGCTGGTGTACCATTCAGGCGACCATTTGCATCGAAGTGATTTTGTTGGATTTGGTCCAGTCTTGAAAGACCCATACAGCCGATTGTTTAAATTTGAGTTCATATGCATAGATGCATGATTCGTCGCCTATTATGACCTTATAGACGTTTTCTAAGCACCGCGATTTTATTCTTTCAGTATTTCTTTGCACCAAACGACAAGAGTTTTTTTGAGCGTTTGTCAAATTATTATTAGAACAATTATTTTTGACAGTCAAATGCTCATGTGATATTAAAGTTCACGGTATGTCACAT
Organism: Diorhabda sublineata; assembly: GCF_026230105.1. NCBI lineage: Eukaryota > Metazoa > Arthropoda > Insecta > Coleoptera > Chrysomelidae > Diorhabda > Diorhabda sublineata. The sequence goes on along the minus strand of NC_079478.1, from coordinate 33,251,992 downwards.
GACAATCTTGCGTACAGCATCGATTTTTTCCGGCACAACAGCAGATTTTAAACGACCTTCAAGAAATTCATCCTGTAGCGAACTGCGGCCACGATTGAATTCGGAAAACCAGCGAAACACGGTAACTCGAGGTGGTGCTTCATCACCAAAAGTCGATATTGGTTTAATTTACGTAGAAAATCAAAGAAAATCATTGCATGAAAATGTTCGCGATTTTATTCAACATCAGTGTTGCTAAACTTTACCTAAACGTGAATTATGAAACGCGCGACTTAATTTAATGGGATTTTCAAATTTAAAGTTTCCTTTGAATTTATTAGGAAACCGGTATAAGAACAGTAAAGTAGAAGAAGGATCGAAGCAAACTATTGGACGATAGTATACACACGTGTATGTATGTACTAAAATATTTTATATTCGATTTTGTAACTGCTTTTTGTTGTATAATCTTAGTTTTATCAACTTTCGTCATCTTTAAAAATGATTATCTATCATCTATCCAATTGCTAAATGCAAACTTTCTAATTTTCCATATCTTAACGATTCTGTTTACACTAATTTATTTTCAAGATTACACGACGAAGACCTTGTATCACAAGAATATACTTAATGTGTATACGATTTTAAGCATAATTTCACAACATAAAATACTATGGGACTTATCATTCAAATCGAAACATGGATATGTTTGTTATAAATTAAAAAGTTTGTTCATTTCTACGAGATGTGATGGTATAAATTATATAAAAAAACACTATTAAGCAATAATTAAACTTAAAAGTAAAATACAAGTCTTGGGATAGGAATAAAATTGAGAAATTGGGTTTTGTAATCAATAGATCTAAATCTGATTCCGAGTCGGGATAATTTCATCCATACCTAAAATTGTCTTAGTAGAATACACCCCAAGTTTTTATAATAGTCATATTAATTTTCTAATCTGTAATTTTATTCTTTTGCCAACAATTACTTTACTACTTTTTGGTTTATTATTATTTATACTCCATTCGGAAAGTGTGTAGAGTAATAAATCAATCCCTATCCTGGCCGCCATAGTTTAAGAACAATTTATTATTTTATTTTATTAAACCTTAGCAAATAAATTCAACATTTATTTTCTAAGAAAATCATTGCATCAAGTTCAAATTCCCAACTATGTTTACTTATCGGCCAAAGCCTTTGGGGTATTTTAAGAAAGGAATGATGTTGACGGGAAAATATTTCACGCCCTTTATATTATATACTTATACCAGACAGGTTAATTGGAAAAAGATTTGTAAAATGTTTTCTGGGAAAAATGATAACTAGGTACATTTTGCAAGAGGGTAATAAAAATATGAAGTATACTTAAATGGTTATCGACAAATTTCAATTTAAGAAAAAGTCCTACAAAAGAAAATTCCCAATATACAACTGCATTTCTAGCGCAGTGTTTGTCACTGAAACGTTTACAAAATTTTAGTGAATATTCAATACGAAGAAAGCCATGGCTTTAAATGTACATGGTGCATTAAAATATCAGTACCCTTCAGTGAGTGTGGATGATCTAACAGGTATGTGTTCGGTGTTCGAAGATGACAGGTCTAGGAAAATCAACGGTCTACAAACGTCTTAAGGAAAGGAAAACAAATGGATGTTTAAGTGGTCCAAAGTACAGAGAAATAGTGAATGTAAATGAAGAAGAATCATGGAATTACTTGTAAAATATTATATTGCAAAATAAATATGTGGTAAAATCATCATCAGAGAAATAAAATAAAAAGAGTAAATAAAAAAATGGCATGGAAAAATTACATGCGAAATAGAAAAGAGAAACAATGTAATATATACAAAGAAAAAAATCGAAGAACTAATTGAAGCATCAAAGAATGAAGTAGAAGTAAAAAAATAGAAGACGATTTTAAAGAAAATCAAAAACTGTTCAACAAAACGAAACTCGTCGCATCTTCGATATGCCCTTCCCTTCTGGGGTACGTGTGGAGCAACTCAATTTAATCGAACCTTCAAACTACAAAAGAGAGCAGGGCTCACTGCAGGGACTTCTTTAAAAGATTAAAAATTCTGACTTTTCCTTACTTATTCATCTTTGAATTCGTTTGCTTAATTCGTAAGCACGGTTGTCCAATTTTGGAAAGATCTTTACACGGCTATCCACTTAGGAACGCGGAGCACGACCTTTACCTACCTACTCTACGTTCAGAATTAGTTGACGGCTCAATATTTTACAATGTAAAAAAATGCACAATCACTTGCCAATTTAAACTCTAATAATAATATTCAATTCCGGAAATGTATTGCATACTGGTTTAATTTTCCTATGGACTTATATACTAATTATTTTCTATAATTTTGTTACTCATTGTGGTTTTATTCCGTATATTTAAATTTTATTTTATTTGTATCTTTATTTGGTTATTTTTATGTTTGGTTTTTAGTTTCGACACGCTTTTGTCTACAAATTGTAACAATTTTTTGACAATAAAACATTTCTCTCTCATTAAAAAATATGAGTACAGAACAACCGCAAGACATATTTTGTTAAAAAACAAGAATGGGCGAATATTCGAGAAGAAAGAGGAAATCATACGAAGTTGAAAAGAATATTACCAGGAATTACTCAATACTGAATCGGAACATAAAGAAGAAGTTCTACAAATTGACATAACGGAAAAATTAAAAATAGACATTAGTAAAGAAGAGATAGAACATGCAATCACTGATACTAAATAATGGAGAAGCGCCTGGGTATGACAAATTAACTCTAGAAATTATGACAAATTTGGATGAAACAGGGAAAGGTATGTTGTTTTATATTTTCAATAAAGCTATAGAAGATGAGACATTCCCAACAGACTAGCAGTAGCCAATTTACAAAAAAGACTGCAACAATTACCGAGGAATAACATTAATTAGTACGGCGATGAAAATGATTAAAAAAGAATATAATCAGATTAACTGTAGAAGATAGATACACTTGAAGAATCCGAGTGGATTTCGAATGGGAAGGAACATCGAAAATCGTGTATTTACTATAAAACAGATGACAGAAAAAGAAAACAATACAAGGAAATTAGAAACTATGCGTGAACTTCTTACATTTATAAAAAACTTAGAGGGAAAATTGGAAGATACTAGGAAATTAACGTAAAAATATGATAATACTAAATATTTATGAAAACAGCCAAAAGAAATGACAAAATATCAGAAAGCTTCACTACAAATAAAGGATAAAGACAAAGAGGAAGCTTAAGTACATTACTATTCATAATAATCATCAAGAGATGGACTGTTTTATGTGTGGGGCATTCGCAACTATAAAAAATTACAATTAGTGTAGACGACGTTATACTAATAGCAGAAGACTTACAAGAAAACATTGAAATGTGGAACGAAGTAGTAATAGGTATGAGAATTTGTTATTAATCATTCAGGATGTTCGATAGCTCTATCATCAAAATAATAACCACTGATCCCTTTTGTGGCATGTGAATTCAAATACCTTGAACACCAAGTTGGTTTTGTAAAATATTTTGTTTTTATGTTATTGTCAATTTTATATAACGTGTCATCAACAAGTTTTTTTATGATAAGAAGTGAAAAGTTGAAGAAATTTACTTGTAGTAGCAATTTTTTTAATGTGAAATAATTGATTTTGAATTTTTTCAACTTTTTTCTTCTTAGACTTTTTATGTTTTTTTCATAGATCGCCTTGATTTTAGGTCTCTTTTGATAAAAAATTGGTTAAAATAAAATAGGTAAAAATCGACGTTTCGATCTATTTCCATCTTAATCAAAATATGACATTGATAATTTGTATATTTATAAATAGATCACCTACAACATAAACATCAAAATAAAAATCTGTTTTAACCACAGAAAATATATTTTGTTATCCATTTTAAGTGACGCTGTTTACATAGGACAGACATCCAAGTATTTAGAAAATCGATTAAAAGGCCATCGAAACGATAAAAAAAGCTGCATTAAAAAAACATACATTCAACTATAAGAATTTGAAAATTCTTGAAACGAAAGCAAATACAGAAAAATAATTTTTAGAAATGTTTCACATACACAGACACGAAAAATTGATGAAAAAAAAATTAAGTTTAAGTTACAATTCTATTCTCAACTACGATTAATTCAATTGATGGCTGTTACATATTTTTGGAATGTAACAAATAAGGAAAAATGTTTTACTTTATAGTTAAAACAGATTTTTATTTTGAAAGTCATGCGGTAAGTAATCTATTGATTGATATAATTACACAAATTGTCAATGTCAAGTATTATTGAAATAGAACGGAACGTCAGTGATTTTTTTTTAAAATTTTCTATCAAAAGATACCTCATATCAAGAAAAAAATTGATTTTATTTATCATTAATTACGTAAAGCGTCGGTATCGACGGTTCCAGTTTTCAAATTTTTCGATATTCACAAAATGAACAACTGATAAAGAAAATACCCCAAAAAATTATATCTAGACTCCTCGTAATCTACAACGGGATAAAAAAAGTTCTTGTTTGATTAGAGAACTGACCTTATCAACCGAATAAACAATGTATAGGTATAGGTATTTAATTTCAATTTTCGGCGTTTCCATTTTTTAAATCGAATAAAATGATGTTAAACACTTACTTGAAGTTGCACTTCTTGCACTTGAACAGGGTACGTTTTCCTTCACTGGTGCTCCTTTTCTTATCGACTATCTCGGTGAGAAACGATCCATCGGCAACTTTCAATGGAGGCGGAGGTCTCAAAGGTGAAGCAGTTTTCATTAAAGGACTGAAATCGTTGTTGTTCGGAGTTTTTTGTAATTTTGGTAGAATGTATTTATTTGCAGTAGGCGAAGAATTCCTATCGTGATGCTTTGGTCTTGTTCCACAGCCTCCGCTAGTGTCCATGCATTGTTCGCTAGTCACGGGAATCTCCGTCAGGTACTTATTGTATTTAGTGTAATTTCTTCTTCCAGTTTCGTCAGTCATCAGGACTTTAGCTTGTTCGTGAGCTTGATCCCTAACAGATTTCAATTTGATGTGTTTAGTTATATCCCATCGCCAATTGGATCGGTATGCGCATAAAGAACATTCGAAAGGTTTCTTGTTCAAATGACCCACGATATGTACGTGGAAGCGAGACGCCGTGGAAGCCCAAAAAGTACAATGTGGACATTTGAAGACACGTTTATGTTGCGCTACGGAGATGTCGTTACCGTGCGTCGGAATTTTTTCAGTACTAGGTGGAGGAGAATGGTGTACACTATTTGGAGTAATAGATTCATGACCTAACCCGCTATTTTCACTGTCCAACGGCGATTGTGTTCGAATCGATAGATCTAATGAAACATTGTCGTCAATTTTTTCTTCTGTATATTCATAATTTGAATCGTCAACCTCAATATCCATCGGTACAACGATGTCATTCCAGACAAACACTTTATTTTCCATCGGATGAGGTTTTATTTCTGTTTCATCTCGGCTTTCATCTATCCTCAATTCACCTTCAGTATCGGATTCCTCTTCTATTTTAGGTTCTAGTGAATCTTGAGCCTTCCTGGCTTCGGGACATTTTTGCATGTGATGGAATAAATCTGTGCTAGATTTGCATCGCTGTCTGCAAAATTGGCACCTCGATGAGCTGATATTATGAAGAGGAATAATGGCGTGATTTTTATTGATTTCTTTACCACAGCTTTGCTGATGTTTCACGTGTTCGGTAAGGCACTTACTTTCATGATTACAAATGCTACATACTAAATTACCGGTTCCCTGTGTGCCCAATTCCAATTTTTCTCTAAGGCTGTCAAAAAACGAGGCATTTTTCTGTTTAAATACATCGGTCATCTTATTTTTAGGTGAGGTATAATTGTTATTGTACACAGCAGTAGGTATGAGATCAGGTACTTTAGGAGTAGACGCTTTAAAGACGTCTTCGGACCCGAAAAGAGAGGCGAAGTCCTTAAGAACACTATTGGAACTCTTGGCGCATATATCGTTAATGTCCTTTTGACTCATGACCGGTTCTCCTGGATCTGAAAATTCGATTTTGGGTTTTTTCAGTAAATAATTTTGTGACGGTATCGGTATAAGATTGGGCACCGGTCTATATGGTTTCTTGATCATCGGTTTGCTGTCTTCTCTTCGGTCGATATTATGTACTTTCTTTTCGTGCTTGGCCATTTCACCGTCCCAAGCTGTTTTGAAATTGCAGTACTTACATTTATTTTTAAAGTAAATCTTGCCATTGGCGTGATGAATTATATCTTCTGGATTAATGAAATCTGATTTTTTGCTATCGGTGTTAGGTTCGAGTTTAATTTTCTTCGAAGGCGTTTTCGGTGGAATTTTTCTGTCTTCAATATCCTCTGTACGCTGCACTTTGTCACTGTTGACCTGTAACACAAAGAAAACGCGACGTTAATACTGCACAACACATTTCCTACTGACCGATCAGCAGAGTTCTTATAAAGAAAACAAAAATGTTCCGCCCAACGTTCGGTTTCGTATGCTATCGCATCGTGATAGAAGTACTGCACTAATGATAAGAGATATCAGCAGGTAAGGCGCACCTATGCCAAAGTTTTAACGATGGTGCTTACGTATTTGCTTGCAGGACCGAATTCAAAATATTGTTAAACAAACAATCGTCCCAGATTAGGGAAAATTTATGCAATTCTAATATTTACTCTTCAATTACTGTGAAAAAAATTCAACAATTTTTATTATTATATATTTAGTACGAGAACTTGTTAATACTTATGTCAATTGTATACAAACCCAAGACTCTTGTTACCATCAAGTGTTTGTTTTATTTTTGTTTTTAAGGTTTTTTAATTGGTTGCTTCCATAAAGTCGAAAACCAATCAATTATTTGAAAAAACAGGCATTTTTAAGATTTTATTTTGATTTTAATAGAAAAAAAAAAACGATAAGGTTTATACAGACTATAATAATTTTTTTATTTTTTTTAGTTTTTAACCGATTTTAATCTGATGATTTTAGTTTTAAACCTGATTCATATTGCGACGTGACAGGGCAGTTCCGCGATCAACACTTTTTGGGGTTATTTCTATTTATATGAATGACTTCTGTTTAAATTACAAAGTTTCTAAAGACGTCAAAATACAAAATAGCATTACGTCGATGATGATCATCGCTTTGAAGGTGGTACATTAAATAGAGCCAGTGGAATCACGTGCCACTACGGTACTGTCACATCACATGTTTAACCTTGAGAAAACAGTTTTAAATATAGTCTTCTCTTTCTGTTAAAAAGTTTATGAACATTGTTAGAATTATTTTGAAATTAAATTTGATTGGTAAATCTTTAGAAGCCTAAACTGACTCCAAAATTCTAAAAACCCTTCTGTAGGGTTCAATAAGATACTTTCAGGCAGGTGAAGTACTAATAATTAAATTCTTATATAGTATTTTTTTGTTTTTGTTTTATACATACAGCAGTTTAAATCAATGATGGAATCTAAAAAAAGGATATAATTTATAGTGAATGAAAAAAAAAATGTTGGCCCAACAAAAGGAGAACGCAAAAATTTTGGAAAAAAATATATTTATTTTTCAACGTAATCTCCTATTAGCTCCCAACAATGTTCATCAAATTCGATACTCTTTTTATTATAAGTATCGTCAAGCTCCTCAAAATAGACATTAACTGCCGACATCACCTCTTCATTCTCAGAAAATCTTTGAGCACCGTTGAGCCAGTTTTTCGAGTCAAGGAACAGAAAAGAATCCCAGGGAACAAAATCTAGTAAATAAGGTGTGTGAGGTAGCAATTCAAACTTCAATTCATTAATTTTGGCAACGGCAATAACGGATGTGTGAGTTGGTGCATTGTCTTGATGAAACGACAGCCAAATGCGGTCGTTTTTGCTTGATTTCCTCACTCAAACATTATAATAAGATCGTATAATACTCGACAGTTGATATTTTTTCCTTTTTTAAGATAGTAAATGAAAATTATACCACGCTTATCCCAAAAAAACCGACGCCATGACTTTTGTCTTCTTTAGAGCCGGTTCTCCCTTTTCATCCATCATTATTGTTTTTTCGTTTCGGATGTGAAACGATAAACTCCGATAAAATCCGATTTTATTTCTATGAAACATTGCAAACACTCGCGAAACATCTTCACGACGCTTTTTTCGGTTTCATTGTGAGCAAACGCGGTACCCATCTTGCGCAAAAAGTATTGTATCATATGAAAATGACCAATTTTTCTCATATTTACAACATATAGTTTATAGATTGTGTACTTTCTAAGACAGTGGTATTTTTCAAGCAGCTACCGCCATCTCTAGGTCAGGCCAGGTACTTACACGCCACATTCGCCCCACCAAATATTTACATAATTTTTTCTAGTATATAGTAGAACTTTTCAGAATCTACGATTGGGTTGACCAGATGACAATTTGATTGTTTCCAAACTAACCCGGATTACGTTCATTGTTGTTCAGAAACTGATCGAGTGAATCGGATCGTAGTCATATGATAGGATCCTTTCTACCCTGGTGAGTACCAATAGATAAATACGATCAGCTGATGGGTTGCTTCATTTAAATGGGGTTTTGAATATCATTAGAAGAGAGTTTCATAATATGACGTATTCTACAATGATTGGTCGGATTCCGCGGACGTAGAACTAAAAGTGATATCAGACGGTTCACTTTTTATTCATTTCAGTCTTTCATTCAGCATCTTTCATTAATAATGAAACGTCTAGGCATTAAATGAATAAAAAGTGATAGAATGGATTATTAGTGAACCAAATCAGCGATGTTGGATTCGCACTCCGAATGAACGAGAAATGAAACGTATGAACGTTCACTCGAGTTCGTCTGACGACATATTCGAGGAAATGAGCGGCTAAAGTTCATTTTTTTTTGTCATTTTGTGTGTGTCTTGTGAGCGTGGAATAAAAAAAAAACATTCACTTGAGTGATCATTCATCCGAATGAACCGATAAATTAACCGTGTGATATCACCTTAAGCGCTACTGCTACTTACCTGTAGCTGTCGTGATGGGCAAGCCGTTTTTGATTTCTGTCAATTGTTAAGTGTATATTCTTTGCATCGAGGCTGTTTTTAGTTTAGTTTATTCAAACGAAATTATTTTTATTAAAATTAACGAGTGTTTTATATTATGTGGTGGTAATTTGTCTAGTTTTTTACTTCTTGAATTACGATGTGTATCCAGCAATCACTCACTTTTATATAAATGTAAAAACGGATATTTTAATTCAAAATGAAATTAAGCGAATAATTCATGGAGCCCCAATTCATTTTCCTCATCCTCATGACCGAATTCAATTATTTTCTTCTCCTTACTAAGAAGGCTACAGCTTAACGTTTGATCACAGAACACAGTTGATTTAGCAAAATTTTGGACTGGTTATGCCTCAGTTTTTGTTCACTTTTCATATCCGCTACCAAGCACAAACTAAAAGCGCTCCGAAACAGGGCGTTCGCTCCAAAACGTGTTGATTTTGTCTTAGCTAACGATTCCGCTAGGGTTTTACAACAGTTACAGAACGGTTTCATTTGCTAAAGGTGACCATTTTTCATTATTTATAATGTTGTGATTCAGTAAGTGATATAAACGTATCTGTTTCCTTTTATTATAATGTAATTGTCAAAGTTGAATGAATTAAAAGTTCACCAAGCATTATAAAATAATTGATTGACTTCCAGAAGTTACAAATATAGCTAATTGCACAAATCAACGCTTGAAAAGTTTTGAAGCGTATACAAACAAACATAGACCAATTACGAAAGTTGATGGTACAAGTCTTTGCCTTTGAAAAACAATCAATAACGAAAAAGTTTTTTATTACTAGATGCTACAAAGATTGTAATATATTGTCATTACTTAATTGTCAGGTCTCTTAAGTGGAGCACACACAATTAAAAATTTAAAAATAAATAACTAGGACAATTTCGATGCCTCAAATTGTAATGATGGTAGTATTTGGGTTTCATCGTTAAACTTTGATGTTACAGGTTTTCTCAATGACACCGACGGGTGATTCCATTAGTGCTAACTGCCCTCCATAAACTGTTAGACGTTTTATGTGCATATAACAAATCAGTTGAAGATAGAACTATGTCAGGTTATATTAGTGGTACTTAAATGTTTTGATGTTAGAATGTTACAATATTTCTTAATTTTGAGGTTAGAGCTGAATTTGTTTTGTGGCGTTTGTATAAAAATGAAGAATATGGGTGATTATTTATACAATGATATCGTTTTAGTACCGAAGCTGTTGATTTAAAAAATTTATTTGAAATGTGTACCCGAACAGTAGTGTATGACCGCCTATAATTATGTATTAATCCGGTACATCTTTATACATGAAAGCCGAATTCACACGTGGCGGTATCAGCTTGACTAACGAAGAACGTTTGGCTCGGCCAAAAACAGCGACAATCAGCGATATTATAAAAAAATTTCACCAAAAGGTACTAGACGATGGTGTAAAGTTAAAGAGGCCATACATTTCTATATTTCTTTCATGAATAATCTAGATTTGTTTATATTGAGAAATAACATATTTTTTTGGGAAAAATATTAATGACGTTCGATTAAATAGGTCTTTATCAAAATTTACCATTAGACCATTGAAATTTTAATATACGAAAAAGAAACACATTGGAATTTATAAAATAAAATTTGTCTTTTATGTAAACTTTTTAATTTAATTAAATTTTTTAAATCAAATTTGGTTTTATTATACTATATTAGGTTTGTTAAAGGAAGATCAGAGTTGGTGGAATCATGGACGAAATTACGTTTTTTGAGATCCGTTTTCTAGGAATCTACAATTTTATAAGTTATGGTAGACAGTTTTTATTCATGAGATTATCTTTTGATTTTAGAGTATGGGAAAAGTTTTCAGAAATTTCGCATTTCCAGCTATTTTTTTTCCAGTAACTAATTAAAATTTTTCAAAAAGGTCTGCCATATATAATCGTATCGTTATAACCCATTATTTGAAAATATTTCATAATCGATTGTCGAGTATTTTTTCGTTATGTTATTATTGAATACAAATTTTTTTCAAAAGGTTTTATGTAAACATTCTACATCATAGTTTTGAATATTATTAATTATTATTATTTGCAAGCTAATATGGGGTCTAACAATTAAATAACGAGACTTCGCGCCTAGAGGGAGCCTTAGACAGTTGTGGTGAAAAACGAGTAGTGCATTGGGTATCTAGATATCTTTTTTATGCACGTCTCGAAACACGTTTCCGTCATTGTTATAATATTTGTGCAGTAGCGTTTTGAAACCGAGAGAGCACTGAAGATGACCAACACCCAGGTCACCCTGTAAAATCAACCAAATTGTGACCAAAATTTCTTGCGTCAACGAGTCTGCTCAGATTTCCTTGAAAGGTTAGAAAAAGATCTGCTTTGAAATGGACCCGATGGAAGCGGTAAAGCAAAAAACAGCAGAACTCCTAAAGGCACCCACCAAAGAAGACTTCCAGCTGCTTCGATCGTTGGACGAAACGTATGGAAAGGCGAGGGGATAGGTATATATTGAAGGGGAGCATTCGAATGCAGAATAGTTTTTATAATAAAACCGTTTTTCGTAATTAGTCTCGTTATTTAATAGCCAGACCTCGTATGCATCATGCTAAATCCACCATCAGTTTGGAAATGAATTTTAGAAGATTCAAAGAATTATTCCAACCAATAAAAAAATTTGATTGATTCAAAAAATTTCACTCGTTTTCCGTTAATGCAAATTTATTAATGATTCCTTAATATCTGTCTCTAACATCGCAATGTCTGTCCTATGTATACAACAACATCACAGTTATCACAGGGTAGCTCATGTATAAATGTTTTTCATTATTAAGATTGTTTGTTTGAGGGTAATAATAAATATTAATCAATTTTATTTATCTTTTTTTCTCTTAATGCAATGCGGAAGGCATGAATTTTAAATATATTGAGGACCACCAAGTTGGTTTTGCTGTTTGTTCAATCTCGATTGTGTGTGTAGTTAATCAGTCATACAGATAATGGGTCAAGAAGCTGATATTGAGGTTAAGGCATATTTTTATCACTAATTGTACTATAACATTAAATCTTAATGCCTTCATAGTACTCAGTCTAATGAAGTTAGATATTAAAAATAAAATCTATAATAAGGTCATTAGAAAACATCGAAATGGAAAGTATATTATGCTCCTCTTTCTCCTAATATTCGAATTTGAGGAAAATATATAGTACAGGTAATTAATTTAATTAAAATATTGTTTACCTGAGGCAAAGCATCTTGAATCTAGAAAAGTATATTCATTTCAATGTTACGTTTCAAATTACTACGCTACTCAGATAATGAAACCTTTAAAATACCTGAAAATACCTGAATTTATCAAGGAAAAGTTGATAATTAGATTTATACCGACGATCATTTTTCGGGGTCAGAAGAAACTCAATTTTAGTTGATCTAAAATCGTTTTCAAACACAATTCTTATTATGACAACTTTTGTCTTTGCATTACAACAGATTTTCTATTGTGAGGAAGCACAAACTTATTCAACAAAATTCAGCAAAAACAAGAAAAATTCTAGCAAAAGCGAATAATCTAAATGGACAAAGCATTAATAAAAAAATAGATACTGAGGGTGTGGACACAAAAAACTCGTACATTTTTAGAAATCTTAGCAAGTAAAGTGAGTGTTGACTGAGAATGTTTTGTTGGCATTTGTCAAATAAACAAAAAAAATACCAAAGCTTTAGTTAAAGCGGCCCACGGAAAACTTGGAGTTTGTAGTTTGCGAAAATTGTGTAGAAAATTGAAAATCGATAATAAATATGTGAGAAACATTTTAAAGGAACAGAATGTCAATGTCAAGAAATCGGATCCCAAATGTTGTGAGAACGGATGGAACAAAAATCAAAACTTCTCAATGGCAAGTTTTCGTTCACTAAAAGTTCTATCTCTGGCAAATGCCAGATTGAGTATTTCATGATTTAAAGTCACAATTAAAAACAAAAACTAGGAAAGCAAGCCGACTTGGTACTGATTTAGTTATATAAAATGTGTGTAATTATAGTGTAGTAACCATTGTGTCATAAAGTGCAAATAATTAAATTAAAACAAACAGTTTATACGGATTTTTTGCCCCCACACCCTACTCTAAAATATACAACGCAAAAAAATTGATTAATGTAATTACTAATTTATCTAGAGAATTATGAAACGACTCGTGATTAAATCATGTTCTCTTCAGATTTGACCTCCAATCTCTCCAAACCAAACAAGAGAGCATCCACCCAATGAAACGAAACACGTTCTGAAATTCCTTTCGATTCAAAAGCAAAAGTCGACAATAATATTGAAATCTTCAAAAGGTTCAATGCTTAAAGTCATGAGGATTATAGTTTTTCCTTAGAAAATAAGGTTTTAGAAATATTTATTTTTATATACAGAGGTTAACAGTGGAACATTGGAAATCATCAACGATATCTGATTCCAGAAGAAAGAAGTCCTAAATTCACATTAATTATTAATAAACAAATGCGTCTTGAGATAAAAAAATATGGTGAATTAAGCTAAGGACACATTTTTAACACGTGTCGTGTTAACACGCTTTAACAGGTTTTATATAAATATCTATTACGTTATTTTAAATAGATCTATGCATATTATTGTGATGTGTCGTCAGAGACCGACAACACGCTTTAACACGTCATAGCGCGTGTTTTCAATATCTACTTTGGTCAGATTTTCATAGTCACCATGAAAGGCATAACATGGTCTTCTAGCACCTCCGTAATGTACCTGTTAGAGGATAGGGAGCCGTTTTCTATGAAGACCAGCTCTGTATGAGCTTGTGCAGTGATTTCCGCCCAAACCATAACTGACCCACCGCCAATGGAAGACGCTCGTCAATGCAAACTTCAGCATATGTTTCCCTAGGTCTTCTCCACACTCGTCGCGGTTCATCTGACCCAGTGAAACAAAAACGCGACTCATCTGAGAACAATACCCAGCTTCAGTCATTATCATTCCAACGGACGTGATCTCTGGCAAATGACTATCTTGCAGTCCGATGCTGGCGTTGCAACGGGGGACCTGTAGCCATTCTTCTGCATGACAGTCCAGCAGTATGAATGACTTCTCTCCTAGCTTTGTCAGAAAGTTGATCAATTTTTTTTGTTAATATAATTTTTCAATATAATCTGTTGAAGAAAAGGTGGGGGCTCAAATCTCTTCGAAGACTGCTAATTGCATCAGGCAAAATCTTTCCGGAAAAGTCCTATGCAGAAATTGACGATCTATAAGTTTAATTTGAAACTTTTTTAAAACGTTTTTTCGAGATAAACGGGCGAAACGAAATATTTTAGTTTTCCATAACTTTCCCAAACCGTTCCAAGTTGATAAAACCGAAATACACTTAAAAGTACGATTGGCAGTCTTCGGTGTGATTTTTCGATTTCTATGCTATTGCTCTTTATGTTATTTATCAATCAATCAATACTTCCAGGTCTATGTAAAATAATTGGAACTAAAAATTTAAATAAAAACGAAGGCGCATACACTAGTGGGATAATATTCACATTTTAAGTTGGCAGCAAATTAGGTAAATCAGACTCTGTAATATTAACTTACTATTTTATACGTGTCCTTGTTAAATTAGAACAACACTAAACTTCCTAAGCTCGCGTTGGAGATTACTATAAACGATGATTGGATGTAGGAATACACAGAGTAGGTCGAAAATAGTCAGTAGGTAACGACAATAAATTATGGCAAAAATATTTACCTTTTACATTTATGTATTTTACATGGTGAATATATTTATTGCATCTAGATATACAGCGTGTTCCAAAGAAAGGTGATCCCGTCTCTAGGATAGATAGAAAACTGTTTTCCCTGATTCTGATCATAGAAGGCGCTAGTTACACGATTCGTACCAAGTATTTATCAAGTATATAAATCTAATATTTCTCAAGATTAGATTTATTGAGCAATATTTCTTCAAGTAAACTTGAACATCATTAAATTTCACACCAAGAAAGTACTAGTGATAAATCTCTATACTGTGTACCGTTTTCGGAATATTTTGATTTGAAAATTTATTCGTATAAAATTTCAATACAATGTTGCCAGTAGTTTCAGCAAAATCATGAAAAATGTGTATAATTTTTCTGTCTTCAACGCCCTTTATTTTGAATACGGCATTACGAAATTTTGTTACCGAGCAAAACCCGAAATATTTTTCAGTTTTCTATCTATCCTAAAGACGGGATCAACTTTTTTAAAACACCCTGTAAATATATTATAATAACCATTATTATAATACTAGTCATGTGCATTAGGCCTCAATGGAGTAATACAAAATATTAAATTGTCATGAAAATATCGGCATTTATTTCTTATAGCGTTCGAGTAAAAATAATCTCATCCAAAAATAGTATATGGATAAGGACAGAAACTTTCCAAACTTGGAATAGTTTACCAAAAGCACTATATCAGTTATGGAAGTTGATGTCACCAGAAAAATATTGAGGATCTATATACAAAAAAGTGATATTAGCTTGAACTCTATAGACAACAGGTCTAATACTGAACCAGCGATACATATTTTATACAACAACAAGTCATCTTCATGTATTACAGCATTCCTATGACCTCTTACTACCTTTCCCGCACCACGATGTGTTTTCCAAAATAGACTTCAACCTCGACAATTACTTCATCATTAAAGATAAATATGAGGGTTGCAACACAGATGTGAATATGTCCGACATCCCATCATAAAGTTTGACATTTTTAATAGTGAACGAGCTCAGAAAGTGTTGCCTCATAAGAATGCTATTTGACTTGTTTACAGATACTTGAAATTAAATCTTAAATTTTCTATGACTCGACGTGGTTTAAACCAACAGCAATGTACTGATGAACTCGCTTCGACTTTTTGTGATGTTTCGCTGCTTTTTCGAATTCAATCGTGGTCGCACAGGATGAATTTCGTTCAAAATCGGTTGTTGCGCCAGAAAACATCGATGCTGTGCGTAAACTGATATTGCAAGATCGTCATGTGACATACCGTGAGATTGAAGCATACTTGGGCATTAGTTCCATTAGCTGTAAAAGAGATTTCGCTCGCGTTAGATATCGCATAATTTGACAATCTCTCAATAACGCTCGTATCGATTGGTGGAGAGAAACAATTCAATTGAGGTGCTTCAAAATACGTCTATGAGATCGTGACAGGCGACAAATCATGGATATATCCATATGTACCCGAAACTATACAACAATCGACTGAATAGGTCTTTTAAGACGAGACATATCCAACAAAAGTTGCTCGCGCACGAAGCACTTTGATCGCCAGTTTTTTCGGAATAACTGTATGTGTTGCCACGGTTTCATTAGAACAAAGTAGAATAGTAAATTCTGATTGGTACACCGGTATTTGTTTGTCAAAAATTTGCGAAAAAAACCATGAAAACCAATCGCAAAAGACGAATCAGTCTTCACCACGACAATGCCAGCTCTCACAAATTAGTTCAAAGACATTTTTGAAGAGTTGAAACATCGAATTGCTGATTCATCCGCCGTACAGTACTTGTTTGGCATCAAATGATTGCAAATTAAAAATAAGTTGCAAAGTCAATGTTTTTCTTCACCTGAAGAAGAAAAAGTATCTGAAGTAGCTGCCCTCGCATAATAATAAGTGAAGCAGGTTTTATGTATGAGCAGGTCTTAATCAAATTACCAAAACTAGTGAGGAGTAAGTATTGTCAAAAATTTTAAAGCAAGTGGATTCAAATAAAAAAAGACAATTAAAGACCATTCGAAGAAAGTCCCTTTTGAAATTTTGTGAAAACTTAACGCGAAAGAAATAAATAGTCTTTTCTGGAATCAAACGTTGAATGTTTAGTTCTGTAAAGTTGTTCATATTATATGTGCGCTTTATCAAATTATTTTGATAAAATCTAAAAGTAGTCGAAACATGAAATTTTTATCTATCTTTGAAATATAATTAAAAAAAGTAATTTTATAACAGAAGAGACCTAAAATCAAGACGATTTAAAAACATATATATATATTTAGATCCCGTTTGCGTTATTTTTGTGCCGACACTGGCTGTTTAGTTTGAATTTGTTTGTTTTAAGTTACTAGGTCATGTAACGTCATAACAACCTTTAGTCGAATAGTATTAGTCTGAAATATTAAAGCGAAAATCAACGAACTCAAGCTGAGGTATCCGACAATTTCCCGGCTTATTAATGATAAAGTTTTGGTAACGTCGCGTCAGTTTGGGTTCGATACGATTTACAATTCATTTTGATGAGGTTAGTTGGGTCGTAATATAAACTGCCGCAACCTCTAAAAATATTCCGTAGGGATAAAAAATACAAAAAAAAAATGGTAATATACAAGGTGAAATGAATAAATAGAATATATTTTTTCGTGAGGATTTGTCCTGAAGATCGAAGTAGGTCGAAACGTCAAAATCAGCAAAAAAAACATATATAAAGATTTACACACCAAAGTGTACTCTTTCTAACATATTTTTCCGAGCTTTCGAATACTTATGAAATCATCGTCGGGGAATTAATTAGTTGAGAATTGTGGCGTGTTGAATTTTATTATCGTTAAACAAAATCATCAAATTGAAAAGTTACAAAAATCAATAGTGACATAAATATTACAACTGTTGAATAAATACGAGGATATAATGAAAAATTCTTAGCCTACTATAGAACCAAACAAAATTTCAATGTCAAAATATTTTATTACTCAACATATTCTCTTCTTGATTGGATACATTTATTACAGCGAACCTGCAACGTCCTTGACCTTAAAAAAAATGTGTTAAACTTTTTTTCAGTTGAGAAAGAGATAATAGTCGGACGGAGCCAAATCTGGTGAATAAGGGGGGTGTTCTAGTAATTGAAATGGGAACATGAGATTTGTGTACAGGGGCGTTGTCCTGTAAAAACAAAACACCTTTGGATAGCTTTCCAAGTCTTTTTTCTTTAATTTTTTCCCGTAAAATGGTCAGTAATGTCGAATAGTGTTGAATTTCTCTGAGCAAAATTGAATCCTATTTTACAAATTATTTTTTATTTTGGTATTTTAACATTATGCTTAGATTTTATGTTTAAGGAAACTTAACATTTAGTTGAAAGATATTTTAGAAAAGGAAAAGTAAGTCCTACCTCTGTTTTATGACCCCGGACACATGGGTCACACAAAGGACTCTTTTACTTTTCGAAGTAATGTATATATTTTAGTAAAACATCTGCAATTTTACGATACTTAAGGAGAGGCTTAGATCTCATTGTAAATATTTTATTATTAGTTTTTAGTTAGTACAAACCGACTCTTTCAAGCGTGAGGACGCTTCTCGAAAACGTAGTCTTATAAAATAAAGACTTAATATATGAATGTTAAACACTGTGTATTTCATTTATAAATAATAATCACGATTACCTATCCATAACTTTCAACAAATAGTAATCTTATGATTATTATGAATCATGATTACTCCATGACAATCATAAAAAACTGAAGCAAGAACTTTTCCAGCAGATTTTTGGACACGAAACTTCTTAGCTCTTGAAGTATCATCCATAGTAACAATTCGATTTAAAAAGTCCACATCGTTTTCAAATCGAGCACAGATCGAACGCGATGATTCTACCCTTGCACGCTTTTGGTCAACATTCAAATATTTGGGAATCCATTTTGCAGCAATTTTTGTCCAATTGTCCAAATTGACGTGAACTATATGATGAACGCGTTCGTATGAAATATTCAGTGCTTCAGATATCCGTTTTAGCCCAATTCGACGGTCTGATATAATCATGTAATGAACTGTATCGATAT
Organism: Diorhabda sublineata; assembly: GCF_026230105.1. NCBI lineage: Eukaryota > Metazoa > Arthropoda > Insecta > Coleoptera > Chrysomelidae > Diorhabda > Diorhabda sublineata. The sequence goes on along the minus strand of NC_079478.1, from coordinate 33,233,107 downwards.
TTTCGGGGACTGACACAGAAACTGGCCTTCCCGATCTGTCATCATCTTCAATGGAAAATTTACCTCTTTTGAAGCTTGCAGTCCAATTTTTTACGGTCGCATACGAATGACATTGATCACCAAGGGTATTAAGCATATCTACGTAAATCTGCTTACCTCTTAACCCTTTCAAATGCAGGTACTTGATGATGACTCGATACTCCAATTTTTCAATGTTCATGATTTCGGTGGACATCTTTTTTCTTTTAATTTATTGCGTAACTCTGGTTTACTTTTTTGACGTCAAACTTTACACCAACACTTCTAATAAGTTATTGTTCGTTGATATGATACCGAAATATTTTGTTTATGCATGGAACTGGTCTAGGCTAACTAGATATCAATACATCCTCGTAGTTTCAAAGATAGGACAAGATTTTGTAGAGGGTTGCATACTAATGGCTGATCCATATGATACCCACAACTGCTCAGCAAAGTTTTTAAACTGTTCCAAGTTCTAACATGTTTTAGTTTCAATAAACATTTTTCCATAACTCCTTCTGAGAAGAGAACCAAATTGTTCGTGATTGCGAATAAACCTTGGAAGTGATATGTAGCTTTATGAAGTATGGGTTCAAATGCAAGGTGATGGTTGTAGAGTAGGGGGTATTTTTCTATAAATTTGACATCTATTTCGTAATCAGCGACCCCAAAAATCCCCGAGGACGGGGAATTTCAATAACTTGAATTCATTAGTTTTGGCTAGCTTTTTGAGAGTTATAAATTCAGTCATTCCGATTAGACTGAAATTGAAAGAAGTAGATTTAATTCAGAGGTTTCTTTATACAAAGTGCTAATATTTCTGAGGCTAAAACAATACGTTTCTTTAGTTATTGTTTTAAAAAAACCTATTATAATACTAACCAACAATGAATCATGTTGTTTGCGTAACCTAATCGAAGATCAAAGGGATTCGAAATATTATACATTTTTTTATATCTGTGTATATGTATTAAGATGTAAACGTAATCAAGCAGATTATGTTCTAACAAATCCGGCTCCACCAGCACCGAGATAAGAAGATTGAATATAAGGAGATAGCATACCAGGTAATACAATATTATCATAACAGAACTGGCTTGGAAAGATTGAGCGTTTTAATAAACATTTTCAATCAACGGGAAATGCGATTTAAAATTCAACAGGTGAATTGAATTTTTCGAGTTCCTAGTTCGAGAATTAAATTTTCCATCCAGAGAATATTCATTTTAAAGATAAATACATGTTATTAACATTGGAAAATGTCTGTGTTTTGATGAAGCGCATTCTCCATCTACAAATTTATTTATTCATTAATGCTAGTTAGTATGTTACAGAAACGAACAACGTTGATACTAGTTTATAAGGATAAACTAATTAATTTATAAAACCTTATAGGAAATAATCGAGAGGTATCAATCTTTAAGAGAAATTCTAGAATGGTCACAATTAGTTTACCTCACAACGAAAGATTCGTAGAGCTGACTTTCTTATCTTAGTCACTACTATATCAATTTCCGCTGGAAATTGTTAAGTTTGAATTTTGGGAATCGTTGGTGATATTCATACTGAACATACTGTTAATACTTCGACTATACCAACAATTACACGCGTTTCAATCACCAAGATATCGTCTTCAGAGACTGAACGTAAACTAGAACCTATTACCTTGATTCTGTTTTATTCTAAATTTTCCCACCAATGAATCTTCTCCCCTTTAAAATTAGTTCCAGCTGGAAAACCGATGAAGACTCGCCATCTTATGTTGGATACAACTTTATCCATTTCCTGGTACATCGTTTAATTCACTTTCCACTTAACATCGAGAGATATAATAAGGAAAAATTGTGAATAAGTAAATTAATCGTCATAGGTTTATGAAATCTCTATGTAAAACCAAGAAAAATAAAAAAAATTTGATCTAGTACCTTTCAATCCTGTTTATATAAAGAGATTGGAAGGAATTTTCCTTTTTAAATTGATTTACACATCGAACAATACATATTAAGACAATTTTTTGGTGAAGGTAAAGGATAAAATACCAAATTTGGAAAAAATATATTGGGCAGACTAAAAGATCCGTTATTGACAGGTTAAAAGAGCACATAGCTCATTTAAAATATGGGCGTACCGAAAAATCGAGTAATATTGCCAGTCATACTCATGACAAATATTAATAATGTAAAATTTATAAAAAATGTATCCAATAATAAATTGTTGGATGAATTTGAAAGTATTGAAATCGCTAAATGGAATAACATATTAAATAGGGACAAAGGCTCAATTCCTTACAGCCCACTTAATAGTGTAGTAATTAAAGAATAAATGTGAAGATTCCCGCCAAGTTTTCCCGCTGTAATTAATTTTAGCGGGAGAAGGTACATTGGTGAGAAAATTTTGTATTAAACAGGTAGGTCAAGTAAACAGGTTTTAGTTTACCTTAATTCTCTGTAGTCGAGTTATGGAAATGCGCGTCAGACATTGTATTGGTGAGTGTTGGTGTAGTAGTATTCTAAACTTTGTGGTCAGTACTGGAGATTGTGATAACTCTTAAAGTAGGCATATTGAACCAAATCAAAACACGTGAGCGTTAATCCATCAAATCCTAGTATATAGCTAAATTTGAATTGAATAAAACTGAATAAAAAAAATAAATAAAATTGTTTCAAATAACTAAAAGTTATAATAGTGCACTACACAGGGTCTGATTTTTTCCTTAGCTAACGTGCGGACAAGAGACGGTCTGCGCATGCACGATTGGAGTAGAAACATATTGGGAATGCAGTAAAAAATTAGCAACCAACTCGCTGCCGTTGAAAAGAGCAGATCGCTTATACTGTAAACCCTTTGTCGAATCGCCTTTCCACGGAGAATCATGTAGCATTTACTGGAGCATCGATAAGTGATTTTAAGTAAAGCAAAGGGATTCACGATATGGTTAAGAAGACCGACGGGGCTACTGCCATGGCTCAAGTGAGTGGTAAAGCCGTTTCGAGAAGGTAGAAAAAGATTGGAAGATGACCGCTTTGGAAGCCTTTCGACTTGCAAGATCAACGAAAATGTGTCAAAAATTTATTGGACGGAAATCGTAGAACTAGAATAATTGCTGATGAATGGGCCAAAGCCAAATTTTTGGAAAAACTAAGCCTCGAGAAAAGATTACGCGAAGTCGGTGTCGCGAATGTTGTCAAAGGAGCAAAAGGCCAACCGAAAAGCTATCTACCAGAATCTTCTTGACCCCATCAGACTTTTTTCTATTCCCGAGTATATAATCGATGCAGAAGGGGAAGCATCACGGCTCGGTAGAGGTTGGCCAACGTCCGTGACCCAGGAACTGAACACCGTTCCTTTCCATGAATTTCTGGAACGTACGATAACTGGAACACTCGTTGGAGCAGTGTGTAAATGCAAAATAGTGTTATTTTGAAAAATTCAAATCGTTTTTACTATTTTTATAAATAAATATTTTAAAAAAATGAGACTTACTAATTTCAGAACAGAACAGGAACAGGAAAGTTAGAGATAACAAAGACTATTATACATTCAAAGATGATACAAAAATTATCGTGGCCGGTACACAGCCGCACGGCATTTGTCGTCGCTGTTCATAACTTGCCGATCTAACTATAATGTGACAGGTAGACAGACTGACGGCGTCGGTCATAAAATAAAGTAGCGGAAACTAATGTTCTAGATGTTTCTGGAAGAGATTAACTGTAACTAGACAGAAGTTTCTGCTAAGGTCTATATTATATGCAAGACCAGTACCCAAAAAACATTACATTATTCAATCCATTTTCATCTTGATTCTATGTATGGGCTCATAGCTCTTTAATTTACAAATTGTATGTAATAGACGTACAAGAAATATTATTCATGAGGATGGTTTTTACACCTCACAAAATGGTAAGGAAGAAAAAGGAAAGGCAACAATTGGTACAAAATCTCTAGTTATTTGTGAGAATTCACAATTAAAAATAATGTTGGTACAACATCCGGTAAATATAATTCAAATTTCAAGATATCAATTAATCAACAGAATGACGATCTCGTGACTAGACAGATATATAAGAACAAATAAAATAAATCTGTGGAATTTTCTGCATCCTTTTAACGTTACGTAAATGGTTAATTGCCGTTAAAACGGGTTATTAAAACCATTGTTTTCGATGAAAAAATTAATTATAAACATTATTTGGTGCAGTCAGTCGTTTATTTGTTAATTTTCAAGATCCTTAGAGTAGAGTTATTAAAGATTAACCAGGTATAGTTAATAATATAATATGGTTTAGAGAGACCGTGTTTGTAGTGAATAATTTCAATATTTATCTTGGGTATTCAATGAAATAATTTATTTACGAAACGTTTCCACTTCAGTCATTTTACTTGGCTTGTCGGTTTTTTTGTGTGATTCAACTTCTGCCATTAGAAAATCGGTTCTGATTGGAATTTTATCTGTACTTTTTTCATTTTAACTCGTTTTGAAATCAGATTTTGTTTTCTCTTTTAAAAAAATCCTAATCATTCAAAAGATTATACCAATTCCTTCAAATGTGCAGACGATATTCACAGCTTGTTGTTTTTCTGTTCAGTTTGCAGTTGTCTTTCTTCGGGAAATTTGCTATTAGCCAGACTTTCTTCGTAAAAATTTTGGCAAAAAATTTACAACAAATAACTCAACTAATTTTCATTACTAATTCCATTTTTTCTACACATACATACAGGCTTGCGATGAATCGAATATTTTCCCAAAAGTGCTAGAATATAATTAAACATAAACAAGATAATATATGAGGGTTGTCTGAAAAGTTCCCAATCTACGAAAGAAACAAAACATTTTTTTTTCATTATCATTTTTATTTTCGAATATAATTTATACAATTAGTCAAGCGACATTTTTAGGCCTTCTGAATAATAGCGATAATTTCTATCCCCAAAATAGACGATTACGTATGTGATGACGTCCTCTTTATCACATACTCAAGGAATTATTTCTACGAACACTATTCCCAGCGCATTCGCCAGATTTTTTACCAAAGCACCGTGTTTCTCATCGTGAGGGCCCACGCTCCACAGAGGGGCAATTTGATTGTAAATGGGGGCCATTCGAAAATGATTCAACACGAGTTTAACCTTTATTCTTTGGGCTATTCAAATTCATTGCTAGATTTCGATGGCCAATTGGATGAAAAAAGCAAATTCGTAAATCATATATTCGTTTGACTTGGGGTTTTTATCGTCATCAAGTTAACCTCCCTGTAGCAAACGTCAGGTTCCGCGTGGGCCTTCCGACGCTACAAATTCTCGCTAAACAACGCAGTTGTTTGCATCTGAATCAAAGAACTTCAATTAATGAAGAAAATAAGCGACTAGTAAAGTATCTGAAGAAGCTCACAGGGGCACCACCCGAATCGAAATCAATTGAGTCAAACAAGTGGCACTGTAAGCCCTTCGGGGGGTCTGTAGTGTAGCATTTGATATTAAAATCAGATTCTAGGAATATAGGTTTTATAATAATAGGAATTATTCGTTTTTTTTTTATAAAAAATTAATATATTTTTTGGCTCAAGGGGGTCCAGTCACGCTCGCCAACTCGCCCCCCTCCGGCACGTCAATACGTATTAATTTAGACTTTTTTTAATTAATTTTTTGGGCAGTTAAAGCGGTAAAGGAAGATTTTTCTTCAATTTAAAATCTTTATTAAATATATTTCGAATTTGATTTTTAGTTTTTCATCATATTTACTGTTGTGTGATTAATAACGCCACTTAATGTGGTTTATAGTAGTTTATAATAAAGAATAATATAAAAACCAACAAAAGAAACCAGCCTACTTGCTCTTATTTTTCACATTATGTCTCAACATAGACAATCAAAAAATTAAATCCTCTTATTACGACATTTACTTACTGTGTTTCGTTAACAATTTCGTAGTGATTTGTTTCTAAAACCTATCACTTAAGTTTATCTATTGAAAAATTAAATATTTTAATATTAAAAATTATGTATATGTTACATAAGGGGGCATAAGAATTTTAGAAGGGGTTAGGCACAAAAAGGTGGGAAAACACAATTAATGTAATTATTTATGTAGCGTCTTCTTAAATTCGTCAATAGTCTTCATAATTTCACGTGTTTATCAAAGAAGTTTTGTCTTTTAATGTTTATATAAAAACATATGAATTATCCCATCAAATGGAAAAAATATGTAGACGAAAATAAACCACGACCATTACTATATTTATAGAGCGATATTTATTTTTAGATTAAAATTCAATTTGCGAGGAAGTAAACATTATATAATTATTCAAAAATTTCCTAATGCTGATTTGTGAAAAGCTTATTTTTCATTACACCCAAGTCGTAAGAAAACAATGGGCTGATGTATTCAATTTTGAGTTTTTTCGTTATCGTTTTTCATTTCTCTTCGAGCGAAGAAGGGTTAATAATAAATACTTTATTCACTAGTAAAATCAAACGAGAATTTCACTTTAACTAGGACCTTCGTCGTGTCTATTTTACTTATCTGTTAATGAAAGGAAAAATGATTAAATGATCAAAATCTGGGTCCCCCGACACAGGTCTGGAGGGTCATGGCTTATCAGCGCCCACTTCATGAAAGTTACTCAACAGAATACTCCAATGGTTAGACCAAAACTTCAAGATACAAAAAAAAATAATACAATTTCACAAAGCAATCAGTGAAATATAGATTTTGACATAGCACGGACTGAGTTGAAGTTATGCCGAAACGGAAAGAAAGTTTTATGTTGTTCAATGAGACAAGGTATCAAATAATTCTTTAACACGCGTGTAATCGTCAAAGACCGAAGATTAAACGAGTTTATTAAATAGAACTTATAAAACAACAGGTGCATGTGACGCGTAGGTATATTGAAAGTTATAAAGGGGCCGGATCCAATTGGCTAATAGAGAAGTATGAGGAAGATATTTGCTTGAACGCGAATATGACTTGAAATAAGATCGGTTGTTGTGGAGGTTTCTATTACGTACATGTATGAACGAAAATGTATCCATAATTAATGATATAAAATTTAAAATGATTCTTTGGTGTTTAAACATCATATATGTTTATTTTTTTGCTAAGTGAGTAGTGTATGATATTCACTTTCCATTTGTTTTCCTGGCACAAGGTTGCGAGAAATATAATACTTTTATTCGGCCTTAGCCCAACCAATATTAAAGCTAAACTAGATTCTACTCTGTGTGAAACTGCTCCTTCGTTATCAACAGTAAAATATTGGGTAGAGAAGTTTAATTGAAGACGTACGACCTGCAAAGAACAGCATCGCAGTGGTCGACCAAATGAGGTGACGACTCCAAAAATGTTGAAGAAAATCTACAAAGCGGTACTGGATGATCGTCCACTGAAAATGTTCGAGCTAGCAGACCTAGTAGGCATTTCAAAAAGTGCGATACATCGCATATCAACCAAAAATTCGGACTTGAGAAAGCTATGCGCAATATGGGTGTCGTGTTTGCTCACAATGGAAAAAAACAGTGTCTTGAAGATGTTTCCACCGAGTGTTTGGCAACGTGTCTTAGAAATGTTTTCGCCGTTTTATAACTATGGATTAAATGTGGGTCCATCTCTTCACACCCGAAACAAAAGAACAATGGACTGAAAAGGGAGAAGTGGATCCAAAGAAGGCAAAGACCGTTCCATCTGCAGGTAAGGTCATAGCGTCGGTTTTTACGGATGCGCGTGAGATAATTGCAACTATTGCAACGTTTGAGTTAAGGAATCAAGCAAAACGGCCGCATTTAGCTAAGAAGAAAGTGTATTTTCATCAAGACAATGCACCAGCTCACACATACGTTATTGCCATGGCCAAAATTAATGAATTGAAGTTTGAACTGATAACTCATACACCCAAATCGCCAGATTTAGCAGCCTTGGATTATTTTCTGTTCTCAGAGAAAAAAATGGATGGGTGGTTTAAGATTTTCCAACAATGAAGAGGTGATGTCGGCAGTTAATGTCTAAAGTGTATCGAACTTTGAACATCGCTGGGAAAAATGTATGGAGGTAAAAAGGGATTGAATTTAAAAATAGATATTTTTTTTTCTAGAATTTTTGTTTTTCGTATAATTTTACGGTCAATGCATACTGAAGGTTGGCAACACAGATTTATATTTATGTTATATATAAACGAATGGTACCATCTATGATAGTTTTAAACTAACTTTTATTTCGAAATGAAACTAGTAAAAAATTACAACGAGTGACTTCGAGTCTTTAATTTCGATATCACCATTTTGAGAGAATTAGTTGAATTTGAAAATTGAGAATAAAGAAAAAGGAAGACCTATTTAGTCAGAAAGTTCCCGGACTGGGAATCAAAATCAGATCTGTTAGTATCTGTTGGTTAAAAAACATCGTAGAAAGCATTTTTTCATCAGTCTTTTACTAAAAGCTTGTTATTAGTTTAACTATAATGGTGTAATAACAACATTTACTATGTCTTCAGTTGAAATTATACCTAAATTGCAAAGTGAAGTTTTGGTAATTCTCAATATCACTAAGAAGTAAATAAAATTCAGACAGAGATCAATTTGGAGAAGAAAAAATACAAGTACGAGATTGAGAAATAGAAAACAGAAACGGTAAAAATAGTAACAACATTTGTCCAATTACTACCGCAGTGCTAATATCACATTTTCATCATCACGCGAATTATATATTTGAAAATTCTGTATTTTTAGCACGCCCGATAAAAATAAAGTATTTTTAAAACTATAAATTACGTATAACATTTCAAAAACAAAACTCACCATTCAAAATATTTAAATTCTCCAATATATAATCCTTTAGAAAAGATGTCACATATATGCACTTTTCCACCATAATCGTTGCATAATATTTACTTCCTCGCGGATAAAATTTTTCCAGAAATACACTTTAAAATAACAGCACGCTATAAATACGCCCGCGATATATTTTCAAACACAGAACGCGCGATAGCGCTCGGTTAACGATTTTTACGTTCTGTGCCACTTTTAAATTTGATATAAGCGGTTTTGATCAGTAAAGCCCAGCGTATAATGCGTTACGATACGTATGTCGTAATGCAATTTTAGACCTTGACCGACGAGCAAAATGATTCATATTAATAATTCACTTGATGCCGTGTATAAATATCGTATAGGAAATACTGACATAGGATAATGAATAACATTATTATTTATTTGTGACAGAGGTATCTCGTGCGTGCTATGGTAGGGGGAATTTTAATGAGAATTATTATACAATCGCTTAAACAATAGACCGAGGCTACTACATTAAAAATTCCACTTGTTTAAATACTAAAAAATACGAAAATAATAAAATAATTTTACTTAAACAGTTAAAAAAACAAATGTTGAAGATGTAAATTTTTTTATATTCAACCGAAATTAAATTAATATACAGTCTATAGATACAATACACCCCCTTCTAAGTATATTTTCTAAATTATTCATTCCAACATTATGAATGTTTAATGGATGATTACGTATGTCGTGTGTTTGGCGGAATAAATTATTCTACAATACTATCTGAAAGACAGGGGCGGGTCTTGCTCCATGGTTATCAATACGTAACTCTTACAGGGACAACCTGTACAATCTAAAAATAGCAAAAATGAATTTTTCAAACGATTTGTGGTTTAGGAGATATGTAGATTTTTAGATCGTTGTACATTCCAAGGAAATCGTTCGAAATAAAGAGACATTCTGAAAAAAATTATCATAAATTGTACGCGTTAGTAAGATTGTTTACTGATGAAGCTGGTTTCACACGAGGCGGTCTTAATAATTCTCATAATTTATATTTATTAGCAGATGAAATTCCTTACGGTACAATTCAAATAAAGAATCAACATCGATTTTATGTTAATATGTGGATGAACAGTGGGTAATAATTTAGTGGATCCATATTTTTTTTTGATAATTATGTGATATTCTTCTAAACATTCGCAGAGTCATGTGGTCATACACGTTGGAGCCTCTTCCCATTTCCTAAGTAAAAAATCATCTCAACATTTTCGTAATAGGTGGAGGTCCATTTGCATGGCCACCACGCTCCCCTGGATTAAATAAAATCTATTCATTTTTTGGAGGATATTTTAAAAGCTTGGTATATGAAACAACAGTAAACACAAGAAACGAAATGATCGTAGAATAAACTTCCACTGTGAATCTCTAAGGCAGAATCTTGGAAAGGCTTTCCAAGTTCGAAGAAATATCCTCCGTAGACTCCGGAAGTGTGTAGAAGTGGAAGATGTCTACATCGTTAATTTATTATAGTTTTTTGTTTTTATTTGATAAGTTGTAGACTAACCAACAGAATTTTTTTTTCATTCCAATTATTTCCTTATGTAAGTAACACGATATTCATTGCAGTTCTATTAGAAATGTTTGTTTGTGTCTTAATAGTAAGTATTTTCAATAAATAATTACAATTTATGATAATTTGCTTCAGATTGTCTCTTTATGGCGGACGGTTTCCTTGGCATGTACAATGATCTAAAAATCTACATAACTCCATAACCATAAGTTTTACCGAGTACAATTTTGTTGAAAAATCGATTGAAAAATTCAATTTTGCTATCTTTAGATTGTACAGGTTGTCCCTGCAAAAGTTGCGGATTGATAAGCATAGAGTATGAGCCGCCCTTGGCCTTCAGATAGTAGTGTGGAATCATTTATTATTGGTATGCAGGGAACACCCTGCATTAAAGTATAAGTGGATATTAAAGTCTTTAAAACACGCGCGATTTTTAAAGATCAGTTATTCACGAATACTGAACAGAATTCTTTTGATTGGTAGAAATTGCAATGAAATAAATACTAATTCAAAAATATCAAAAATAGCGAATATAAAGTAATGATTTAGTTCGTGACGTTATAATTCTATCTTTCTCTTGTCTGAGAAAAATAAAAGGACGATTGAGGCAAGGAAAGGAAATCAACAAAATTACTGAGAACAAAGAGAGAAAATTACACGAGGTATTTCCATAAATAAGGATTAAAAGAGTAAAAGAATGAATAAATTCTGAATATATTCTGACATTTTCAAATTCGTACGCCTTGTTAAGAATATGTTCTGAGCAAGCTTCCATCCAAGAACGATTTTTAATTTTCCAGTCTGGCTAAAAGCACATAGTATTTTTGACATAGAAGTTTATCGGAAAATTCAATGCTACAGGCGTGACATGGTACTATCGGTACTATGGAGGATGAAGTGGACGTCTTTAAGTAGAATCACACAAATACATTGATTTGTACCAACAATTTCGGAAGCAGGTTGATTCTTTCATAATAATAAATTTAAAGAAAATGTTTCAGCTGATAGAATAAGAATTTAGAAAATGATTAATAGAACTCTATCAAATTGAGAGAATCTTTGAAAGCATTTGAAGATAATGTACATTAATAAAAAAATATGGCATATGAAAAATAGATTTAGAGTACGAATTAAAAAACATTTTAGACAACAATTTTTGAATTATTTCATCTTCATCTAATTCTGCTTTAATAAATTTACGCCAAATTCTGAGTGAACAAAACTTGTAACGGTTTTTATCCAATTTTCTGATCAGTTGTATACAAAAATAGTCATTAAAGAGTTTGAACTATATGAGAAATCACTCAAATCAAATTATCAAGTTTTGCTCTCATAAAGTTTTTTACAGATTCGCCTTTTGTATTTCACATTTTTTTTAGTTTCAAAAGTGTAGTGGTCGATCCAAATTCCATCTACAGTTATGAATCGAATCATTTTGCTCAAACCGAGTCTATAATACCTGAAAAACGTTCATTTGAATGCGATTTTGGTCCAAAATAGGCAAACGCAGTACCCAACGCGCTGGTAGCCAATGCCTGCATAATTCTTCAGTTAGTATGTAGCAAATGCGTTCTTTGACATTCTGATACCCTCTCCTGTCTCTCTAGCCTTAATTTTGCGGTCGACCAGTACCATTTGGTGAACTTTTCGATGATATTGCTGGTTGTCGCAGTTTTTGGCCATTCCGAACGCTCTTCGTCTGTCAGACACGTTCGAATTTAGCTGACCAAAATTTTAAAATCGCGAATTATGATGTGCAGCTTCTCTTTTATTTGTGTAAGCGTATTGATTTTAATGATATTTCGATACTCAGTTTTTTCCATTTTCGATTGTCAGGCGTCTAAAATGGCTAAAATTTCAATGAAAACCTCTCAACGCACGCTTAAATATATTTCCCAACTATTGTCAAATTCTGACATCTTCAGGTTGAGGTCGCTAACTTTTTAGACAACTTTCGTATTTGAAAAAATTAAATGAAATTTTCATTATTTTTAGTGGGTTGTTGAAAATACAAGCTCATGAATAAAATTTTTATTGATTCGTGTCAATACGAATCCATTTAAAAAAATTTACAATGTAGAACAATGTCTCGTTACAATAAAAATATTCAACATGAAGAGTTTTGACTGATTCAATAAAGTATTATGTGTAATTAGGTATTGAGCTTTATGTATATAACATTATAAATAGTATGTATAAAATTTTTTTCTTCAAATTTCAATGTAAAGTTTCATAAAAATCGCTCTAATCTACCAGTGTGAATTTCAATAGAAAGTCACGATAAATTGGGATGAATACTAATTGAAAACGAAATCTATGAGTATCAAAACAAGAGAGGACGGGTTAAAATATTTCGAAACGCAATGTTATCGTTGTTTTAAAAATTTTTGGGTATAATATATTATGTGACAACTTGAGACGGAAACAAAAAAAATTTGGCCCTTGGAAAATATACATGTAAACCTCTTGTAAGGACTCAATATCTGGAAAAATTCATTGTTTGGATGGAAATTCAAAGGGACTCCTCCAATTGTTTTCGAAAATAATTGTTTTAAAGTGCCGTGAACTTGACTTTTTGATCTACCTCATTCCGAAAATGTACGGTCCAGCGATTCTATAAAAAGGCGGGAAAAAAGAAGATTGTAGTTGCACGATCAATGTTGCCAATTCTGATCGCCGAAGCAATTGACTACACGAACTGTATCCCATGCGGCAGTGTCTTGTTGAAATCATATCAATATCATCATTTGTTTTGGAAATTATTGTTTTAACGTGTCGTGAGGTCGAGTTTCTGACCCATTTCATTTCAAAAAATGTAGTGTCCAACGATTCTCCAAATATTGGGTGATGAACGAAACCTTGAAGATGAAAATGTAATTTAAAACATCATGCACTGTTCAAATCTCGTTGTGGTGCATGGCTATTTGGCTTCAGTGCGAATTGAATTTTTAAGCATACATTTGAGCATATTTTTTATGGGAAAACTTCTTGAAATTTGTTATTCTTGTTTACGACAACGAAACCATTGACATCTTCACAAAGTACGAATCATCGGTTGTCGGCAAAATTTAATTTAATAACAACCATATATCAAAAATTCATTAAATAGTTAACGCATATTTTACACGTTGTTAAGATTAGTTGGACCATATATAGTCAGTCAATCGTCGATATGAATAATATTTTTTTGATCAATAAAGACTTACTAAACTGACTTAAAGTCATTCACCAAATATGTTATCTCCGAATGTCTGAAAGATGAGTGTACTAGATGCATAAATGAATATATTTACAATGTGAATCATTCGTTATCGATGAATTCGTTGATAACGATCTCACCGTAGGTGTTTTGCAACTCGATCAATCCGTGGTGGATCAAACCACATTTTGCTTTTGTCCTCTTCCACACATGCCTTCCATTCGGGATTTTGAGTTTCTCTATCTCTATTATTCGCAAAATTAACAAGGGGGTTAGTTATTGTTCATAGGGCGTGATCGGAACTGATGTACAAGTATTTCAAAATTCATTCATATTTTTAGACGTGCTCAAGTATGAAAATACGAGTCGTGTCTATAAAATAACGATATTGGCGGTATAAAATATTTTCCATTTTTCGAAACATTGGAATCTTTTTCCTTCAGGACGCGCATCTTCAAGACAGCTTCAATAAACTTATATATTGTCCTTTTAATGCAGATTTGATTCGTCACACGTTATTATCTTTCCTAATGAGTTTGAGTCACTTTCAATTGCATTCAAGTGTCAATACAAATATTTTTGCGAGCTATTTGTTGCTCTTTACCTATAACTCAATAAAAAATATATATTCTGTCAAAAAAGTATCGGTTTTGTCAATTTCCACGTCCATTATTTGTTTTCTTAGAGTTTGACGGTTACTTTATACAGATTTTAGGTTATAATATCGATAAAAGTCTTGGAAAAAGTTAAAAAATCGTTCTATAGGTATTGTATCGTACCGGAATGTGAAAAGAAAGCCGATACGAGATCAAAGACATGTGAAAATTTTTTGTGTTGTTGCAAAGATTATTTCAATGTTTTCACTTTAACCTCAACCAATGTAAAATCTTGATTAAATACAAAATGTGCAGTCATCATGAATGACAGAATGCTAGAAGAATAATCAGAATGTAAAAACGATTCAGGAGCACAATAATAAACAGGATTTTTTTCCAAAACACAATCAACACCCTGTTTGGACCTCAATAAATCCAGGACTTCTCATTTGACGTCATGACCAATGATTAGGCGGTTATTAAATTTGAATTTCTTAGCTAAAAATCATTTTATGATAATATTAGGACTATAATCAAGTGAATTTAAATTACATCTACTTTAATCTCTAGTTTTGCACATATTTTTTGCATATTGAAATTTTCATCTAAAATTTGCCGTACACATAAAAAACTAATAGTAGGATAAAACCCGCTGGAAAAGTAGGAGTATATAATGAAAATGAATAGAAAAATAATTTTCCTACAACCATTTATGCAAATCATAGATTGCACACTCATTTTTACCTGAGAAAGTAGCTTATTTCATACATGTACTAAAAAATAACAAAACATACATGTATTGAAATACATTTATCAACACATGTGTGATATTGTTTAATTGACTTTCTTATTTAAAAAATACGTTTTTTGAAGAATTTTTTAAGTGGGCGCACGAAAAATAGTGTACACAACTCGTTGGACAGTGTATTTTGCACTCGTTACGTTTCAGCACTCGCCGCTACGCGGCTCGTGTAAAACAGTAACTATTGCCAGATGTATCACTTTCCAAATTCGTTACGTAATACACTATTACGGGTAATCTGATGTGGAAAAGGGGAAGGGGGTGAGTTTTCAAGGGTAAAAAAACGATTTATTTCGATTTCTAGCAAAACTCCAAGTTCTATAGCAAAGTTATAGATAATGAAAAGATCTACCACTTTTGTCTTTACACTTTCACATAACCTCAAAATTTATGGAAAATATTTTAAAAAACAGGTTTTTGGTTATTTATTTTTATCTTTTACAAAAAAACATTCTCTTTCACGAAATTTGGTGAAAAATTACTTTTTTACGTCTGAAATACACTGAACTTATTTGATTTGAAATATTTTTGACTTAGTATCGAAAAAGCATCCTAATTTTCAATAATAAAATTCTCCCGTCAAAACTTTTTTTGAAAAAAGAACGTTGAGATTTATTCGTTGAAATTTCCGTATAAAAAAATAGTATCATTATCATGGTAAATATTTAGGCAGAAAAAAAAACAGAAAAAAGTCGTATCCTAAACTTTTTTAAACAAAAAAATTTCGTATGCAACTTTTTTTTATCTTATTTGAGAAAATTTACCATGGTGATGGTTTTTAACACTATAAGAAAGTGGAGATTTCAACGAACAAAAGTCTCACCATTTTCCTAAAAAAACTGAGATTTTGACGGGAGAATTTTCGATTGAAAATTGGTAACTTTCACGATATCAAAATACCGTCAAAAAATAAAGATTTCAAATTAAATAAATTACAGTGTATTTGGGACATAAAAAGGTAAGTTTTCACCAAAATTTTATGAAAAAAACATGTTTTTTGTGAAAGATGAAAATAAAAAACCAAAAACTTATATTTAACAGTCACACCTCGTACATGTAAGATAGATAGTACATATAGATCCTTTGTGTGTATTATGTTTCACCCTCACTCATTATTATATTTCGAGTCTGTTTTTTGACTTTCAATTTTGATTATATAACGTTGCACGTCACATAATAACCAAGGTTCATTTCTATGCGTAATTATCAACAATTTCATGTAAAAATGTTACCAATTGTTGAAAGGATAACGTGCACACATATAAAAAGATATATGTACAGATAAACTATAATATCCATTACTATTACGTTCATTGAATTGTTAATAAAAGAGATGTGATCAAGAAATAAGGTGATTCCATTTTTATTATGGCAATTACTTAATCGTAATAGCTGTGTCTGTCGTGAAACATAAACAATTAAGAAAAAGTACCGAAGAAGTGATTTAAAAATTAATCAGTTGGAGAAAACGAATGGCCGGGACGTCCTTTAACCTCAAAAACAGATAAAAATGCATATATGAGGATAACTTTGTTAGTCCAAAAAGACAATCAAGGTACTAAACCATGGTTCATTATCTAGTTCACTACATCAGACTATAAAGTACAGAAAATCATTAATAATGTATTAACAGAGACAAAAACATATTTTACATACATATTATTGGTATAGAAATTGAACCTCTCATTGTTCTGACTCCAAAGACTATTTATCTGGAGATTTCCGTCTCACTTCCCAAGGTTTTACCCTCCTTCGAGGATAGCGTAAAAGTCTTGGGACAGATTTTTGCAATTTTTTAGCTGTGTAATTTACTTGACTTTTGTTGCATGTTCACCAATATTAAGTTATCGTGTAAGTATTTACAAAACCATCGCTTCCTCACTCCGTCTACGGTACTCGCATTAAGACTTAAATTAATTGCCAGTCTTCAAATAGACCAGCCATCTTCCAATTTGAAAATAATGGCAGCTTTCTTAATTTTAGTTAACTAGGGAGTTACTGCCAAAGACAATGACATTGGGAAAGAGCCTAATTTACGCAGGCAAAATGTGAATGTATGAAATTCGCAAAATAGATCGTCTGTTGTCTCGCATTAGGCTGCAGTGTGCCTTTGATCCAAAACACGGAGTCCATTCCCTTTTTTCGGTAAAGTTTTCTGCTTACTTATTGTCTGGTATACCTTGGAGGCCACATTATGGTTACTTCGGGACCTATACAAGAATAAACAAGATTGAAAAGACATGGTGGACATAAATTTACAACGACAGATGAATCCCTCAAAATTGCATCTTCCCGCAATTATCATCATGTATTGATGTGGATATGGAGTCAATTTTTAATATAAATCCAGCGAACTGTATCAATCCTATCGCAATTAATATTTGAAAAATATTACCTAGGCAATGCTTAGAAAAGAAGTCTTCAGAGATAGGCGGATTCTTCCCTCAGAAAGTGATTAAAAATGGGGCATGTCTCAAGACGATGTACCGAAAACCTTGAGCTTTTAGAAAAATTTACCTCTTAACGAACAAATTGTAAATCAACAGACATGGCATGAAATGGCTCTAAAACTATAAGCAGAATTGAAATGGGAGTGTATGAACCCAAAACGAACTCCCTAAAAGTTTGTGTGATACAAAAAGTATTTTTTTAAGCAAAAATATTTGCAGTTTGTAGACATATTTTGAACCAGACAATTTTAAAAAGAAAGTAAAACTATGATCCAGTGTTTAACAATAAAAAATTAACATTTTCTCAGCAACTACGATGTATTCTAAGTCAAAATCATACCTTACTGAACAAAAACCAACAAAATGATGACAGATTTGTGAAACTAATCAAAAATACAAGGTGTCCAAAGAGAGTATCTGGTATTTGTTTTCGCGCCATATTCGAAACGGAGCGACGAAAGGAAGCGGCGAGGGGTTCGTGGCGTCCGCCATTTTGTGGAGTTTTATTCACGATGGAACAGTACTCGGAGACGCATCGCGCATTTTGCGTATTATCGTAACGATGATTCAATAGTGACTGCTCAACGTCTGTATCGTGCGGAATATCGTACACGCCACGCCACGCCAAATGACGATAGCATTAGGAAATAGATCAAGATATTCGAGAAAACAGTTGCGACAGTTAAAATTCAAAACTCTGGTGGCCCTCGTTCAGTTCGCGATGAAGAAACAATTGAAGAAGTTGAAGCGTCGGTTCGTCGAAATCAATCTTTATCCATCCGAAAGCGAAGACAAGCCTTAAACATCAAAAAATCGTCCTTACATTTGATTTTAAACGAAGATTTGCATTTAAAAGTCTATAAAATTCAATTGGTTCAAGAATTGAAGGATACGGACTATGCTAATCGGCTGAATTTTGCGAACGAAATGATGCTGCGATTTAACAACTTTGAAAACATACTGTTCAGCGACGAAGGCAGTCGAGAATCCGAGACGAAAGCATGAACGATCCTTCACAGTCCAAGGGTCGTTGTTTGGGCCTCTATGTCTGCTAAAGGAATTATTGGTCCTTATTTTCATGAAGATCAACGAGGCCGAGCAATCAATGTGAATAGTGACCGTTACTGCGATATGTTGCGAAATTTTTTGGTCCCAGAGTTGCAGGTTTCAACTCAAGAACGTGGTTCCAGCAAGATGGGGCCACTTGCCATACCTCGAATGACTTGATGGCCATATTTTGGAATAAAGTAAGACTATGATCCAGTGTTTAACAGTAAAAAACTAACATTTTCTTAGCAGCATGATGTATAGTAAGTCAAAATCACATCTTACTGGTCGAAAACCAACAAAATGATGACAGGTTTTTGAAAATAATCAAAAATACCTTTCTAGGATCACATTTTGAAACGGAAAATTCTAATATAAAGTATAATTCAATATTTAACAGCAAAAAATATGAAATAATGTCAGCAAATATGATCTATAGTAAGTAAGAATTACATTTTAGTGTCCAGAATCCAATAGAATGGTAACAGATTTATCTAAATTGTGACACTTTTGTAGTAATATATTGAAACAGACAATCTTAAAAATGAAGTGAGACTATGGTGCAGTGTTTAACAGTGAAAAAATTAACATTTTTTCAGCAACTATGAGGTGTACTATAAAGGTTAAAGTACATTTTACCTACGGCTGGTGCTGTAAATTTTATCTGTGAGATTCATGACCTACATTACCCCTCATTGAATAATATTCTACCCGTATTAATAACTCAAAATAATAAAAATCAAATTTTTTTATTATAAAATTGGGTATCATCAGGATTCATTTATTTCTTTCCTGTCAAGGAAACACCCGTTTTTTTTTTGTTGTAGCTTCCGTTCATTTTTTCCTTGGTGACGTACTTAATAATACGTTTCAAGGTTACTATCAAGTAAAATATTTGTATAAAATTACATAAGAAATAATTAAATACCAAGCCGTTTCATAATTTATCACCACAATTTAAGAAAAATGTTTTTATCGACTGGAAATGTAGAAATAGTCAATATATGTCACTAAAAATGAAATTAGTAAGCTACATTTATAGGTTCATAAAAACATTCGTATCAAACGTCCAGTCCATGATGTAGGTATTTGAATTATTTATAATATAGATAATAGAATAGTCACTATCGTTGATTATAACATGAATAATGGGTGATTTAACAGAGAATCTAATTACCACGTGGGGTTTTCCGATTTTAATTTCCGATTATCTATGCTAACTTCATCTATTGCATTATATGGTGAAAGCTCTACGTTACGTTTAGACTTGAAAAATTTGATACAGTTTGATAACTGTCATCAAATCTGCATTGATTCAAGTATCATTATATTTGATTGATCCCTTTCTAAACATACAATACTATTAAAATGACTTGGACAAAGCGAAGTGACTATTATTAATATTTTTTCCCATTTTTAATCACGTAAACGATTTATTGAAATTATTTCTTTGCTTTATACTATTTTTTGTATGGAATGTCTTCCCTTGACATCCATAACATAGTTGTGTTCTATTTTTTCATACAAAAATATCTGGAAAGAAGTTTATTTAGTAATTTAATTATATACGAGAGTTTTCTGAACAGGTTCAAACCTCATCCTGAAGATGAGTATTTTCCCACTAAAATTTATTTGAACCATTTCGGATGCTTCAAGAATTGCACTTTTAATTAATTGATCACTATAACCTCAAAATTCCACTTATCGGAGAGAGATTTTCATCAAACGTGGACGTTATACACTACAAGTCAAAAGTTTTTGTCCATCCCATAATCCATACATTGATTTAAAAATAATACACTTTAATAAATTTCTCTTTTATGTAAGCGAGCGAAGATCGAAACTTTGTGTCTAAACTAAAAATAATAATGTCCCTTATTTGTTTACCTTATACGAAGGCATGTTTATGATTGTAGTTTAGTCCCACTTTGCGTTATGAGACACAAAAGAATGTTAGGATTTATACTTTTTGGGACTAGGCATCTTTTTGTTTACGAAATGTTGTCGTTCTCGCAAATTCAGACTTGAAAGTTTTGGAATGGGTAAAACCTACGAACTATCGGTGGAAAATATCTTACAGAGAATGTCAAAATTGTGTACTGAAATAATGAAAACAAAAGGGGGTCACATCCACGAATAAAAAAAATAAATATTTAATAATTACAGACTTTGGTTATAACTGTATTCTTATGAATATAAATTTCAAAATCGATCGTGTTGTTTTTTCACGTGTATCACGCAAACTATTAGTGTGGGCAGAAGCTTTTGACCGGTAGTATAAGTCATACGTAGACGCTTAGAGGAAAAAACATTATTTACAAGGGTTAAAAAGGTTAAAACATCGATGTACTGAGAGTATATTGAAAAATTGAAATAATTATAGAAAAAATTAGTTGTTTGTTCTTTTTAAACGCATTTGTATATCCATACAAAGTCCCAGTAAGAAAAAAACGAAAATAGAGTAGAGTAACCCAATTAAGGAAAGTCCAAAATCGAACTATAAACCCTTATACGATTCAAATCGAAATTAATTATTGATGGAAACAAGATTAACGAGAATAAATAATTTTGCAGACGTTATGTAACTTAATAAGCGACCCACGAATAAATTAAAATATGAAACTATGTTATTAAAAAAATTTCCCGGCATTAATTATGAACTTTTCGCAATTAATTGATAGAAGAATGATAAGTCAGATTTAAAAATGCATAAATAAATCAGTGGCGCGTTGTAACTCTTAATGGACCACTCACTCGTTAATTTCTTGTCTAAATTGTAATTATTTTTGTACTGCAAATAGAAAAAAATTAAAGGAATTGAAAAAAAGGTAGTAAAAAACATTTCCCCACGACTATATATTATGTAATAATATATCCAATTCACTCCACTCTATTTTTGATATTGAAAGGAGTGATGTCACTTAAAATTTTCGAATTTAGCTAATACGTAATTATATCACGAGGGTTTCTACTAAGTTTTGAGATAAGACAACACTGTTTAATAGAGAACGTACTCAGAACATTCATCTTTGTCAAAAAATTAAATTATATCGCGGACATATTCGTGAGAAGACTTTCGACATAGTTTAATCCCTCAGCAGTGTGTCGATCAAGTCCCTTCGACTTTTGGCGGGCCACCATGTTTCGCTGGTTTTTCGTCAATCGTGGTCGCACTTCGTTACAGAATGAATTTCATGTGACTGTTTTGTCAGAAAACATCGCATACATCTAATATTGCACGAAAATTTGACTGACAAAAAGAATTTTTCGCGTTGGATACCCTCAAATACGCTCTTGTTGATTGGCGCAAAGAAAAAATTCAATCGAGGTGCTTCAAAATACGTCCATGACACTGCATGGGTCTTTCAAGGCGAGTCAAATTCTATAAAAGTTGTTCGCGCACGAAGCACTCCGAAGCAAATGGTCTAAATGGTATACCGATTGCATTCTCCACCTCGGCAATGCGAGCTCCCACACATCAGTTTAAACAAAAACATTTGTTTAACAACCAATGATTTCTTCTTATTTCCGTAGATCAAAAATAATCTAAAGATGCGATTGATGCGTTCAAATTATATGTTTTGATGGTACCTCAGTCGGAATGGACAAAATGCTTCGAAAATTGGATGCAAGAGTGTATTGATCTTAATGGAGAATATTTACAAAAATAATAATGAATGAATCCAATTATATTTGTCTAAACTTATTAGGTAACTTAATTATTTACATCTCATAAAATAAGACAAGTAGATACAGAATTATCACTTACAGAAAATGTAGTTTCGTCTCCATCCAATTTGAAAAAATTCTAGAGAAGTATGCGGTGTAAGTTTTGTTTATATTGCTGATTTATATTTGGAACAAATTAGAAATGTCATTAGTTCTTACTAAACTAAATAGAAATTCGTCAAATTCTTCAAGTTATAATATCAACATCTAATGTTTCATAATATCACAAATAGCTGGAAAAAAAAAATAATTAAGTTTATTTTCCCCCTTCCAGTATGATAGAAGCTGAAACGTGTTCTAGCAGGATCTGGAAATGTAGTTTAGATGGACTTACTTGGATTCGGTTCACTGAATTGGTCGGAAATCTTTGCTTTCTTTTATCTGACGGAAAAAGAAAATACGGGCTTACGTATCGCGTAGCTCCTTATAAAATTTTCAGAGCAGTGCTTCTAGAATTGTCTACTTTTCAGACTGTTACCCTTAACAACCATTTTTACTCTAATTTGTATATGTATATTAATGGTTTAAAAAAATTACGAGTTTTCGAATGAAGTATTAGTTCAAAATTTAAGATATAAAAGCATTCCAGGAAATCTATTTCAATAAAAACAAGTGTGGACAAGTTACCAAAGAATAATAAGATATGATAAACCAAAGGAATAGGTTTTATAGACCACGGTAGTTCAGACAGTGTTGTTAAAGATGACTTTTGAATCTTCTCATACGGTAATGATGATGTCTTAAAAAATGGTTCCAGCAACGAATAAATCTTCTTTCGCAGATCCGTAAAATAGTAATGGATAATGAAAGTTATCACGTAGAGGTGTGTGGTTCAAAATAGGGCTGCAAGAAAGTCATTTGTCAATGCCACCCGTATTCAAACGTTGAACTTTAAACAGAAGAAGATACCAACTTCAACAATCAAACATATGATGCTACAATAATTTACATCTGTTCGAGGATATAGAGGAAAAACATAATTATGGAAGAAAAAATGAAGAAGAAGTTCAATAAGATTTGATTTACAACTAAAATAAAATCGATCATGAAGTATGCCTTTTGCGAAAAACAAGCCTCGTAAACTACCTCTAACATGGCGTTGAAAAGTGTGCCTTTTATGGAGAATACAGCTCCAGCTAGAGGATATAGAGGAAAAACATAATCATGGAAGAAAAAATGAGGAAGAGGTTCAATAAAATCTGATTTACCACTAAAACCGATCATGAAGTATGCCTTCTGGAAAAACACGAAAAACACGCCTCGGAAACTACTTCTAACATGGGGAGAAAAGTGTGCTTTTTATGGAGAATACAGCTCCAGCTAGAGGATATAGAGGAAAAACATAATTATGAAAGAAAAAATGAGGAAGATGTTCAATAAAATCTGATTTACCACTAAAACCGATCATGAAGTATGCCTTCTGGGAAAAACACGAAAAACACGCCTCGGAAACTACCTCTAACATGGCGTAGAAAAGTGTGCCTTTTATGGAGAATACAGCTCCAGCTAGAGGATATAGAGGAAAAACATAATTATGGGAGAAAAAATCGGGAAGAGGTTCAATAAAATCTGATTTACCACTAAAACCGATCATGAAGTATGCCTTCTGGAAAAACACGAAAAACACGCCTCGGAAACTACTTCTAACATGGGGAGAAAAGTGTGCTTTTTATGGAGAATACAGCTCCAGCTAGAGGATATAGAGGAAAAACATAATTATGAAAGAAAAAATGAGGAAGATGTTCAATAAAATCTGATTTACCACTAAAACCGATCATGAAGTATGCCTTCTGGGAAAAACACGAAAAACACGCCTAGAAACTACCTCTAACATGGCGTGGGAAAGTGTGCTTTTTATGGAGAATACAGCTCCAGCTAGAGGATATAGAGGAAAAACATAATTATAGAAGAAAAAATAAGGAAGAGGTTCAATAAAATCTGATTTACCACTAAAACCGATCATGAAATATGCCTTCTGGAAAAACACGAAAAACACGCCTCGGAAACTACTTCTAACATGGGGAGAAAAGTGTGCTTTTTATGGAGAATACAGCTCCAGCTAGAGGATATAGAGGAAAAACATAATTATGGAAGAAAAAATGAGGAAGAGGTTCAATAAAATCTGATTTACCACTAAAACCGATCATGAAGTATGCCTTCTGGAAAAACACGAAAAACACGCCTCGGAAACTACCTCTAACATGGCGTGGAAAAGTGTGCTTTTTATGGAGAATACAGCTCCAGCTAGAGGATATAGAGGAAAAATATAATTATGGAAGAAATAATCAAGAAGTTCAATAAGATTTGATTTACAACTAAAATAAAATCGATCATGAAGTATGCCTTTTGCGACAAACCAGCCTCGTAAACTACTTCTAACATGGGGAGAAAAGTGTGCTGTTTATGGAGAATACAGCTCCAGCTAGAGGATATAGAGGAAAAACATAATTATGGGAGAAAAAATCGGGAAGAGGTTCAATAAAATCTGATTTACCACTAAAACCGATCATGAAGTATGCCTTCTGGGAAAAACACGAAAAACACGCCTCGGAAACTACCTCTAACATGGCGTGGGAAAGTGTGCTTTTTATGGAGAATACAGCTCCAGCTAGAGGATATAGAGGAAAAACATAATTATGGAAGAAATAATCAAGAAGTTCAATAAGATTTGATTTACAACTAAAATAAAATCGATCATGAAGTATGCCTTTTGCGAAAAACACGCCACGTAAACTACCTGTTACATGGCGTGGAAATGTTTGCATTTGATAGAGAATACAACTCCAGCTAACTTTTGAATGACTTTTTCTCAGAAATGATAAATCTTAGTGGAAAAGGTATAAGAAATTATTTACTTGATCTACAGTTTTCGTCTGAGCTATTTTTATCACAAAGCTAATCGTTTGGCAAGAATATCCAAAAATCCCAATTTACAAACTTTTCACCTTGAATGAAAATTTTAACACACACGGGATCCATAGGGACTTACCATTATAATGGTATCCTTTACGTGCTTATGAATTTACCAGTAAGCAAGGATAGTCCTATTTTTTGGGTTAATTTGACCTGGCTAATAAGAATGTTGACAAATATAATGTAAAACTGGTAACGATTATGAATGACTTTGCGATAAACGTTATTTCCTGAATTATCTTTGAACATATGTTCTACATTAATACCCCGATGTCTGCTTCTCAAATCCCACAATATTCTTATGTAAATTCTAAAAATAAGGATTATACCATTGTTCTATCATGTGGTTTGCACATTTTTTAGATTGTTCATATATTTTGTTAAAGTATTAACATATCCAAAGAACAACAAAATATAAGCCGATTTGAATCTGTGGGACGCAACATTAAACAGTATTCACAATACGATTTAATACTGACTGTCTAAAGACTGTTTAAAATTAGAATAAATTACCTTGATGTAATAGAAATCCAGAGGTGTGAATTGAGAAAAAATAAAAATAAAAACATAAGAAGATAATTTTTTCATTAAAATGCGCTTACAAAGAAAGTTTTGTATAACCTACATGAGACTTGTAAACTTTAGGCTTCTTCTGCATACTTTCTGTCACAAAATATTGATCTTATTGGTGTCCTTATCTCTAAAAAGCAAACTAATTCTTTGCGGCGATCTCAATATTGATTATTCCAGTGTGTGTGCTGGTCAAGAATGTCTTCAGTCAATTTTTTATTCTTTTGGTATGGTCCTGCATGTAACGGCACCAGAACCAGAATAACTAAGATCTAATACTATAGACTCTGGCATGTCATCATATTATCCAGACAACATCGACTGTACAGTCTGTACTTTACTCTAAACTAGAGGGCTTATTGCCGGCATTTCTTTAAAAGATTCAAAATTCTGACTCTTCCTGCCTTATTCATCTTTGAATCCGTTCCTATTCCACGTTCAGAATTAATTAAGGGCTCAATATTTTACAATGCAAAAAAATGCACAATCACTTGCCAATTTAAACTCTTTAAACGGCTTCTATTCTAATAATAATATTCAATTCCGGGTATGCTGCATACTGGTTTAATTTTACTTTGGATGTATATACTAATTACTTATTACTTCTACGTATAATTTTGTTACTCATTGTGATTTTCTTCTGTATATTGAAATTTTTTTACAAGCTTTTGTCTACAAATTGTAACAATTTTTTGACAATAAAGCATTTCTCTATCTCTTCTTTCACTGCCTTATCCGTTGCGGCTATTAACAAAGTTATTCTTATCTGGTTTATTGCGTTTCTAAACAGATCAACAGATGAAACTCCAAATTACTGGAGTAGGTTGTGAAATCATGATTACTGTCTACTCTCCGGTCTCCTCGTACTATCCACTTTGCCTTGGACAATCAACTACAACGGAGCGTCGATTGTAGTCCAAGCTTCTACATCATAGAAAAAAAAAAAGAGAAAATATGTAGCATCTGACTAGTCTTAATTTTAATTGGAAAGAAATATCTTTGCTGGTATATAGTATCTTCATGTTAAATGCATCTCGAGGTCTTTCTATCCGTGATCTTATTTCTTATACCTGGTCCTATTTCGCGTTTACTGTGATTCCGAGATATGTGTACGTTTCTCCCCGATCTATGTCTTTACCGTTTATTGTAAGACCTGGTTATGTGCTACAGGTTCACCAGCCAAATTGTCAACCATAGGGAATAATGCAGCCGCAGCTGTACCCGCCCGTCCCCCATTTAAATTAAAAATAAATAGACAATTTAAAAAAAAAATAGATATACAAAAAAAACCTAAACTAAAGGGAACCGTTTTTTACTTAGACTACTCTTTTCGTCTTTTTCTGGCCATTTCAGAACTCCAGCTCTGCAGAGGAGCAGCTCCTATATCAGGGCCAACTCCAACAAACCTTCCTATATAAAAAATGTCCCTTATCCCGCTTAAAAATTTATTTTGATTTATTTATTTTGACGTTTCAAATATTTAATATTTGAAAATTTCACGATCTGGTTGTAATGTTGACGAAAATATTGATGAAATTATTGAAAAATGTGTGTGGAAAGCATTTATGAGTTTTCGCAATGGTAGAAAGTATGAATTAAATGGAAATCGGATGCCGGAAGACTTGGTGTTGTTATTAAATAATTGAACTGTGAACATGAGAAAAAAAGATGGTAGTTTAAAGAAACTAATGTTAAAACCTAGCAAGCTGTTACTAGAAAAATATAATAAAGAAATGAAAGTTACTATTGTTGTATTTCAACAAAGTGTCCGTGATTCTATACGACGAAAACTGCAATCATATCCATACAAAAGGAAACAAAATTCGACAGTATTAAGTTCCGTAGAAATGATAAATTTATAATATAAAACCACCCCTGAAGGGCTGCAATATTAATTCCATCACATAGACGCGGTAGAATTAGCTTGGCGAGGTGGGGAAGCTGTTGCTTGCTTGAGAGACTTTTTTTGTATAGAATGGAAAAAAAGGTTCTGTAACAAATCGAGTTGAAGTAACCTTGTATTCAGCAAGACTTACCAAAGTGGTTAAAGAATGTGTACCGAAACCAAATTTTTAATATAAAACAACGGCAGCATTATTATTTAAAAGCTTGATATCAAAAAGTGGCCCAAATATTAAAATCAACAGATTATTTCATCACTAGCAATCCGAAAATGATCACTGTATGGATTTTGGGGTATCGTGTACATTGCGACTAAAAGGATCTATTGTATTCGAAAAATGACCAATGGTATGATAATATACCCATCTTATATATTAAAAACATTCTCTCCATTCAGAGTCCGTTCAGGCGTTCTACTCAACCGATTTGCTTAATTTTTTTTTTTCAATGAAAGGTATTGATGCACAGATCAGCCATCAACCATCGGATTTCATCTAATTTTCACCATTCTCAAGTTATACTCAAATGCGATTTCCCACTGTACATTACTTATGGGAGTTTTTCACATACACACGATCTATCCTCAATATATCAGGTTCTATTCAAGATAGAGACTTCGTTTTGGTTTAAGAACACTCGCTGAAACGCCTTCTTTCTTTTGAGTTTTTGTATACTTAAATCGGTTGAGTTGGAGAGGAGCTAGGCGCGGACATTCAATGTGGAGTTATGGATTTTTGTAAGTTTTTGGCAATTTTTCTACATTCAAAGATCTATATCTCAGGTTCTAATATAGCTACAGAGTTGTATGTAGCCCTATCACGTGGGAAATCATTCAAAAATGTCAAGGTAGAGATTAAACCAAAGGGTCGACGCACAGCCAATGTTGTTTGGAAGGAAGTATTGTGAAATTACATAGTCTATTGTATTATGAACAATGTAGAAATGATGGTTGATTTTTTGACCGTGCCCCGATACTTTTTGTATACCTTTGATAACATAAGTATTGATTGATTTTATGACGAAGCTATAATTATCCATTGTTGGATGCTGCGGAGCAGCACGGGTCTGGACTAGTTGGATTTAAAATTGGACAAATTCGTCTGCCGAACGATTGGCTTGTATACCAAGAAAAAAAATTCTAACCACTCCAAAAGAGCGACAGCGGTTAGTCGATTGGCCAAAAGTGATGTACAAAAGCAAGAGCTTATAAAAATTTCGGGGCACATCAATGCCCACTCAATAAAACCCTACTTGAATATTGACATCATAATCAAATTAACAACAGCATACGTATTGGAAATACATCTTCGACAGTTATAGAAACTAATACGTCTGGATCTAATTGATCTTTTGTTAATTGCGTCTTCAAATAAATTGTTTTTGCTCCGTATTTTCCCAATAATTAGCAAAAAATTCTCTAATAACCCTCGAACTTGATGCTCAAAAATTTTATAACAACTTTTTCAAGCCTATTGCTTATAGCGATAGTTATTACTACTGAAAATAATCGTGCATAATTAAAAATTGTTTTCGACCTAGTTCTTACGAGAGGTGGCTGTGTTATTGAACTTAAGTTTATAAACTAAAATCTAAATGTAACTATAATAAAATTTTGAACTGTACAATATATTAAAGAACCCAAAGGCGTCATGCTATTCTTAAATTAGCGAAATAGATACCCGACAGCAGACAATTTTTCTTAGGTTCATTGTTTAGAGGAAGCGTTTTAGAAAAATAAATTGAAGTCTGTAGGTACGTGGGAAGGCCAGTATTTGTAAATTAGGCATTGCTCCAAAAACAAGATCAAATGTTAAGGAAAAACAGAGATGTTTTAAAATTTAGAACACGAAAGTTGGAAGTTTGTTTTTTATTCTTTTTTTAACGGTGGATAATTAATGCAAAAATAAAATAAAAAATCTACGAATTTATACCAGGTATTCACAGATAATGATATTATTTGACAAAATTAAGACAAATAATATATAAAAGCAGTGACGGATCTATGAAGAGGGCTAATGGGACTATAGCCCCACCTATTGGGTCTAAACTTTAATTTAATAGAACAGGAAAATTTCTAGAATTGTCAAAAATGTATCATAAAATTTATAGGAAATTTGAATAATTTAACAGTATGTAGATAAACAGAAGATTATATAAAATAAAATGGTTTTATTTTCAATTTATTGTAGTTCCAAAAACTCCGTTATTTAATAAAATCCGTGCCTTTGTACTGGAGCATTGTTACATTTTAAATATTCGAGAAATTCTATAAAACCTCGGAATTTATTCGAAATCTTCCTCTACCCATCTCAAGTTTAGAAGAAAGTAAATTTTAGTAAATTTGTAGTGATATTTTTCTTTTAATTCGCTATTAAGTTTTTCTTTGCTTTATTTATCGCGCTCACAAAACGTCCGGTTATAACTTTGCTTTAAGCAAATTTTATATGATAGTTTCCATATAAATTCAGTTTTTGTATATGTTAAAGTACTTTTTATTCAAATCTTTTCTTTCTACTCGTTCCTTCTTCAGTAATTTCCATCTATATTCCCGTTTCCTTCCTCGTTTTATCTTTTTATCGAAAGTTTTGCGGCAGGTTGGAGTTTAAACCATCACAAGTAACAAAAAATACAACTCGAACATCTGGGAATCCAGTTGAGGGTTATCCAGAATTTCCATAGATAAATCCCAGTCTTATCTTTAATATATAATATATGATATATATGATTCGTTTTCAATTTATAACTGCTTTTTATTCGTTGTGCTCTTTGGAATATGCAGTTAGTGCGAATTAAGTATTTTTTTCAATAAATTTATTTGTTGCTAAAACTTTTTATATTTTTCACAACAATAAATATTAATATGGATAATCGTGTCCAGGGATAGTTTTAGTTTGATCATTTTCATTATTAATTCATAAGGTATTTCCAGTTTTTCCACCTTTTTTATTAATTTTTAACGTAGTTCGTTAAAAAGCTGGTGGCGTCTTATACAAAATTAAGAAATGAAAAATAATGTTTACTCGCCGTATAAAATTCTACAAATCGTGAGTCCACGTGGACTCATCATCTCCATTATTTACCAATGAAAACATCGAATCGTAAACATAAATGCATTTCTATTGGCCAAAGACGTATATACACAATTTCTTCGAAAGCAGCAGACCGCCATGAGCTTTGGAAAAACTGTGTTGACCATGTTATCAAAAGACAAGATGAGTATGTGGTATTACCCTCTTCTGAACCCTTCATAATTCAATCAAATAATGACTCTACTTCAGACGATTCTAAAGAATTATTTATAAAGATACTTTGGTCTTGAAATGTTTTTTTCTTTTGTTTTATTTGCAAAAAAATTATTTTCCTTCGTGGCTTTTGGTTTGAAATTTTGTTTACCAGAAAAAAACGAATAGGGTACAAAAAGGGCTCGGTTCACGTCTTGTACCCTGTTTAAACTAAACTCCCTTACAGGCAGGTACATTTTACTTGGCTACTTATGTTTTATAATTTAATATTCAGTTGTAGCAAGTTAACGAGGTATAACAATTATTTTTTTTTCAAATTCCAAGTAGGAGCATCTACCTAAATTATGGGGCGTATAATGCCGTCCAATTTATAATGATTCGATTGCCTTTTAATGAATACTTTCTCGCATTAGATATACATAATTTTAAA
Organism: Diorhabda sublineata; assembly: GCF_026230105.1. Taxonomy (NCBI): domain Eukaryota; kingdom Metazoa; phylum Arthropoda; class Insecta; order Coleoptera; family Chrysomelidae; genus Diorhabda; species Diorhabda sublineata. The sequence continues at coordinate 33,201,861 of NC_079478.1, read as the reverse complement.
AGTATTTATAAAATGAGATATCTACACCTATGATAGATCAAACAAAATTGTCGACAAGGGTTTTTATCTAGTTTTTATAATCTGCAATTGATATTGTAAGAACTATAACGCTATAGTACTTAATAATCATTGAAAAATTGCTATAAATATATGGTTGAAAACATCTTAGGAGGGCACTTTTGATTTTGATATCGGGCAGCTTCAGCTATAGTCGTTACAGGGGAATGTGATAAATTTACTACTATAAAGTAACAACTAATGACTTGAAATATTACAATTCCGCCCATATAATACAATTATTAAATACTGAAACCCCAAAGTACAATGTACGCTCGGGAGAAATATACAATTTTTCTCACTTGTATAATTATGTACAATTACTGGCTAGAAATAACAATTATTATCTATAAACTAAAAGTATTCAACCTCAATACTAAAAGTTTAACTGATTGAAGATGTCTATATTAATACTAACATTTTTAAAAGTAGATATATAAACAACAAACATTTATCGGCTATCCGAACCCAGATTTTAAGCAAAATATATTTTGAAATGAAACGGTAACAGCACGAAATGGAATATACATTTCTCAATAGGTAAAAGTTATCCAAGAGATATATTTATATGCCCACCTATTTTGCGAGATTCTTTCGCTTTCGTCATTACGTGGGCGATCACTCAAGATATTTCGGGTTAAGAATGAATTTTTCAAAGATAGAATCGCCAAGGCGTAGACGGGTTACTATCTAACTTATTTCTATTAAATTTTCCGTACAAATCGAATGATTTAGAAAAATAGTTTCGCTCTTGTGTATCTTTAATATGTCTCCGGATGAGTGGAACAGCTCTTGTTAAAGATAAAAAAAGTTCAACCATATTTCGTTAAAGATAGTATTGATCAATTAAGCATTTGGAAATTATCACAAAACTTTTTTTTCTCTATAGTAAAGTGCCTTTCATATTATGTCAAATTCAACTAATAGTTATGCCAAACTTTTAAGTCATCGGTCAACTAAAATTTTCCCATTATCTCACAAATCAAAGACTAATGGTTTATAATAAAGACTATCATGACAATATTAATCTGTTGGAATGATCTTTATTAAACTTTTCTGTTTTTAAATATAATGTTAACATTACAAGAAACCTTTATTTAATTGTCAAAAAATCGATACACAAGGTCATTGATTTTTTCAGGTAAATGTATCCAAAGTGTACGATTAGCAAATGTGCTAATTGGCATTTAATCAAGAAATTTATTACAACAACAGGAAGTATTCATTATAAGATATAAAATTTCATTATGAAACTGATGCAAGAGCTTTAGATGCAAATTTCAAAATATCACTTAGAAATTACAAAGATAGGTAAAAGTTAAATTTTATTTATCACATTTCATAAGAAGATAACGTAGCAAGGCTTGTCTTTAGGGAAGCTAATTTTAGAAGACAGAAATTTTCATAATAATTTTTTCTTCTACATCTAGTACTTCTACCAAAAGTGATGTTTCGTCTCCCAAAACTATCGATATTGGAGCCAAGACAATCCCCTTTCTAGGAGCCCCCAGACTTGAACGACGGAGCTTGCTTGGGCCAAAGCTGAAAAACCCGGCCTTGGCCAACCAATAATGGCCCTAACCTGGGTAACCCGACCTTTGCCATCCTATAGTCAGTTCTTAGTGATACTATAAAACTATATTTTATTAACAATATAAAAAAAATCTATTTTTACAAGCAACCAGGCCTGGTTCAAGCTTGTAAACCACGCGAGGGGCATTGTTATCATCCCAGAGTCCCATCAAGACTGGGTCAATAACGGCTTCTAAGCTAGGGTCAGAGTTGTACATACTTAGCCCAAATCTGTACTTATACTGGGCTCATCGTAAAGTCCTATATAGGTTTACGGAATTGAAGCAAAAGGTATTATTTCAAAAGAGTCAATGTTTGGTGTGAATCGAAAAGTTGTAGATCTTCTTTTATGTTTCGTACAGTTGGGCCAAGAGGAGCAGGTAGTTTCAAATTAATAACAAACATATAATTGGACCCTTGCGGCAATTAAATATGATAATTACCGCAATCCCATGAAACATTGGCTTTAGTCGCAAATCACGTAACCCCAATTTTTTCCTATATCAACATTTCGATACGATTAGATAGATAATTTATGAACGCTTCTATCAGAAAAACTCGCGAAGACTCAAAAAATCCGATACAATTTAAAAGTCTAAACAGACAACCTCCCCATTTTGTTTAAAGCTAACCTCACTTTATGTTAATTTACTTGAGCTGTTTTTCTTCAATTATCTCTCAACATTTGATATCTGGCCAATATTTCACTCTTTTATTGAAAAAACAAAAGGTTTTGTGTCCACTAAAATTTGGTGCTATGGAGTTTTCTAACTTTGCTGGAAACAGTTCATATGGATAGGACGTTTAATTTTAGTTCAATAAATAACAGATAATTTTGGTTTAAGTATTGCCCGATTAATAGACTTTATTATTATTATTCTCTCCTCTAGTATCCTAGCAGTTCGGCCCAATTATGCGCTGCCCCTTTTTTTTGCCTACAACTTTTTCCACGGGACTTGCAGTTTTGCAAGATAAAGCATTTTTTCAGCCTTAAAAACTCGCTCACTTCGACTTACCGCTCTCAGCTCGACCGTAAATTATTTTTCATTCCATTTTGGTTATCTTTTCTACCTTTCCCAATGATATTATTTTTTGGTTTCAAATATCGACCTTGGTCAGGGGACACCATATATTTTTAATGTTGTAACCAAAATATGCAAATAGAAAACCCAAAAAATGCGCATAAATCATGCAAGTCATTCAGTCAAAACATGAACAAAAATGTTATAAATATGCAACAAAATTCTCATACATCAATTAATTGATCTAGAAACAAAGCTTTAATTGGTTTCTATAAACGAAAGTTGTCGGTTTACGAATGAGTAAGGAATTTGGTTAGATTCGTCAGACAATTCTGAAATAAAAAAAAGCGGCTTCCAAACAAATACCCCGTTTTGGAAGAGGAGTTTTCGGTAATTTTGTTCCATAGAATTGAACACTTATAGGGGCTTTAAAATATTTTTCTTATCCGCAATTAAATTACATTCTTCAACAACTCTATTTAAAGTATGGACAAGACACGTTACATGTTTGAAGTTGGGGTGTAAGATTTCCAAATTTTTCATAGTTCTTTTCATGTACGGTGCTGCATCTGACAAAATGACCTCCAGGAACAGGTGCAGGAAGAGAAAATGTTGAAAGTCTCTCGTGCAAATGTGGCCAATGTCAGTGATTTTTTTATTTCAACACTTTAGCAGCAATGAGTTAAGATTTTGGAAAAATATCGTCGGTAATTATAATTAATGGTTTCGTTAATACAATCGCCGTTCCGGCGAAACAAAGACACAAATATATTTTTTTTAGAATTTAACTTTATTGTAGAAAACTACTTGTAAACACATATTATTTTCGAAGGAACAACGACGTAAATGTATCTCGAAAGTTAGCCGCTAGATAGCAGTTGCGAATGTTCAACCGCCAGCTCGAAGAAATCTGTAGAATACCGACGCAACGTTTGTCCTGTACTGAATTTTTATATACTATGTATTTTCTCAATTACCTCCGACTATAAGGAAGTAAGGTATTTTTACGGTAGTGTTGATTCAACTGGTACATTGAAGTTTTCATTACGCAGCTTTGAAATACTTGGTGTCATCATGGGTTTCGGTTTAATATGTCTTGTACGTTTAGATTTTTGAACATTGGTTGGAAACATTGCGTTAATGTGGGTTGTGACACGTTCCCAGATTTTATCTTACTTAATTTAGTAATATAAGGAAAAGTTTTCACGCGTCGGTCTTCTTATAGCTTAATCAGTACTGACGCTAAACTAACTTTAAGACATTTTACTAAGAATTAGCGCTTATTGTGGACAATTCCTTGAAATGGGAGTTACATATTGTCTCCTCATCTAAAAAATTAAGTTCCTCCTGTTTTGCGCTGAGATCAGTTTCCAAAGAACTGAACTTAACAGTTTATTATGCACTTATTGAGTCGCATCTCCGATATGCCCTTCCCTTCTGGGATACGTGTGGTGTGACTCAATTTGAGCGAATATTTAAACTACAAAAGAGAGCTGTTAGATATTTACTCGTACTACATGGCAGGGCTAGCTGTAGGGACTTCTTTAAAAGATTAAAAATTCTGACTTTTCCTTCCTTATTCATCTTTGAATCCATTTGCTTAAGGCTATCCACTTGGGAACGCTGAACACGACCTTTACCTATTTGCTCTACGTTCAGAATTAGTTAGGGGGAGCTCAATATTTTACAATGCAAAAAAATGCACAATCACTTGCCAATTGAAATCAAATCGATATCATCTTTTCTCACATTTCGCAATATTTACTGGAAAGTGCCTTCTACTCTGTAAACGACTTCTGTTCTAATAATGATAATTAATTCCGGACTTATTTATTACTATTATTTACTGATTATTACCTATTACTACTACTTATTAACCATTGTGGTTTTATTCTGTATATTGAAATTTTATTTTATTTGTATCTTTATTTATTTATTTATTTTTTGTTTGTTTTTTAGTTTTTACAAGCTTTTGTCTACAAATTATAACAATTTTTTGACAATAAAGCATTTCTCTCTCTGTTTGATATTGCTTTAATATTAGTTTCTTAAGAACTACAATAAAAGTAATTGCTTCGGAATAAGAGATTTATAAAACCGTTAAGTTTTGAAACGCCTGCCAGAGCTTTGCATCTTTCAAAATTTGTTCAATTACGAACAATATGTTAATTGGTAAAAATATAAGTAAATATTTGAAAAAATTCATATAATATGTGGAATATGCGCTTTAAATATTTGAGTTTCCTCAGTTATGACTCAAAATTTTCGATTTGCGAGTAGAATAATGCTTTTATTATTTTTTAAGCTTTAGATTCTTGTTCCAGTCACCGCAAATGAAACGTTTAAGAAAAGCTGCCAAGAAACTAAATACATGCCAAAAATTTAATAAACAGAAAATTGGAAACGACGGTTAGCTTCTTTAAAATAATATTTTTATTCGCTCATTGTTTTCAAGTATTTTTCCAAAAATAATATCAGTTCATGTACCGCGGTTAATTCAATATATATATAAGAAGATTAGAAATTTCTAACCTCACTTATTCTATTACGAATTATATATATAGACGAGTCCTTAGAACTGATACAAAATACGCGAAGAAAACTTTATTTAGGAGATGACGTTACTTTTCAGTTTGTCACGCGACAAATGTTTTAAGAAGTTGACTAAGACGCAAAAATCTTCTTTCAAAAGTTGTTTATGAAATTTCAGTTTGTTAAAAATAGAATCTCGTTATAAAAATATATATTTATACTTTATATTGGAATTTATAAAAAAATATTTCAAGCGTACAACGTCGCGTCGAAAATGATTAAATTATGGACTCACCTGAGTTTGCGCTTGCCGTTCTTGTCCGATTTCTTCGGCGAGGGTAGTATCGCTGGCACCGACTTTATTGCGCCGTCTCCCAACTCCTAAGCCCGCCGCTTGACCCACGGGCGGCACGTGGTGATTCATCTCGTGCACTGTCAAACTCTGTTTGATATCGGCTGTAAAATTGCACGCCGAACACTTGAAGGCACCGTGTCCGTTGTGGTTCTTGCAATGCCTGTCCAGGTTCCATTTGTACGGCGTTCTGAAATCGCACATCTCGCACTTAATCATCGGCATGGAATGGTACTTGACGTGTTTCGTGTAACGCGCTTTGATGTGGGTTACATAAGTGCATTTCGAGCAACGGAAAAATTTCGTTTTGATATGTTCTTCACGCTCGTGTTTGGCGAGCATCGCGGGAGTTTTTCCGGTAAACGTGCACACCGAACACTTAAACACAGCCGCATGCGGCTCCTCTTCCGCGGGTCCTTCGCTGGAGATTTTTTTAGAGGGGGCATCATCGTGCACCATCTTCGTGTGACGTAGCAATTTCTGGAAATGCTTAGAGGCGTACAAACAATTCGGGCACTCGTAAATTTTTACTTTTTCATTATGAACGTCGCGTAAATGATAGAGATATACGCGCGGATTTTGAGTGAAAAAGTCACAGCCGACGCACAAATAGTTTCTTTTCACTTTACAATCAGGCAATTCTTTGTTGAGATGTTCGCCGCCGGCGTCGGGGGAATCTTCGTGATTTCCCGGTGTTGAGTCGTCGGCTTCGACGTCGTCTCCGTCGTCGAGGATGTTTTCTACGTCGTCACGATTGTAGAGAGCGTCTCCGCTTACTATGCTGCGCACTATCAGCGAACCCCCTGATCGATGTACCATCGAAGGCACTGACATACTAATTGTACCACGGCGAGCTGCAACAAATAACGTTTTATAATAAAAGAAATAATTCTTCAATATCAAATATATCTATTTCATCAAAGAAAAAATTAAAGCATTTTTATCAATAATTTTCACCAACTCAAAAAGATAAGGAAATAGAAACATTTTCTATGCGTTATAAACTCAAATAAAAATTAAATTTGAACGATTTTTTTCTTTCAATAAGTCAATTAAATAAATTAAATTCACATAAAAGTTTTAACCTTTATAATTAATTAACGACTGTATCAAGTTTCCTTGGAGTTTTATTCACAGGAGAGACGAGGATGTTATCACATACCTAAACGCCTATTTTGAGGAGATCGGGGCTCTCGAGATAACCTCGTATTTAAGTGTTAAATGTCGTAAACTCAATATAAAGCTCCAAGTGATTATTTTAATAATTTATTCTGACAAGAGTGAACTTTTAAAATCACAATAAAACACTAAAAATACTTCCATTTTGAGTAAATGTTTTGAGTTTGAAAAAGATTTATGGTATTGCAATACTTCAAAATTCAAAATAAAACAGTGGCGGGAGATTGCGGATTCAATCACGAACAAACAACGAAGCAAAGTAAAGAAAAGAATGTAAGAAGTGTCAAAATTGACTCATAATTCTTGTTGTTCATGAAAAATTTTTGGTTTCTTGTGCTTCACTATTATAATTAAAAATTTGAACAAGAGGAATATCAATTCTCATCTTCCTCCATACAACATTTCTTGTCCTCAAAAATATCTAATTGTGAAATTACTACTGCGAGGAAGAATATGAAGGATGCGCAAGAAAAACTTTTTTTTATTGAAATATATTTGTTTAGTAATTTGCAACTTTTGTTAACAGAAGAGAAGAAGAAATAACTGTTTGGTATAGGATTGAAAAGCACCAATAGCTTACGAACTTTTACTGCAGGACCTCTCAACATCACTTAGGAGTGTAGCAGCCGCACGAATCAAGCAGGAAAGCTCATCATTTGGAAAATTGAGCACGTTCAAAATGAAAATTCTTAATCTTAAGTGTTACATGTAAAAATATCAATCAAAACTATGTACGGGAATATATTGAAAAATTGTTAGCCTGCTATAGAACCAAACAAAAATTCAATGTCAAAATATTTTATTACTCAACATATTCTCCTCTTAATTGGATACATTGGATACGTCTCTAGACCTTTAAAAAAATTGTTTCTTCTCTTCTTGCTCTGCAAACCAGACATCCACAGCTTTTATTATCTCCTTGTTGGAAGAAAATTTACGACCTTTAAAAATTTTTTCAGTTGAAAAAAGAGATGATAGTCGGACGGAGCCAAATCTGGTGAATAAGGGGGGTGTTCTAGTAATTCAAACCCTAATTAATAAATTTTTTTGCCGTAGAGGGGTCGGTGATGTCGAATAGTAATCTCCAGTTATTGTTCTACCCTTATCCAAAAAATCAATCATGATTACTCCATGGCAATCCCAAAAAACTGGAGCAAGAACTTTTCCAGCAGATTTTTGGACCCGAAATTTCTTAGGTCTTGGAGAACCAGAGTGTCTCCTCCATTCTACCCAATGTTGCTTTGTTTTTAGTTAGTAGAAATGTACCCAAGTCTTATCCATAGTAACAATTCGGTTTAAGAAGTCTTCATCGTTTTCAAATCGAGCACAAATCGAGAGCTTCTACCCTTACACGCTTTTGGTTAACATTCAAACATTTGGGGATCCATTTTGCAGCAATTTTTCTCATGTCCAAATTGACGTGAACTATATGATGAACGCATTAGGCAGATCCGTTTTAGCCCAATTCGACGGTCTGATAAAATCATGTCACAGAAACTGGTCTTCCCGTTCGGTCATCATCTTCAATCTCTTTTGAAGCTTGCAGTCCAATTTTTTACGGTTGCATACGAAGGACATTGATCACCAAGGATATTAAGCATATCTTCGTAAATCTGTTTACGACCTCTTAACCCTTTTAAATACAGGTACTTGATGATGGCTCGATACTCCAATTTTTCGGTTTTCACAATTTCTTTTAATTTATTGCGTAACTCTGGTTTACTTTTTTGACGTCAAACTTTACACTGACACTTCTAATAAGTTATTGTTCGTTTCTATGGTAACGCAATATTTTGTTTATGCATGGAACTGGTCTAGGCTAACTAGATATCAATACATCCTCGTATTTTTGCAAAAAATATCCCCAAAATTGCGGATTTACTTACGATTAAACAACGAAGCAAAATTAAAAAAGAATACCACTAAACCAATACTCACAATT